>NC_082646.1:110423155-111023155 GCF_028023285.1 Balaenoptera ricei
TTACACTGAAGCCTCCACCTGCTGCAGAGCCCTCTCCTGCTCTGGTCTCACGGGAAACAGAAAGCCTTTCAAACCACTCAATAAACTGGTTAAAACAGAATTTCCAGAAGTGATGTATGTTGCCCCCCAAATCCAAACAGCATGAAGTGTTGTGCTTCTTTCTTAGTAGTAGGAGACGCAGGATGGGCAACAAATGGTTCTTTGCCTTAAAGGGGCCATCCCAGCATGCCCCAGACACTGGATCCCTACTCATATCATTGTTATGCAGCCCCTTATATCGTCATGAGTTTGTCTCCCCCCTTTCTGGGTACTTTCCGCTCCCTGCTCACCATGTCCAATTAGCACAGGTAATCAGTTTAGAAGACCGGCATGATCTCTAGAATATCGAGATGACTGTGGTTTCTGTGAGGTATCTTGTTTGGAGGACAGAAGAGTTAACACCAATCTGGAGCGAGATAGTGAATGTGAACTGCTATCCTTCTCATATAGTGACAAATTGCTTTTTATCCTCTTCACCGATGGGATTGGAGAAAAACATTCCCAGGTCAATAGAGGCATATCATCCAACTCCCATTTCTGGCTCCAAGATGGACAAGTAACTACCAGAGGAAGCTTCCTGCCATAAAGAACTATAAAATTGGGGGAAAATATGAAGCAAATGTGTTGGGCAACAGAAAACAGGCATTAAAGACTGTGATTCCCTGAGAGAAGGGAAACTCATAAGGTAAACCCAGTAACTGCCCTGTCTCTCTGCCTCGGGGAAAGTTCCTGACCGTGGTGCAGGAGCCGGAGCTGAGCAGGGCATATCAATCTCATTGAGCTGGAGGAGGTGGCCAGAGTGACTTGAATCTGTGGTCAGGGCTCTGTGCCAAGTGGGAGCACCTCAGGCATTTGTGTGGAGATGACTTGCAAGCCCTTGGCTAAGGGCGAGGCTGAGTGTATGCAGGGAACGACTGTGTAAGAATTACCTGAGAGCAGGTGTTACGGAGTTGAGAGGCCAGACGTTGCTGAGACATGCTGAAGTTCCTGGCCAGCCAGAAAGGAGAGATTTTACTTCTATTCTAGACTTAAGAGACATCCGAAAAGTCATGCCTTAGGAGTAAAGACCATAACCTACAGTAAGGTCTAGTCTATACTCTATCAGAGCCTTAAATCAAGCCTCAACAAGGTTTAAAGACAGACTTCAGAGGGCGAGTCAAATCAACTTAGAGGGGCTCAGGAAACACCAGATCCAAGTCTATGCAGGTTCAAGTTATCAGTCAAGAATCCAACCACCTACGAGAATAAAACCCAACACTACTCAGGGGCAAATATCAGAATTCCAAATCTCTACAATGTGTCATATGCAGCTCCAAATAATAGAAAAATAGAAAAAAATCTAGGCATGCAAAGCACCAAGAAAATATGACTCAAACTCCATAAAATAGCAGTCAGTTGAAACCGACCCTGAGATAGCCCAGATGTTGGACTTAGCAGATATAGACTTTAAAGCTGTTGTTATAAATTTGTTCAAGGACTTAAAGGAAAATGTGACCCTAATGAATGGATGAATAAGGAATCTCAGCAGAGAAATTAGAACTTGAAAAGAGTATTAAATGGAAATTCTAGAACTCAAAAGCACAATAACAAGTGAAAAAGTAAGTGAATTAAAAGAAGGTTAGAGGGCTTCCCTGGTGGCGCAGTGGTTGAGAATCTGCCTGCTAATGCAGGGGACACGAGTTCGAGCCCTGGTCTGGGAAGATCCCACATGCCGCGGAGCAGCTGGGCCCGTGAGCCACAATTACTGAGCCTGCGTGTCTGGAGCCTGTGCTCCGCAACAAGAGAGGCCGCGATAGTGAGAGGCCCGCGCACAGCGATGAAGAGTGGCTCCCACTTGCCACAACTAGAGAAAGCCCTCGCACAGAAACGAAGACCCAACATAGCCATAAATTAAAAATAAATAAATAAATAAAAATTTTAAAAAAAAAAGGTTAGAAATGACAATAGAAATTATCTGAAGATAGATCAATAAAAAACTATCCAATCTAAAAAAAAAAAAAAAAAAGAGAGGGATTTCCCTGGTGCCACAGTGGTTAAGAATCCGCCTGCCTATGCAGGGGACATGGGTTCAATCCCTGGTCCAGGAAGATCTCACATGCCGCAGAGCAACTAAGCCCATGCGCCACAACTACTGAGACTGCGCTCTAGAACCCGCACACCAAAACTACTGAAGCCCATGCACCTAGAGCCCGTGCTCTGCAACAAGAGAAGCCACCACGATGAGAAGCCCTTGCACCGCAACAAAGACCCAACACAGCCAAAAAAAAAAAGAGAGAGAGAGAGAGAAAGAGAGAGAAACTTGAAGAAAATTAACAAATGTTCAAAGACCTTTGGAACAAAATCACATGGCCTGGAATATGTGTAATTGTAGTCCCAAAAATAAAAGAGAGTGAAAATGAGGCAGAAAAAAATTGAATAAATAAAGCAAAAACTTCCCAACTTTGATGATTTTCATATAATAGGGAAAAAACTACTTACAGATCCAAGAAGCTCAATAAACCCCAAACAGGATAATTACAAAACAAAGCCAAAAAAAGCCTCGAAAGCACACCTACACACATCATAGTACTACTGAAAACCAAACATAAAGAGAAGATCTTGAAAGCAGCCAGAGAAAAAAAGCATATTACCTACAGGGGAACAACCCAGCAATGATGGCTGATATCTCATCAGAAACAATAGAGATCAGAAGACAGTGGGAAAAGATATTTAAAGTGTTGAAAGAAAAGACTCATCAACTCAGAATGTTATATCCAGTGACGATGTCCTTCAAAAACAAGAGAATTGAAATAAAGGCGTTTTTCAGATCAATAACACCTGAGACAATTTATTGCCAGCAGATCAATGCTACCAGGATGTTCTTCTGGCTGAAGTTTTACCAGCTGAAAACAAGAGTTTACAGGAAGCATGAAAAGTGCCTAAACCTGTAAATGCCTGGTACATAACCACACACCAGTGTCAGAGGTTGTGTCAGTCTCCTCCAGTAAATACACCACATCTGGTGCAGTTTACAATAACATCATGTACGTGACCCACCTGGCACTTTCGGGGCCAGACAGGTAAGTTGAATGGGGATGTGATGAGGCAGCACCCCTGTACCCTTGAGTGTTTTCTGGTGCACTAAGTCTCTGCAATTCCTCCTGGGGTGGTATTGCTTCTGACTTACTGTCTCAGCCAGCAGGGGACAGTTTCAGGGGATTGCCACCGAATGGCTCCTTTTCCACGGGTCACAGAATCAAAGCCAGGGTCCTGCCAACTCTGAAGTACAGCTACCCCAGTTACACAATAAGGGACCAAGAAAATGATCACAGGGTGAGTCCTTGGATCCACTGTGAGATGGACTTGGGACTCCATTTATCACCTGGCTTCCATGAGCTCCCACTGTCACCAGGGGACAGCAACAGAGTTTCAGGTCTCCTGGTATCAGATCCTGCCTCCAACAATCCTTGAAAAGCTGGGTACCCCTCTTTTCTCAGGACATAGGTACCCTGGTAAATAGCCACATGGCACTTTGGGGAAGGAGCAGGGAAATGATTACAGCATAAGCTGGCAGTGACATTTACAGGATCCTTCTTCAAGGGGACTCGACTTCCCTACCAATCCATCAATCAATCGGGTCTGGGTCTGTGAACTGAGCCAGATCTGCTGCCATGTATATTTTCCCGGTTCCCATTGGCACACGTACACCAGCTCCCGCTCTCTTCAGTGCCTGATGTATTTCTCCTCTGCGGCCACGCTGAGGGCTGACCCTAGGTATCAGCCTTATCAGCCTTAATGTATTGAGGGGTCGTGGGCAGCCATTAGGGAAGGACAAGTGTCAAGTCCTTGAGTGAGGCTTTGGGGAATCTCTAGGCAAAGGGGGGGGGGGGTCTCCCCTATGTCAAGGGTAAGGAGATTGCTTCTGTTGATGTGGAGGGTTGGGGGGAATCCGGAGGTGCAGTCTTTCTTCTCTACCTAAGTGTCCCCACCCTGCATCTCAGCGTCTCACACTTTTCCCCTCAGGACCGGGGCTTGGAGCAAGCCTACCTGTCAAGGCTACGTGCTCCATCTCCTTGGCAACTCTGTCACTCGTACCATCATATCCTGGGTCTGATTTTCAAGACAGTGTGCCCTGCAGGAGGTGGACATCTCTACATGCTGTCCGAGGCCCTCTTTCTCTTTCAAGCCTCCCAGGGCCATTTAACAAAAGGCAGCCAATTTCTGTGCTGTTCGAGTATCACCGTCTGCACAGCCCAATGCCTCCCTTCCTTGGTGCACCTGAGCCCAAGTAAACACAGATGAGAGAGCCTTGGTAATTGTGTTCCGGGATGGTCACCACCTGGTTACCTCCAGGAATGGGGTCCTCACTGCTGTCTGACTGGTGAGTAATCTAACACCAAAATCCCATCCTGAGGCTGTGCTTTCAGAGGGTACTCTGTACCAACCACCTTATTCAGATGCACTTAGCAAAACCTGAAACAAGGGTTTTGTTTCTCCTTCTCCTTCTTCTTCTTCTTTTCCTTCTCCTTCTTCTTCTCCTACCTGCACGTACGTTACTGGGAAGTGAGAGACAGCGAGCCAGGGTGATGGACAGGAATCACAGCCGGGGAGGGGCAAAGCCCATCGAAGCCCTTTCAAACCAACAAGCATCTGCTGGCTAAACGGATAAACCATGACGGTGGTCACATCTTAACTGTGAAGCGATAACCTAAGGCAATTGCCTGGATCTTAAATTCAGGGACTAAAGTTTAGGCAGATAATACGGTGAAAGAGTCTGGGGTCAGAATCATTCTCATCTTTGCCTCAGTTCCCTGACTTCGAGGGGAAGATCAAGAAGTCGGAGCCCGTGTGTAAGCGTGACATTTGATTTCATGACACGATGCCATACCCAGCCCGGCCTCCGCAGCGCTGTGAACTTGGGAATTAACACTGTCAGACAATATGCTGCCCATGTCATAAACTGAAACCCTGAGATCTAAAGGCATACCGAAATCCATTGGGAATTCTGAAATTCACACCGGAGTCTGCCTCTTCCAAACCTCTTGTTCTGGCTACTAGACCATGTTCCCAAATTCTGTTCTGAGAATTCGGGAGGTTTTTAAGTTTTGTATTCATTCCCGAGACCACGTCCTCCACGAATCACATCCACAGGGAATCATCTGGAACGCTCTGATTTCAGGGCTCAGGTTTGCATTTCTCATTCCTTGGGGGGTGAAAAGATCACGAGGGCAGGGGCTCCCTGTAGGGAGTGGCCTGGCTGAGGGCTCCTTTCCATCCTTGAACCCTTCAGCCAAGGAGTTCTCTGACCAAACAGGGCTTCCCTCTGCCTTCAGCCATGTCCTTGGCGGTCAGCGTTCCCTCGGGGCCAGGGTGGAGCAGAAATGAGGCCAGGTGTCTGGGGTCCGAAGAACTGGCTTTGAACTGGAACCCTGTCCCTTCTGAGCTCCATATCTCTGAGACTTGCTGCCCCCCCCAACCCCCCAGGGGACGTGGTCTAAGACCCATGACCCTGCAGGCTGGGAGACTTGTTAGCAGACTATTAAATTCAGTGAACCCCTTCTCAGAGTAATGCTTATAGACGCAAAAGATAAAACGATAGGATGACAAAGGAAACTGCTCCAAAATCAGTTCATCAAATACTTTTTTTTTTTAATTTATTTTTGGCTGTGTTGGGTCTTCGTTTCTGTGCGAGGGCTTTCTCTAGTTGCGGCGAGCGCGGGCCACTCTTCATCGCGGTGCGCGGGCCTCTCACTGTCGCGGCCTCTCTTGTTGCGGAGCACAGGCTCCAGACGCGCAGGCTCAGTAGTTGTGGCTCACGGGCCCAGTTGCTCCGCGGCATGTGGGATCTTCCCAGACCAGGGCTCGAACCCGTGTCCCCTGCATTGGCAGGCAGACTCTCAACCACTGCGCCACCAGGGAAGCCCCCCAAATACTTTTCAAAAATTAACTTGTGATATAGAAAATGCCCTGCTTTACTGACACATAAAATAAACCCAGCAGTAAGTCTAGAAATTTCTGTGATTTTGAAGGGTGGCTCAAGGCAAACATTTCTGGATACGTGCAAAAACTGTGATGTGATTTGAAACATCCGTGTTCCACTGGTGGCAAGCCACTCGCTCTGTGGCTACCACTGTCTTCGGAATGCCCAACTGCAGCTGGAGGTTGGTGAAAATAAATGTGTAACTGGGACTTCCCTGGCGGTCCAGTGGTTAGGACTCTGCACTTCCACTGCAGGGAACACGGGTTTAATCCCTGATCAGGGAACTAAGATCCCACAACCCAAGTGGCGCACACAAAAGAAAAAAAAAAAATTAACATGTAACTTTTTCCATCCAAGCTCACAGACCCCGGGTTACGGACCTCTGACCCACAGGGACTGAGTTGCTCTTCACGGGATGGGAAACAGATGTCTTGCTGTCATCGTATTAGCCAGTCGTGTTGCCAAAATGATCATCGTTTCACACGCCCTGGCGCTCAGGTTAAGCTTCTTTACCAGCAGGAAAGACACACTGGCACAGAAGGTGTGTCCACAGGACTGAGCTTTGATTTTGTTTAGCATCATGAGAATGGTGCCGCGGGAGGAATGTGGGGTCCCTTTAATTGACAGCAACTAGCAGAGGCCAGCTTGACACGTAGAGGACATTAGCTCCTAGGCAAGGACACAAAATGAATGAATGAATGAGACACCGGCCTCCTCAAGAAAGTTCTGGGATCGGGCGGGGGGGGGGGGGGGGGAGACTTCCCTGGTGGTCCAGTGGTTAGGACTCCGCACTTCCACTGCAGGGGGCACAAGTTCAGTCCCTGGTTGGGGAACTAAGATCCCGCATGCTGTGTGGCAAAAAAAGGTTCTTGGTTTACTGTTTAAGGGGTTCGATCTTCCCAGCTGAACTAGAGAACTAGAGAAGAGGCAGCCCACCCGGGCTGGGAGCCTGGCCTTGTATCGCAGAGTCAGAATCCCACCCTCAGCATCAGGACTTCCTGCCTTCAGTCCTGTCCACCCCCTAAGAACTTTGCTTTACACGAGGACCTTGGGCATCCCCTCAGCATCCCTGAAATAAATCCCAGTCTCCCTGGCCTGACTCCCTGCCTTCTCTACTCTGGCCCCACCCACTCCTTGAAGTCACCCTTCTTGCTTCCGGCACCCCTCCCCTCCCCACCTTTCCCCCCGGGAACTCCACCCTCCTGTAAGTTCCAACAGCTCTCACTCACAGGGACATCCGCGCACCCCGAAACCTGACTGCCCTCTCTTCTGTGTGTCCCCTCTGACTCTTGATTGTTGCCCATTGTTTTGTGATGGGTTTGTATAGGAGTCAAGTGCCCACCTGGTTGGATGCTCCAGGCGGGGAAAAGGAGGTGGTACCCTGCCCAGCGCAGGGCAGGATACAGGAAGATGCAGGAAGTTGCTCAGCAGTTCTCAGGTGAGTGACTGACCCAGGTTGCTGGGGGACCATGGCAGAAGGCACAGAAGAGACTGGAAAGGAGCAGGGGGGCTCCCTGAACAAGGTGAGAGAGGGCAGCAAACACGCACCCACCCCTCTGAGGTCTCAGGCCAGGGAGTAGGGGGTCCCTGAGGGTGGACCTGCCCTTCGTGGGTAAGCCCTCCCTACCTTGAAACCTGCAAAGCTGTAAAAGCCATAAGATACAACAACAAAGCATCCTGTATCTGTGCTCTGCTTCCCCACCACACACAGCCTCAGCCAATTAAAAAAAAAAAAAAAAATTCTTTGAATTTTTGACTGCACCTTTTCCAGAGGGCAGGGTGAGGGCCAGCAGCAGGCCTGGCCCGCCTGCAAATGGAAACTTTGCCGAGGAGAGGACGCTGTGGTCTGTTGACCCAAACAAGCCCATCTGCAAATTGGCAGGTGGAATTGACCCCGTGGAGATAAAAGGCTTGATTTGGGAACATTTGAAAAAGTTGTTGAGATGTTTTTATTGAGTGCAAAAGCAAGAGAGGGGAAAAAAATCGTTAATAAAAATTTTACTGAATTAAGTTAGGCACAATGGTAGTATTTTAAAGCAACAACTTCCAGTGAGGTTTTTAAAACAGATTTTTACAAGCTGTTTTTTCTTCCCTTTTTTTTTTTTTTTTTTCTTTCTTGTTTTAAACCGTGCTCAGTGAAAAGCCTTCTAAATTACTGTTAACCACATTATTTTCAATTCTTGAACCGCGATTTTTCCCTGTGCCTGGGGAGGCTCCCTGTCCGAACTTACAGATGGGCAGGCCAGTTTCCCAAAGGGCAGCTGCTGCAATTCAACTCTAAGATTCCTTAGTGTGAGTCTGCAGAAGCCATTTAACGATAACCACATTCCCAAGGGCCCCAGAAGGCCTTTGATGGGAGGTCTAACGCTATGAGCACTTGTGATTACTCAGAGGCCCGTCTCCACATCTCCCCCACGCTTAAGGCAAAAATGAGAAGATGGAGTGAGGAAAGACCCTTTTGTAAGCAATAAACCACTTGAGACTAAGAGGAGGGCTATGGACTGAATGTTTATGTCCCCCTGAAATTCGTATGTTGCAGCCCTAGGGAGATGTAAGTTAGCTTTATCCGCGTCACACAAGAGAGAGTTTGGGAAGTTTACACAGTTCTGCGATGGGAGAGAGGCCACTGGTCCTTGGGCCATCTGGTTCGCCGACAAGCTGCCCTCATTGGCCCTTTGAAGATGGAGCTGCACCCTGCCGAGCCAGGTGTGGGCACCGGGATCCTTTGCCCCGAGTACACCCCCAAACTCCCCCTCCTCCGTCCCCCACCCTGGCACCCAGGTGACACCCTGCCAGGTGGTGAGCTGTCGCTTTTCTGAATGCCGTGGGGAACAGGGCAAGGGTCTTCCCCACTCTTGGAATGTCCCCCCCTTTAAGTACAGCCCCATCTTGCCTACCAGGTCCAGCTGCCTGCAGTTCTGGCTGCTGTTTCCAGCCCCTGATGCAGACCCTGGCCTCCCCTGCCCTTGAGCCAATTCAACACTGTTCTAAAACCAGAGCAAATCAACCCTCCCCTGTGGGTGGAGAGGCGCCCATCTCCCTATCTCAAGGATTTGCTGGCCCTCTGGAAGGAGAGGTAGGGAAGGGAAGGAAAGCTTTCGTTCCTTTGGATTCTTCTAGAACAGCAGGAGCACAGATTATTATCACAATACACTAACCTCCCATATTCGTTTGTCCACTTGCCGGAATCATGGAAAATTCATATCCTTCAAGGAGTAAATAGTTCTTCCATTCAATAGACTATTATAAATATATATATGGGGTGGGGAATAAATTAGGAGTTTAGGATTAGCAGATACAAATTACTGTGTACAAAACAGGTAAACAAGGTCCTACTGCATAGCACAGGGAGCTATATCCAATATCTTGAAATAAACCATAATGGAAAAGAATATGAAAAACTATATATATATAAAACTGAATCACTTTGCTGTACACCAGAAACTAATACAACATTGTAAATCAACTATGCTTCAATAAAAAATAAATATATACGTATGTATGGGGTACACTATATGAGTATGACACAAATAGAGTTTTGAATCAAACTGAAAAGAACAGTGAAAATGTATAGGCTAGCCTCAATCATAAACATAGACCCAGAAATCCAAGCACTAAGGAAACCTAGCAAAATCCAATGAAGGCTGGAGTTTAGTTAACAGCAATGTCCCAATGTCAGTTTCTTGGCTTTGATGCACCAGCCGTAGTTATGTAAGACGTTAATAACAGGGACATTTCATGAGGGATATATGGGAACTCCCTTGCTATCTAAATTATTCCTAAATAAACAGTGTATTTTTAAAGTCCTAACTACAAGCAGAGACTCTTAGCACTTAAAAGAAGAAAGTGTCTACAGCAACCAAATAGGGTTTATCCCATGAATAAGTTGGTGGCGATAAAGTAGGAAAATGATTTATCATATTAGCACAAGAAACAGTAAAATGTGATTTAATTATCTCAATAGACGTCAAGGAGCCATTTGAAAAAAATCACTATCTAAAAATTCGTATAACTAAACAAATTTTGCATTCTACACATGATGAAAACTGTGGATTTAAAACCAAAAACCAATATTACTTAAGTAATAAGTCATGAGCATTAAAAATCATAATCATTCTGTGATGCGTCCCATCCAGTCATCAATCCTATTTTAAAATAAAACTAGAAATACTGGCGAAAGCTATTTGATAAGGAAAAGAAATAACATACAAATGCAGGAAGAGAAGACATACAAGCATCAGCTGTGTTGTGGTCATGAGTATAAACCTAGGAAAGCAACCAGAAGTGCTAGTAAATTAACTCTGGAAGTTATGGTACATAAGAAAACAATGTTTACCAACTGTGCCTTATATGAGTATCAGGCAACGAGCAAATGCATGTAAGGTAAAAGAGATTTCAAAAGCAATTTTAAAAATCAAATAATTGAGTATCCATTTACCTGGGACTACAAAACACATGATAAGACCCTAATAGGAGAAAACAAAAAAGGAAGGCAAAAAAGTGGAACTTTATTCTGCTCTTGAGGAAGAAGAAACAGAGTAAAGATGACGGACCAGTGGGCTAGAGCCAAATGTTAAATATTCAGGAAATTCACAAGCCATTTGACAAATCTCGGAGAGCTTGAAATCAGCCACGTCAGCCACACTGAGAGTATTTACACCACAGGGATCAGCAAAAGCCACGAATCAGGGCTTTCCTTCCTGCGGAGCCAGTTTCCTGCACACCATCAAATTTGATAAATGTCACAGGTTTTTTACTGGTGCTCTTAGCAATGTGATAAATTGTGAAATTCCAAAATTCCAGTGGAAGAGTGTATGTCCGCCTGTGCACATGTATGCATATACGTACACGCATGTGCAAGGGTACGTACACTTGAAAAAATTAAAGTTAAAAAATTTTGAGGGCTTCCCTGGTGGCGCAGTGGTTGAGAGTCTGCCTGCCAATGCAGGGGACACGGGTTCGAGCCCTGGTCTGGGAAGATCCCACATGCCGCGGAGCAACTAGGCCCGTGAGCCACAACTACTGAGCCTGCGCGTCTGGAGCCTGTGCTCCGCAACAAGAGAGGCCGCGATGGTGAGAGGCCCGCGCACCGCGATGAAGAGCGGCCCCCACTTGCCGCAACTAGAGAAAGCCCTAGCCCAGAAACGAAGACCCAACACAGCCATAAATAAATAAATAAAAATTTTAAAAAAAAATTTTTTTGAACTTGTATATAAACACAGAAAAGTCCGAAAAGATCTACAAAAAAATATTAACAGTGCTATCTGGGTGGTGAGATTGCAGGTCCTCATATTTTTCTTATGTTTGTTTATTTTTATTTTCCATAACATATATTGCTTGTATGATGAGAAAACACACATTTTAATTTTTTTCAGATTTGTTTTAACAAGCTAGAAGAAAATAGAATAGCATTTTTTCCCATCCATGTAAAGGAAGCAAATTCTGACTAAAGAAATGGAAACATCTCATTGAAGACAAGATGGAGGGTTTGAATATGTTAAAACAAACAAACAAACAAACAAACAATGTAAACCTCTCATAATCATATGCATGATAAAATTTTTTAAAAAGCAGCAGCATTGGGAAAATGTGTAATAAAAAGTTAAGTCTCCATGTATATAAGGTATCGGTATAAAATATACAAGATGGATATCCAGTTTCAACTTAATAAGTGATCAGAGAAAAGAAAGAAATTAAATTTATATGCCAGAAAATTTAGGTACACACACACATGTCCCACATTGTCCCACATTGTCACATGGGAAAATGCAAAGCTTCTTCACTAGCAATTAAAGAAATAAAACTCTAAACAATACGAAAGTATTATTATACCCCTGTGAATCCAGCCGAAAGAAGCAAAATGATAAGACTCTGTGTTGGAGGAGTTGAGGGAAGAAAGTATCTTTCTACTGCCTGCCATAATCTGGTTGCTTCTGGCGAGTATTCTGACAGCGCTTTTTGTCTTATTGAGAAAAAGAGACCAACTATTTATATTCTTTTATATCACGTTGGAAAACATGTTCTGAGGCAGTGTTTCTGAAGAAAATTTCTGGAACCCTGTCAAACAAGCATGTTTCTACACTGCAGGACCTTTCAGTGCCTTTACACACAAGTGTGCACCACAAATCTCCAAGAGTATGTAGCATTTACCCAATTAATTGGTCCCCAGAATCTTTCTTGTGGTAACTTTACTAACATCCCACAGAGCACTAGGGTACTGTAAATCAGACTGAAAATAAGAGAAGTATTTTGTAAAAAGATTTTATTTATAAAAGTGAAAACTTTGAAAGGACCTGAATTTATTCCAGCATAGGAAATGTTGTCCAATTCAGCTGTATTTAGTAAGAAATCAGTTGAGTGGAAGTTTCCTATTGTCTGCCACACAGACAAGCAGTCTTTTTCAACTTCTAATTGAAATCATTGAGAAAGAGCTGAACAGGACTAGAGCCCTGAGGCTTGTCACTAAAGCCCCATTTCCTCAGTTGCCATTGCTCAGGGGTCCGTGTTTCATTGGGAAAACCAACCGGACTCCATTATCATCTTGTCCAGAGATGTTATCAAAAATCACATGTCCTGCTGCAGGCAAACCGGAAGGTATACTTAGCGCTAGATGTGTGCGTATCTTGGTTAACCTTCAGAAAGGGGAAGAAACAGAAGCCTGCTTCCCCATCGATGGTGTCAGCTCAGCCAACTGACCCCTGATTAGATCTTTGTTTGAGTTAGGATCGGAAATTAGCACTGTATAAACTCATTCACGTCTTATTCGCTCTCATATTCTGCTGATTTGTTTGCCTTCAGTTTCCTAGGAAGCATTCCTGTGTGAAAATATCCACATGGAGGGAAAGAGGGAATTCACCTTACTTTGGTCACTGGCAGGGTTGGGGGGTTGAACCAAAGAAATGTAAGTGTAAAACCAGAGCATGGAAGACTCACCCACATATCACATATGTTCACAAGGCAGTGGTGGTGATTGCAGCCCAGGGGACCCTGCAGGGACCGAGAAAGTGGAGACCCATGGCTGTGGATAATGATTCCTCCACTCCACTCCCAACTTTCACTCCATCTCCCCATCCCACCCATCCATCCCTCACCCCATCCAACCACTTCCATCCCATGCCTCCCAATTTTCCCACAACATTTAACACACACAAACACACACTTAAAATTTATCTGTCTTCTCAGTAGCCTGATCTTGGGGATTCAGGAAGCAAGAGAAAGGTACCAAAGTGGTTATTAGCCAAAAAGGACCCATGTGTTCTGGAGACATTCAAATGACCTTGGCCATCAGGAAGACCTCTTGGGGCAAACCCCAACCTGAAATGACCTGAAGGGCGTCACTCTTCAAGCCAAAGACACATCTTTTCGCCTTTATCCCATTCATTCCTCATTCCTTGGCCCAACACATCAGTGCAAAGCCCCTCAGCGTGCATGACCCCAGGACAGGGTACGTTTTATGCTTCCCCTCCTGCCTTCAAAAGTTCACGGTCTAGGACATGGAGAACGTCAAAGACCCACGTCCAGCAAAAATCAAGCCCGTCGTCAGCGTGCGTTTAGAGCAACATGGCAAACAAGACCAATGACTTTTATTTCCAGATTTCCAAAGGCAGCCACGAAAGGACCAGTTTCCACGGCCTGTGGAGGCTCAGCCCTTCCCGGCCTGTCCCAGCCACAGGAGCCGAGCGCGTGTGCCACCAGCTCTGATGGCTGCCCGTGGGGGCCGTACTGAACGTCTGGTCACCAGCAGAGGTTTGAGAGTTTATCACATTAACTGTGTCTGACCCCCCGAATCCAAATTACAGGCCAAAGCCACAAAATTGTCTCCAATCAGAGGCTTCTTGCTCAAGGCCCTCACAAGCACCAATTCCCCTTAATCAGGACCCAGGGGACGGGCCAGGCACTCTGCAACGAGGAGCGCTCTCGTTTTTCCAATTTTGCAAAGCTCCGCGGCAGTCTCCCTCTAATTTTCCCGTTCGTGTTCTTTTGAGGAGGTTTTGTGCATGGCAAACAGAACGAGAACAGCAACTGCAAAATGCCAAGCTGAGAGCCCTGGAGGGACGCCAGCCCAGCCTCCATCCCAAGACGTCTCCTGCGAGCTCCGCGTTCACGTGTCCCTCGTTGCCTCAGCCTGCACATCCGATCACGAGGCGCTTGAATCTATGAGCTCTGGGTGTTTGCGTGATTTCCAAAGAGTTACCTTTGCAGGCAGACCCCCTCCCTCCCTGCATCCCACCCTTGCATCAAAACTCAAAGTGAGTTTTCCAACCTCTAAAGACTTCCAAAGAGACGGCTTCCCTGGGAGGCCAACCTGGGGTCCCTTTTTCCCGTGAGCTCCTGGGAAGTCCAGGATGGTGGTGGGACGCGTCGGATGGTTATAGACTCTAAAGGAAACAACACTTTAGCCCAGCAATGTGAGAAGTGCCCACGGTCGGAGGTAGGCATGCAGTTGACCACAGAGCAGGCTTTGTGAAGGGGTTGCACAGCATTTGGGTCTTGCGTGAAGGCCAAACTGTAATGCACTTGGGGCGGGGGGGACACCACTGCAGAGGAGGCTGAATGCCAAGGGCAGAAATAGGGGAGTGGTGCACATGTGGAGTTTTTATAGGAGGAATGAGAGGTAAGGGAGGAGAAGTTGACTTGGGCAAAGAGGGTCTTGGAATGCCAGGCTAGTGATTTGAGAATGTCTTCAGGGGGCCTTGGGGAGCCACTGAGGGTACCTGAGCTTGGAGTGGCATCATGAGATAGAGTCCTCAGGTGCGGCACACAAGGTGAGTGGGAAAGGGGAGCAGTTACATCCAGAGCGGTGTAACAGTCCTAACTTCAAGCCAGGTGATGATTACAGTATCAACGAGCATCTTATTCACAATGGTGGTTCCACTCAATGATGCAGCTTTACAGTAAGCCTTGAAGTCAGGTAGTGTCAGTCCTCAAACTTTGTTCTCCTTTAATGTTGTGTTGGCTTTTGCCTCTCCATATAAAATTTAGAATCAGTTTGTCAAAATCTACAAAATAACTTGCTGTGATTTTGATCAGATCGCGCTCTATAGACCAAGTTGGGAAGAACTGACATCTTGACAAGATTGAGTCTTCCTATCTGTGAACACGGAATTTATTTATTTTGCTCTTTGATTTTGTTCATCAGAGTTTTGTAGTTCTCCTCAGATAGATCTTGTACAAATTTTGTTAGATTTATACCTAAGTATTTTATTTGGGGGGGAGGGGGAGTGCTAATGTAAACAATATTGTTTTTCTAATTTCAAATTCTACCTGTTCATTGCTGGTACATAGGTAGGCACGACTGACTCTTGTATATTAACCTTGTATCCTGCAACCTTGCTATATGCCTTTACCTTTTAATGTCCCAACCTGGAAGTTTCACTCATCACTCTTACTCACAGCTTATTGGCTAGGACTAGTCACATGGCCATACAGCAGCAAGGGAGGCTGGGAAATGTAGTCTTTAGGTGAATAGTAGGTGCCTAGTTAAAAATTCCATTTCTGTACCGAATGGATCTCAGAAGACACAGTGATACCTGCCCCATAACCTCCTCCCCCAGCAGTCTCTCCTTGAGTGATTCTGTCTATACAATGTCTATTTGTATACAATCCAGGGGTGGGACACTCTAGGTCTAGCCCCCTTCAAGGTGCCTTTATTTGTCCTAGTCGACAGCAGGCAACCACTGGATCAGCACACACATGTGTCTCCCAAGGACCACAAGAATTCTCAGAGATAACGTGGTCCAAGTCCACATCAAGGAGAAGATAGCTGCCCCGATTGCTTCTTATTCACGCTCTCAGCACCAGCCTTGCTGGTCACAGAGGAGAGATCATTTTGCACGTTAGGCTCTATCTGTCGGTTCCTCTTTGCATTTCCTCCTGCTTTCAGCCGATGCCCTGCATCTTAGGAAGCAAAGTCTGGGCCTCCTCCACTCCGAAATGGTCACTACCCAGTGATGTTCATGCTGGCTATGTGTTTACGAGCATTGTTTACCCTGGGACCCATTAAACTCTGCCTTAAAACACCAGCCTCCCACCCCTTTGTCTGCTGGAGTCACGTGAGAATTTAGGCTCCTCCTGAACTTGTACCTGGGATACCCCTCCATGATGGGGAGGACCCCATGTGGCTACTGCCTGATGAACCACAGGGGGTCTGGCTCAGGTGTCCCAACGACAGCAGGGGACCTGGGGGCCTGGAAAATGCCCTTGTATCTTTTGGAGTTGTCTCTGGTTGGATTCTTTTTTCTGGTTTTAAGATAATATTTGTTCATAAGAGGATTCAGTATATGGAAAGCACGTGATAGAATATAGAAGGAAGGGGAAAAAATCATCCCTATCACCTCCCCAAGGCTCAGCTCCTTCCATTTTGTCATATGTCCTTCAAATCAACTACGTAAGTCCTACAGTTGAGCTAATGCAGTACTGTACGTCTGTATCTTGCTTTGTTTCATTCTCTGAATATACCGTCCCTTATTATTGGGATGTTAATAATCCATTAATTAGTCCTTAATAATCCCTTAATAATCTACCGTCCCTTTTCATTGGACATGAGCTTGTTTCTAGGGTGACTCTTGTCAGTTTCATATTTGGCGGTGATGTCATAGGTCTTCGTGCAAGCTGCAAATGTCCTCAGTCAAGGTGCCCTCCTCATCCTAGTTTTTGGTCTAACGCAACCAAAACCAATGCTGATGGATTTAAGCAGAAAAGGAAAACCAGATGGAGAAAACAGGCAGGAACAAGGGAGGTAAGGCAGCGTGAATCCCAACCAGACCACGCTCCGATCCTGTCTCAGGAGGGACCCATACCGTCCCCAACACCAGACCTGCAGCACGACTGCCATAGCCCAGACCCTGTCACCAGACCCTGTGACCTCAGCCATTGCTAGCCCTGAGCTTGGATGCCCTGCCAGTCCTACAGAAGGGATTTTCTACCTCCTCTGATTCTGACCATCTCCAGTCCCCAATTCAGCTCATTATCGCCTCCGTGGCAGAGGAGACAAAGCAAAGGGCCACTGCGTGGACACACTCCAGCTCCCTCACCACGCAGGGTGCGGTGATAAGCCTTCTGTTCCAAGGTGAGTCAGCTGCCCTGGGGGCTCTGCAGGCCCAGACCTACCAGTCAAAAGAGAGAATCATCTTGGACATGCTTCCAGACTTTTCCCCTTCCTCCCTCCCAAGTCTGGAAGCTTGTTTAGGATTATTCTCTCTTATGACAGGTTGAACCCCCTGGGTTACTCCTGGGATGTTAAAGGTACAGATTTATTGGGTAAAAGTCAGAGCTGACACACCCTGGATGCCTTTCCGGGGTCTCGAGGAACGCCCCACCCTCACCCTGATCTTCACTGTGCGTGCCTAATTAGGACACGTCTCCATCCTATTGAGTTTCTTAATGTCATGCAAAAAAAGCATTTCTGGTGCATATTTGCTTATGGTTCCATGCTTTAGGACTTCCCTGTGGACGGTGTAGGAGAAAAGGTGAAAGAGAGAGGGCAAGAGAAAGATGGGCAAGGCAGGAGGTTTGAAACCACTGAGAAACCCTCTTTAGACACGTCCAGGTCTCTTCCTGGGTCCCAGAGAGCAAAAACCCCCAAGAGTGACCCTCCACCTGATTGCATAGTAAAGATGATCCCTGCTACACAGAGAAATGAAAACATAAATGTTCAGAACAGAATTATTCTCACAGTCCAAACACGGAAGCAACCCAGATGGATACATCAAATGTGGTACATACATACAGTGAACTATCACTGAGCCACAAAAAGGAATGAAGTACTGATGTGTGCTACAAAACATAGATGAACCTTGGAAACGTCATGCTAAATGAAAGAAGACACAAAAGAACCCATATCGGAGGATTCCATCTACAGGAAACCTCCAAAATGGCAAATCCATAGACATAGAGAACAGATTACTGGTTTCCTGGGTCTGGGGAAGGGGGTGAGGGGTAGAAGAAAAGGGAGTGTCTGTTAATGGGTTTGGGGTTTCTTTGGGGGTGATGAAAATGTTCTAAAATTAAACAGTGGTGATGGTTGCACAACTCTGCAAATATACTGAAAATCACTGACTTACACACTTTAAGTAGGTGAACGTCATGATGTGTAAATTATCTCTCAATAAAGCTGTTTTAAAAATAGGTGAACGCTGCAATTTCCGGGGGCTTCATAATTCGCCTTTTTCCCTTGGGTTTTAGAGTCAGAGCCGGAAGTATCCCAGTTCTGCCAGAGCTCATGATGCTGTGGGCCTCGATTTCCTTATCTGTAAAATGGGGATGAAGTGACGGTCCTCAGAGGTTGCTGTGAAAATGACTTAGTTGCTCTCTGTAAAGATGTTGTGTATAGGAAGAGGCCTGCGGGGTGGGTTCCTAGCTTTCCTTTCTGCTTCCAGATTGCTTGACTCCCCCCTCCTCCCCCACTCCCCTGCATCACAATCACACCTTCCTTGCCACCATCCTTATCTTTCATCTCCTCTTTCCAAACAGCCTCTTTCTATGACCTTGACACTTACGTGGGAATGTGCTGGTGGGTGGATTCTGAGCTTGGCCTCATCAACCAGTAAGGGAAAGGCAGAAGGAAGGGGTGGGTGAGGCCAGATTCCTCTTCCCAGAGAGCTACTCTGACCTCACCCTTGTGGCCCCCGACCCTGCTCTCTGCCCTCTGTGACCCTCAGTGGCTCCCTTCCTGCTGTTGTAATCCCAGTCTGGGAAGCGACAAAGGATCCCGAGACCTATTGTTTTCAATACCTCTAAAAGCACAGAGGAAACCATACATTCACCCAGGACAAAGCAATAAAAAGAAACTCTCAGATATTTTCCTCTATGTCTGGAAGGATATCAACTCGGCACAACAACTTTGCTGATCTCACGTTGATTGAACTTATTGGCAGTTACAGAAGCTTTTGATTGAAAAAAATGGGGAGACGAGTTGGTTGTGACTTAATGAAGGGGATCCTTTCCATGCCTACAGTTTCCAGACTTATTGTGAGTCTTGGCTAATAGTGGCCTCACTCCCTGTGTGCCTGGATTTACCCACCCTAACTCGTTTAGTCTCCGTGAAAACTCTGTGAGGTCAACACTATCCTTAAAGGGAATTAATTCCCTGGCGGTCCAGTGGTTAGGACTCCGTGCTTTCACTGCCGAGGACGCGGGTTCAATCCCTGGTCAGGGAACTAAGATCCCGCAAGCCGAAAAACAAAACAAAACAAAAACAAACAAACAAAACACTATCCTTACAGCCAGCCCTCATATCCATGGGTTCCCCATCATGGATTCAATCAACCATGGGTCAAAATATATTCCAAAAAAATTAAAATTACAGAAAGTTCCAAAAAGCAAAGCTTGAATTTGCCTCCAGATGGCAACTATTACATAGCACTGACTGTCGTCGGTATTACACGTAACCTAGAGATGCTTTAAAGTATACGGGAGGATGTGTGTAGGTTATAGGCAGACACTACACTTTTATAAATAAGGAACTTGAGCACCTGCGGATTGTGGCATCTGAGGGGGTTCTGGAACCAGTCCCCCATGGATACTGAGAATGACTGTATCTCCATTTTCCCCCAATCTGCTTTAAAGCGTTCAGAGATTCTTTGCTTTTCAGCCAAGTGCATACCCAGCACTTTCTCCTTTCAGGGTTTCGCTTATGCTGTTCAAACATCTAGAACATTCTCTCCTCCCTCTTTGCCTTCCTCATTCTCGGGTGAAGCCTTTCTCTTTACCCCTCCTTAAAATTCTAATTGCAATCGTGCTGCTTGTGATTTTTCCCTGTCTACCTCTGGAAAGGAGTGAACAGGACAGGGATAGTGGTTGCCTGCAGAAAGCACCTGCTGACTTGGCCATGAACTTGCATTAAAAAAAAAAAAAGAAAATTCCAGGCATTATTTCTCAGGTCCAAGCCCTGGAAGACAGAGACCATAACTCAGTCATATTTGGGCCCTGTCCCCCTGCCCCTAAATATCTTACAAGGCCTGACACAAAGCAAGACCTTATTTGATTGCCTAGTTTAAGCTTTAAGACCTGTACCATCTTTCTCCCTCTTCCTACCTGTAGTGGGCTGAATGGTGGCCCCCAAGAGACATGGTCACCTCCTGACCGCCAGAGCCTGTGAATTTGACCTTATTTGGAAATAAGGTCTTTGCAGATGTAATCAAGTTAAGGATCTTCTTGGATTATCCAGGTGCGCCCTAAATCGGAGGAAGGGTGTTCTTATAAGAGACAGAAGAGGACAAGACACACAGAGAAGAGACGGTCCTGTGAAGACGGGGTCAGACACTGGAGTGATACAGCCACAGGTCAAGGGACATGGGAGCCCCAGAAGCTGGAAGAGGCAGGAAGGGTTCTCCCCAGGATCCTGCAGAAGGAGCAGAGCCCTGCCAACCTCTGGATCTTGGACTCTGGCCTCAAGAACTGTGGGAGAATCCATTTCTGTTGTCTTAAGCCCCCCAGTTTGTGGTCCTCTGTTACAGCAGCCTTGGGAAACTCATACAACGCCTGACTCGCCAAGGCCAAAGAAGGGTTGAGGCTTACGTTGGAGGGAGGAGCTCACGCATCTCACTCCACAAGAGCTCATGGAACATATTTTTGCCTGTTGGCTGAGCTGCCGGCACTAAGGTTGCGTTTTTGCCCGGAAGCCTCCCAGCTTCCTCTTTGGGTTAGAAAGGTGATTAGACAACTTGGTCCGAAGGAGCAAAGGAGAATGGATGACCAGAGTCCTGGGGGCACCGGGATGCCCTCCAGACTGGTGGTCCAGGAGCCCTCTCTCCCTAGCAGTCTCCAGCTGTAGCTAAATGTTTAAACTAGCCTCCCCCTGCCCTTCCCTCCTTGCAGGGACCCTGAGGGCAGACTGTGCCCTGGCCATGGACTGACAACATCAGCGGCTTCGGGCTCCATGGCTTCTTGACACTTCTGCCTCTTTGCTTTTGCCAGCGTCACTGACCCGCACGTTTGGTCAGTTTCCCTTGTGATCGCCTCCCCCTTTTGTGAACAGGGCGACAGGCCCTGGGCCCCCCGCCATCCAGAGACCTGGGCAGGGCCTCAGGCTGTCCCCCTCCCTTGATGCCCCAGAAATCCTTCCTTTTGTTTCTGACCCTCATCCTTGCCTTGACACGTGTGCCCTTAATTAATGCTCTCTTCCTTTATTTAATCAACCTTTTTACTCCTTTTGCATGTTGAGAAGGAAGAAGGGAAGATTAACGTGGTTAAACTTTTTTTATTTAAATGCATGTTCTAGGATTTAAACCTCATGTCCACAGACAGCTCAGGAGAAGTCACCAAATAAAAGTGAATTTATAGATTATAAAGCCATTTTTAAGTCCTCTTTCTGAATATAAACTGAAATGTTTAATTAACTCCACATACAGCATGCATCACACGGCCTTCATTCCGCACAAGAACAAATACATGAATAACGCCTTACACACATTACCGTAATTACTAGTCTCCACAGCCTTAGGAGACACAGTCATACCCGCTTTTCCAGATGGGAGAGAGATTTGTCCAAGGTTGCATGGCTACTGGCAGATGTAGGTCTGTGTGTGATACTCTTGTGCAGCCTCACAAATATGCTTGCAAACTTCCTGGCATCTTGAAAAGTGGTTTGGTTTTGCATGAATCCTTGAAAAGTAGATTATTATCCTGATCCTCAGAAAAAGACACCTCAAGATTTTAAAAAATAGTATAGGCAGCTTTACGGACGTTTCCTATGCGCTAAGGACGTCATGGATTCTGTTTCCCAGTCTCACAGGGTATTGCACTGAGCCACCTACTGATTTGGAATTATCAGAAAAAGGAGAAGAAAGCCATCAGCCGGCTGCAGCTCCTCCTTTTCGCTGTCACTGCTGGGAAGGCAGAATGGTCATCGGTCCGGTTCGGTCACGTTCCTGAGATGGACAGTCGCCCTATTGAGATACCAGCGGGGCCTGAGCACCCTTCCTGCCTGTCTTTACAAATGAGTGTGTCATTACTCCAGCAGTACTTCTCCTTATTACGTAAAAGAGCAACCTCTATCTGTGCACCAGGAGTGGGCAGGTCGGGCGCACCCTGGGAGGTCCGCACGCGCTCCGAAGCTGGGGAGTGCTCGTCTCCTCTGAGCTTTACGGTAAGCGCGGCGCGCAGAGCGACCACGTGGCGGCTGAACCCAGGCCGGGCGGGAATGCGCGGAATGCGCGGCGCGGCCCCGGAGCCGAGGCTCAGGTTCCCGCGGCGCGCGCGCTCTCGCCTCCCTTCTCTCCCCAGCGGGACCGCACCCCAGTCCCCAACCCCGTGTCCCCGGACTCCCAGGGCAGGCGATCCTAGCTCGAGCACCCCGGCGGGGCGTGGGGACAGAGCGCGGCCTATCGGGCCCCTAGCACCCCGCACGCCCAGAACTCCCCAGCGAGTCCAAACCCGTGTCCCGACACCAGCCCCGACGGCGCGAGGCCGAGGGACCAAGGGAAGGCGTGCAGGGCGTTAAGTACGCAACCCCTCTCCCCGCACCTGGAACCGCACCCCGACCCCCAGGGCAAGAGTCGAGAACCCTGGAACTCATAGACCGCCCGTAACTAAGACCCCGGCCGTCCCCGCACCCATCCCCAAGGCCAGTTCGAAGGATGGAAACGTTTTCGGGCATTTCAAAGGCACCAAGAAGCGGGCTGGAACGCACGAGGACTCGGGGTCCTCCCCGCAGGCACTCTCCGGAAAAGGGCGAGGATGGGGGCTGGAGGGGGGCAGTGACAAGTCCTGGAGGCGACGGAGGGGGTGCAGCGGGACCCAACGAGGGTCTTAGCGAGGGTCCTCCTCGCGGAAGGTTTCCGAGGCCCCGCGGGCCTCCGCAGCGGCGCCCGGCTCCCGGGGCAGAGGCGGGGGGCGGGGGGGGGGGGTCTGCTCAGCCACGGGTAGGCTTGGCCACGGGTGACGCGGGAGGGGTAAGGCCTCCTAGGTCATTATCGCCACCTCCCGCCCGATTCCTTCGCCTTGGTTGGAGGTGGTTATCTATCTAATGAGCCTGGGCGCCCACTCCGCGGCCCTTAGTTAGAGACCGCGCAGGAGCCTGAGCCAAGAGGCCAGGCAATTCCTAGTGGACTTTCATATTGCTCAGGGCAGCAGGCGATGCGTTTTGAGGGGCGGAGGTCAAGGAGTTAGAATCTTCTTTCATCCCCAAGAGTGCACCTTCTCCCTTGGGATCCCAGCGGCGTTGCGGGAGCCAGCACCCTCCCCCCCCCCTCCGCACACACACCTGTTGGGGTTTGCTTTCATCTCCCGCGCACACCTAGCCCACGGCCTTAAGAGCTGGGGGATGGGTGTCCCACCCTCGCAACCTGCCCGACCCAAGACTGGTGCGCAGGGGTCTGTGTGTGGCTGACGTTAATTGATCAGAGGCGGAAACGCACGTCCGGCGCTTGGGGCGGTGGGAGATGCGGCTGCCTCTGTTCCCAGCGTGTGAGTGTCCCGGGTGGGCCCGGGGCCAGAGTTTGCTCGGGCTCGTTCCGCAGCTTTGGGGGGCCGGGGGTCCGCGCCGGGTAGCCGGGGCGGAGCTACCTCAGTACGTGGGCCGCCACACGCCCCCCGAAAGCGAGCAGTGTGGGGGAAGTGGAGCCCGAGCGCCCCCGGAACCCCGCGGTCCGCATTCGGAAGCGTTTTCCAGAACGACTTAAGGGCTTAACAATGGAAAACTCGCGGAGCCTGAGCCAAGTCCTTTCAAGTCGCCGCCAGGTATGCGGCTGCAGGTGACCCCACCTGCATGCGCGCGCGCGCCCGCCCGCCGCCCAGCCCTCACGGGGGAGGGCGGGTGCCGGAGGTCTAAGCCCGTGGAAGGTCTCCACTGGGCCCCGCACCCCCTCCCCAAAGCCCCCTGCCGGGCGGCGCGCAGTCGCGGTGCGTCCCGAGGTCGGCGCCGCGGCGCGCGGGTTCCTGAATGAACGCGCTCCCTTCCCCCGCCTTGAATGAAGGTTCCCACAGCCAGGGACGGTGGCAAACGCGCCTGCCGCGGAATTCGCCCTCTCGGGGCCGGCGATCCTCCCCGGCCGCGGTCACCTCGGCGGGGGACCAGGGGGCGAGGAAAATGGGAAGGTGATATAAGTTACTTTTGGATTTTCTTTCCAACCAGCGTGGTCTCCTTTCCGATTGGGCCACTGGCCCTTTGTTCCACAGGGTCCCCAAGAAATAGCGCACAGCACTTTAAATGAGCCCAGAACGTGCAGTTCCTGCTTCGCGGTCGGTATTTTAAAGGCCGTGCAAAATTAAAACTTAAAGTTTTTAAAAGTTGCTTTTCTCTCTGAAAAAAATAATTAAAATCAAAACTCTTCCCCCGCTCTCCTGGAAGCAGCAGCTCTCAAGGGCCCCGAGGCTATTGGCCCGCTCTGAGTCTCCGGGGAACGCAGATCTGGGCTCCCTGGGGTGGGGGCTGGGCGGCTAGCGCTCCCCGCCGGGCCCCAAATTCCAGCGCCTCCCCCGCGGGTTCCTGGACGGCTCTTCACGCTCGCCGGCCGGGCTTGCACTTTTGCGCCCGTCCCTGAGCGGGGAAATCAACGGAGTTCCTCGTCGAGATCTGCCCGGTCCGCCTAGTAACAGCGCCGCGCCCCCATTGGCTCATGCTAATTCCAGTTTCCTCTGTCTTTCTCCCGGGTTAGGGGGAAGCTCCCTCCTGGACCCAGAACCCGTTCTGCCGGAGTGGGCGATCCTCTTTATGACCCGATGCCCCTCGCCGTCGCCAGCCTGCCTCGAGCCGGGCCCGGGCGCATGCGGGGCTCGGGTCCCCTCGCCCCCCGGGACAGAAGCAGCCCGGTGGTAGCACGCAGCCCCATAAATCATCCGGGCGGCCGCCCGGTCGGGATTTTATGAATGAAAAAGCAGCCCGGCTGCCCTCGTGCGCGGGCTGATGCTCCGAGGCTCCGGCGTGCCGGGGGCCAACGCGAGCGTGGGTGCCCAGGGAGGGGGACGCGGCGGTGGGTGCTCCCTGGTCGGGCCACCCACTGCTCCCGAGGCGTGAGCCGGGGGTAATTACCCTCCTGGACCCGGAATATTAGTAACCCTAAATCTCGGCGGGGGAGGGGGCGCGGGAAGAATCAGCCCTGAAAAGGAGGGGGGGGGGTCCTCGTCCTGTGGCGTGCGCCCTTGCGAAGGGAAGGGGGCTTTTTAATCCCTTTTCTTTGAGTCTTTAACATTAGGGTGTATGGTGGTTTGATGACACTAAACTATATTCAGAGGGAAGTTAATGAACAGTTTTCTTAATTTGGGGCAGGTAGAGTAAAAACTGTAAAAAAAAAGGTATGTTAAGACTGAGCAAAATGTCCTTTTAAAAATAAGCACCAAAGAGACTGAATCTTTAATTCAAAAAGAAGCTTTATACTTTTATATGTCGTACAACTTTGCGATAATATTGGGGGACTCTCATAGCCACGAACATATATAGGTTTTGTTTAAAATCATCAGATCAATACACCCATTTCTTTAACTTGTAATTGCTCTGATTGTTGCCAGCCCCCGCCATCCCCCTCAGGCTCACGAATACAGCCCCAGGGCAAGTTCTAAAGGTGAAGAGACGTCCACACCCCCAGCAAAACCAATTAGGAAGCTTCCGGTGGTCTTGTCCCAGGCGGAGAGGCGACTAATATTTCCAGCGATTTAACTTAATTTTTAATTTAAAAAAATGAGACAGGACAGAGACCACTATTTTGCAGCCTTCCTTTCAGGGTGTTTTTCTAGCTGCCGGGACAGGGCGGGGGTGGGGGGGATTGGGGACCCCCGCAAGAATGGACTGGCTAAGGTAGGAAGGACAGCCCGCAGATTCCCCCAGGCGAGGAGGACAGGATGAAGGAAATGCTGGCCACCATCTTGGGCTGCTGCTGGAATTTTCGGGCATTTATTTTATTTTATTTTATTTTTTGAGCGAGCGCATGCTAGGCTGAAAGCCCTTTAACATTTAGGGTTACCCCCTCGGGCATTTGCAACGACCCCCCCCCCCCGTGTGCGGGAATGAAGCCTCCACCAGTGTTGCCGGCTCTGCCCTGACTCCCTGAATGTTAAATGGTTCCTGAAATTTACACGTGTTAATGAAAATGAAAGAAGATGTAGACGCTAAGATTCCTAGGCTGCCTCTCCGCCCGTGGGTGCCCTCGTGGCGTTCTCGGAAATGCGCCCATTCTCCCGGCTCAGATATAGGGTGTCAGCGAACTCCAGAGTCCCCCTCCATGCGGTCTCCCCAGGCTGCGTGTGGCCTGCCCGCCCTCCTAGCTGTCCCCCTCTGCAGAGCCACCTTCACCCAACCCCCCAAATCCTGAGGGACCCACTCGGGGACGGCAGGCCCCCCTGCACCCCTCTTCCCCGGCGGGGAGAAAGGCAGCCTCGGGACGATTTGCATTTCTATGAAAACCGGGCTTCGGGGGCAACTCCGCGCGGTGCCGGCGCGGCGCCTCCGGGATGGCTTTTGGGCTCTGCCCCTCGCCGCTCCCCGGCGCTCGGCGCCCGCGCCCCCTCCCCCTGCGCCCGCCCCCCCCCCCTCCTTCCCGCTCCCATTCTCTGCCCGGCTTTGATCTCTGCTTAACAACAGTAACGTCACACGGACTACAGGGGAGTTTTGTTGGAAGTTGCAAAGTCCTAGAGCCTCCAGAGGGCTGTCGGCGCAGTAGCAGCGAGCAGCAGTGTCCGCGCGCTCCGGCGAGGGGCAGCAGGAGCTAGAGCCGAGCGCGGACCCAGCCCCGGACCCACCGCCGCCCCAGGCCGCCTAGCAGAGCCCCAGCCATGGCACACCAGCTCCTGTGCTGCGAGATGGAGACCATCCGCCGGGCGTACCCCGATGCCAACCTCCTCAACGACCGGGTGCTGCGGGCCATGCTCAAGGCGGAGGAGACCTGCGCGCCCTCGGTGTCCTACTTCAAGTGTGTGCAGAAGGAGATCCTGCCGTCCATGCGGAAGATCGTAGCCACCTGGATGCTGGAGGTGCGGGGCTCCGGGCGGCTCTGTTAGCACTTTCCTGCGACTTGTTGCGCAAACCCACTTTTCTTTGCCACTCATCGCCCTCCCTTCCCTCCCACCCCAACTTTTGAAGTTTGCCAGAGTGTTGCTAGGAATCGTAGTTCCGAAATACATAGATATTCTGGGTATTTTTTGAACAAGGAGGGGGTGGGGGTGGGGTCATTAGATATTCCCTTGAGGAGGAGCGGTCGAGGAGGGGTGCCTTGGGGGAAAGCCACGGCCGGGGCACCCCAGTTGGCTTCAGGGTTGGGGCCCGCAGGCTGGGCGCCCTTTGCGGCCCCCGCCTGGACCGCCACTGCTCAGCCCCCGCCTGCGCCAGAGCCCCGCTGCGCCTCTTCTCCCGGCCGCGCGGCCGCTGAGCCGCCAGCTCCAGGGGGAGGGGGCATAGATTTGATTTTTAAATTAATATCCATGGACACGTATGCAAGGGCCGCTCGTGCCAGTATTATGCGCCATCTTTGTTCTTTTATTGCAAAGCAAAAGTGTTTATTAATAATTGGGGGCAGGGTGGGGGTGGGGAGCGGCCGGCGAGGCGCTTGGGGCCGCCGCGAGGGGCCGTGCGGCCACCGGGAACCGGCGGGAGGGGCGAGGGGCCAGAGCTCGGGCAGTTGTGAGGGGACCCTGCTCGGGAGAGGGGGCCCCTTTGTTCAAGCAGTGAGTCCCGGGGCGCCCCGCACGGCCAGCCTGGGCCGGAGAGCACGCCGGGCTGCAAGGTCGCGTGGCCCCCAAGACGCTGGGGATTGACCCTCATCTGCAGGGGTCTTAGCTTGGGGGACCTGCCCGGAGCGAGCCGGGGTCCAGGGGCACGTTTTCAGGCCTTCAGTGGGCTCCTGAGTGCACCGCAAATATTTAAAAATAATTTTTGAAAGTGCGGCGTGGTGCCCTTGCGAGAGGGAAACAGCGCCCGCGCCCAGGGGGAAGGGGGGCCCCCGAATTTGAATTCCTGGGGCTCTCCCTTGAGCCTGAAACGAGCTCCCGACCCCCGGCCTGGGTAAAGGACCGCCTGAGGGTCATTTTCAGGGGTTTTTTATGTACCCAGTTAATTTTTTTATATTTTTAAATATTTTTTGAAAAGATGACGTCTGGGGAAATGCGGCGCGGCGGCCTGGGACGCCACCTTTGTGTCTCGCAGGCGCTGCGAGCGCGGCGCCCATCCCCGCGGCCCGCCCCGCGGCCCTGCACCCCATTTGGTGCCGACCCCAGGCCTGGAGGGTCCCGAAGCACCCACGCGGGCTGGGGTCCGCCGCCCGCGCGCGGCACACGCCGGCCAGCCGTGCCAGCTCCTGCCCCCACTGTGCCAGCCTTGCCGGGACTTTCCCTTTCAGTTTCGGGTGGGTGGGTTCGGGGGACTCTCGGGGAAGGGGGCGCGGCGGCGGCAGCTTCTGCCGCCCCCTGCCCTGACCCTCCTTGCGCTCGGGGCCCCGCAGCCCTGGCGCGAGCCGGGTGGGGGGCGCGAGGTCTCCGCAGAGGGGGCCGGGCGCTCCCGGTGGCGGCGGTCACGGCCCCCGGTGCCCCGGCAGGTCTGCGAGGAGCAGAAGTGCGAGGAGGAGGTCTTCCCGCTGGCCATGAACTACCTGGACCGCTTCCTGTCGCTGGAGCCCGTGAAAAAGAGCCGCCTGCAGCTGCTGGGGGCCACCTGCATGTTCGTCGCCTCGAAGATGAAGGAGACCATCCCCCTGACGGCCGAGAAGCTGTGCATCTACACTGACAACTCCATCCGGCCCGACGAGCTGCTGGTAACCCTGGGACCCCCACCGCCCCCGATGCCCCGTTAGCCGTGGGACCCCGGGGGTGGGGGAGGTGCAGAGACCCAGGGGCCCCTGCGGGCCGCTGAGAGACCCTCTGCCCCCAGGGAGGGCGGCCACATCGGTGGGGCCGCTCTCGAGGAGCGGACGGGTCCCCCGCCGCCCCACCTCACACTTTCCCTCCGACTCCCACCGCCTCGGCGCCCCTAGCGCCGCGAAAAGTGGGCGGCGCGCGCCCTCTAGCGGCGGCGGCGGCGAGGGGCCCGCGCGAACGACCAGACCTCGCGTTCCAGGTGTCGCGGGCTTCTGGTCTCCACCCGCGGAGGGTGGGTTTAATCAAGAACGGGAGACTTTGCGAGCGGCACCTTCTCTGTTTGGATGTGGGGTTGCGCGTTGTCCGCCTAACTTCCCGGACCCTCCAGCATGCCCCATTCCTTCTCCTCGCCTCCTGTTCCATTGGGGTCCGCGCCTGCGCCTCTCTTTACGCACGTGTGCCTCCATTTACGCAGCAAATGGAGCTGGTCTTGGTGAACAAACTCAAGTGGAACCTGGCTGCCACGACCCCGCACGATTTCATTGAACACTTCCTCTCCAAAATGCCGGTGGTCGAGGAGAACAAACAGATCATCCGCAAACACGCGCAGACCTTCGTTGCCCTCTGTGCCACAGGTAGGGTGCTGGCCGGGCCTCTGGGTGCCCCTGGAGGAGCTTCTTGCCCTCTGCCTCGGTTTCTCCATCCAAGGAGATGGTCCCCAGGTTCCTTCGCTTTCAGAAGCTTTCCTCTTTCCGTGTTCCGGGGAACAGAGGGCTGGGCTTCTTGTTGGGGCTCCAGGGAGGGGGTGTGGGCTCCCGGGCCCGGGCAGCTGAGGCTGGGCGGCAGCCTGCCTGTGTCCGGCTGATGTGGCTTCTTCTCCCCACGCCAGGCGGGGGTCACTACATGCTGAAAAGGGTTGACTTTGGCTGTCCAGCCTGCCTCCTCCCCCCGCTCCCCAGTCCTTCCCGTGTCCTCAAGGAGCCTGAGCTGCGGGGGCCCCCTCCTGGCCTCTCCCGGGCTGGGCCACCTGCCAGGAGCGCCTACAGGGGTGGGGAGTGCCGGCCGGCAGTGCCTGGACCACGTGCTCTGGGCGGCCAGCAGCGGCCCTCGTGCGGGGGCGGCCAACAGAGGCGCTTGGCCGCCTGAGGCCCCGCCAGGGGCGCCGCAGGCCGGCTCAGCTCACTGCCCTGGGAGTGGCTTTGGAGCGGCCTGGGCTTGGGCTGCTGTGGTTGGCGGCAGCAGCAGGCCCTCCGTCCCTCCCCCGGCACCGCTCTGGACCGTCCCTGGGGGCCCCTCCCTGGCACAGCCCTCTCCCCAGCCCCCAGGCGGCCAGTCACTCAGAACCCAGTGAGACACACGGTGCTGCCTTCTGCTTGTCCCAGCCCTGCCCCTGAGCCCCTGCGACCTCTTCCTCCCCGCTGGGCCCAGGACCCCTGGAAACCCCGATCGGAGGACCCTTGCCCCCATCCTGCCCAGCTCTGCTGTGGGCCACCTCTACCCCTGGCCAGGCCTCAGCCATCAAATCTGTTTGGGGCTCACTCGGAACGACCTGAGGGCGACAGGGCACCAAAGGGGGGAGTTGGCATCCTTCACCCCCTCCCCGGAAGGGGTGGAGCCCCCCCCCAGCCAGCCACCTCGTGTCACTCTCCTGATGTCTGGGCGCTCTGGTGGCTGGGAGTTCTGGGTTAGGAGAGCTGGGAAGGTTCTGCTGGCCTCCCCACCTTCCTTTGCCTGCTCAAGGCGTGAACCCCTCTTCTGAGTCCTTCCAAGCGAGCCGTGGGGTGGGGGGCAGACGAGAGGCCCGGATGAATCTGAGGGGTCAGGGCGCCCCCTCGCCAGGCAGTCCTGCCCCGCAGCACCCGCCCTTGGGCGGGGATGGGGAGGCTCTCACCCGCGTCCCCTCAGCCTCCAGGGGCCAGCGCAGCAAGCAGGCAGGGAGGCGTTCTCTGGCCGGGACGCCTCTGAGAAGAGAAGCCTCCAGAGACCTCCAGGCAGCCTTTTATGGAGCTGAAAGTGGTTCAGAGAAACGGCAAAGTCTCCCGCAGATAATGCAAAGAACACTTCCTGCATGCCCTCCCCCCAGGATGCCTGGGGCAGCCTGGACCTCCCCCTCTCCCAGGACCCCAGGAAGCGGGGTGTGTAGCTTGCGTGGGGTGCTGGCAGCGCAGAAGCCGGGCGCAGAGTCTGTGAATGTGCCTGGTGCAGCTACTGAGACCGTGCCCAGCCGGCACTCCCGGCCTGGGCACACCTCGGGTGAAGGTGGAGGGCTGGCGGGGGGCGACCCAGCTTTTCACATGCGTTAGCTTCGGTGGGCCCCGGTGGGGGACAGGCAGGCCAGGGGAGGGAGGGGAGCGGCACCCCACCACGACCGGGTCCTGGTCCATTGGAACCTAACTGACACGCAGCCGTGTCCTTAGTCACAAGGGGGCCTCTCAGGATGAGAGCGACCTATTACAGCCTAAAAACAAACAGATTTTGTGAAGTGGAGGCCTGAGTAAAAGTCCCGGGAGATATTTTGCTCTCCGCGTAGCAAGGGTCCCTTTTAAAGGTTCGGGGGTCCGGCGGGGGAAGGGTGGCCTCTGCTCTCCCTGGTCCGTGCGCCCTGCAGACCTGGGTTCCCGGGTGTGCATGGGGGCGGGAGGGGGCACGTCACCCACGCACAGAGTTGGGTTTTGCTCTGCTTTTAACATGTGTACGGATGTGTGCACGCAGTAGAGCGTTTCTTGGGCTGCGGCCGGTGAGTTATCTCTTTGAGGTTGGCACATAACTGAGCTGAATGAATGGGCCTGAGCAGGGTCAGCGGAGCGGTGCAGCTCCAATGCCCACCCTGGCTGTGGCCCGCTGGGCTCTTTGCAGCCGGGCAGTGAAGAGGAACAGCTATTGGAGCTTCCAAACTGAAATATGCAGGCTTCTCATCTAAGCCCATAAACCCGCCAAGGCGCGCGCACACGTGCGTGTGCGCACACACACACAGCCTGTGTTTAGTTATTCCTTCCCTGTTGGACCGGGGTCTCGAGCTGCAGCCAGTCAGAACCTGTGTTCTGGCCTCAGCGATTTCTGTGCGGTCCTGATTGGCCTCCATGAAAACCTCTCATCGCTGGCTCCTGGCTCTCAGACTGGGTGGAACTGCTCCCGTTTAAAGGGGAGACAGGGTGCGCCTTGTGAGGGGCTTTCTTTAAGTGGTCGGAGCGCCCAGCAGCAGCTTTGTCGCCCCTTCAGTGAGGCTGCCTTTCTTCCTTCCCACCCCTCCACTGGCTCCCGCTCCATTGAATGAGGGGCCCTGCCTGTTTATTCTCAGGGATGAAGTCTCGGGCCAGTGGGGGGGGCGGGTGGTGCCCCAGCCCCCAGGGGCCGCACTCCCTTTGTGCCCAGTCCCCTCCCACTCAGCTCACCGTCCAGTTTCTGGGCACAGGATGAGGTGATAGGGGCTGACCTTCCAGGGCCCGGCTCCACGCTGAGAGGCCCCCTGGTTCAGACGCTGCAATCAGTGGCCTCCCCTGCCAGGAGTTTCTCGTTGGGAGCGATAGAAAGGCAGCCCACAGGTGCTGGGTCCCCTCTCCATTGCCCTTACGTCCATGACAAGTGTGCCGCCAGGGGGGAAACCAGAAGTTCCCATGTCAGTGAGCTGCCAGGAGGTGACCCTGGAGCCCACCTGCCCAGAGGTGCAGGGTTTCCCAGCAGTTTGCGGACAGCGGCCGAGGACGGGCAGATGAAGTAACGCTATAGCCCTGCCGTGTCCCTGGAGGCAGATGAAGTGGGGAGAAGCATCTGAGGGCAGTGGGGGGCTTCCCTGGGCCCATCTTCCCATGTGCAAGACGGCCACTCCCCCTGGGACCTGGCAGCGCAGGTACTTGGGGTTAGTGTTGTAGGGGACGTGTCTGCTTCCTTGCGGGTTCTCCCCGCCTCTCCTTTTGTCAGGCTTTTGTGAATAAGTGATACATTCACAGGCTCACGTGCTGAGAGAAGGGAGTGAGCGATGACCCCTCTGCAGAGGCCACGGTGCCTCCTCCCCCCCCCACCCCGTTGTCTCTTCCAGCAGCTGTTCTCTTGGTTAGCATTTCTGCTGTTGGCGGCGGGGTGGGGGGAAGGTGTTGGGGAGGTTTTTTTGTTTTTTTAACATTATTTATTTGGTTGCACTGGGTCTTAGTTGCAGCACTTGGGCTCCTTAGTTGTGGCATGCAGACTCTTAGTTGCAGCATGCCTGTGGGATCTAGTTCCCTGACCAGGGATGGAACCCGGGCCCCCTGCACTGGGAGCGCGGAGGCTTAACCACTGCACCACCGGGGAAGCCCCTGTGCTGTTTTGAAATGAGCGTCGCAAGCTCGTGATCAGAGTCCGGCCCGGCTTCTGCTCTCGCTGGCGCCCACTTCCTGACCACGCCCTCAAGATCAGCCATCTGCGGGACAGGGGCCCGGGGGTGGGGGGGGGGTCCAGGTCACAGGGGTCCTGCTGCGTCCCCACTCACAACCGCTTTGCCTCCCTCCCTCTCCGCAGATGTGAAGTTCATTTCCAACCCGCCCTCCATGGTGGCTGCCGGGAGCGTGGTGGCCGCGGTGCAAGGCCTGCACCTGGGAAGCGCCAGCAGCTTCCTGTCCTATCACCGCCTGACGCGGTTCCTCTCCAAGGTCATCCGGTGTGACCCGGTGAGTGACCGCTCCGGCGCCGGCTGGGGGGCCTGGCCGGCGCCGGGTGCTAGAAGCATCCAGGGCCTGGGGGTCCCAAGCTGCAGTCGTCTGGTGGGAAGTGGCAGGGGCTGGGGCCACGTGGGGGACAGGCGGCCACCTGCGTCCAGAGGCACAGGACCTGGCCGTGGCCCTGGCACACGCTGCCTGGGGGCCGCTCCTCCCCGTCTCCTGGGGGGCTCCTTTGGGAGGAGAAACACCTCCCAGAACTTGCCGATGGGCGGGAGGGTCCTCCCAGGCTTCTGGTGGTCCCAGGGGCGCCCAGGAGCCTAAACTCCTCCTGGGGTTGTGGCGGGGGGCCGTCAGGAAGAGGGGCCACACGGCAGGCCGGGTCAATGATCCGTGCCCTAATGGTGTGTGGGGTGAGGCCCGGTCGAGCTTTGTCTGGGCAACAGCGTGGACGCCCGATAAATGGCCGCTTTACAAGGGCCCCTGTGAGGTCTCCCGTCCACAATGGGCCTGGTACAGACAACTTGTTTTTATGACCCCCTTTGAGAGGCTGCTGCTTTGGAAGCCGGAGTCCATTGTATCTTTTTACTTAAAAATGCCATTGTCTTATTCCCCATTCTTTTCTTTTCTTTTCTCAAAGAATTAAAATAACAATTACAAGGGTTTGGGGCTTCACCAAATTAGACCAGCGAGGTTGGTGGCGGGGGTCACTGCCAGGCCCACTAGTGTCCCGAGTAGGAGCAGGTGACCGCCTTGACCCTGATCCCCGGTCCAGGTCCGGCTCTGGCCGCTACTGGTGGTCCACCCTCGAGCGCCCAGGAGGCTCGGGGAGGAAAGCTGGGTGTGAGATGGATGCCTTCCTGTCCTCTGCCAACGGTGCTTGGCCGCCAGCCTGCGTGACCCCCAGAGGGTGGGGGGGGGGTGCCTTCTTGTTTGTAGGCGCGGGCAGCCTGGTGGCCCCCTGGGAGGGGGAGTCATCCTCGCCTGGCTGCCAGGACCAGCGCCATCCCCCAGCTAGAAACGCCACAAACAGCGCTGTCTACAGACAGTGGTAGGAAATCGCTGCATGATCCCTTATCTGAAGAGAGATTATTTTAATTAGATCTGAAGCAAAATGCCTTACGGCTGAGGGATGGTGGGAGGAATCAGTTGAGGCTGAAATTCGTTAGTCTGGTGACCGGGTGACAAACGTCGACAAACGTCGACAAACGTCGCTGAGCTCGGACGCAGAAAATTCTGGGCTGTGGAGGCCCCGGGGCGTGGCTGAGTGCGCCGTTCCCTGGAGCTGCCCCCGTGGTCACAGTCTGCTCTCACAGGCTGAGGCTGCAGCGCCAAGCAGGCTGCTGGGAGGAGGGAGCGTGGGCCGTGGAGCTGGAGGGTGCGCCGGGGCCTGCACAGAGGGGAGGCCCCTCCTGCATCCCTGTGCTCTCCGCTCCACCGCGCGGCCCCCCAAGTTGCAGGGGCCAGGGAGCCGCCCCCGGGGGGCTGCCTTCAGTGGGTGGGTGGAGGCTCTCGGGCCTCAGTAGGCCGTGGTGGGTGTTTGGATCAGAGCCTGAGGGGGCCGTCAGGAGTCTTGGGCCTCAGTTTCCTCCTCTGTAAAATGGGGCCTTTTGCACCTTCCCTGCCTCCTCCTCTGCCGTGACGAATACTGAAAGGGTGGGTAGGAAAGCCCCCCCGCCCCATAAGCCCTGTCCCCTTGGGGGAGATCTCCAGGGATTCACTCAGAAGCCCTCTTGGCCCGGCTTCACTTCTTCGGGGCGGGGTACACCGTTTCCAGCCCCATCTAGGAGGAGGTTAGCAGCGCCTTCCCCATGCTGAACCTCGTTCCCGTGGGAAAGGCGTGGGTCTATTTCCCAAGCTGCCCTGGAGCCTTTCCCTGGTTCTAGAACAGAAGCCCCGTGTGGCATCCCAGGAGTTGGGACAGCCTCTCTGTTCAGATCCGGGAGCCGTGGCCGCCCGGCTGCGGGCGGCGCCTTCGAGCTGCTGGGAGACTTGCCCGCGGTGGCACCAGGAGAGGCCCCCGGCCTCCGGGGTTCCTCCTCTCCATTGAACATGCGGGGTGGTCGCTGCCGGGAGCTGTGTGCGGCCGGAGCGTCTCCCAGGACGCAGGCCCGAACGGGAGAGGACAGGGATAAAGGCCCCAGGGCCGCCCGGCATTCATCCTCGGTCAAGCACGGCCTAACGCTTTTGACGGCCATTCATCACGGAATGCTGGGTTCACTGCGAGGGCTGACACGGCAGAGGTTAAGTCCGAAAAGCGGGGCTCAGAGGGCCTCCCCATGCTGGATCAGATGGCGCTGAATTCGCTGAGGGCAGCGGTGGGGCTGGTGGGAACCTGGGGCCGGAGATGAGAGCCCTGGCGAGGAGTTCCAGCGAGGGGCCGGGCAGGCAGGGGACTCGGGGCAGGTGGGCAGGAGCGTCTGTGTCCGCCGGAGCCCTTGGGTCCTGAGTGGGCTCACCATGGCCTGGTTGGCATGGGCTTTTCAGGGCGGGAGGGCAGCTGGTGGGCAAACAGGGTGCACACTTGTCGATCCTGGGGTCTGGGCAGCGGCTTCCCGGGTTCGGGGGAGGCGGCGTTTTAGGTGAGCGTTGGGAAGGGGCCCCTCACTGCGGACCCCCCTTCTGAGGACCCGTCTCGTGCAGGACTGCCTCCGCGCCTGCCAGGAGCAGATCGAAGCCCTCCTGGAGTCCAGCCTGCGCCAGGCCCAGCAGCAGAACTTGGACCCCAAGGCCGCGGAGGAGGAGGAGGAGGAGGAGGAGGTGGACCTGGCCTGCACGCCCACCGACGTGCGTGACGTGGACATTTGAGGGCGCCGCGGCGGGGGAGGGGCCGGCCCGGGCTCCGCGGACAGAGCCGCCCAGGCCCGGCTGCCGTCGGAAGGCAGCCCGCTCCTCAGTGTCCTGGTGTTTTCCTTTGCCCTTTCTCCCTTCTGTCTCTGAGTTAAGCAAAAGAAAAGAAACGTCCCCGAAAACCTATGTTTAAGAAAAAGAAAAAAAAAAAAAAAAAAAGGAGAGGAAAAAATAGAATTTGCATAACCCTGAGCTGGAGGGGGGAGGAGGGTTGTGCTACAAAAATAGAGGATGTTATAGCCCGTAATCAACTAGTTTTTATATTCATGTGTTTGTGTCTCTGTGTTATAAGGATAGGCGTTAACACAAGGAGCGAGTCTGCAGGGGAGGATTAGATTTGATTCTTTATGTGTTTCAAACAAACAAACAAACAAACAAAAAGCATGAAAACGTTAAAAAAAAAAAAAAAAAGGAAAAAGTCCACAACCCATTTTTAAAGTAGAAGAGGGTTTTAGATAGAACCCTCCCCGTGTGCTTTTCCTAAGGGCACAGCTTTAAAGCGGTTCTAGGCATCCTGTATCTCGCTTATGCATGTAGTCACTTTATAAGTCATTTGTTTATTTTATTTCGTAGGTAGGCATGTAACCTTGACCTTGTCCATGGCTGATGTAACCTCTCGGCTAGGGTAGCGTAGAGTTCGGCATTTTCAAGGTCTGATCCTCTTTCTGCGTGTGGACCAACCACCTGAGGGGTTTGTCGGGCGCCAGCCTGCGCCTCGGTGACGGAAGGCCACCTCCGACTCCTAGCGTCCGCTACTAGAAAGAGAAACCGCAATAGTGACCTAATATATTCTATTTTTATAATCTTCATATTTTTGTAGTTACCTGTTTATGAGGTGCTGGTTTTTCACCCAACAGATCTGCAGCCTGCTCACATCCAGGTGAAATCTACAGCTGTTTTTTTTGTTTTTTGTTTTTGTTTTTTTGTTCCTTCTCAATATTCCAAAACCATTCCATTTCAAAGCACTTTCAGTCTCTAGGTGACATCTCTGTGTATGCTGTGTGTGGAGGGGGCGGGGAACGGTTTCTTAATGGAATGGTTTGGGAATATTCCAGTACTTGGGTGCAGACAGGATGGCGAGGCAGGTGCTTGTCAATATGGTGTTAGCGAAAGGGAGATGATATTTTGGAGGGCTAGGTTCCGGTCCAGGAGAAGAAAATGTGCATTCATTCTCACACTGCCAGGATGATGTGTTCCTTTCCTTTTCTGTAGAGAAGTTGAAGTTTAGGGATCCTTCAGTGCCAACTGGTGTTTGAAAGTAGGGGCCTTAAAGGTTTACCTAGAGAACCAGCAGTTTCAGAGTTATCTTTAGATGTTTTGCAACGGAAGGTTTTTAAACACTAAAATATATAATTTATAGTTAAGGCTAAAAAGAATATTTATTGCAGAGGATGTTCGTAAGGCCAGTATGATTTATAAAGTAATGCAATCTCCCCTTGATTTACACACACACACACACACACACACACACACACACACACACACTTTTCTGCCTTAGATGTTGCAGGTGTAGGACAGTTTGTTAAAGTTAGGTCCTTTTATAAAAGAGGGAAAAAAATCCCGAGAAAAAAACACAAAGACGTGGATTTGGCTAATTTGGCCTGATTGGCTTTTCACAGAGTGATCCAACTGGAGAGGTGTCAGAGTTATAAGCACAATTAGGATGCTGGAAACAAGTTCAGTTCCAAGTTCAGTTCCAATACGATCTCATCCCCGAACCCTCCTTTCAAAAAAGAAATTTAGCAACCGCTAGATAATTTGCACATCTTGGCTATGTACCTTTTTGTAATTATTCTGTAGGGAGTGTTGAAGGGAGCGAGGAGGTGAGGGAGGAAGTGTGCGGAGGGGAGGTGGGCGGGGACCACGCGAGGGACAGGCTGCGGCTCCATTTTCTTTATTCGCTGCTACCGATGACTTCCCAGTACAGTTTGGAAACAGATGCATATCGCTTCTCTATTCTTTCACATTGTTTTGCTGCTATTGGAGAATCAGTTTTTTTTTGTTTTACAATGTCATATACTGCCATGTTCTAGTTTGAATTTTCTCATAGAAAAAATGTATTACGGATGCCTTTTTTTTTTTGGTAGTGTTGTTGGGTTTTTTTTGGTTTTTGTTTTGTTTTTTTTTTTTTAATGTGATCAATTTTGACTTAATGTGATTACTGCTCTATTCCAAAAAGGTTCCTGTTTCACAATACCTCAAGCTTCACTTAGCCATTTGCAGACCAGGTGGTCAGGCTCTGTCTGCTGCTTCGGCAGACAGACACGCGGACGAGATCCCAAAAAGGACCTGGTGGGGATCCCCACCCCGCCGGGCCGCGTTCACAAGGACCCCCGGGTGTCTCTGGAGACAGGCCATGTCCGTTTCCTTTGCCCTGCGCCTGTTATGCTGGACTCTCCATCTGACCTGGGATTTACCATCATCGTAGTTTTTACAGCCCATATCGTTCTTTGCGTATAGCTATGAAAGTTGCATTATTATTATTATTATTATTATTGTAACAAGTATGTCTTAATGTGCCACTGTGGTGCTGTGCTGTAGGACTCGGTCATTTGGCATGATTGGAATCGCTTCTGGCCTGTGTCACAGTTTGGGGTGTGTTGTATCTGTTATTAGTGTTCTGTTTGTTGTTCTGGTCATTATAGCAAAAATGCTCCTTTAAAGAGACTTCAAATCTCAGTGAAGCCAGCCAACAGTGCTGTGTGCCCAAGAGCCGCCTAACACGCTGCCGAACCAAAAGGATTTGGATTTGCACCGTCCGCGGCGGCCCCAGGTGGGGCAGCCCGTGCGCTTCAAGGCCATTGGCAGGTGCAAACCCGCCCCACCCCACCCCTGCAGGAACACTGCTTCCGCTTACCTCAACCATTCTGGCCGCGGCGTCTCTGTCTGAACCAAACGGGGTCCATGAGGGACGGTCTGTCCGTGGTGGGGGGTGAGATGTGTGCGCTCTAAGGCCAGAGGCCAGTGGCAGGTCTGGGAGCACAGGGAGTCTGCCCCGTGACCCGCAAGTCTGAGGGTCTGGGCGGGCAGGCACTTGGGGGTCTGTGTGTGTTTTTGGTTGCACACCACGGTGTTTCCCAGCACAGACATGTAACCAGCACGTTTCCAGCAGGAAACAAGACAAACGTGAAAAGTCTAGAAATAAAATTGGTAAAACCCCAGTGCAGTGCCCGCTTGTCTGTTTCCTGGGGCGGGCAGGGAGCCAGGGCCGTGCGCCCCAATTTCCTTGGATGGGGGTGGTAGGCGGGTAGGGGGCCCGCCTCGGCCCTGCGGACACCGGGGCCAGGCCATCATCTGTCATGGGGGGCTGCCCTGGGCACCGTGGGCTGTTGGGCTTTTTTATCCCCAGTCTCCACCCGCTAGAGGACAGGACTGACCCCGGTCGTGACAACAAAAATGCCTCCAGACGTGGCCAGCGGTCCCCTGGTGATGCAGAAGGAAAGTGTGATGCCCTCCCAGCCGGGAGGAAATCCGGACCAGGGGTCTGTAGTGGGAGAGGGCCGCGTGGACCCCCCAGAGTTTGAGGACGGGCTTGCGGGCGGCCCCGACCACCTCAGACTACGGCTCTGGCCCCGGTGACATGACCCCCGATTGATCAGCCGCCTCCCAGCCCACGTCTGGCCAGTTCGCCCTCCTAGGTTATTTGCAGATAGGAAAGTAAATAAATGCGTTAACCCTCTTCTGGCGCAAACTGCTGTTTGCTCTGGGTGAATCATGGCCCCAAGGTGCCCTGAGCTCGGGGCGGGGGGGGAACAACGCCAGTGTCCGGGCAGCGGTCCAGTGGCCTTTCACACGGACCCGGCGACCTGGGAGGCCTGGTGGACACCTGTGACGTCCACCTTTGGGCTCCAGATGCCTGCGAACTGGCCGCGTTCCCAACGCCGGTGGAGGTGGGAAGTGGATCTTGGTCCCAGCTCTGCGGGGCCGGGGCCTCTTCCCAGAGCCTGGGGGACCCCAAGGTGCCCTCACCCCCCAGCTGAGCATTCAGCGAGCGCTCCAGAGCCAGGAGGAGGCCTGGGTCACGCGCCAAGGATGGCACTACTTGCCAGGTCAGTTCACCGCAGCCCTAATGAAGCGCCTGCCGTGTGCCAGCCTGCCTGGGGGGTGCCCACGGGGTCGGTGGGGCCTGTAGCTTCTGGGAGGAGGTGGGTTGTGCAAGCGCCGGAACTGCTGCCTCCCCCCTCGCCGGCTGGGTGGGGATGTGAGGCAAGGCTCCCGCCCCCGGGCCCTACAGGGTGCTCTGAAAGGGGGTCCCGTACAGCAGGGGACCGAGGGACGGCCAGAGCCCCGGGAAGTGCCCTGAAGCCCAGGGCCTGCTCTGCACCACCGCGGTGGCTCAGCCCCGGGGACCCGCTGGTCTGTGTCAGCACCGGGGCCCAATGACATCGACGACCACGGGCGTATAGAGGGGCCCAAGCGAGGCTCCGAAGCCGCGAGGGCCTCGGGGTATCTTGAGGAACAGGGGCAGCACTCTGATTGCGTTAAGTTCCAGCGAGAATCCGGGCGGAGGAAGCCGGGGGGCCGCCTCCCGCCACAGGGAGGCGGACGCACAGGACGCCAGACCTGCGGGGCTGTTTGACGGTTTCTAATGTTTCAGGTGGAAAATCTATCTGTGGGCTGACAGGTCGGACAGTGGAAAGGAAGAGGGCATGACGGGGGTGGCCTCGTGAGGCACAGGGGGAGGAGGGTAGGCAAGGGCAGGGGCGCAGATGGGACCCAAAGTACACAGAGGATTTGGACCAAGCGAGGAGGGGCCCGGAGCGCCCCAGGGCCGTCTCCCCAGCCGTGAGGCCCCCGGAGGACGGGCAGTGGCCTCCTCTGTTATGCCACGGGCCCAGACCTCTCCAACCGCCCGCGTCAGCTCGGGCATCCCCTCGTGGGGACCCCCCCGTGGGGGTCTGGCTGCCCTGTGCGTATCAGGAAAACAAAAACTGGCCTTTGGAGACAAAGCCTTCCCGTGTCCACTCCGCTGCCCCCTCCCGGAAGCCCGAACGCCTGCTCTCACTCCGGCCCACGGCCACTCACCTGGGGCCTCCCTGCCTCCTAGCCAGTCTCCCTGCCCCAGGCGGGCCCACCACCCTCTGCCAGAACCCCCTGAGGCTTCTAGCTCCATCCGGGGTCCTGGGACCTGGCCCATCTCTCCAGCCTCACCCCCCATCTCCCCCCAGCCTCACCCGATGTCCCCCCAGCCTCACCCCCGTCTCCCCCCAGCCTCAGACTCCTCATTCCCCGAAGTTTCTGCCCAGGGGACTGCAGGACACACCAGACTACTTCCGGCCTCCAGGTTTGTGCTGGAGTGCCCACCCCCTGCTCTCCCCCAGGCTCACATAAGACTCTGCGGTGTTCTCCACCCTGCCCCGGACAGGTGGCTCTGGGTGGTCCAGGAACCATTACACGTGGTGTTTCCCCTCCGGGCTGTGAGCCCTTGAGGACAGCTGTCTGGCTGGTCCTCCTCTGCCCACGCCCTGCCCCCCGCCTGCACTCAGCGGGTGCTGAGCAGTAGGGCCGCGTGCGGGCTGCGGGCTTTGTGAGCTGCCGAGGGCTGGGCCCTGCCTGGCCCGGGTGTGGTGGGCAGACCCCGAGTTGTGAGGAGTCGGGGGCTGGGGGGCTCCCCAGGGGCCGGGAGCACCTCTTCACCCTGAAAAGGCCCCAGGACACAGCCTGGGCACTAAGGCGAGTCAGTTGCCTGCCAGGACCCCAGATTCGAGGGGCCCCAGGGCAGGCGTGTTTGCAGAGGTGGGTACTGCTGGGACCCTGGGCGCCAGGCTCCCCACCTTCCCTCTGAGCCCGTCCCTCCTGGAAGCCCGGCAGCAGCGGGGCTCAGCTGTCCCACCACGAGGCCAACCCCAACTCCGGGGGGCGGCTGCGTGGGGCGTGTGTCCCGCACGCTGGGCTGGCCTCCGCCGTGCACAGGGCTCTGTCAGCCCAGGAATGTCTTTGATCAGGAGTTTATGCAGAGGGGACACAAGCCCCCAGCCTCTAATCCGTTCCCACAGTCCCCCTGCCCGCCAGCCCCTGCCCTGAGCCACACCTCGGCCCAGCAGACAATAGCCGCGGCCGGTGGGCGGGCAGCGCCGGGGACGAGGGCCGGAGGCCCACATCCGGGGGCACTGTCACCGCCACTCACAGGGCGCACAGGAGGATGGGGAAGCTCTTGGCTCAAGGGCTGCCGTCGGCCCGGAGCCTATCAAAGACGGCAGCGTCTGTTAATCCTTTCAAGTTCCAACTAGCAGCGAGATAGCCTCCCCAGGGCGGTCCCTCGAGCGCAGACCCGTCTAGCTGGAGGGTCGCCCCGCATTCTGGACCCCAAGCCCCCGAGCACGCCGGGCGGTGTTCCTTCCCTGGTCCCATCGCAGGAGGACAATAGCTCAAGTTCACCCAGCACGTACTGGGGGCCAGGCATTGTGCTAAGGGCCAAACACACCATTTCTCCCTACATCTTTTTGCTGTTGTTGTTGTCGTTTTGTTTTGTTTTTACGGCTGTGCCGCAGGGCGTGCGGAATCTTAGTTCCCTGACCAGGGATCGAACCCACGCCCCCTGCATTGGGAGTGCAGAGTCTTAACCACTGGAAGGCCGGGGAAGTCCTCTCCCTAAATCTTGAAATAGCCCCCAGGGGTTGGTGACAGGCAGGGGACACACTGGCGAGGGGGCCCTGTGGAGCCCACGTTCCTCTCGCAGGTACAAGTATTCCCATCTTCCGGGTCAAGGGTGGGCAGGCTTCTCCACAAAGGGCCAGACAGTGAGTGTTTGGGGCTTTGCTGGCCACGGCCTCCATCCAGCTCCTCGACTCCACCGCATGGAGCAGGCAGCCGCGGAGGACAGTACGGCGACGAGCACAGCCAGGCGGGATCTGGGCTGAGGGTGGGAGCGAGCCGACTCCTGTTGGGGACGAGTAAGCCGGGGCCCAGAGAGGTGAAGTAACTGAGCCAGGATCCCACAGCAGGGAACTGACCGAGCCAGGCCAGTGGCCGAGTTTGTGTCTCTGGGGCCTGCGCCCCTGGCAGTCAGCTTGGCTGCCTTGCTGAGAACGAGGTCTTCAAAAATGGGCTTGAAGAAAACGCACGAAGTCTTCATTTGAGTATTTTCACCCAACGGTCAGTGCGTGCACTCGGGGCGGCCCTGCTTTGCCAGGAGGCCCAGGGGTTGAGGTCAGGTCCACCCACGTCCAAGACTTCAAGTCAGCGGTCCCTGCAGTCAGGGCAGAGTCTTGGTCAGCTGGCCCGGAGAAGGGCGGCCAGGCATGCTGGCAGTGGCGTCTGACGTGGTCAGTCGTTGTTTGAAAAACACTCTCTCACACATGAGCACGTTTTAGAGGAAAAGACCCAGGAGTTGGATCTCAGCTCTGCAGCTTTCAGGATGTGCGGCTTCGCCTTCTGGGCCTCAACTTTCTCATGCATAAAATGGGGATAGTCACGTCTATAAGAAGGGCGGCTCTGCGAGGGCATCCTAGCATCTGTGACACACCCAGCACGGAAGCGGGGCTCAGTCAATCTGTTCAGTGACCGCCTCCTGGGGTGACGCGAGGACCAATGGCTCGACGTCCATGAAGCATTGAGCACAGTGCCTGGTGCACAGGCATCACTCAGTAAACGTCACCATACTGTCAGTGTGACCACCACCATCCCGTGCATCGTCCAGGTGTGCAAGGAGGCCCCGCTGGTCCCCGAGGGGTGGTCGAGGCCATGCTTATTTCCCTCCTCTGGCAGTTCTTGGTCTTTGTGCCCACACTGAGCCCCCCCACCTGGTGTTGACAGCACCCAGATTTCAGTCGGTGGGAACCACCGTTCTCAGCTCTGTGGCTCAGGTAGGACTGACCCCATCCCCAGCTCCAGGACAGGCGCCAATGGGCTCAAAGCCAACAGCACATCTGCCCCCCAGGACGAGTGGCAGGTTCAAGGGTGGGTGTGAAATCTAACAGCCAGCGAGACTCAGGGCGACATTTTCTGGAGCTTCTGGAAAAGAGAGCACTCCACCCTGTTCCTTAGGACTCCTGGGGGCTGGCACAGCCCTTCTGCCCTGATAGGGGCACCCGTGGTGCCGCGGCCGCAGGATGGAGCCCGAGCGTGAAGCCGGTCGTGCAGGAGCGCAAGAGGGGGACCAGGTCTCCAGACGAGCTGCTGCAGACTGCCCATCACTGCCCCTTACTGTTTGAGTCCAATTGATATGAGTTTCCTAGCATTTTCAAAGCTGCTTAACTATCACACCGTATGTGTGTTTTCTACCTTCTCTAGATGTAACATGCATTACTGATATAAACAACAGGGGCTGAGACCAGGGGAGAGCTTCGAGCCAGCCTTCACTGGCAGACCCTGTCTCGGCCCCTGTACAGAGCCAGCGGGGCCCCCCAAAGGCAGCAGCCTCTCAGGGGAGGGAGCCAGGGGGCTCCTGTGCCTTGAGATAACAGCGTCTTTCTGGGGCATAGGTACCACCTGCTCCTCAGAGCAGCTGAGACCAGGGAGCTGAGGCAAATGCCTTAAGAAGGAAGCTCCCCACACATCAGGCCAGGAAGAAGGGTCTGGACATCACCGCGTCCTGCCTCTTCACTCAGCAGACGGCCAAACGACAGCCCAGACCCCGTTATCAGTGTCCTGGGCCTGCTATAACAAGCCATCACAGAGTGGGTGGTTACATCAGCAGAAATTTATTCTCTCACAGTCCTGGAGGCCGGGGCCGTGCTCCCTCCGCCAGGTCTCGTGGCTGCTGGAAACCCCCGGCGTCCCTTGGCTTATAGCCGCCTCACTCCGTTCTCAGTCTCTGCTCTCGCACGGCTGTCTCTCCTCCATGTGTCTCTCTTCACATGGCATTCTCCTCTTCAAGGACACGGTCATGTGAGACATAGGGCCCCCTACTCTAGTACAACCCACCATAACGTACACCCGAGTCACAGCTGCAAAAACCCTATTTCCAAAGAAGGTCACATTCACAGGTACCAGGGGCTGGGACTTGGTCATATCTTTTAGGGGACATGGTTCAACTCAACAGATGTGTCTGAGCTCTCAGAGCTAGGGAACCTGTTCGTGGAGCACCCTGGGATTTCAGGGGCGCATGCCCACCAAAAATAATGGAAGTTCAATAAATCCTTGCTGAAAGGATGCAGACAGCCCGCCACTAAGTCTTCAGTTCCATGGCCATTTACTTGGGGCGTGGGGTCCCCTGGCCCCATCACACTCCTGAGTGGGTAGAAACAGGATCATATTCAGGTATCGCTCCAACCCTAGGGACCCAAGGCCCAGCTGATCTGGTAAAGGGCACCAGGGAGATGGGGCCGAAGTGCTGTCTCCACGGGGGCCCCCAAGGGACACACCAGCAAGGGCCTCCATGTAAGGTGAGGAGTTTAATCAGCCATCAGAGCTATGGAGAAGTTCACGTGCAAGGAGTGACTGTCCTTCTTGGGACACTGAAGCCCCCCTGAGCCCCTAAGTCCTGGTGGCTTGGATAGGCCCGTCCCTCTGGGGGCCTGGCCCAGCACCTGCACGACTCTCGTGTCCTGTGAGAACTGAACGCAGTGCCCGCTTTTCTCTGATGGATCATACTCGCTTGGGGACACGTTTCCTGGGCCGCAGACCGGTTCCTCACTTCACTCACTAAGGAATGGAATAACTGTGGACTTGGGACGACCTCACCAGTTACTTACAGGTTTTGATCTCTCCAAATTACATTGTGTTTTCAGGTAGGGTGGAAGAGACATTCTCCACGGTGCTGAGCTCAAATGAAAGCTTACAAAGCAAGTCATGCCAAGGTCACCTCCTCCAGGAAGGCTTCCTGCCCACCTTCCCACTCTCTTATCCCCCAGGCAGAGCTGAACGCCCCCCACCCCACCTCCAGGCTCCCCATCCGTCCCTTAATGAGCCACGCTCAGAGGGTCGAGGGCAGCTGATGGCCCACGCGGTCCCTGCCTCTCCTACTGCAGCCAGCACGGGTCCGTTCCCGTAAAGCCGACTGTCTCTGCCGCGATCAGCTAGATGCAAGACTGGTCAGACAGGCTGTGAATTATCGGGAAAATGAGAGTCTGTTCTGGCTAAGAATAATTTAAGCAAACCCCTTAACCCCCGCTGTGCTTAGGCCTGAGGTCAGCCACTTACTGCGACCGCTGGCACATCACTCAACTCAACTGGGAGCCCCAGGCCCCCATCTGCCGGGGTGAGCGGGCCAGGCAGCGACCCCACCTCATAGGCTTTGTGGACACTTCAGTGACCCAAGGAAGGTCAAGGCGGCCACGAGCAGCCACTCGGTAAATAAGACTTCTTATCCCTTCCTCCAAATCACTTCATTCTTTTCTCACCACTGGGTAGAGAAAAACAAGCTGAACGTGAAGTAAAAGTAAGCGTCCGGGGCTGGGATCTGGCCTGTGGGTGGGTGTTTCCCACCACCCACCACGGTGCCTCTGAGAGTATAGTTCCAACGTGGTAAGTTCAGGGGGAGGATGGATTAGCCTGCTTATTCCCAATTACTAATGTTCTAAAAAATAAAATGAAGTAACTTCAACTTTTTTTTTAATAAAATTTATTTATTTATCTATTTATTTTTGGCTGCGTTGGGTCTTCGTTGCGGTGCGCAGGCTTCTCATTGCAGTGGCTTCTCTTGTTGCAGAGCACGGGCTCTAGGCACGCGGGCTCAGTAGTTGTGGCTCGTGGGCTCTAGAGCGCAGGCTCAGTAGTTGTGGCGCACGGGCTTCGTTGCTCCGCACCATGTGTGATCTTCCCGGACCAGGGCTGGAACCGAAGTCCCCTGCATTGGCAGGCGGATTCTTAACCACTCTGCCACGAGGGAAGTCCCAAAGTAACTTCAACTTTTAAGTGAAATGGCCTTCTTCTCTCCCAAGTTAAGTCCGTCCAGGCAGCCAGACAGGGTGGCTATTACAGGCCACCCTGTATTCACCCTATGGCTGAATTATGTCCCCACCAAAATTCATGTTGGAGTCCTGCCCCTCAGAACCTAGAATGTGACTATATTTGGAGATGGGGCCTTTAAGGAGGTCATCAAGGTGGGCCCCAATCCAACAGGGCTGGAGTCCTTAAAGCAACACCGACACACACAGGGATGACTGTGTGAGGACACAGGGAGAAGACAGCCGTCTACACGCCGAGGACAGAGGCCTCAGGAGGAACCGGCCCTGCCCACACCTGGATCTCAGATTCCAGCCTCCAGGACTGGGAGACAGTGAATGCCTGTTGTTTAAGGCACCCACTGTGCGGCATTCGCTATGGCAGCCCCGGCTGACTAATAATGTGGCACAAAATATGCTGGGAATTTCCGACAGGGCAGAGCAAGTAGGCCAGAGCCGTGGGAAATCTACGAGCCCCTGGAAAGGGGTGAAATCCAACAAGGGTTAATATCCAGCAGGACCAGGTGTACATGCACAGGAAGGGGTGGGGTGGGGTGGGGCGGGGGGAGGGCAAGCAGGATCCCTTCGCCTGCTAACAATGGAAGCCCTACCGAAGTGGCCTTGAACCAGGGCGTTCATCAGCTCCTATAACCGAGGCTGGCAAGCAGAGCGCCTCTTGGGGGTCAGTCAGCACAGCTGCTCGGCAATGTCCTCGGGCTGGGTCCTCTCTGGCTGGGCTCTGCCATGCCCAGGTCTGGCTTCATCCGTAGCTACTTGCAAGCTGCCTGTCATAATTCCAGGTGTCGCATCCCCACAGCACAACTTCCAAAAGAGATACCATCTCTCTCAAGAGTGATGTGACCTTTCCCAGAAGCCCTCGGGTGTCCTCCACCGTCTCATCAGCCAGAAGAGCAAGCTCCCTGGACCCCATCGCTGGAGGTGGCATCACAGGAGCAGAGTGGTTGTGACGCGAACAGGGGCTCTGTCTGTACTGGAATCCAGAACATCTGTCTTGGGTGACCAAGGGGTCCTGGAAACTGGGTCTCATCCTCCAAGAAGGAGCCAGGCTGGCACAGGTCAAGTCCGGTGTCCAGGGGCCCTGAAGATGATCTATGAGGCAGCTCGGCCCCGCGGGATGGGGGAGAGGAAGTGGCGGCCGGCTGCTCTGGCTGACACCTGGCGTGGGAGAGGCTGAGAGGAGAGAGACGGAAGGGGTGGGGGGGGAGTCAGGTTTGGGGCAGGAGAGGTCAGTGGTAAACGCACGTGGTGGCTGGCCAGGGGCAGCAGGACCCGACCCCTTCCTGAACATCACGGAGCGCCGTCCTGTCGCGGCAGCTGCCGCCATGCATATTAATGAAACACGCAGACACAAACACAACAGAAGGCTGTTCAGTGCAACCCTGGCACCTCAACCCCAAATATCACGGAGAAAGGAATGAATTCGCTAGATGTCGCATCAAAAATGGTCCCAGACGGCCTTGTGCTTTAAAATATACTCTTTTATTTGTTTTTTCAATTATAAAAATAATACATTATCCAAACAGATTGCTTAGGAAGCACAAAAATCCACCCAGGAAAATGACAACAAAAGCCCCTCCATCCCACCAGCCAGAGATAAGCGCTGCTGGTGTCTGTGACGAAGGCGCACCTGGGGCCGTGCACCGCGTACAGATGATGCCTTTTAAGTCCAGGCAGAAGACAGAGAACTCACACCAGAAGGCAGGCTGCAGCAAGGCTCCGAAATTTCTGCACATAGAGCGGTGGCCTTAAAGTCTCCTCCCCGTGACCATTTCTGATGCTGCAGAGCCCCACCCACCCAGGGACACAGGAAGAGCACGTCCCGGCTTCCTGGGGACAGGGCTGGCCTCTGCTCCTCTCAGACAGACACCCACGGCCATGGGCACATGAGATGCCCCAGGGCTCCACGGGGCGTAGCGGGGACCTGCGGGCAGGGACCCCGAGCCTGTGGGCGCGAACGTGCGTTCCAGAGCGGGCACCAGGAGACGGGGCTGGAGTCCCAGCTCTGCCGCCCACCGCCCTTGGACCAGGCGGTCTCTTGGGCCTCAGTTTCCTCGTCTATAAAATGGGAATAACGCCTACCTCATGGGCTCCTGAATGGACTACACAAAACATGAGAAGCAGGTCACAGCACTGGCACATCTCAAAGGTCAATAAATGTCACAGTACCCATCACTCCTTCCATTAACCTGCTTCATGTCAACCCTGTGGCTCTCATTTTTTAAAAAACTGTCCCTCTGAGCGCTGACCAACGCCCGGGGGGTAAAGGGGAGGTTTATCCTATCCAGAGCCAACCCGAGTCTAGATCCAGCCAGGCCTGCCAGGTGACGAGAATCCGTGAGCCAGGGGCCTGGACCCTGGACCAGAGAAGAGCAGCCCGGTGAGGGCTCTGTCAGTGCCGCGTTCACGCTGCAGAGCAGACAGGGTCCAACAAAGGACGGGCCTATGTGGAGGGGCCCCGTGGGGGGCACCGAGGCCACCCGGCAGACCTCGGGGGAAGGAAGCCCTTTCAGCGGCCAAGCTGGAACCCTCCCTGCAAAACAATGAATTCCCCCATCATTGTTTTGCCTTTAATCACATTTTTAAACACTTAACATACGAACATCTGTTCCCTGATGTTTCGTCTTTGTGCATCTGTCATCCTCAAAATGAAAGTCCGGAACCTTCTGCACTAACTTTAAAGTCGGGATGGACGTTTAGTAATGAACAAAGCTGAAAACACAAAAGAAAACAAATGTTTTTTTAAATTAGAGCAGAACTCTCGCTCTCTAGCTGCAGCTCTACTTGTCTAGGTCACCACCCTTCAAGAAGTTCTCACACCTGTTCCCTAGACGGTCCTCGGTTTCCTTACATCGACATACACAAGGATTTGCTTTACTGACCATTTATATGTTACCGGTGGCCCCAAAACCATTAGCAAAGTGAGCCCCCAGGGCTGCCCCAGCTACATCTGAGAAAGGCCCCCTGATCAAAAAGAAACACACAGGACACAAACCTGCTTAAATTTCCCTCTAATTCTGTCTAAGTCTTCATGAAGTTTATCGTAAGTAGGATCATCATAAGGGAATTTCTGAATCATTCCAATCAACGATTCTAAGACCTTCATCTTTTTGCTGTAAAACACAGAAATAAATCCTTTTAGCCCTTCGCACACGACAGGCTCAGCTTGCGTAACAGCAACGCCGCTCGCCGGCTTTAAGGTGGTGGTGCTGAGCGTGTCTGGCCTCAGGCGCTGGTGACTGACTGTCATCACACTGAACAACCTTTACTCACCTGGCAATGTGAGCCCGCCCACAACCGCGTCCCGACATCAAGAGCGAACTGACCTTACAGGGACGGCTCCATCCGGACCCAGTGGCCAAGGCAACACCGACCAGCACGCCAACCGCCGGTCCCCAGGCCTGACCCCAGAGCAGACAGAAGCGGACGGGAAAGAGTGCCGGGCGTGGCCTTGCCTGCTCCGGACCTGGGGATTTTCCAGGATCTGCAATCTTCACGCTCACGGCCTCTGGGAGTTTGACAGCAGGTAAACTGGCAAGCCCCCTCCACCCATAGGGCAGAAACCAGTGGCTGGTGTTTGAGTTCGTCTCCCTTTCCCAGGAAGACGAGGAGCTCAGCTGGTGGGCGGCCTGGACAACCGCCCCAAGGCACTCAGGTATTTCACATCTCCGAGCCTCAGCGTCCACATCTGTAAAATGGGGCCTCAACGGCCACCTCCCAGGCTCTCAGGAGGATAAGCCCAGAACGTGCTACAGAGTAGGGGCTCGATAAACGTCAGTCTCCTCGCTTCATTTGGAAGGGTGGGTGCCCTCTGGGTCGCGGGCAAGCGATCCTGCCGAGCCGCCTCCCCCGACCACATCTGATCCCCAGGGTGTCAGGAGCATGCCAGATATCTGATCCCTGGCAATCTTGAAGGACTCATCCTTAGGATGAAGCAACAGCCATTCAAAGTGACCAGGACCTGCTCACATTTGCGGTTTTTAAACCAGTTCAGAAGAACTATGATGGCCACCTCTTGGAGAAAACACAAAACCGCAAAAGGTCAGAGGGAGTTAATTAAAGCAACAAAGCACTTGGTTTCCAGGGAGTTGGAAGGCAGATGCCAACATGTGGGAAACGGGAAATGGCTGCACCTGCCACGATACGACGACTACCACCCACTCCCAACTCTGCAAGCGCGACGGGTCGTTCCTGCCTTCCCGGGTCAGTGAAGCTACTCCAGACACGCCCAGCCCGTCGCACGGTCAAAGCCAGTGCACGTCAGGAGGGTGTGACCCGCTCACGGCTGGTGTAAGGGAAAGCGCCTTCACCAGGCTGTGGAAGGGGCAGAGGAGCGTCTCAGGCTGGGTCAGAAAGCTACAGTCACCTGATGAAAGGTCGCCATCCTTCAGGCTGAGATACGGCTCTCCACACAGCTTCTCTCGTGTGAAAATTCCCTTAGCTCACTGAATGATAACACACATGGCAGGTGTTTCTCTTTTAACATCCTTACTTGAAACATAAAGAAGCAGATCCTCTGCCCGCCTTCTACCATTTTTAAAAAAACTGTACAGACTTAGAAAATCCAAAAACCATTGCTCTAAGATAAAGGGTCTTAGGCTGTGTTTCAAAGGGCTCCCCGGGCTCGCTGGTGGGGTGGGGATGGCGGGGCGGCGGGCCACGGGCCCTCTGATGCACAGACCGGGGGCGCGGCTTTAGGAAGGGAGGGAACCCCTGCCCTGGGGTGTGGGTTGGCAGCCCCCGGGTGCGAGACCCTTCACACCCAGTGCAGGGCCCTCCGTGAGCCGCAGATGCCGGTGCGGGGAGAAGGGGAGGCTGCCGGAGCATTCCAAGTCTGTGCGCCCCACCCCGCCTTCGTGGGCCGGGAATGGGGGGCACGCTCCGCTCCGACCGCCGCCCAGTGGCGCCCGGGGCTGGCAACCACTGTCCCAACCTGAGCGCCAGCTACCCGCCCACTCCCACTGAATCTTCAGAGGAAAATCTCCCCAAGATGGCCCTCGGCTGATGGACGAATCCGGTCAACTCCCACTTGCTCAGTGACGGGACAAGTCAGAGAGAAGGCGACCCCACAATCACCCAGACTCTGTCTTGAGCATCCCTGCTCTGACATTTCAATATGGCTGTGGCCCAAGTTCTAGAAATTCAAAATATTCCAAATAAGATGACAGATCACGTGGACGGGGGAATGCCAGCTTCCCTGCTCTGTCATCCACTCTCCTGGCACCCCTCCCAGGCCAGGCAAAGCCACCAGACATCAAGATGATGCAGAGCAGCCGCCGAAGCCCAGTGTCGGCTCCCATGAGCGGCAGGACGGCCTTTCACATAAGGGTGCGTTTCCAGCTTAAGAGAGAAGACCGGGGGTGGGGACAGGGTCCCGGGGCTTCAGGAAGCAGCACCCAGCAAGAGCACGCTCCAAAGGCTACAGACGGGCTTCCCTCGTGGCGCAGTGGTTGAAAATCCGCCTGCCAATGCAGGGGACACGGGTTCGAGCCCTGGTCCCGGAAGATCCCACACGCCACGGAGCAACTAAGCCCGTGCGCCACAACTACTGAGCCTGCGCTCTGGAGCCCGCGAGCCACAACTGCTGGGCCCATGTGCCACAACTACTGAAGCCCGCATGCCTAGAGCCCGTGCTCCACAACAAGAGAAGCCACCGCAATGAGAAGCCTGCACGCTGCAACGAAGAGTAGCCCCTGCTCGCCACAACTAGAGAAAGCCTGCGTGCAGCAACGAAGACCCAATGCAGCCAAAAATAAATAAATAAAAAAAAAAGGCTACAAACACTACAAATAACAGCTCATGGTTACTTAGTGCTTCCAGGTACCTGACACCTGTGAACCACATGAAATGGGTCATCTCATTAGCAGACCTTTCAGCTACATTAAAAAACCCAGGGACAAGGGAGTCACCATTTCTGAGCCCTGATCATACCAAGACTGTTCTGCTCTGTTTGCTAGAAGCTCAGAGGAAAGATGAATGAGAAGATAGTATCATTTTCATCGTGGTTTGACGAGCAGGGTAACTAAAAGCCACTTAGCGCCCTAAGGTCTCCAGGGAAAAGGCAGGGGGATCCGAGGACCCCTGGGAAGTAATAACAACGGATGTTCACCCAACACCAGAAATGCGCCCGGCGCTTTCTAGTTACTATTTCCTGTAAACCTCATGACAACATTTCAGGTTCAGCCTGGTTATTTCCCCATTTTACAGATGATGAGACTGAGACACTAACCGCCCAAGGTCAGAGTGAGCTATGAAACCGGAACTTCCCATCCAGACACCGAAGAAGAAAGAAGGCTCAGCTTTACCTGTCCTTCTCGGTGGTGCAGCCGTGCAGGAGACATCTCCAAGCAAAAGCAAAACCTTGGTAGCACCCGATCTGTGAATTTACAAAACATTCAAGAGTGAAATGACTAACCAACAGCTATACTTGATCTAAATATCTAACTCTCAAATCAAAAAGGCGGGGTGTGGGGGCCAGGGGGCAGTGGTGCTTCTTCTCTTGCTGTTCTGGAAGCACCCATTGGGCACCAGGCTACAGAAGTTGGAGGTCACGTCACCAGCGGGGCAGCCGGCCTCCAAGGTGGCCCCACTGGACCCCACCTCCCCACCCCCGGGTATTCCTGCCCTGTGCGGTCCCCTGACTGGATCGGGGTGACCTTGCTCAGCAGGAGAACACACAGGAAGAGGCAGCACACGACCTCTGAATCTAGCCACTAGCAGACAATGTCACCTCTGCCCTGCCGACGTGGGTCACCCGCACAGTGTCACGAGGACACTCAAGCAGCCCTGTGGAGAGGTCCACGCAGCGAGGACAGCCGCGGGAGCAGCCACGTGAGAAGTGGCTCCTCCAGCCCCAGCAAGCTCTCAGCTGACTGCAGGCTGGCTGACTCTTAACTCCAGCATCCAGAGAGCCCGAGCCGGAACCGGCCGGCTCAGCTGCTCCTGGACCACAGACCCTCAGAATCCATGTGAGACGATAAACACTGCTTGTCTTAAGCCCACGTGTCTTGTGCTGATTCGTTCTGCAGCCACAGACACCTAATACAGTCCTGACGGCCTCAGACGTTACTGCTTAGGGCCAGTTATCTCCGTAAGTGAGGGCCAATCTAGGTCAAAGGGCCGGAGAAAAGGAAAATCGGGGATTTTATGGAACTCCAACAGAAATATAAACGGCATGTTTTCACATGACACAGGGCGCTCAGTCTCTGGGGGAGGATTCAGCTGGCTTAAGACACAGGCCAGCACCATGACACTGGATGTCGACTGAGGTGAGGGGGGCCTTGTTTTCTCTTTCTCCAGCCCACCCGACTTCATCATCTCCACACAGCAACACCCTCTGTGGGTTCCCTTCTGAGATGATTTCTCCGTCAACGTTCTATCTAGCCTACTGCCATGGGAAGAGGCCTGAAGTGGTGGCTCGATCATACTGATCATCAAGGCAAATTGTCAATGGTCAGAGAAAAGGATTCCTTTCTAGGTGCGGGGGTCCCACTTACCTCGGATCCGATTTTAGCTCCATGTAACGTGCCATACTGTCTTCCTTCAATCATGCCCAAACTACTTCCTTTTTCATAGCCTTCCTGATAACCTTCCCCGTGAAACCTGCAACAGAGGAGAGGAAGCGTGAGCAAATAAACAGGAGAAGGTGCATTCTTCCTGCAAAAACTTTCCTCTTCCACATCACCCAGACCCAGCAAGACAAGACCTAGTACTGTAGAAAAAGAACAAAATTTAAGCCAGAAAACTTAAGTTCCAATCTCAGCTCCACCCCTCCCTAAGTCTCTCCGTCTGGCAAGTCGCTGTAATTCTGGAAGCCCCATTTACCTCTTCTACAAAGAGGAAGGTGGGCCAAATCGGTGATTCCCAAACCTGGCAGAATATCAGAAACACACAGGAAAATTTCAAAGATACAAATTCAGGGGCCTCACCCCTCGTATTCAGTTAAGTCTGGAGTAAGGCCCGGGAATCTGCTTTTCAAAATCTCCCCGGTAATTCGTCTGCAGCCAGGTCCTCGAGCCCCAGTTCTGCGTCTGTAAGCTAGACTGCTTGGTCAAGTGCTTCAAAAACAAAAAAAACAAAAAAACAAAAACTCTGCAACATGTACCGGGCTTTCCATCACATCTCAGGAGACTAGCAAGGAGAAACGCCATCAGATGATCACAAAATGTACCGTGACCGTGGCGCCTGCAGTAGAATAAAGGCTCTGACTCTGAAGGCCCAGCAGTGTAACTGGCACCATCATAACCTGCAGTCACCAAAGTGAAAGGGGTGTGCGGGAGCGCCCAGTGAGGCCGAGGGGATAGCTCCCACTTACTGGCTGTGGGGCCCTGGGAGTGACCTTGCCTCCTCCTCTGAAAGACAGGGTGAAGGACAGGATCCACTTCACAAGTAGGGCTAAAATAAATAACGGGATACAACGCTTAGCTCAGCGTCCAATTCACAGCGATCTCCAAATAAACGTCAGCGACTGTTTACTGTTCACTCTCTTTCTTAACTGACATCTATTGATGTCTCAAGTGGGCAGGGCACTGGAAGACAGCCACAAAGCAACCAACAGCTCCCCCGCCCCCCCGTCACAGCCCTAGGCGCTCCCCGGGGGCTCAGGAGGGAAAAGGATGACGCCTGACACCTTTAAGAGCGTGTCCGTGAACGCTGCCGTATGTCCTACCGCTGAGGAACAAGAAAAACGGGCAGCGCCCAGATGGCAAAGGCCCGTCCCACCCGAGGAAGGGGCGTCCCTGGAGGGAGGCAGTCACCAGGCCGAGCAGATGCGTGAGGCAGCCCCGGACGGGGGAGGCGGGTCTAGAGGGGCAGCTGGGCACGTGCGCTCGCCCGAGAGGCCGATGAGCAAAGGAGAAGCAGCAGCATCTCAGGCCCTCCCGCTCCAGCCGCCTTCTGAGCCACAGCGCGTTCCCCCAGGGCCCGGGCGGCCGCCGCAGCCCAGCGGCTGAGAGCAGACCTGCCCGGGTGGGGGCCCGGCCCAGCCCCGCTACCCACCTCTCATCCGCCATCACGATGGCTTCGAACATGTCCTGACTCCCGGCCATGGCGGCAGCCGGCACGCCCCTCGAGCTCCGGCGCCAAGCGCTGCGGCCGCAGACACACGAACCTCGGGCACTGACTCACCGCTTCTGAGGAGGCGAAGTCCACTTCCGGGGGCGGCCGCGCGGGGCAGGCCGGGTAAGGACGGCACGCGGGAGGGCTCAGCACGCGCCGGCGCGGGGCCAAGCCGCGTGCGCGGCGGCGGCGCTGGGCGGAGCTGGGCCAGGACGCGGCCCCGCCCCGAGGCCTCTTTGCCCCGTTCCCCGGCTCCCGCCAGGGGTCAGCTGCTCCCCGGCTGCATCATCCACCTGGCTGCGAGGGGGGATGGGGGGGGGGGTGGAGGGTGACCCGGGGTGGGGGGTTGACCCGGGGGGGTTGGGGGGGACCCGGGGGTGGGGGGGACCCGTGACCTCACCGTCACAAAACCAGGCAGATGCAACCGAACTGCCAAAAGCGGCTTGGAAGGAATCAGGGGAAAAAACTGGAAAAGTTACCAAAGAACCAACGCCTCCGGAGGCTCTGCCAGTGGGGTTTTGAGGGGAAAAGTTCCAGGAAGGGCAATTCCCGGGTTGGAGACACGACCCAGAGGAGAGTGGCCCGGTCCCCCACCGACCCCGACCCAAAGCCAGGGGCCACCTTCCAGGACGACGTCAGACTTGAGACCCCGCCTACAATGCCATTAAATCCATGTTAACAGTAATCCAGGGACTGCACGCCTTTGTCCAAGAAACGCAGGGCTGACCCGACCCCAGGGAAAGTGAAACAGCAGCAGGTGACAGAGAAACAGCCTGGTCGTCTTAACACTCGCTGGGAAAGGCATTGTACATGTTGAAACTTGATTGAAACTCTATAGTTTTTTGAAAACTGGAAATAAAAGTTTTTGTGTTTTTATTCTTGCAGTTGTTTGATTGTAAAGCAAAAGCAGAGTAATTCATAATTCACGTAGAGAGTCAAGAATCAGCACAGAAGGGTTCATGGTTAACAGCCACCGGTGCCCTCACTCCAGCCGGAGGCATCCCTGCCTCTTGAAAAAAATAGCTTCTGGCTTTAGTCCTCCCATTTGTCATTGCCATGACAGGTACTTCCTGAACACGATTTTTAAAAGGTACTTCAAACTATCAGCCGCAATAGAACATAGATATGAAATACCAAAAGCATTCCCATTAAAATCGGGAGTTAAACGAGAATGCCTTTATCACGTGCCCATTGAACGCATCTAGGAGGCCTAACCAACGCAGTAAAATTGAGCAAAAAGTCTATCCAAAAAAAAAAAAAAATCCAACAAACTACTGTTATTTGTAGGTGTGATGGTCCATCTAGAAATCCCCAAATAAGCATTTACGACACTCAGAATTTGTAATAGAGTTCAGCAAGTAGCTATGTACATGATGAATCGCCAAAAAAATCACTTGCTTTCTATTATTCTAACACTAATTGGTAGTAGCCTGAGCAAGGATGACTGGGGAAATCCACTTTACCAAGGTCACAGTAAATTTCTTAGAAATAACAAGATTTGAGCAGGACCTATACAAAGGAAACTACAGCTATACCACCACCCTGGATGGGAAGAAATGCAATACCAATCAGTTTCCACATGATCTGGGGAGAATGTGTCAAATTCTAAATTTCATCTGGATGAATAAATTGATAAGAATAACTAAGATGTTTTCGAAAGAGAGAATGATATGGAGGGCTTGCCGTACCAGATTTGAAAAGATAGAAGTCTCCGTAAAAATATTGTAGCATATTGGTTCAAGAATAGACAGATGAATGAAATAAGATGGAATGGCCTGGAAGGAGACTCTAGGAAATGTAAAACCTTTGCACATGATAAAAAGCACCACAAATTAATGAGGAAAGGGGATATGCATCAATCACTAAAATGGGAAAATTTGTGGTTTGGGAAAAGTCAAGTTCCATTTAGATCTCATCCCATTCATCAAAATAGTTCCAAATGAATTAAAGACTTTTTTAAAAAGACATTTAAAAATTTAGGTGGAACATTCAGGTAAGCGCGGAGATGCATTTTTTTAAAAATATTTATTTGGTTGTGCCGGGTCTTAGTTGCAGCAGGTGGGCTCCTTAGTTGCGGCAGGCATGTGGGATCTAGTTCCCCGACCAGGGACCAAACCAGGCCCCCTGCATTGGGAGCACGGAGTCTTATCCACTGCACCACCAGGGAAGTCCCTGGAGATGCAATTTTTTTTTTTTTTTTTTTTTTTTTTAAGAAGGAATGCTACCCAGCTCTTAGGGCTAAACTGACCCTTTTAGTCAGCTGGTTCTTTTTACTTATTTATTTATTTATTTATTTATTTATTTATTTATTTATTTATGGCTGTGTTGGGTCTTCATTTCTGTGCGAGGGCTTTCTCTAGTTGCGGCAAGCGGGGGCCACTCTTCATCGCGGTGCGCGGGCCTCTCACTATCGCGGCCTCTCTTGTTGCGGAGCACAGGCTCCAGACGCACAGGCTCAGTAGTTGTGGCTCACGGGCTTAGCTGCTCTGCGGCATGTGGGATCTTCCCAGACCAGGGCTCAAACCCGTGTCCCTTGCATTGGCAGGCAGACTCTCAACCACTGCGCCACCAGGGAAGCCCTGGAGATGCATTTTTTTTTTTTTTTTTTTTTTGAGATGCATTTTTAACACATGAAAAGCCACGGAGGACATCACGAAGGAAAAACCAATGCAAATGTGGTAATGAACAAAATTAAAAACTAAAGAACAATCTGGGGATATATTGGTCATAAATTTTATAACTAAAGGAATAATATTTCTGGTTTATAAAGAACTTATTCAAATGCATAAGAAATAAATGCATCTTAACGGGAAAAAATGGGCCAAGGACTTGAATATCTAATTCACAGAAAAGAACAACAGCTGACTGGCAAACAAAAGTATAGCAAAGACAGACTTACTAGTAGTAAAAGAATGAGAATCGAAAGAAAAAGTTGAATTTTTTACCTTTTTAAAATTGTAAAACAAAACAAAAAAATCATCTTTTTTAGAATGAAGATACTCTCAATGCCCATGGATTCCTAAGTTAAAGATACCTTTTGGTCCAGCAGTTTGAAAAGATAGGAAGGGCATTTAAAATGTTTTTTACCCTTCCACCTAGTAATTTCACTTCTCGGACTTCGGCTCAAGGAAATAAACAGAGAAAAGTGAAAATTTTTTGTACAGCGCTGTCCATTGCAGCATGATAGCATGATCTGTAAAAGCCAGAAAGAAAACCAGCTGATGATGACAAAAGGGAAGATGATACATGTATGGTAGGATATTCATACGGAAGACTCTTAAGCAACCGCCAAAAATAATATTTGAAACAAGAGTAATGTCACAGAGAATGCTCGTGATGTTTAAGGAAAGAGAAAAAAACTCTGGTACACCTGAAACTAACACGATACTGTAAATCAACTATACTTCAATAAAAAAATTAAAACTAAAAAATAGAAACAAAAGGGGAAAAAAAGAAAAAACTCTACATTTACTCCAATTCCATCGACATTAAACAATTATGCTTTTAAAAAGACTAAAGTAAGCACACCAAAATGTTAACGGTGATTATATCTAGATTTTGGAATTACAGTAATTTTTAAATTTCCTTTTATATTTTTTCTAAGTACTCCATGTTCGCACAGTGAACACGAGTGACTTCTATAAGAATAAAAACGTCCAAAAAAATATATTTGGGGAAGATGAAATGAAATAGACTTTGTATTATTTGTCCTTTAAATGTCTTTTCATTTTTAGCTTTTTTTTTTTTCGTAAGCAAATCAAATCACAAAACATTTGGGTTGTAGGAAAAAGAGCCAAACAAGAAAGCAAACAAATCCACTCTCCCACCACTCTGGCCACCGATTCATTTTTGCTAAGTTTGTTACATTTTTCCCGTTGAATTTCCACACAAAAATAATCTTCATATATATACAACCTTATATCCTTCCCATACCCACTTCACACTGCATTACAAACATGTCCCAAGTAAGGGAACTGTTCTCTTATTACGACATACATAAAATACATGTCCTGACCATAAACCTTATCAGCTGAAAGAAAATAAAACAAGCTATATCTTTTGGCATAGGGAAACAGATATGTGATGAGAAAAAAAAAAAGAGACCAATCACAAGATAAAATTCGTGGGTATAAAGATTTGTACAGAAGACCAGGAGTCAACCTCAAGCTTTTTAAAAAAGTGTGCAAAGCTTTGAAAGATTATATGCATTACAAATATCAACATTATTCATTTCACACTATTAGTTTGAAAATTAAAGCTTTAGAGGGTTCCCCGGCTGTGTTCCTAAAATATTGTTTTTAACACAGATTGTCTTAACATTGAAGGATAAGAGTTTGATTACATTATCTTGGATTTTCAATATTGTATTCAGAAATTGCTTCCTTTTGCAATAAGGGCCAGACTTTAAAACTAGGGCCTTGAAGGTAGAAAAAGGCAAAGTTTTAAAGTTCAAATATAATTTATTTCAAAAGCCTTAAGTAAGTTTCAAATTTGGTGCCCATGTTAGCAACTGAACCCATAAAAAGTAGGCAGGGGACTTCCTGGTGGCACAGTTGTTAAGAATCCGCCTGCCAATGCAGGGGACACGGGTTCGATCCCTGGTCCAGGAAGATCCCACATGCCGCGGAGCAACTAAGCCCGTGTGCCACAACTACTGAGCCTGCGTGCCACAACTTCTGAAGTGCACGCACCCAGAGCCCGTGCTCTGCAGCAAGAGAAGCCACCACGATGAGAAGCCTGTGCACCGCAACGAAGACCCAACACAGCCAAAAATAAATAATGATAAATAAATTTTGAAATATATATCAACTAAAAAATTTTTTTAAACACAATATTGTGTTAATTTGGACCCAACACAGCCAAAAATTAATTAATTAATTTTTAAAAAATAGAAATGTTTTTAATGGAAAAGAATATGAAAAAAATATATGTATAACTGAGTCACTTTGATGTACAGGAGAAATTAACACAATATTGTAAATCAACTATACTTCAATAAAATTTTTTAAAAAATAGAAATGTTTGCGTATTCTTGTTCAAGTTCAAAGAGAACCAGGTGGATATAACTAAAATGAAAAATAAACTTCATCAAAGCTTATTGGAAAGTGCTGACTTATTGGAATTGATTTTTTTTTTTAATTTTATATTCACATGAAATACTAGGCAGCCTCCAAAACTAACCGAACAAAAACTGATCTGTAGCTGTACAGTGGTTAACCTGGAAACACATCCATTTTATTAGGACAAAAAAAGCAAGTTAAAAACAAAATGTGTCATTTGCTCCTATGGTGGTTGAAGAAGAAACCTGCAAGCATATTTTTTTAATATAAATTTATTTATTTATTTTTGGCCGTGTTGGGTCTTCGTTGCTGTGCGCGGGCTTTCTCTAGTTGTGGCGAGCGAGGGCTACTCTTCGTTGTGGTACGCGGGCTTCTCATTGTGATGGTTTCTCTTGTTGCAGAGCACGGGTTCTAGGCACACGGGCTTCAGTAGTTGTGGCACACTGGCTTAGTTGTTCCGCAGCATGTGGGATCTTCCCGGACCAGGGCTCGAACCCGTGTCCCCTGCATTGGCAAGTGGATTCTTAACCACTGCGCCGCCAGAGAAGTCCCCTGCAAGCATACTGACTGGTTTTATTATATGTTCAAAAATAATCTGCAGGAGGGACTTCCTTGGTGGTCCAGTGGTTAGGACTCTGTGCTTCCACTGCAGGGGGCATGGGTTCGATCCCTGACAGGAGAACTAAGATCCTGCATGCCTCGCGGGGCCAAAAATAAGTAAAGAAAATAAATTAAGAATGACTTTAAAAAATAATAATAATCTGCAGGAACAGGGTCCCTTTCCTAGTGTAGATTAACTCTATCCAAGTCCTAGAGTTACAGAGCCCCTCTCTGGGGGATAGGATTGATGAGATTATAAGTAATCTTTATTTTCTCCTTTATATGTTTTTATGAGGTTTTTTTTTTTATCACAAAGTAATATCGCTTTTCATAATCAGGAGAAAAAAAGGATTTCAATTTCTTAAAAGGAAGTCATTAAATGACAACTCACTTCCAGGAAACAAACCTCCGTCTTGTTCTCTATTCATCATACATAAGTGAGAACACAGTTGGAAAAAGAGGCGTGCTTCGGGCTTTCATCCAAGTTTGACCCCCTGGGGCAGGGGGCACAGAATCCAAGGGTTGAGTCCCTTTCAGGCTTTCTGTTGGATTCTCTTCTGCTCCTTCCCTGCAGGAGGCGCTCTGGAGCCTGCCTGCAAGGGCCATTTTCCACCTGCCTCCCCAGGAACCCTCAGCAGCCACAAAGCAGAAGACCTGGGGTAGGGGTGGGGGCCTGAGCTGTGACCAGTGACCGTGAGCAGGGGTCCTCTGAACACCCACCTGCTACAGAAGGGTCCTGGCCCCGCCACCCCCAAAGCAGCAGGGACCCCTGGGTGGCTGAACGGCATAGGCCAGTGCTGTGCAGGACAAGCTCTGAGATGCGGGCCATACTGTGTGACCCCAGCCTCCCAGCTCCTAATCACCCATCTTTCTGGCTCGGCTCCGGGATCCACAGGGACAGAGCCATCGTTTCCCAATGCAGGAAGGAGAAACGGTGATGGCCGCCACTTCCTTTCTTGAAAGGAGAGTCCTCCGAGCAGGCAGGGCCAGACTCCCTGCCTCCTTAAACCCCGGGCCAGTCTCAGGGGAGTCACGTGCAGCTAGAGAAGCAGAGAGATTTGGGGAAAGTAGCACAAAGATGTGACAACAAGCCCTCCAGTGAGGGGGGCGTGGAAGTCTAAGAGGAGACTTACTTTTCACTCTTGACCTTTGTGTTAGTCAGGCTGGGCTAGGCTGGGCTGCGAAAACAAAGAAACCCTGCCGTTGCTGTGGCTTAACCCGGGAAGGGTTATTTCCCATTTACGCAGACTCCAGTATGGGCCAGGCAGCAGTTTCTCCAAAACCGTGATTTTCAAAGTAAATAAAGTTTGAAAAGACAATAGGAACGTTTGGGTGTTAGCAGATACCAAAACTGCAGAGCTTACTTTGCACAGGGTCTAGCACAGAGTAGATGCCCAACAGATGGCTGTTGAATAAATAAGTGAGGGGACGCGGGCGGCTGAGAGGTAACCCCCTCAGCTTTGGAGGGAGGAGGGGCCAGAGGCCACCATGGCTGTGCTTGTCCATGGCCTGCAGGGTCATTCCGAAAGAGATAAAGGGTTTTCTTTATCAGAGCTCAGGATGGGAGCCAGCCCTTCAGAGCTATACTACACCTGTGGCTGAGGAAGTAGAGCCCCAGACCAATCCATGACCGGTCCAGGCCTGGCATGGTCTTCCAGAGAGGGAGGGGTCCGGCCGAGGCCACGTGATGGGCGAAGGCACAAGCCAGCTCTGCTCCATCCCCTAGCGTAGGGGGCGTGTAAGACTCATGACACCCCCCCCCCCATTTGTAGAGACGTGGATGGATCTAGAGATTGTCATACAGAGTGAAGTAAGTCAGAAAGAGAAAAACAAATATCGTATATTAACGCATATATGTGGAACCTAGAAAAATGATACAGATGAACCGGTTTGCAGGGCAGAAATAGAGACACAGATGTAAAGAACAAACGTATGGACACCAAGGGGGGAAGGGGGTGGTGAATTGGGAGATTGGGATTGACATATATACACTAATATGTATAAAATAGATAACTAATAAGAACCTGCTGTATAAAAAATACAATTCAAAAAAAAAAAAAAAAAAGACACATGACCCCCCTGTGGAGGCTCTTGAAGGTCTCCACAGGGCTGACACCCCTTCCTTTCTTCAAAGGGGCCTCAGCTCTGAGCCTCCAGTGTCTGCCTCCAAGGGCTGTGGTCCCCCCTGGCCGGGGACCCCTCTCTGGACTTTTCCTCTACTGCGCCAGCAGCCCTTCCCCCTCCACGCACCCCCGCCCCATTCCTCCCCAGCTGGAGGGCAGCATCCGGAAGAACCCCAGTCAGGCCCAGAGTGCGGTCTTGGGCAACAAAGGGTGGGCAGTCCCCTCAACAGCCTTCCCTTCCCTCCTTTGCTTGGTGGCTGGTTCTGGTCCAGGAAACCAGCTTTTGCAGCATCTGAAATGCAGTCTCACCCACTGGGCATTGGTGGAATTGCCCTGGCCATGCCTCAGTTTGCCCATCTGTAAAATGGGAGGAATACTGATACCCACCTCGCAGGGCTGATAAGAAGATGAGTATCTGGCACGCGGGCAATAGAATAAATTCATAAATATTATAAATATAATACATTTAAAATGTCGTGTTGCAGAAGGGATGGAGACTTCCTCACCTTTCGCACTCTCCCCGCGTCCACGATCCGAGGTTCTCCCGCCTCCCATGGGGGTTGTCTGCGAAGGAGGGCGGGTGGGCGGTGGCTGATCAGTCAACCACAGGATGGGACAGAGGATGGGGCGGGCGGGAGCCGCGGACACGCTCCTCCGGGTCTCGAGCCCGCGCGGGGCAATTCGCACACCCGCCACCGGGGGGCGCCATTGCGCTTCGGACCGGCTCCCGCCCCACTTGGGCCGCCGCCGCCCCGCAGCCAGGGCTCAAGCACCCGCTCCTCTCTGCCCTCCTACGGGTTCTGGAACATTCTTCTCCGGAGCTTCCATTTCCCCAGCCGGGACACCATAACGACGATAAGGACCCACTGTGTGTCAGACCCTCTTCGTAGGTCATCACTGTCATTCTTAAAAGCAGCCTTGGAGATGGACTTTATCAGCATAACTCACAGAGGCTCTGGAAGGGTACGCGGCTTCTAAAAGGCAAATGTCACAGCCCGGTCCCCGGGCAGACACCTGTTACAACCCGACTCAGCCCCTGCCTACCCATCCCCCACCGGGGACTGATCAGGGGGCCTTGGTCCACCGTCCCTGTCGGCTCGGAGCCCTCAGATCACATATGGGAGAAAATGTGGGCCAAGTGACAGGTTACCCAGTTCTGATGGGAGAAGCGAGGTTACGGAGTCCCGCCTTCCAGGTCCCCCAGGGGTGCACTCATGTCCTGGAGCTTTGCCCCGCCAGGCGGCTTGAGTCTGGGCCCAGCTACCCGCCAAGGTCTCAGACTCCTCATGGGGGTTCCAGGCTTCAGCATCAGTCGCTCCACCTGGGGCCCAGGGGCTGTGAGCAGAACAGCTGACAAAGAGGTGACCCCCACCAGCCCTCATGTAGGGGGAAGCCCAGGCTGGTTGGTGTCTGCCACGCTGTGGGCATGGCACTGTCACCACCCGTTCTCAGTCTCCCCTAAAGTAAATTGAGGTCGGAGGTGCTGTTGAGTCTGAGTCTGTGCCCAAGTGTGTGTTAAAATTGCCCCTGGGTAGATACATTGAGAATGCAGTCTGGCAGCCTCTGGAAATGTTTGTAATGTGCCTGCCCTTTCATGCAATTCCACGTGTGTCTGTCCAACTGTCATGGGTTGAATGATGGCCCCAAGAAGATATGTTTAAGTCCTAACCCCAGAATTTGTGAATGTGACCTTAGTTGGAAAAAGTGTCTTTGCAGATATAAGAATCTTAAGGTAAGAACACCCTGGATTACCCACATGGCCCTAAATCCAATGACAAGTGTTATATTGTGACACAGAAGAGGAGACACACAGAGGAGAAGATGAGGCAGAGGCTAGAGGGATGCGGCCACAAGCCCAGGGACACCTGAAGCCCCCAGAAGCTGGAAGACGCAAGAAGGATCCTCCCCCAGAGCTCAGGAGGAAGGGGGGCCCTGCCGGCACCTTGATCTCAGACCTCTGGCCTCCAGAACTGGGAGAGGACAAATCTGTATTGTTTTAATCTCCTAGCTTGTGGTCATTTGTTATGGCAGCTCTAGGAAATGAACACAGCACCCTGGAAAATGCTTGCTGATGAGCACGGAGAGACATGTTCAAGGATGTTTCTAGAGTACTGCTGATAAGAGGAAAGCATCTCAGCATCCGTGTGCCTCCACAGTCCATGGTGCCGAGAGCGGTCCACGCGTAGGACGGAATCCTGTGTAGGACGAAGCAGGCTAGTTTAGTTGTCGTGGTCAGGAAGGTCTGCAATAAAGTGAGAGGGCGCAATCACTCCAGGCAGAGCCTAAGGGTGAGTGGTCAGGTTGGAGGAGCCATCAGAAGGCCAGAGAGGCTGGTAGAGGGATGGAGTGGGATGGAGAGAGGGGGGAGGTGAGGGCAGGGAGAGGAGAGCAGTGCGGCAGGGGATTACAGGGCTTGGGACCGCGGTGGTACCAACAACGGATGTAGCAGGATGTAGCAATGCGCACAGCCCGGATGGGTGGGAGAGTGAGCCGGGGTGGGGGGATTGGGGAGGAAGATAGACTTCTTCTTTGCCCATAGAATTTGCTTTTTCACAAGAATAACTCATGCATTTTTATTAGGGTAATTAAATACACACCTTTTTAAAAGGAATCTCATGTGGAATCCAGGGACCCAAGTCTGATTCCCCATTTTACAGGTGGGAAGGTGGAGGCCCAGAAAGGACCACGCTCTGCTGCTGGTGTCATAGCTGTGGCCAGTGAGGACCCCTCACCAGGCTCCCTACTCCCGCAGTTGTCCATCAGCCCCCCACCCACCTGGCCTGGAGGGGGTGCGTGTTTGGTGGACAGCACTCCTGCAATGATGTCCCCCGCATTCTCTTCTGCACCCCAAGGCAGATGGAGCTTCCCAGGGCCTGCAGGACCCCAGGGCTCTGAATCCCCCCCACCCCCACCCCGTGACTCACCCTCCAAGTTATACTTCTTCCTTTGGCCAAAAGGACCCCTCCTCACCTAGGTTTTCCCTCCATCACCCACGAGCAAGCGCCTCCAGGATGCAAGATGCTGGGTGAGACCTGGATCCTGCCTCCCCAGGAGCTCCTGGTCCATAGCCTGTGGTTCTGTGAGTGATACAGGCTGACATCATATCAGTGAGTCTGTGGGTGTCCTGGGGCTGGGGGTACAGCGGGAAATGAACATTAAAACCTGCCTCATGGGGCTTAGGTGCTAAGAAAATGGGCTAAGTCCAGGTTAAATTCTCTCATCTGGACTTCATTCTCAGCAACATATGTGGAGATATTTATTAGTTTGCTAAGTGTGCCATAATAAAATGATCCCAGTGATCCCACTCCTGGGCATATATCTGGAGAAAACTCTAATTTGAAAAGATACATGAACCCCAATATTCACAGCAGCACTATTCACAATAGCCAAGACATGGAAGCAACCTAAGTGTCCATCAACAGATGAATGGATAAGGAAGATGTGATATATATCTATATTATGATGGAATATTATTATATTCGGCCATAAAAAAGTGAAATCATGCCATTTGCAGCAACGTGGGTGGACCTAGAGATTTTCATACTAAGCAAAGTAAGTCAGAAAGAAAAAGCCAAATGCCATATGATATCACTTATATCTGGAATCTAAAATATGATACAAATGAACTTTACAAACCAGAAATAGTCTCAACAGACGTAGAAAACAAATTTATGATTACCAAAGGGGAAAAGGGGGATTAATCAGGAGTTCGGGATTAACATACACACACTACTATATATAAAATAGGTAAACAGCAAGGACCTACTGTATAGCACAGGGAACTATACTCAACATCTTGTAATAACCTATAATGGAAAAGAATCGAAAAATGAATAGATAGCTATATATGTATGTATAACTGAATCACTTTGCTGTACACCTGAAACTAGCACAACATTGTAAATCAACTATATTTCAATAAAAATTTTAAAAACCACAGATGGGAGGCTTAAACAACAGAAACCAATTGTCTCTGTTCCGGAGGCTGCAGGTCCAAGGTTTGGTTCCTCCTGAGGCCTCTCTCCCTGGCTGGCAGCCGGCGTCTCCCATTTCCTCCTGTGACATTTTCTCTGTGTGCACAAATGTCCCTCATGTCTCTTCCTCTTCTTCTAAGGACGTCAGTCATGTTGGATGAATGACCCACCCTAATGAACTCATTTTAACTGGATTAAACTCTTTAAAGACTCTATGTCCAAATACAGTCACATTCTGAGATATACTGGGGGTTAGGGTGTCAACATCTAATTTGGGGGAATGCAATTCAGTCTATAACACACACAGATATATGTACAGGATATATATATATCCTACAGTTATGTGCTCCCTGTACTTCCTTCCAGAGATGTCCCCTGCACACATAAGCCTCTGGGAAGGATGGCAGTTGGTGACATTTGCCTTAAACTCTAAATGGGAGGAAGAGAAAGCAAGCAGGAAACTTAAAGTTATTAAGGAAGTTAAGAGGGAGGATGGAAGGAAGGAGGAAAGGAAGTTTGTATAGATGGATGGATGGATGGATGGATGGACAGATGGAAGGAAGGAAGGAAGGAAGAGGAGGGGGAGGAAGAGGAAAGATTGAGTTCTGTCTTAGTCCAGCAGGGCTGCCATATAACAGAATTTCAAAGACCAGGTGGCTCCAGAATGAAGGAGAAATAGACATTCTCTGATGAAGGAAAACTAAGAGAATTTGTTGGCAGCAACCCTACCAATAAAGAATGGCTAAAGGAAGTTCTCTGAAGAGGAAGAAATTAGAAGAAGGCTTGGAACTGCAGAGAGGAAAGCGCATCGGACTGGTCACACCAGGGCTAAATACACGAGACTATATTTATCATGCGTTTTTTAAGATCCTATTTGGTGAATCACAAACAGTAACATCTGACGTGGGACTCAACGTTTGCAGAGGAAAGACGTAAGACGATTTTACTTGGAAAGTGGGTGGGGGAGCAAAAGATGGAAGTACAAGGAAGGTTCCTCCCCTCCACTCAGAGTGTTAAGGGTCTGATATCAGTAGGCAGTGAGGACTTGGGTGTGTGTGCTGGGACACCCAGAGCACAGCCGCTAAGAAAACTCTCTGTCCCCCAGTTCCCCTCTCTCCCCTCTCTCTCTCTCCCCTCCCCCACCTCTCCCTCCCCTCTCTCTCTCCCCTCCCCCACCTCTCTCTCCCCTCTCTCTCTCCCCTCCCCCACCTCTCCCTCCCCTCTCTCTCTCCCCTCCCCCACCTCTCCCTCCCCTTCTCGTGTCTCTCCACCTTTCTCTGTCTTTGTCTCTCCCCCCAGTTGCAAAAGATACACCTCCCCTCCCCATTCCCGGAGCTGAGCCTCCTTTCTGGTGCCTCGATAGTGGGGGAGGGCAGGCTGATAGCTCAGGTAGGTTGGCCTGTCCTCTGTAACTAACTGGGTGAGCAGTTTCTGCATCCTGGGTGGCCCTATGCTCACCCACCCCTTAGACCTCCCGGTCTTTTGGATCCTTTCTGGGTGGCATGTCCTGATCCAGGAGAGGGAAGCTCACCCAATCTATCCCTAAATGGTGAATATAGGCGTTTAGAGGGAATTCTTCTCCCCCTGGGTTTTCCTCTAGGGAACCAACCCCCTCCATCCCAGAGCTTCGCGGGGCTGACTCTTCCAGGTGCTGGAGGAAGTGACATGGAGCTGACGAGTCAGAGCATCCTGGCCCCAGCTGTGGACACCTGGTGCGGTATGAAGATGGGACAGGATAAGGGTCCGCCAGACCTGATTCTGGGACTCCTGCTGGAGCTGTTGGTAGGAGAGAACTGTGTGTCACCCCTGCCGAGGGTGCAGGAGGACGGAAGAGAAGCCAAAGCTGCTGGGGACCGTCTTGTCATCACGAACAGGAAAGTGCCTGGAAACAGACAGAGACGCACAGAGATGCTGACACCTGATGCTGTGTCTGGGCCCAGACCCAGCGTGCCACAGGCCTTGAGGGGGTGCAACGATTCTCACTTTACAGACAGGAACCAACCCAAAGAAAGAATGGGATTCTCTCAAGGCTTCCCTGCCCCTGGGGTCTTTCGAATTCTGCTTCTGGGCTCTGACCACTGGACAGGCTCGTCCAAATGAGCCATTTTCCGCCCCTGGTCCTCCCTCCTTATTTGACCCCCATGTCAATGGTGTGGAGCTAAAGCTAGGGCTGCCAGATAAAATACAGGACACCAGTCACATGTGAATTTCAGATGAACAATGAATAGTTTTTTAGTATGTCTCAAATATTGCACGGGACATACTTATACTAAAAAAACCAAAGCGTTGCTTATCTGAGATTCAACTTTAACTGGGCATGCTGAATTTTATTTGCTAAATTTGACAACAGTATCTAAGGCAGGAAGGGAAAGACAGCAAGAGGGCAAGGCTACCTTCCTAGGAGGTAGGGCAGGCGGGTGGATGCTAAGAGACAGACCCAAAAAAATATTCTTCCCGGGCTTCCCTGGTGGCGCAGTGGTTGAGAGTCTGCCTGCCAATGCAGGGGACACGGGTTCGAGCCCTGGTCTGGGAGGATCCCACATGCCGCGGAGCAACTGGGCCCGTGAGCCACAATTACTGAGCCTGCGCGTCTGGAGCCTGTGCTCCGCAACAAGAGAGGCCGCGATGGTGAGAGGCCCGCGCACCGCGATGAAGAGTGGTCCCCGCTTGCCGCAACTAGAGAAAGCCCTCGCACAGAAACGAAGACTCAACACAGTCATAAATAAATAAATAAAAGAACGTGAATTTCTAAAAAAAAAAAATTCTTCCCTATCTCCTGCCCGAGTGCCCACATCATCCATAGAGACAGTCATCATGACTCTTTGGCCACCAGGTCAAGTGAAAATGTGACCTGGAGGGAAAGCATATCAACCATCAACACTCTAGTGTGAATTAGTTTACAATGTTGTGCATTTACTCATTGCCAGCTGTGCTGTAGGGAGGAGGTTCCAGGGAGGGAGGCTTTTCATTTTCCCTGTTTCCCTGTGGTCCTCAACCTGGGCTGCAGAGGAGAACCACAGGGGAGCTTTAAAAAATCCCTCTGTCCATGAGAACAGACTGGTGGTTGCCAAGGGGGAGGGGCTTGGGGGAGGGGTGGGGTGGGAGTTTGGGGTTAGCAGATGTAAACTATTATATACAGGATGGATAAACAACAAGGTCCTACTGTATAGCACAGGGAACTATGTTCAGTATCCTATGGTAAACCATAATGGAAAAGAATATTTAAAAAATTCCACTTTGCTGTACAGCAGAAATGAACACAACATTGTAAATCAACTATACTTCAATTTTAAAAAAATCCCTATGTCCAGGCCACACTCATTCCAATTCAACGAGGTTCTCCAGGGCTGGGGTCTAGTTATACCCCAGGGGACTCCAATGTGCATCCTGTCAACTGAAAAAATGCACTACCTTAAAGTTGAGAATTATGTTTTATTCCGCGGCCTTTCTGAGGACTTGAGCCTCTCAGAGAGCTTTGAGGGACTGCTCCAAACACCCACCCCCCAAAATAAAACAAACCGGCCCCCCCAAAAAATCCCCAAAAAAACAAAAGCCAGGTAGTCACATCAAAGCCTTGGACATCAAAATATTACTGTTACTTAAAGAAAAACCAGACATCTCAAGTTAATGAATTTAGTGCAACATTTCTCTGTACGGGGAGATGGAAGAGTCTGCGCTGATTGAAATCATTCCTTTGATATGCACCTTAGCTATCTAGGGCCAGCATCCCGCTTTTCTCCATCCTGAATCCCCTTAGGGTGCACAGTCTGGCGGGGGGGGGGGGGGGGGGTGTTGGCGGCTGCAGTGTCTGAGGGCTTGATGGCGGCAACATCCTTTGTTTACTGATATGGCAGACGATATTTTTGATCCACAGCCAAATCTGAGAACCAGTGGAAATAATGGTTCAGGGTGGAGAGTTCTAGCCCTGGTGAGGGCTGCTGTCACTGGCAGCCCACCATGTAACAGGGTCTTGCAGACAAAATTCTATTGGATTTCCCCAACAGTTCTGCAAGGCAGACATTGTTCATCTCACCGTCCGCACCAGGGTGCAGACTCAGAGAGGCTACAGGTCACGCAGCAGGTTAACGGCCTGAGGATTCCTTGCCGGGTTGGCCTGACCCCATAGCCCTTCCACCAGACTGCCTCTGGGCTGTGCAACTTTGGATGAGTGCCTTGCCCTCTCTGGTCCTGCACTCCCTCATCTGTAAAACAGGGCTAGAGGATGCTGTGTCAGCAAGCATCATGCAGTTCTGCCTGCCCACGATGGCTGGGGCCTTAAACAGTGAGGGGGCCTCTTGATGTGCAAATGGCATGGGTCAGTTCTGAGTGACCTGGGCGTGTCATCTGTGTGAAAGGTGGTTTAGAGGGTGGGGCCCCCTTGCTGGTGGGGTGGGAGGTGCCCGGTGAAATGGTTTTCATAGACTTTAACAGTGATCTCAATCATCCTAAGGGCCCCACCTAAGCACCCAGTAATCCCCTGCTGAGCAAGTGAAGCAGACACTTGCCCACTCCAAGCAGTGTGCTGCAGCTCCATTCTCATCCCACCCTCAGCCCATTTTACAGATGAGGACATTGAGGCTCAGCTAAGAACGAACAGCCAGTGTCTGTCCCCCAGCAGTCTGTTGCCCCGCCTTCAAACTTATCCACGCTGCATTTGTGACCTGGGCAGCTTGAGGAGCAAACATTTGTGGTTTTTATGTTGTCAGAGAACAGGTTGTTTTTGCTTGGCAGTTGGTGAGGGGGCTTTATTTTTTATTTTGAAATAATTATAGATTCACCGTAAGCTGCAAAGTCGTTACAAAGAGGTCCTGTGTCCCCGTTGCCCAGCCTCCCCCAACGGTTGCATCTTAAGTAACCTTGGTGCTACATCAAAAGCAGGGAATTGAGGTCAGTCAAAGGTGAGTGTAGTTCTGGCATTTTATCATGAGTGTAGATTTGATGCCACCATCAGGGAGATAGGGAGATAAAAAGCTGTCTCAGCACCACCTTTACATTCACACCACTCCTAACCCCTGGCAGCCTGTCAGTCTTGACTTTTAATGCACATTTCAGCAGCTGAATCCATGTATCTATACTTGCATTTAGGAGGTAGGTCCTGAATTAGTCGCCCCATGGAGACCGTCCCCCATCCCCCTTCTTCCTTGCTAACAGACACCCCCCCCCCCCGCCCCGTTTGATCAGAATAGCAGTGTGCCCCACCTAACACCTGCTTTCCCAGCCTGCCCTGTAGCTGGGGGTGGCCCTGGGATGTAAGTGGAATCTGCTGGAAATTTCTAAGAAAGCTTTGGCTTTGCAGATGAGAGGCCAAGGCAGCAATGAGTCCTTGTCCCCGGCTGGAGAACAGACAAAAGTTTCAGCTGAAGGCACACAGCCACGCTGAGACCACAAAGCCACATGACAGAGACACCATGAGGGTCACAGAAAACAGCCTGGGTTATTGCTGGGCCGTGAATAGACATCACCACCTGCTTTGTAACTGGACAAAAGAAACCCGGTATGTGTAGGCCAGTGGTTCCCAATCAGGGGGTGATTTTGTCGCCCAAGGACACGCAGCAACTTTTGGACATTTCTGGTTGTCACGATGGGGGGTAGGGGAGGTTACTGATGTGTTGTTGAGTAGAGGATGGGGATGCCGCTCCTCATCCTAGAACATTCCGGAACACGTGCCCCCAAATATCAGAGTCCCAGACACGGCAAACACACAGTAAGTGCTTCCTCCCCTCCCCCGGCTTCCTCCCAAATATCCCAGTTCCACAAATACTCCAAACAATTTTTGATACAAAGTCTGCTTTAATGTAGAAAAAAACCCTCGTGTACATACATAAATACCATTTGGGGGTATAAATAAAGTAAGAAAATAAAGAGATGTACATATCAAACACAATAAATTACTCATAAATATCACAGTGGAAACCAAGTGCTGGGGAAAGGACCTGATCTCCATGCGGCTTTTACAAGTTACTGGAGAGATGGGGGGCTTTCATATCTTCCTTTTTCTGGCTTTGGGATGAAATGTTTGGGTTTACCTAAGGCGGGAGGCTGCTGAGCCCCGAATCACAGAATGACCCCACACCAGGGGCCACGGGCTGGAAAAAGGGAAGCAGCTGCCGGAAGACAGCGTTTTGCCCTTTTCAGGACAACATCCCAGCGTGTAAGGAGGGAGTCAGTCCCCAAAGTGAGGTGAGAGCAAGGAGTGGGGTGGTGGGGGGGGGCAGTGGGGTTCCATCTCTAGGGGGCCTCAAGTGAAATCCACACAACCAGAGATCCCATTCCCTGGAAACCCCAGCGGCTGTGACAGGGACGGGCTGCTGGGACCGGCACTTTAGGGGGTAGGGAAGGAGGTGGGTAGACTGCCTTATCTGCCCTGGGCAGGTTGCGAAGGGGTCCCGTGGAGATTACCCATCCCAGAACCAGCCATAGCAGGGAGTTCTCAAGATTTACACCCAGGCTGGAGGGGGCCTCTGCGCTCTCCCTGCTCCTGAAGCCTGGTGGGCAGTGCCTGCACCCAGTTACTTCTCTGCCGGAGGGGCCTGGGGAGGGCCAGTGGGCCTCCTTGGAGTTGAGATCTGGAACAATTTCCACATGCAGTAGAGTCAAATTTACCTGAGGTTTCACCAAGGTGATCACCTGTACATGAATTTAAAATGACTGCTTTTCCTCTGGCTGCCCCTGCTAGAAAGGATGGGAGAGAACTGCAGAGAATGTCAGCTTGGCATAAGATCTTTGCCAAAGGTAGTGAGCTCCCCACCAGTGGAGGTATTCAAGCAGAACCAGGGCAGCACAGCGACTTGTCCAGCAGGGTTGGGGGGCTGGGGTAGGTAGCAGCTGGACGGGTAGGATGGAAGGCTTACAATTTTATGATCATACAAGTCTATCCACTAGAAACTGGCACAGCCAATGCAAAACTTTGTCTATGTACAAGTTCTAAATGTTTCTTCCTAAAGCTAAATAGAACCTGGACTCAGGATCATACTTGTAGAAAACCCAGTCCGCAAGCACCACAGGCCTGGGGTCCTGGTCTCCAGGGGCGGGGGGTGGGGGGAGGACAGAGCCTCTAGTTACTTATAGAAGCTGGGACTCTTCACCACTCCCAGATTGGTGGCGAGCCCAAACGGGTCCATGCTATCTGTTTTCAGGGGCAAAGCAAACAAATCGGGCTTCAAGTGGTCCTGGATTTCATCGGGCTCTGTTGGGATGGTGGACAGCATGGGGAGGAAGTGAGACAGCGGCAGAAAGCCCCTGCTTTTGAACAGCTGCCTCTGCCTGGCGCTGCTCAGGGAGACCGGGAGATGGTGTTTCTTGGACCAGTACACGTTGTAGCCGTCCGGACGGATTTCCTCCTCAAAAGCACAATCCTCGGCCGAGTAATGGCTCTGCAGAGCAAAGAGGCAGCTTGTGAGCGTAAGTGGGTGCCCACCAGGGTGTGACACCGGCAGAGGTAGTAGAGAGACCAGAGCCAGGTGAGCACGCGTGCTACATACCGCCCCTTGGGTCCACACCATTAGCCGTGTGTGTGTATGTGTACAGAGTTAAAGGTTATATAAAGGTATAAACTATGAAGGTGTATAAAGCACATATTTATATATTTATGCTTATATGTATTTAGTATAATGTTGTATATATACTTATATAAAGTATATAGCATGTGTTATATTAATATACTCATTAACCATATTACTTTGTATTAGTATATAAATATAATTATATAACATTAAATGCGTGTTAAATATAACATTAAACATATATACTAAACATATACTTTATATATATATATAGGTACTTATATATATTTAGTATGTTATATACACATATATGAAGTAGAAAGCTTTTTGTTATATTAATATACTCATTAAACATATATCATTGTATTAATAGGTAAATATTTAATAAATTATATCATATTAAATAAATGTTAAATATAACATTAAACCTATATACTAAACATATATTATACATATATATGTACCTTATATACCTTTATACTTTGTAACCTTCAACTATACACACATACTTCATGTGTTTTATGTATATTCTCAATATCTATATATACCTTACATAGATCCTTTATATTTTTCACTAAATCATGTCACTTTTTAAACTTAGTCTTCTTCCGAGCAATATCCATAAAATCACAGCCACGATAGGCACACATTACATTGACTATATAATTATTGCCATGAAAAAGTCCCTTGTATTCCACTGGCACTTTGGGAGACATTGCTAAACTAGGTTATCCTTTTTGGATCAGTCTTTTAATTAAGAATCAGGAGTAATCCAATCCGGGCCCCAGATGAAAGAACCTATTCCCCATTTAGGCCCAAATGACTGTGGTTCTGAGCCTTTTTGTCTGGTGCCCTGGTAAGAGAAACCTCAACCCCTCTGGCTCCTTTATTCAGTAGCTGGGGCCCTCCAGGCAGCCTGCCAGGATCGGGGAGATAAAGGCAGCCCCCTCCCCCCAGGCCAGGAAGAAGCCGCCACCCCGTGGGTGGCCAGAAGGACGGAAAGCAGTCCCTGGTTCCAGAACACAGAGAACGAGCAAGTCGTGTCCCAAACTGGAGAGGGTCATTACGCCTTGGGGACACAGAGGACAGCCAAAGGCGGGGAGCCAGGAGGGCTGGGCCATAAACTACGCTGGGAGGCACCCAGTCTCATTTCTGCCCAAGCCTACAAAGGTCGCTGAACTGCAGGTGGGTGAGCGTCGTGCTTAGATAAGGCCCTGATAAGGCCTGCATCTAATGAAGCAACCCGTGCGGGAATGAGGCCACCAGACCGCCGGGGAAATGCAAATTGGTAAACAAGGGAATTAAAACCAAATGGAGCGGCTACTTCACTCTGCTGGTTCTTTGGGAGAAATTAGCATCTCATTTGCCATAGAGGAAATGAAATGATTTCGAGTTTCTAGAAGAATGTGGAATTTGTTTAAAAAAAAAAAAAATCCTCAAGTTTTGCTAAATCGTGACCACGGGATCTAGAGGCAAAACAGGATTTTAGGTGAGGAGACCCTCACCCCCCAGTTTGGACTAGAATGGTGGGTTAGACCCATCCGCCCCTGCCGGCGCTCCCTCCACTGGCGCCCTCACCCCACCCCCATAAGTAAACGTCACAAAAGTGGCAACTGCGGTTTTGGAGTGGCTTTGGGTATCAGCTTTCTTTGCCTGCATTCTTGTCCTTTCACGCAGGACTGCCATAAAGCCTGCAACAGGCAGGTTCATTTATCTATGGATAAACAATAAACGGGCACCAGAACCACAAAATTTGGGGACACAAAAAAGATTTGCGCTGCAGAAAGGCGGGCATCTGCATCCATCTTTTCCGGATGGTGGGGCATCCCTTGAGGAGCGGTCCCCTCCCTACCCCCTGGCCCCTGCCCCTCCATCCCAGCCCCCGGCCCAGCGGGGCTGCATTGAGGCCCCGCGCCAGGTCCGGACCTCACACAGCCTCCTCTGCGCGCCCGGGGGCGCGGGCTCCCTTTGAACTCTCCCCGCCTTTGTTCCGGCGACCAGAGACCCGGCATCTGCTCACTTCCTGGCCTGAGACCTCTATGGTTACCTGGGCCTTCCCAGCCTGCCCCCCGCCTCCCAAAAAAGCCTTTGCAGTTCAGGTGAGCCCGACAGGAGGACGAGCACGGCCACTGCAATATTACCCTAACGCGGCTGCAAAAATCAGTTTTTCATTGTGAAAAAACTCTTCAATACCAAATGCGGTTTTTCTTCTGACTTATTTGAAGGTTGACTTAAAAAAAACAAAAAAAACCCAAGTTGTGGATATACCCTTCTTTCTTTCCTCCCCACCCCCTTCTTTTAAAATACCGTAGGGAGAGGGGGGAGGGGGGCCGAGCACCACACAGGCAGAAGAGGAAAAGGCCCGAGGGGGGTTTTCCCCGTTTAACGTCAAAGAGCCGAGAAATGGGTTTCCTTCGTCCGACTGGACCCGCTTGTGGTTCAAGTGGAAATGCAAAGGCGGGTCTCAAGCATTCTCCAGCCATAAACTTCCATATTAGAAAGTCGGACATTAGCTTAGTCCGGCCCTTGCAGCCTTCCCCTCCGAGCTCCATGGGGACCCCGGCGGAGGAAGCAAGGAAACCCTGTCTCCGATCCAGGGCGGCCCCCTCGCCCGCAGGCCCGCGCCCCAGCGCGTCCTGCCGGGTGGAGACACCTACCAGCCCTTGCATTTTGCCGTCGGCGCCCATGCAGAGGTACAGGACGCTGCGCTCGCCCTTGATGGCCACGGTACTCAGAGCGACTGCCCTGATCTCCATCAAACCTGGGCGGGAAGACAGCACAAAACTGCAGCCGGAGCCCGCGGGGCCCACAACACGTGGAAATGGTTGGTGGGTGCGCGGGCCCGTGTCTCCCCATCCCCCAGTTCCTCTCGATGTCTGGGGGCCCGGGAAGGGAGTAGAATGCCGAGGTGCCAAGACCTGGGGTTCCCGGGAGTGGTGGTGGGGTCCGCAGGAGCCGAAGGGGGGAAGGGGAGGGTAACGCGTGGGTGCAGTAGGTCCATGCACCCATTCCCCCCTCCGCCAGCTCCTCCCGCTGTCGGGGGGTCCGGGAAGGGAGTGGAACGCCGAAGTGCCAAGACCTGGGGTTGCCGGGAGTGGGGAGCTCGCGGGAGCCGAAGGAGGTAAAGGGAAGAAGGGGAGATGTGACGGGTGGGGGACCCGGCGGGCACTCACTGTGCGCGCTCTGAACCGGCGCGCAGTCCACGGCGCCGTCTGAGTGGATGCGCAGGAAGCAGCTGGAGAGGCCCTGGGGGCCCGCGGTGTACAGGTGCCGCAGGCGGACGGACTCGCCCCAGCCGTAGTGCACGTGCGGCCCGGCATCCGAGAAGGCTAGGGGGCGCCCGGCTGCAGCCAGCCAGAGGCCGGCCAGGACCAGGGCGCGGGCCACGGCGCACCGGCTCGGAGCGCTCCGCATGGCACCTCCCTCGGGCTCGGGGCTCTGGGCGCAGATCGGGCGGTGAGGGTGCGGGAGGCTGGGCGGCAGCCGGGAGGGCCTGCGGAGCTGAGCGTGCGGAGGCGGGGTGGCCGCGTCCCTCGAGACAGGAGGCAGCCGTGTGCTCCGGGCACCTGGGCGTTCGGCTCCCCAGCTCCGACGGCGCGGCGGCTCGAGGCCGGCGACCTTATATAGCGCGTCTCACCCGCGACACCGAGCATTTCTTATCGGGATTGCATCAGCCCTCCGCCCCCCACACACACCCACTCACACCCCGCCCCCGACTCAGCCTCTCCCTGGGCCCCGCCCGGGTGACCCCGCCCAGGCCGCCCAGATCTGGGGGAGGAGGAGGCCCCGCTTCGCCGGAGACTTGGGGGGAGCTCCTCCCCGCGGCGCGGGGGCGAGGCCTGCGGCCAGGTGGCTCTCGGCTGGGCGACGTTGGTTTTGCAAAGAAATCAAGGAGACAACGGAGCCCAGCCCCCAGGCCACGGGCTCCCCGGGGAATGCGCCGGTCGCGGGGCGCTAGCAGGGGCTCGGACCAGGAATCCCGGGATCAAAGATCGGGGGGCGCGGGGAATGGCGCTGAGCTTTCCGTCCTTTAATCCCGGTCGGAAAAGCCTCGCCTCGGCTTTGGGGTCCTCTCCCCGAAAAGTCCACATCCACTGCCTCCCGTCACGGTCCCAACCCTCAAAGCTCCAGAGCTAAAGCCGTCCACTAGAATTTTCCCTGCAGCTCAGACCCTCTCACGTTCTCCGGCTTTCTGTTCTCGCGATCCCTGCCCGCACCGACAACCCCCTACCCCCACCCCGCTTTTACCCCAGTAAATTGTCCCCCAACTGGGGACCGGGCGCGACCTCCACTCTCGGAGGAACAATGGGGTCGCGCGGGCGAGCGCTAGATGGCGCTTCAGCCCCGGTTTCGGCCCGGCTTGGCTCTGCGCCCCGTCGCCGTCCCGCCTCTGCCCGGCCCGGCAGTCCCCGGAGATGGAGCCTGGAAGGGCCGTCGTGGTGAAGGCGCCTTTCGGGGGGCAGGGTGGGCTCGCAAGCTGCGGATTGGGAAACTGACTTTCCAGGGTGCACGGCGCAGGGAGGCTCCTTTGTTTCGGAGGGGCCCTTTGCCGTAGGTCCGGTCCTTGGGTCCCTGAGCGCTTCTGCAGTGCCAGGGTGCGCTGTTTGCGGGGGTGGGGACAGGCACCAGCTGGGGAAATTGGGGCCACTCAGTGCAGTGACTCCCGCGAACTGGATGGCTGTTCTGATGAGGCTCGGAAAAAGGACACCGCGTCCAGAGCATGCCCGGCGGGAAAAAGAGGGGTCCTCCTAGGGGGCTTTTGGCTCAACACTGATTCTTTCTCATTGTTCCTCCAACCCCTCCGCCCCCAACTCTGGGTGAGGGGCCCCAGGAGGCTGGTTTTGGGGAAAAGCCACACTGGCTGAGCTCAGGGGCGACGGGAGGGCAAACAGGGGAGACAAGGGAGAAAGCAATGCCAGGCCTAATGAATTTCAATGAGCAAAGGCCATGTTCATACCCCAGTCGGTGACTGGCGTTAATGACGGAGCGTGCAGAAAATGTCACCAGGAAAGTCTTTACAAAAAGACATCATCTCGAAAGCTTTATAGGCCGGGGACCCCCACGCTGAGTGTCTTGGTTCAGAAAGCCGCGGCTTCTGTTAAATCTAATTACTTCCCCCCTGTGGCTTTAAATCGACAGCGGCTCCTATTAAACTTAATTACCCTCCCCTGCAGCTTTCGTTTTAAAGATCCTGGATAAATGCAGGGCATTGAGGAGGATGACAGAGGCTGCACTGGGGGCCGTGCCCCAAATTGGGCTGGGGGAGGACGGGGCGGCCTCTGGTTCCACCCGCACCCCTCTGCTGCCCCTCCTAAGGCCATGGTGGGAAAAGAGAGGCCACCGTGATCCAGGAGCTCAGGAAGCTGGGAAAGTGGCAGCTTCCTACGCCCAGGCCCTGTTCTAAGCGTGTGATGGGTGCTCTCCCCCCACGGTATTCTGCCCTCCCCCACTGAACAGGGAGGGGGCCCCAGAAAAGTGTCACAGTGACCCAGGGCTGCACAGCCTGTAAGTGGTGAACGTGGAATTTGAACCCAGGCCGTCGGGCTTGTAAATCTAGGCCAAGCTGCATTTCAGGGAGACAGTGTGGCCTCCTAGCAGGGCCGCGGGTCCCAGGGTCAGACCCTCTGCAGCATAGATCACACCCCGCTGGTCCCTGGGCAGGTCATGAACCTGCTGGGCCTCTTGCCTCCTCCTGCCTGCTTTCAGCCTTGTCCTGGGTCGTACGGGAGAGTGGACAGATAGTGCCTGGGACATAGTTCATGGAGACGGACAGCCATCGCCTTAGGAGCTGCTGTGTACGTGACATTTCATGGTCAGAGCAATGGTCTGCGAGTTTCGGTGGTTAATCTGTGCTACACGTGAGGAAACTGAGGCTTACAGACTCAGCCAGACCGCCAGCCAGGGTTTGCACCCAGGCGGTGGGGCCCAGAGTCTGGGCTGGTTTGCTGGTACCCTGGGTCCATGTGGTGGCAGGAAGCCAAAAAGGGCCGAGGAGAGGCGGCGCTGGCCAGCAGGGGGCGCTGCCGCCAACGGTGGGGCTCTCCAGGTGAGAGCGGTGATGGCCCAAGAGGTGAGGACCAACCAGCTCCCGAGCTGCTCAGGGCAGACCCCGACCCCTGCAACCCCCAGTGTGCTGGGTGGGGCTGATTTCCAGCGTTCGGGCTGCATTTGATTTGGTCCAGGTGGCTGAGCCATCTGACTCACCCTGGTGAGGGGAGCGGGCAATGCAAGCAAGGTCCAATCATCCCCACACTCTCTCAACCCACGCAGGGCCCCAGGGGTCTCAGGCCCAGATGGCCAGAAGGGCTTGGCGTGGCGGCTTTGTTCTGGATCTGATGTTAGCTGGGATCTTTTTTAACTGCCCTAAACCCTTCTCCGGGGGTCTCCCTCCTGCATCTGAGCTTGTTGGTGGTGTTCTGATCGTGGTCAGTTTCCATTGTTTCTAAACCCACATCCCAACAGCTAAGAAAATCTCTTTAGCTTGACTTCCAGGCTTTGCATTGTGGAAGTAATCCCTTTTCTTTTCACTTTACAGTTAGAAATTTACGTTACAATGTCAAAAGTGCCTTCTTAAATACACAAGCACTTCTCTGTGCCCATCCCAAATCCCCCGCCCCCGCCCCTTAGTTGAGAAGTACTTTGTAATTACAGAAACTTCTGGGTGTTGGTAAAAATCTTCATCAGAAAAAAATAAGAACTTTGGGGACAGAAAGGATGGTGAAGACTTGGATGGGGGTGGCGGGCGGGGGGACGACAAGCCACACAGAGAGTTCTTGGCCTCGCCAAGACTGGAACTCGGGGTGGGGGGGGGGCACCTGAATCTCAGCCTCATATTTTTGCTAGAATCTACTAGAACATGCATCCTTTCCCCCAAAGCGTTCTGCTTCACCAAAGCCCTTTTTTTCCCCTATTAACATCATTATTCTAAAAACAGGGCATCCTGCTAGCCTAGAAAAGGGAAGTCTTCTCTGAGCCTCAGTTTTCTTATTTGTGAAACAGAAAAAGGAAAGTTTTTAAACTCCAAAAGAGTTCATGTGAGAATTAACTCACATTAGAGATAAAAGATATCTCTATCAAACACGGGATCCATATTTACACAGAGACTGCCTGGCAAATGTAGGTGTATAACAGACGGGCTATATTTACTACATTTATTATTTATTTTATTTTATTTTTATTTTTAAATTAATTAATTAATTATTTTGGGGGACTGTGTTGGGTCTTCGCTGATGCGCGCAGGCTTTCTCTAGTTGCGGCGAGCGGGGGCTGCTCTTCGTTGCGGTGCGTGGGCTGATCATCGTGGTGGCTTCTCTTGTTGCGGAGCACGGGCTCTAGGTGCGCAGGCTTCAGGAGTTGTGGCACATGGGCTCGGTAGTTGTGGCACGCGGGCTCGGTAGTTGTGGCGCACGGGCTTAGATCTTCCCCGACCAGGGATTGAACCCGTGTCCCCTGAATTGGCAGGTGGATTCTTAACCATTGTGCCACCAGGGAAGTCCCTATTATTTATTTTAAAATGTAATGGTACTGAAGAATTGAAATTAAAATATTATTTTAAAAATCCAAAAAAAAATGTAATGGTAACATTAAAGAAAAGACCAGTCTAACCTACGGTGACAAAACCTGGCCGGTGGTTGCCCAAGGCGGGAGAGGGGGTGGGGGTCTACTGGAAAGGCCCAGAGGATGCTTTCTGGGATGATAGGAATGTTCTTTTTCTTGATTGCTGTGAATAACAGGCAATGACATTTGTCCAAACTCCTTGAACGGTGCCCTTGAAATTAGGCGGCATTTTATTGTAAATTATGCCTCAGTAAAGTTGATTTTGAACACTTTCAGTGCAAAAGTCGTCCTTGTTCCTGGTTGAAAATTTGGAAAATACAGGAAAGCACAAAGGACAATTCTGAAACCTGGAATATCACGACTGCATTATGAGTTGCTGTTTCTATTTGGGTGAATCTCTTCCTCAGACTTTTGAAAGTGTGTTCATATATATGTTTTTTTGTTTTGTTTTGTTTTTATTTATTTATGGTTGTGTTGGGTCTTCGTTTCTGTGCGAGGGCTTTCTCTAGCTGCGGCAAGCGGGGGCCACTCTTCATCGCGATGCGCGTGCCTCTCACTATTGCAGCCTCTCTTGTTGTGAAGCACAGGCTCAGACGCGCAGGCTCAGTAATTGTGGCTCATGGGCCTAGTTGCTCCGCGGCATGTGGGATCTTCCCAGACCAGGGCTCGAACCCGTGTCCCCTGCATTGGCAGGCAGATTCTCAACCACTGCGCCACCAGAGAAGCCCCATATATATGTTTTTAAGTATTTGAATTGTATCCTCCTGTTGCCCCACTTACTGTAAACATTTCCCGTGGCATTAAATATCCTGCAGGCGGCCTCTCTCGGTGCCAGCAGATCTGAGTGGTGTACCATGGGATATGGGGTATGCAGTCTGTCCCCTGTTGCTATATATTTATCTTGTTTCCAGTTTCCCCATCCACATCAACCAGGGGAGGACATCTGTGGAGGCACATCTCACATCTGCCCACTCTCGGAAAGGGAGTTACTGGGCCCGTGGTCTCTCTTCCCATGTGCGTTCCATCAGCGTGAGGCCACTAGATCAGGGCAGGCTGGAGCGGCGTTCTCCTGGAATTCGGGAACTACCCTGTCCTGTCTACACTGAGGGAGGTACAGCTTCCTCCACACATCATCGGGCGAGTCTGACATGGTGTTTAAGTCACGGCCACCACCAGCCATCACCCAGATGGCACAGCAGCTGGGACCGGCAGCCTCTCTTGCTGTTGATTCAGACACCCACCCCACCGACCCCCCCAGGGCCTGAGACCCCCCCCACCCCCGCAGTTGGCCAGCTCCTCCCCCACCCCCATCGGGCGGGGCCTGGGTGTGGTTGTGCCTGACTTTTTTTTTTTTTTTTTTTTTTTTTTAATACTATTTTTCGAGGGGATTTTTTTTTTTTTTTTAATAGCTACTTTATTATTTATTTATTTATTTTTGTTTGTGTTTGGGTCTTCGGTTCGTGCGAGGGCTTTCTCTAGTTGCGGCAAGCGGGGGCCACTCTTCATCGCGGTGCGGGGACCGCTCTTCATTGCGGTGCGCGGGCCTTTTCACTATCGCGGCCCCTCCCGTTGCGGGGCACAGGCTCCAGACGCGCAGGCTCAGTAGTTGTGGCTCACGGGTCCAGCTGCTCCGTGGCATGTGGGATCTTCCCAGACCAGGGCTCGAACCCGTGTCCCCTGCATTAGCAGGCAGATTCTCAACCACTGCGCCACCAGGGAAGCCCTGTGCCTGACTTTTGTCATTTGTGATGATAGGAACTGGCAACTTTTTCCTGGGATTGATTCCTGCCCATGAATTCTGTTTTCCCACTGCCTCCATCATCAAAACAGAAATATGTTCCAACGGAAGAGATTTGGACCCATCAGTGTAGCGATGTAAGAATGCAGCAGTGGCGTAAATGTGACCCAGTGAAAGAAAACAAAAAGTAGCTTGATGAGAAAACATTAACTGTGCTGGTAGTGATGTCCTTCAGATAAAATTAAAATATTGAAATTGGAAAGTACTGGGACCCCAGACCTGTGATTGCCAACCCAGCCTCCACCAATTGACTATTCTTCAAACTTGATACACAAAGTGGGCTCAGTTTGCTGTATGCCTGTTATATACCAGACGCTGTGCTGGTCATGATGATGATGATGGGGATGAGGATGGGGATGGGCATGGGCATGGGCATGGGGATGGGGATGGGGATGGGGATGGCTGACACTTGTTAAGCCCTTAGTACGTGCCAAGAAGTGTGCTAGGCACTTTATGTTTTTACATTTAATTTTCACGGCACCAATTATATTTTTATTGAAGTATAGTTGATTTACAATGTTGTGTTAGTTTCAGGTATACAGCAAAGTGATTCAGTTATACATATATCCATTCTTTTTCAGATTCTTTTCCCATATAGGTTATTACAGAGTACTGAATAGAGTTCCCTGTGCTATGCAGTAGGTCCTTATTGATTTATCTATTTTATATATAGTAGTGTGTATATGTTAATCCCAAACTCCTAATTTATCCCTATCTCCCACCTCCTCCCCAAACTAACCATAAGTTTCTTTTCTATGCCTGTAAGTCTGTTTCTGTTTTGTTAACAAGTTCATTTGTATCATTTTTTTAGATTCCGCATATAAGTGATATCATATGATATTTGTCTTTCTCTTTCTGACTTACTTCACTTAGTATGATAATCTCTAGGTCCATCCATGTTGCTGCAAATGGCATTCTGTCATTTTTCATGGCTGAGTAATATTCCATTGTGTATATATAATATATATATCTCACATCTTCTTTACCCATTTATCTGTCAATTGACACTTAGGTCGCTTCCATGGCTTGGCGTTTGTGAATACACAGCACCCATTTTATTTTATTTTATTTTTATTTATTTATTTGTCTGTGCCTTGGGGCATGCGGGATCTTAGTTCCCTGACCAGGGATCATACCCACTCCCCCTGCAGTGGAAGTGCGGAGTCCTAACCAGTGGACCGCCAATGAAGTCCCAGCACCCATTTTAAAGATGCAGAAAGTGAGGCTCAGAAACTGTACTCTGCCCAGAGGCACAAAGCTAATAAAAGCAAAATTTGGGTTTGAATCCAGTTCTGTCTGAATTCAAGTCATAAAACTCTTAATTATTGCACTATATTTAAAAAAGAAGAAGAAGAAGAAGAAGGAAAGAAGGGAAAACCAAAACAGACTCTCTCAGAAAGTTGAGAGGCTTGCCCAAATTCAGAGGCTCAGCCGGGGCCAGGACCCTGCCTTCCGATTTCTCAGCCCCATCACCTGCCTGGGTATTTTCCTAGAGTGGTCATCTGAGCCCCTGGGTTGATTCCCTATAATACAGCAAGAGAGGTTCCTCCTCCCACCCTGCTTCAGAGCAGCCCTGGTTCAGTCACACCTGGCTGTTATTTCTTGGTGCCATTATTGCTCTGTCATCTGTCTCCTCCTGGACACATCTCCGCGGAGGTGGGGGATGCGTCTGCACAGTTGACAGCCGAGCCCTCAGCGCCTCGTGCAGATCCTGACACGTAGTGGGTGGTCAAGAAATATTGCGCGGATCATTTAAAGGAACCAGGAGGTGTTGATGTGGCCGCGAATTCACTGGGTTCGACGGTTTGTCTATCCTTTCCTTGTTCATTCCATCCATCCTTCCTTCCACCCTTCCCTGGCTTTCATTACCGTATTGATTTTTTGTTGATCTGCCAACCTTTCTGAGCACTTCTGATGGGTCAGACCTCATGTGCCAGAGCCTCTGCCTGCCCTATGGTTCCCCAGAGGCAGGGCTCCTCGCCCGCAGCTGGGGGGTGTACTTGAGGCATCCGGAGATGCAGGCAGGGAGGCCCCGCGCGGGTGTGGTTGACATTTCAGTTGCAGGATGCTTTGGGCCAGCCAGGGAGCATAAATGAGAACTTCTCCAGAAGTCTGGAACAGGATAGCCCCCTGTACCGTAATTACATTTCAGGGAGCACTGCTGGACTCTGAGATGCCCGCTGTCATTTTCATCGTGACCCTCGGAATGCTGGAATTCCTCTTGGAGTGAAGTTGATAAAGAGAAAAACCCACCAGCATTGGGGGAGGAGGGGCAGCGACTTTCACCCACGATCAGATCCGGTTCCTTTGCCTCAGCTCACGTGTAAGACCTCGTCTCTGCTCTGCAGTCAAGGCCGTTATCACACAGAATTCCTGCAGCAGCACTGAGAGCCAGCTGTTGACCCATTTGACAGATGAGAGACTGAGGCTCAAAGCCAGGCTGGCAGTAAAGACCTGCTGATGCGTATGGGAATGGCGAGCAGCTTCCGGGAAAGGAACCGGATTAGGTCACCCAGGGAGCAGGGCTCAGGGGCGGTCTCATCCCACCTGGCCCGGGCAGAGACCGTCAGGAAGGACAGGTAGATGTTCCCCGAGGCTAAGCTTCTATGGACATTGAACGCGCTGTTCCAGCTCATTTGAAATGGATGGGCTCAGAATTCTGGGGCTGGACAGGACCTGCAAAGACGATTTCCTAGAAGCCCCTCATTCCTAAATGAACAAAATAAGAACCAGGGAGGGGAAAGGATGGGCCCAAAGACATCCAGCCTGTGGGCAGCAGAGCGGGGACAGGAACACACTCTATAGTAACGACATTCCTTCCGTCCCAAAACACACACACACATACACACGCACAGTCCAGTGCAACATTGGATTTGTGATAAAGTCTTTTGAAAAAGAAACCCCCCTACACTCTGGAAGTCCCTTATTAAAAACACCTGCCCAATCATATATCCAGAGAAAACCATACTTCCAAAAGATACATGCACCCCAATGTTCATAGCAGCACTATTTACAATAGCCAGGTCATGGAAGCAACCTAAGTGTCCATCGACAGATGAATGGATAAAGATGTGGTATGTATTATATATACATAGTGGAATATTACTCAGCCATGAAAAATGAAATAATGCTATTTGCAGCAACATGGATGGACCTAGAGATTATCATACTAAGTGAAGTAAGTCAGAAAGAGAAAGACAAATATCATATGATATCACTTAGATGTAGAATCTAAAAAATGATACAAATGAGGGAATTCCCTGGCGGTCCAGGGGTTAGGGCTTGGTGCTTTCACTTCCAGGGCCCGGGTTCAATCCCTGATCAGGGAACTAAAATCCTGCAAGCTGCGCTGCACAGCCAAAAAAAAAAAAAAGATACAAATGAACTTATTTACAAAAGACTCACAGATTTAGAAAACAAACTGATGGTTACCAAAGGGGAAAGGGGGGTATAAATTAGGAGTTTGGGATTAACAGATACACACTACTATATATATTGATCAAATAGATGATCGTCAAGGACCTACTGTATAGCACAGGGAACTCTACTCAATACTCTGTAATAAGCTACATGGGAAAAGAATCTGAAAAAGAATGGATATATGTATATGTATAAATAAATCTCTTTGCTGTACACCTGAAGCTAACACAACATTGCAAGTCAACTATACTCCAATAGAAAATAAAAGGTTTTAGAAATAAAAAAATTTTTTTAAATCTGAAAAAAAAATGTCAAGAGAAAGTAAACCACTATAAAGGACATTACCGGAACCCTTGGAGAAATGTAAATGCAGACTGTCTGCTGGTTAACAGTCTGTGGTGGTTAAATTTCCTGGGTTTCTCCTTGTCTCGTGGTTCTGTAGAAAATGTCCTTGCTTGTGAAGTATTTAGAAATAAAACTGTCATATCCACAACTTTCAAATGATTCAGAAAAACACGTATGTAGGAGAGAGTAAGGATGCAAACGTGGCAAATGTTGGTGATGCGGGGGAAGGGAGTATGGGGATTTCTTATGCTGTTCTGGAAACTTCTCTGGAGGTTTGGAATTTTTCAAAATAAAAAATAGACATATATATACTAATATGTGTAAAATAGTTAACTAATAAGAACCTGCTGTATAAAAAATAAATAAAATGCAAAAAAAAAAAATAGAGGAGAAAGCCCCACCCACCTGCCTGGTACCCACTCGTGGCTTATCGTAGAGCCAGTGGCTGGTACATCGGGAGGGATTTCCAGCCCCAAACCAGGTTCCCAGATTTGTTCCTGTTGAAGCACAGCAAGAGCACCGTGGGTTCATCAAGATCGCTGTCATCACCACATTTTCCAGAGCAGGAAACTGAGGCCCGGGAGGCCGTGGGGCCGACCCACGGTGCCACAGCGCAGCACCAAGTAGGGTGTAGAGAAGTCGGGCTATTTTGGGCCTTCCAGGGGCGTGTCTCCTGGATAAACGGGAGTCACGTTGTCTCCCTGATGTCACAGGATATATCTTCCAAGGCAACCGTTCCCTAGGGAATGACCCCAAAAGCTCTCCAGTCCCTCAGAAGCTCTTCCCCCACCCCCTCCCTGCCAGCAGACAGTGGCTCAGTTCTCTCCTCAATCGGTAGCTTCCTTTCGGTCATAAGCAATGCCATTTTTAAAAGTGGGAGATCATGTTTACAAACTTGGGGGCTGGGTCTCGTTCCATATGGGGGTGTCAGCCTCCTCCTTGAAGTGTTACCTGAGAAGCAAACCCCAGCCCAGGGCACAGGGAACAGCCGTTTTAGGAATCAGAAGATGGTGAGAAGTCCAACTTGGGCCGAGCGTTCCAGAACATTCTGCACCGTTTATTACTGATGGTAGTCACCGTGGAGCGGAGTGCCGGCTCTGGGTCAGGCGCTGCGTGCATGCATGTGCCATGTGCGTACCCGTGAACGTGCACGTGTGTGTGTGTGTGCATGAGTGCGTGTGCTCGTGTGTGAGCGTGTGCGTGTGCTCGTGTGGGCGTGCGCCTGTGGCCTGTGGCTCTGGCCATGGCAGCCCTGAGGGTGCCGTCCCCATTCACAGCCGAGGAAATGAAGCTCAGAAGGGACCCTTGCCTCCTTTACAGAACTTACCATAATCGTCATCAAATGATGGTTTCTGCCATTGGTTCTGTATTTCCCTCTGTCCAGCATCTATAAGCTCCATGGTGGGGCTGTGGAGATCTTGGTCAGTACCGTATCCCCAGGGCCCAGCATGGCCCTGGCATGTACCTGGCCTGATAAACGTCTGTTAAGTGAAAGAGGAGAGAGGGAGGCGGGTGGGGAGGAGGACGGACGAGAGCGGCGTCCTCAGCTCCCAGGCGTCCAGCCCTGCGTTTCTGGCAGGTCAGCAGAGACCAGAGGTATTTCTGTTTTGAGGCATTTAAACAGATGCTCCCAGCTCAGTTCTGGCTAGGGTTTCTGGCTGCACATACCACAGATCAAGGGGGTTGGAGATTCCTTCCAAAGGCTCCCGCTGTGTGCTGGGGACCGGCACTGGACCTGGTTTCCCCATCTAGGAAATGGGACAAGACTCAGCTGCAGTGGATGCGTGAGAACGGAGGGGCTGCTGGTGGCTCCCAGGGCCCCAGGGCGGGCCGGGCTGGGATGCAGGCACTGGGCACGTTTGGAGGGCTGGTCCCGTCGGCCCCAATCCCGACCTTTTGCTGCACTTAGGCTGCGACAAGAAGGGGCCTTTTTCCAAAGCCCCGTCCAGGGCTGCTCCGGACCTGAATGCAGCTAAGCGGCAGCCTGCCTCCTACCAGGTCACACGAGACGTTTCCGAGGGGTGGCCCTTGGCCTCCCGTCCTCTTTGCCTACAAGTCGCTGCAGCCCCCAACGGCCATTTCCAGGCACCTCTGCCGTGCCAGGCTCTACCGAGACCCCGGGTCCCCACCCTTACTCGAGGACACAGGTACCCCTGCCGGGGCCATGCCACTTCCAAGCAACAGCCCGGGACTCCGCATCAGTGTCCTGGGGCACCCGTAACAAATGACCACAAAGTGGGCGGCTTACACACACAAGTCTGTTCTCCCACCGTCTGGGGCCCAGAAGCCCCAGATCCAGATGTGAGCAGGGCTGGCTCCTTCCCGAGAGTCTGAGGGAGGGTCCTTCCTACCTCTTCTAGCTTTGGGGGCTCCAGGCATCCCTGGGCCTGTGGCTGCCTTTCTCCGGCCTCTGCCTTTATCCTCACGTGGCTTCTGTCTCCTCTTTTCTCTGTCTCAAATGTCCCTCTGCCTCTCTCCTGTAAGGACACTTGTCCCTGGATTTAGGGCCCACCTGGATAATCCAGGATGATCTCATTTCAAGATCTTTAATTACACCTGCAAAGACCCTTTTTCTAAATAAGTTCACATCCACAGCTTCCAGCTGGACATTCGCTTGGGGGACACCATTCAGCCCCCCATCAGCAGGCCCCTTGGTCAATGCTGTCCCAACTGTCCCACTACAGCACAATGACCCCCAACCGAGATGGCTCCTCCCTTGTCCCGAGAGACAGGCAGTGGGTGGCTGGTCTCAGAGTGTCCTCCAGCAGAGACAGGGGCCACACACACCCGTGTGCGTGCAGCGGGGGTTGGTCAAGGGGGTCTTCTGGAGAAGACATGGAGAGAGCCAGCAGAGACGCCCCCAAGACCGGAGGCTGATCGTCCCGGCGGAGGGCCAGCGATGCTTCTCGACACTAGTTCACTAAGGGGCTCCCCTCCAGGCACCCTGGGGGCCGATGGGCTCATTGGCCTGCCTTCCCTCTGGCCTGGCAGGTTCAAAATGCACCCTCCCCAGACCCCCTCCACCCTTGGCCCCAGCACACCACTGGGTAGTCCCACCAGGCCAAACCCCATGACTGGAAGCTGGGCCTGGGCTTCCCGTAGCAGGCGAGGCCTGGGGAGAGAATCCATGAGTCTGAAACAGCGGGGAAAGCTACGTGCTCAGTGCTAAGGCAGCAGTTAGGTGAGCGAGGGAGCCCCCAGCTGAGATCGCCACCGTGGGATGCTGAGTGCGCAGAGCAGGGCATCGGCTGGGTGCACAGCAACATCCTGCTTCTGTAAAAGCCAGAAGGAAAAACAAAAAAGAACAAGAACATGCATCGAGGTCCATTAAAAGAAATAATCCACCCATTGTATTTCTATTTGCATATGTCTCTGCTTTTCCCTACGTTTTCTACACTGGAAATGGATCTTCTCTATAATCGCAACACAGAAGCTATTGAATCGGCTGTTTCTGAGATGGTCACTCGGGCCGGCAGACAAAGGATTCCCGTGGCGTGGTTGAGTGACTCCGATCAGTCGACAGTGAGTGACCACATGCGGGGACGTCCGTGCGGCTTCAGTGGTCAAAGGTGTGCAGACGGCGCTGTCTTACACGTCCCCAAGTGTCGCCTTCCTCCCAAACAATCCCTGGGCTCCAGCACAATGGCCTTGCTGCTCTGGCCCCACCAGCCGGAACCTTCCCCAGGTTTCCTTAGAGGGTCAGAGGAGCTGCCCTTTCTGGATGGAATCTGCGCCTGCCCGAGGCTCTGAGCTCCCCCAGAGCCAGGCTCTCCGGGACGCTTTTAACTTTGTCAAATGCTTTCGCGGTTCACAACGATGCCTCCTCCAAAGGGCTCCATGAAATTCTCGGAGACCTGTCACACCCAGCAAGTCGGGAGTGCTTTGATTTACGGGACAGATGCTTGCCAACTGACACTTGGAGAGGCTGAGGGAGGCGGGGAGGAATTAAATAAGAAGAGGGGTGTCAGCTCCCAAAAGGTGGCATATCTCTGCTCTAATTCCTTGACGCCCAGTGTGGTTCAGAGGTCGGGGCTGTTAATGGGCAGGGAACAAATTGGGGGCTGCCACCTGTGGCTCTTCCAAATGGGGAGGGCGCACCCCCTTTACAGTTCAGGGGCCGGTTTACTCCAAGGTCGGCAAAGCCCAGGTGCTCCAGGGTCTGACATTGACCTGCTTCGGGATACTCCCCCGCCTCCCTGAGCTTCACCGTCCTCATTGGGAATCAGGGCTGCTCTGAACAGGAAATGAAATGATGCCTGGAAACACTGTACACAGTGCTTGGCACACAGTGGGTGCTGCTATTTTCTGGTTCTGTCTCCCGGCATCCCAACCAGGCAGTTGGAGAAAAAGCATTGCCCTCCCTAAGGGCTTCTTCCATTATGCAGATATTTCTAGGAAGGGAGGATTGGAAAGACACCCAGGCCTTAGGAGGCTTTGTTTACCAGCTTCCTGGTCTCTGTGAGTCGGGGGCCCTGGCACAAGGCCACCATGCACAGTGGCCCAGGTTGTGCACTGCACAACTCCACAGATCCCGGGGTGATGCAATATGGCAGCGCTATCTGGATGACCGTGCTCAAGCACAGGGGTGGGGTGGGGGAGAGAACAGACGCCAGAAGACCTTCTACCCCAACAAAACACGACACAACGTGACTTCTTTATTAGTGCGTTCATTTACTCAGTATGCTTCCCCTGCTCATGGCTCACGAGCGCAGGGCCCCCGTCCACCCGAATATTGCTGTTTCTGCAGCACCTAGCATCCCCTTGGCACATCGTAGCTGCTTAGGAGATATTTGTGGCATGAATGAAGTCAGGGATGGGGTGGGGCAGTGAAGGTGGGCAAAGGGAAATTTACCAGCTACAGGCTAGCCCAACGTTCTGAGACGCCACGGGTGGACCACTTTCACTCTGCGTGCCCCCCACCCCAGTTCTCCCACGTAAGGTTTGAAGAAGCTGGGGGTTCGGAGCATGGGTCGAGCGGGCTGTCAGAGACAACACAACCACTGGCCTGTCTCTGGCCAGGAGAGAAGCAGTAAGATGATGGCCTTGCTTTCCACCTGTGCCTGGGTTCTAAGCAGCCGAGGGAAGACTGTGTGACCCCAAACGCCGACCCTCATTGCAGAAGTGCATGTATGGGGGCTTCCAACTCAGGGCAAACGCAAGCCCAGCATGGCAGGGAAAAAAACCAGAGGAAATAGTCCGGTAGCACCGGCACTGGGTGGGGGAGGCTGGCGGTGGGCTCTGTCTGCCCTCTTCTCTTTCGTTTTTACCGATTCCCAAATTTTCTCTAAAGACCATGCACTACTTTTATAATGTTTTTTTAAAGACCTGGTTAGAAGGGAGGGAAAGATCATAGAAATGGGTAAAAATGGATATTCGGGTACATTTGTTCTAGTGTTGTTCACCATCGTAAGAAATGGAAACCAACCTCAATGTCCAACCCCTGGGGATGGTTTGGACCTCACAGCATGGGCAGCCCTGCCAGTCGGGAGCAAGGTGGGTTTGCAGAAGGCCACGGCACTTAATAATCCCAGGCTTCCGAACGACACCCGCATATGAGCCCGTTCTGATTATAAAGCAAACATGCCCGTGGGAGCATAATTAAACAATAGAGAGGGCGTAAGATGAAGCATAAACGTAGTTCCCCTCCCACGCCCAGCAGTCTGACTGCTAACAGATTTTGACAGAGACGTCGCCTTTCTGAAATGTTCTCTGCACACACAAGCACTTATAGGGGAGCCTTTGGTTTTGTGTGGGCACACACTGACCCCACGGCCACTTTTCAAAAGTCTCTATATAGATGCAGAGCAAAACGTTGACTTAAAAAACAGTTGGCGGGACTTCCCTGGCGGTCCAGTGGTTAAGACTCTGCGCTTCCACTGCAGGGGGCACGGGTTCCATCCCTGTCAGGGACCTAAGATCCTGCATGCCGCAAGGCGCGGCCAAAAAAAAAGGAAGAAGGAAAAAAAGAAAAACCAGTTGGCATCATTCAGTAGTGTGGAAGCTCCAAGTGCGCTACAACCCGCAGTCCCACTGCCCGGCACCATCGCCCTCCCACTGTCCCTTCTGAGCAGCTACATTCCTATAGCTGCAGCCTGAAATGGTCCAGATGTCTCTCTACAGGGAGACGGATGAATGGAGTGTAGCACAGTCACACCGTGGCATGTTACACAGCAAAGGAGGATGAATGACTGCAAGTTCATGGGGCCACAGGAGCAAAACTCACAAACGTAACAAAGAGGGAGAAGGCAGAGCACAGGGCAGCTGGCCTTAAGGGGTGTGTCCAGCTTACAGCAAGGAAGTTATTATGGCAAAAGCAGAAGAGTGGTTACGTCGGGGAGAGGAGTCTGGGCTGGGGCTGCCGGGGGTCAGGAGGGAGGTTTCTGGGTGCCAAGGGTCTGCCTCTTGCCTGGGTGTCGGTTCTGTGGGTCTTTGCCTTAAAATTGTTAGTGAGTCTGTTTCATAGATAAGTTCATTTATGTGGTATTTTAGATTCCACATATAAGTGATATCATATGGTATTTATCTTTCTCTTTCTGACTTACTTCACTTACTGTGACAATCTCTAGGTCCATGCATGTCGCTGCAAATGGCATCATTTCATTCGTTTTTACAGCAGAGTAATATTCCATTGTATATATGTACCACATCTTCTTTATCCCATTCATCTGTTGATGGACACTTAGGTTGCTTCCATGTCTTGGCTATTGTAAATAGTGCTGCTGTGAACATTGGGGTGTAAGGTGGGGGAGGGATAAATTAGGAGTTTGGGATTGGCAGATATAAACTACGGTATATAAAACAGATAAACGACAAGGTCCTACTGTATAGCCCAGGGAACTACATTCAATATCCTGTAATAGACCATAATGGAAAAGAATATGAAAAAGAATATATGTATGTATATGTGTGTGTGTATATATATATATATATATATATATATATATATATATATAATGTATTACTGAATCACTTTGCTGTACATCAGAAACTAACACAACATTGTAAATCAACTACACTTCAATTTAAAAAACTATTAGTGAAACTCTACTTTGTCTTTTATGCACTTTTTAGTATGTATGCTATTTTCCACAATAACAAGAAGAAGAAAGCAAAAGGCCCCAAGGAGAGACTCCAAATCGTAGCAGGCTTATCTTTTGAAGGTGAGATTCTGGGTAATTTCCACTTTCATGTTAATAAAATCATAACCATTCACTGAGTCCCTGACATCTGTCATCTAATTTAATCCTCACAACAATTTTGAAACTAGCTTTTATGACCCCCCCTTTCACACCTAAAGGACCTGAAGCACAGAGAGGTCAGTGGTGTTACACGGAGAGGTGGGATTCTCGCTCCCATCCTTCTGGGGGGCCAGGCACTTGGATGGCTTTACTTCAAAAATGACCGTAGGTGATTTCTGTCAACACCGCCAGAAAAGCTGGGCAGGAGGAAGGGCCACCGTGGCCCGGCCGAGCTGGGGCTCCAGGTGGCTGGACCAGGGCTACCCTGGTTGCCCCGGTCTGGGGGCCAAATGGCGGGGCCACAGGGGCTAAGGGCTGTCCAGGGGCTGCTCCCTTTCTTGGTGCTACAAGCAGGTTGTAAAGCACTTTGGGGGCCAATTGGCACCAGGGCAAGGAATTGCACCCTTGAGGTGGTTTGTGACCCCATAAATTGCCCCAAGGTGGGAGGCAGCTGGGAGCAATGCAGCCAGTTCGCTGGGGGCTGTGACTCTTGAAGTGCAGCATTCCACAGGGCCCCGGCCCCTCGGGCTCCTCCAGGAGAGACCCTGGAGCAAAGGTGGATGCGGATCAATACCCAGGGAAGGGGAGTGGGAGTGCCTCGAGGCGCAGGCTGCTGAGGGTGGGCTTGTGGACCGGGAGCCTCATGGGGGGCCTCCCAGCTGCCCGAGCTGAGGTGCCTTAGGCACAGAGGTCAGAGGGGACACCCCAAGCAACCATGCCTTCCAGGTGTGGACAAGCCCACCAGGAGCATTGACGATGTTACCAAACAGGCACCTGCCCTGACTGCCCGTGGAGTGCACGGAAATACCACCACTGTCCGACTCAGCGCCCGAGCACCCACTGCGTGCTGCGTCCCGGCCATCCTGACGTTTAAGGAATGGAGGGAGCCTTGCAAGCTCCTGTTTCCAAGGGGGAAACTGAGGCCCAGAGAGCAAGCCTGGCTCACTGAGCCCAGCAGGGCTTGGGACCCAAGGCCCCCCTGCTCCTACCACAGCCAGTGCCCCCACTAGCCTATAAGATGTTCTTGCCACTGAAAACAATGTATCCTCGCTGCACAGACGCAGCCCCACACCAGGCATCCAGCTGGGTGGCGGGCCGGACTTCAGGCTGGACGAAGCCTTGTGCAGTGCACAACCCGCACAGCTGTACAAGGCAGACCTGCCTGGCCTTGTGTGCAAGGTTGTACACTCGTGCGTGTTTGTGTGTGTGTGTGTGTGTATGTGTGTGTGCGCACTTCTCTGGACAGCCTGCTTGTCACTTTCATCAGGTTCTCAAAGGGGTCTGTGACCTCATAAACGAAGAAGGATGTCCAGAACACTGGGACCCCCTGCTGGCAGCTCCCTGAGCACCACTTAAGCTCAACAAGTCTTCCCCAGCCCAGTGTGCCAGGCCTGCCTCAGGCTGCAGACTCCCTGGGAGCTGTTTCTTTCTTCCCCATCTGTTGAAAGAACAATGTACCATGTGTCATATAACCCTCAGAGCGACCCTGCAAAACCTCGGGTTCTGGGGTTACGTTCATTTTGGAGACAGGAGACTGAGGCTTGGAGGAGTGTGCGAACTTACCAAGGTCCAAGCGGCAGGTGAGAGGTGGTGACAGCGCCTGGCTTCTGCCTCGCGTCCGTAACAGAGGCCACTGTGGCCCAGGCTGGGGTGCATGTCTGCCTGGGTCTCTGTACCCCTGGAACAAACACCTGCAGAGGCGCAAGAGGACACAGTGCCCAGCAAAACACTGGCTGCAGCAAGAAGGCCAGAATGCTCCAGAACATGGAGGTCCCCCGCATGCTCCTTCCCTGAGCCCTTCCTGCTCGGCCGCTTGTACTCAGGCCCTCGGGTCTGAATCACCAGGGTCAGGTTTAAGAGCTGAAGGTCAGAGGTTGCCCAGGCACCCATGCCAGGCCAGAGGGCTGACCTTTATGTGACCAAGTCGAAGGCCCCTGGGACCCAAAGAGGGGCTTCAGACCCCTGGCCGCCATCTGAAATGCTGCGTGGGGGTTGATCCTAATCACCCCTAATTTAGGGGCCAAATGGCCAATTAAGGGCCCGTTTGAGAGTCAGAGAAGCAGAAGATGAATGGAGCAGACAGATGAAGCGCAGCTGAAGCCCCGCCATCAGAGCTGGTCACGGGGTGCAGCCCAGGAGGGAGGGCAGGGCCTCCTCTCCTGGCATCAGGGGATCCTGGAGACCTGTTGTCCCCCCACCCATGGCTGCCGGGGGTCCCGTGGGCCACCAGAGTCCCGACAGCAGCATTCCCTGAGGCTCACTGCAAAGTGAGCCCCCTGCAGCCGCTGGGCTCCAGTGGTCCCCTCCCTGCCCGCTCGCTGTCGTCTGAACGCCCACCCGGTGTCTCAGCGGCGCCCAGGCGGCCAGGTGCCAGGACTCTCCGTCTGGACAAAGCAGAGCCCCCGCCCTTGGGGAGCATCAGCTGTCACATGCATGTGAGCGTGCGTGCGTGCGAGCATGAATGTGTGTGAGCGTGCACAGGTGTGCGTGTATGAGAGAATCCACGTGTGTGAGTGTGAGTGTGGGTTTGTGCACGATTGTGCAGTGCACGTATGTGTGGGTGTGCATGACTGTGCAAGAGACTGAACGAGAGGCTGTGAGTGTGAATGGGTGTGCCCACGTGCGTGTGTGGCACCGGTGAATCCAAGAAACAAACAAGAAATACACGATCTGTGGAAACATCAGGTGGTGCCGCCCCCTGAACTGAGTGGCTTCATGCAACTGGCTCTTGGCTGGAAATCCCGTGCCCAGGAACTGGGGACTCTGCAGCATCTGTTCCTGTGGCCCACTGGGCTCCCCAAGGTGGCGTCCATGCACAGGAGGCTGGGAGGCGCCCGTGGCCACCCTCGAGACCGGGCCCGGGTGCCTCAGCCCCTCTGCCCCGACGCGGCCCCCCTCCAGCTGCCTCCCCTCCGGGGCCTCGGCCTCTCCCAGCTTCTCCCCACAGCAGCAAAGCCTCTTTGGACCTGGGACCCCACGTCCTGGGTGCTCAGGGCAGGGATGTGGGCCTCACTTCTGCAGGGCACTGTGGGCATCTTAGAAAAAAATCCACCCAAGCGGGGTGTTCCATCTACACCACAGTCCCGGGGCCCCTGGCGATGGGACACTTGTGCAGAAAGCTGGAGGAGAGGAGGGATGAGCCCCCCAGGTACCCGGGGTGCCCGGTCCAGGGAAGCCCAAAGGTCCAGGATGGGAAGGAGCCGGGAAGTGAAGAGTGGGGGTGAGGAGGGGAGGGGGGTGAGGGAGGGGGTCTCAGAGGGTCAAGTTCAGGAGGGAGCCAGCCCAGCCCTCCGGAGGGAATCCACAGGGAGGAGGTGCAGGTGGATGGGGCGGGGTGGGGGGTCTGAGGAGGTGCAGGTGGACGGGGCGGGGTGGGGGGGTCTGTGGTAGACGCCCAGCAAGCTGAGGGCTGAGAAGGGGCCACTGCATGTTCTGTAAACGCAGAGAAGCAGAGGCAGCTGCAGGAGGGGGTCCAGGGGCTAGTTTGTGCCTAACATGGGACGTCAGAGCACATCTGCTGCTCAGGACAGAGGAGAAACCAGGGGTGCGGGAGACGGGGGGCAGGAAGGGAGCTGTGTCCTGGAGCCGATGGGAGGGAGGACGGGACGGGCGAGGGAAAGGGCTGCCACTGAGAGTGGCTGGGACAGGTTGAGAGGCCTAGGGTCTGGGCCCAGAGGGAGGGACGGAGGGGAGTGGCCATACATGGGTTCTCTTCCGAGGGCTCAGTGTTCTCCATGAAATAGCACTCACGGTTATTAGGTGAGACTGAGGAAAGGAGGCATGATGGGAAAGGCTCTTCTAGAAGGTTCTACAGACCAGACAATTGGGCTCAGAGAGGTTGGGTCACTTGCCCAAGATCACACAGCAAGGGTGGTGTGTGGATTGGGCGTCACTCTCCCGGCCTGGGGACTGTCCCTGGAGAGCTTGGGAGTGGAGCCTCAGAGGGATCATGGCAGCCCTCCTGCCTCCCCCCAGCCCCTCCTCACCGTGTCCTTGCTTTGGCGGGATCCCCGGCCTCCTCACCATCCACTGAGGCAGGGATGGGGACAAGTCCTGGCCATGGACCACACCACTCCCCGCCCCCTACTGCCAGCACCAGCCAAGCATGGAGGAAAGGGCAGACCCCAGCTCAGGAGTGGAAGATTCTGGGCACCCACCAGGTGAGGTGTCCTATGCCCCCCACTTCCTACAGATGCCAGCTGGCAGGCCCCTCCTTCATGTGCCAGGGGTCTTGGGGGCAGAAGCCACAAGCTATTCACCCAACCTGGCTTAGCCTGGTGCTGGGCTGTGCACACAGTGAACTGGGTGCTTCCTGGGTGAATGAACAGATGGATGGGACGGGGAGAGGGAGGGCTTGACGTGGGGGGGGAGGGGCAGGCCCCAGCCCTGCCACTCTGCAGCTGTGTAACTTTGTCTCTGGTGACCAACTGTCCAGAGGGACTGAGGGAGTCCCCAGGACACGGGACTCCGCTGCTAAGACCAGGATGAGTTGGTCACCCTATTTGTGACATAGCCAGGGAGCCTCGGTCCTCTCCTGTCCTGAACCAGGGCTGTGCCTGTGAGCCTCGTACGCCTACAGAGAGAAGGAGACCCTAAGTCCATCTCTATCCAAATAGGGAGGACCCCTCAGTCAACCCTTAAACCCCAGCTTGGCCAGGAAATGCCGCCCCTGCCCCCCAAACACACCCACTCTTGAGCCCCAGATGAAGGCATTATTCTTCTACTTCTGTGACAGGTGTCCCCCAACCCGCCTTGCTGACAGGGGTCTCAAGGTAAAGTCCCAAGAGTGGCTTTCAGTTCTGGCCACTGGATGGGAGAAGGAGGCCAGGGCCCAGCCCCACATCCCAAGGACTCGGGGACCAGTGGGGTCCCCCCATCCCTGCCTGTGGCTTTGTGGCCATGGGGTCTTATCAGTTGCTCCGTAATTGAAAGTGATTTGGTTCTGGCTGAAAGTAATTTGTTTTGGAGGCTAATTTGATTATCTCCTGGGGGGGTTTCCTACCTGTTCCCCCAGGCTGCTCACCATTACCATCAATTACCATAAAGATCCTCTTCAAAGGGCAGGCCCCTCCCGTCAGGCCGGCCCATTAGGGCTGGGCTGAGCCCCCGCAGGCTGCAATAAACTTTCTGATGTTAAATGATGGCTGAAGTGTCAGACATATGTGATGGGGAGCTGGGCCCAGGCCTCTTTGGCTTATCAGGGTGAGATGCCTGCTAATTGGGAACCCCGGGTCTCTGTGGGGTTTTCTACAGTCCTGCCAGGTCTCCACCACCAGACTCTACAGGCAGCACCCAGATGACTGACCACCGTCCCCTACATTAGGCTCCTAAAGTGGGCACGTCCTTAGAAACGGTCTCCTGAATCTTCTCAACAACCCGTGAGGCAGGGTAATTTGTGCCCATTTCACAGGTAAGGAAACTGAGGCTCAGAGAGGTGAGAAGACCTGCCCAGGTCTCCCAGAGAGGAAATGGAAGATAACAGGATTGAGAGCTGGGCCCGAGCAGCCCCCATGCCATCACAAGACCATGAAAAAGTGAACTTCCAGGTGTGGGCCCAGTGATTTCAGCCTTGGAGTGTTCGTGGGACACCTACCGAGGGGACTCAGGCCCACGGCTCACCGGCCAGATCTGATAGTCCCAGCACCTCGCACAGACATCTGGGCTCCAAAGAGCAGCAAAGCGTGAGAAGAGTCTGAAGCAGGTGGGCCTCTGTTAACCAGACACGTCAGGAGCGTCCAGGATCCCCAGGGGACGGTGGCGTCGGGCACGGCAGGCAGGCAGGCATCCGGGCGCTGGGAGGAGATGCGTCTGTGCTGGGGGACAGCGGTGTCCAGGCCCTGCCAGCCAGTCCCCACGCCCTCCGTGGCTGGGGGTGGATGCGTGATGACGTCCTGTGGCTTCTCCCAGCTTCTCAGGGGGGAGAGCCCATCTTCCAAGACATTCTGCCGAAGCTGGAGGCCCCAGGCCGTTTAAATGTACAAACACCAAAAATCTATCAGGAAAAAGAGAAGACAGGAAAGCTAGCCTCTTTCTCCCCCGGCCCCCCGAGGCCGCCCTCCACTACAGCAGCGGCTGTTTGGGTGGTACCAGGCAGAGAAGAATAAGGACCTTTCATAGCAGCACTGACAGGCCACAAGCATGGTGGAGGAATGCAGAAGACAGTGACCTTTTGCAGAAATCCTGCCTTCCCGGCCCGCCCAAGACGCTGCTGGCTTTTCCTGGGGCTTTTCCAGGAGTTTCCTTGGATCCACTTCCTTCCCTCTATTTGGAACATCTGGGAGGGAGAGGCCTCTGTCTGGGGACCCCCGGACAGGGGCACAGGCCAGGGACCCTCTCAGGTTCCCCCCCTTGACGATGAATCAAGCCAACATCCGATGTCAGCTTCTCACCCGGGGTGTAGATGTCCTCCTGGCAGACCAGGCAAGACCTGGTTCTGCTGCCCATCTTCCTCCCCCCACCAAAAGGAGTGTTCATGGGTGGGGGATTTAGTTGATGATGGGGCAAAAGGGAGCCAAATACACTTAGAGGTGATGTCCGATGCAGGATGAAATCACGGTTTCTTTGATTTCTTGACCAAACTCTTGGGATATTTACGGGATGGTTGATGTTTTGGTGATCTCTTACTATATAACAAACCACCCCAAAGCTTAGGGACTTAAAACATTGTCTATTTATTTGTTCGCTATCTTGAAATCTGGGCAGGGCTGGGACGGCTCCTGTCCACTCCATGAGATGGGCCGGGCCACTCCCATGGGTGCCTCCATCTGGGTACTGGCAGGCTTCCCACTTTGCCAAAAGTATGTTCCACCACCGCCTAACAGACATTGGGGAGCCCCAGAGGCTGTGCTCCCCCACTGCACTGCCTTTACACTGAGGGAGGGAGTTAGCATGAGGCTTACACAGAGGGACCCACTATTGTCGGCTCTTGACCCCAGTGTGAAGGTCCAAAAGGCCAAAAGTAAGTGGGGCTTACGAGAATCAACGCCTCTCACCTTGGCTGCAAGGGTAGAAGGAGCCAGGGTGGGCAGATGTGGGAGGGGGCCCAATTCTATCATCATCCACTTTCTGAAAGGTGGGTTGAATCCCTGCCTCAGGCTCTGCATTGATGAGGTTAATGTTTCTGCTCTGTTTTTTAAAGTCTCCAAAATCACCAGGGCTTAAGTCAGAAGTTTGTTTCCATCTCACAGAACCATCTGAGGCAGGATGGCGGGGCCACCCAGTGGCCCAGGCCCCTCCCACCTTATCGCTCCCCCAGCCTCAGACATTGCATCCTCATCTGTGTGTTACAAGACAGTTCAGCCGCTCAACCACATGTCAAGCAGTGGGATGCACAAACGGGAGCAAGGCCATGGCAGGAACATCTCCTGTTCCTTAAGGATACAGCGTGGAAGTTATCACTGTTCCTGGCCCTCTGGTCAGAACTCAGCCTCATGGCCATACAACTGTACAGGAGGTTGGAAGATATAACCTTCACTCTGGGTGGCCTGGTGCCCATCTCAAAGTGGGGACGTCTATCCCTTTACAACAGAGGTGTATTTTGAATTACAGACCCCTTTAGCACCTGACAGATAGCATGGACCCCTTCTCTGAGTAATATTTTTAAATGTTTAAAGTAAATGACATAGACTGAAAATAGTAACCAATTATACTAAAATGCAGTTATCAAAAATATTTGAAATATACATTTGTGACGTAGTAAAATCCATGCTACATTACTGATACATTGGATAGCAAGATCTAGTGGTGGATCTCAGAAACAACATTTTGAAGTGGTGACGTGGATAACTGACATTTCAAGATAACGCACCAACTACAACATGACATGAAAAGATCTCATGATGGCAGTAAATGGTATTAACATATGGTGGTTTCCCACATTCATAAATGAAGACAATGGTAAATTTCATTATGGTTAGCAAGAATAAATATGTCATCTTTGTCTCTTCCCGGGTCACAAGCCCCTTGAATTCCACCCACAGGTTCCCAAGGGAAGATCAGATGCTGGGGGAGGGAGGACTCACGGTGGTTCACAGGGAGGTTGCGAACGAGGACCCATCAACTCTTCTCAGCCCTGGGATCTCAGAAGCCTCCTTGGTCCTGCAGGGCCTAGGCCAACCCCGGCTGGCTCATCACAGGCCTGGAGGCCAGAAGTTCAAAATCAAGGTGTCGGCAAGGCCATGCTCTCTCTCCAGGCTCTCGGGGAAGGTAGCTCCTTGCCTCTTCCAGCTTCCGGCGGGTGCCAGCAATCCTGGGCGTTCCTTGGCTTGCAGCTGCATCACCCCAGTCTCTGCCTCTGTCATCACGTGGTTCTCTCCCTGTGTGTCTGAGTCTCTGTTTTCTCTTATGAGGACACCAGCCATTGTACTAGAGCCACCCTACTCCACGATGACTTCAGTTTACTACTCACATCTGCAAAGACTGCGTTTCCAAATAAGGTCACATAAGGTACTGGGCTTAGGATTCAAGCCTATCTTTTGGGGGACATAAATCAGTCCACAACGCCTGCCTTGGACAATTACAGAGGATCAGAGGAGTCAGGGTCTCCAGAGAGCTGCCTCATCTTACGGGGGGATGAGGACTGCGGCCCAGAGCGGGGAAAGGACCGGTCCAAGCTTCCGAAGCTAGTCAGTGGAGGAGTCTTCACTGCCTCATCCCCTGCAAGGTCTGTGAGGACAGAAATCTTTGCCAAGTCATTGCACTACCCCAGCACCTAGCACATGCCTGGGACATAATTGGTGCCCAGTAATAATATTTGATGAATGAATGGACATCAGGTCCCTGACACCCGGGCCAGTGTTCTTTTCACTGTCCCGTGGCTGTTGGCCTCATGTGACTGTTGGCTGTTGGCCTAATACCGGCAGGTATTAACTACTATAATGCCAGTTTCCGTAACAAACTCCCAAATTTCAGAGGTTGAACGTAAGAAAAGTTTATTTCTTTTTCACCTGGCTGTCTACACTGGAGATTTCCCTGGGGGGATGCTACCTGATGACTCAGGGACCCAGGTTCCTTCAGCTCTGGGCACCACCCTCCTAGGAGAGGGATTAGCAAACTTCTTCTGTAAAGGGATAGAGAGTAAATATTTTTGGCTAAATGAGCTGTGTTGTCTCTAACTTCTCAAGCCTGTGATGCCTCAGGACAACAGCCATAGATGATGCATAAACCCGTAGGCGTGGCTAGATGTGGCCCGTGGCAGGCCAGAGCTGGCCACAGGCCAGAGTTTGCCAACCCCTGTCCTAGGGCCTCAGAGTGCTTTACTTTGAACAGGAAGAAAGGAAAAGAGGGTAGAGAAGGAACACCTGTTTCTTAATCATTGTGGCTCTTCCACTCACATTCTATTGGCAAGAAGTAGTCCCAGGGCTCCATCTAGATCTAGGAGAGGCTGGGAAATATGCTTGTGGGGGGACAGCAGCTAACCAGCTACAACTCTACACTGGATAATGTAGCAATCAGGAAAGCCTGGGTTATGCTGCAGTAACAAACATCCCCCAAATCTCAGGTGCTTAAAAGAACAAACTTGATCTTTCAAGGCCTGTGTCCTTCCACCATTGGCAGGGGACTACTTTTTCGTTGCTCAGAGACCCAGACTGATGGAGAGTCCCCCCCATCCATGCACCTCCATGATTACAGAGGCAGGGGCACTGTGAATCACTGGTTCTTAAAGCTTCTGCCTAGAGTGGCCGTTTTCTTGGACAGAGCAAGTCACGTGGCTACATTTGGGTTCAGATGTTACCAGGTTCCCAGAATGAGCGAAATGAGCAGCTCAGTCATGAGCACAGCAGGAGCCTGAATCTGCATGGGCATTGGGCTAGTCTAACCCCAAACCCAGCAGCCACCAGGCTCTGGGAGGAACAGCCCAGGTTTCCTCGTCCTTGTCATCAGAGATCTAGCCCTGACTGAGCTTCCAACGTGGGAAGAGCCACCAGAGGGGAGGCTGCTGGGAGCTGAAGACCCCAAATGTGGACAGCTGGAAATCCCACCCAGGGCAAGTTGGACTTCATCCTAGAAAGAAGGCAGCCCCCAAGGGGTAGACGTTGGGGAGAGGCATGACTGATTTTAAGAAGACACACTAGCCCAATGGCCAATGTCAAGGGTGAATTAGTTAGAATCTTTTCAGTCATAAGTGAAGGAAAACTCAACCCAAACCTTCAGGTCTGGTTTGTTCCAGGAGCTCAAGGGTATCCCTAAGACCTTATTTGTTTCTCTCAGTCTCTTGGTTCTGACTCCTCTAGACTGGTTCCAGGCCCAGATAATCACTTCTAGATGGCGCAGCCCCCAACCCCAGTGGGCAGGGAAAGAGCACCTCCCCAAGTCCTAGGGTTCCCCCTGTTTGGACAAGCTTGGATCACGTGCCGTCTCTGAACCAATGACTGCTGCTGGGGGACTGGCATGTGCTGGTCGGCCCGGCCCGGATCCCATGATTTACCATGAAACTGAAAGTGGGGTGAGGGGGCAGAGAGTTTCCTTATCATATGAAACCTTAAAATAAAATTTCGCATTTGAAATTGTAGCTGTGCCCCTTTAACTCAGAGTCCCAAGCCTTTCCCTGGCATTAGTTAACTGTCTGACATGTGGTACCATCTGATATACTCTATGTTTTAAAAAACGTGTTCATTACTTGTCTTCCCCACCAAAATGTCAGCTCCTGGAGGAGCAGAAATTGCTGTCTATTCACTGCTGCAGCCCCACATAGTAGGTGCTCAGGAAATGACTGTCGAGTGAATGAATGAATGAATGAAGAGGAGCCTGCAGGCGCTATGAGGATGATAATAGTGGCCTTTCCGAGCACAGCCTGGAGGCCTGGAGCTGTGCTAAATGCCGCAGGTCGATTGTCTCATTTAAGCCCCCAGCAGCCCTCCCCAGTTTCCGATGAGGCTCAGAGAGGCGCCATCACCTGCTGGAGGACACACAGCATGTGGAGCTGGAGCCGCCTCAATCCCAAGCCCACATTCTCACCCATCACTCGCTGCCTCCACGGGAGCTCAACAGCTAACAGCAGGTGAGGGGTAGGATTGACCCACCCGAGGATTAGCCCCCCAAGAGGACCTTAAAAATGCATGCCCTTCAGGATTCTTAGAGACAGCTGATGGAAGTTTAAACCGGCACCACTGATTTGGAAAAACGATCTGGCGTTATCTGATCCAGGCGAAGGTGTGTGCATCTTTCCACCCGATGACTCAAACCCTAGGTGTTGGTGCCCCAGAGAAATCCATGTCCCACAGACAGCGCTGCTGGGAGGAGAACAGGATCTGAGCGTGTTCCCCAGCCCACCCCCACCACGAGAGGGGTTACGTGGTTTGTGCTGTGCTCACTGGGCAGAAGTGAAAAGATGAACCTCTAGCCGTCAGCAGGGCTGGATCTCACACACGGAATATCGGGTGAGAAAAGCAAGTCCCCAGATTCTGCCCGGTGTTTACTCTGGGGGAGTGATGCCCCCAGCTATCGGTGGTATTTTGCTTGTTAAGCTTGGGGGGTGGGTACTTGGGTATTTGCTTTTTTGCAGCTCTTTACACCTACATGTGTACCATGTGCAATGTCCTGCGTACGGTCACCCGTCGGTATCCGCATGTGCCCAGGACCCCCCCCACAACAGATACCAAAATCCTTGGATGCTCAAGCCCCTTATATAAAATGGTGTAGAATTTGTATCTAATCTACACACCTCCTCCCGTATTCTCTAAATCATCTCCAGATTGGGTCCAATACCGAACACACTGTAAATGCTGAGTAAATAGTTGCTGGCATGCAGCAAATTCAAGTTTTGTTTTTTGGAACTTTCTGGAATTTTTTTTCTGAATATTTTTGATCCTCCATTGGTTGAATCCATGGAGACAGGACCCGTGATCCAGAAAGCTGACTGTACGTGGAAATGTTCGCGATTGAACAGATTCCGGTGGCACTTGCGGTCAGGCTTGTGTGTAAATCACACGTGCACACGGGTTCCTGCACACGCCTTCACGTGCACGCACACGTGTGCCCTGGCGCTCACACACGTGCAGTCCGGCGGGGCTGCTGTCGGGCCGCAGTGAGTGTGCTAGGTGCTGTTGCTCCAGGCGTCCAGGCTGCCCACTGCCCCCCAAGGATGTCTCAGGTCTCCCAGGCCCCGGGCCTGACACACCTCGACTCTTTAGGCCGCTTCCCCTGAGAGGGGGTGAGGCCCCTGGATGGGCTGCTGACTCGGGCCCTGGGCCGGCCGTCTGCAGTCATGAGCTTTGTGACCCTATGAAACAGGGCGGAAAGTGCAGGCCCTGTGTGTCCGCATGGGGGAGACACCGTGAGATGTGGAGAGGATTCAGACGAATAAAATGACAAGCCAGCTGCCGGGGCACGTGGCCAGATTAGCCTCCCGGCTCCCAGGAGGCCGGACCCAAAGGCAAGTCTGGAGAACGAAGCCACCTGTGAGTGCGGCATCCTGCCCACCAGTGTCCCCAGGAACACCTGGGTCTGACTGACTCCCTGGAACCCAGCCTCCGGGACGGCTGCCGGTGATCCCACCTCCTGGGATCTGTGCTCTTGCAAGGTCGTCACCACACCGCAGCAGCATGGCTCTGTACGACCAGTAGAACATGGCAGAAATGACGGTGTATGACTTCTCAGGCATTACGGCTGCCGCCTTGCTCTTGGGTCGCTTGCTCCCCGGGGCAGCTGGCTGCCCTACTGTGAGGTGACCCAAACAGCCCCATGGAAAGGTCCACGCGGGAGGAACTGAGGCCCTGTGTCAACAGCCGTGGCAGTGAACCACCTGGAGGCTCATCGTCCAGCCCCAGTTAAACCTTCAGATGAGACTGTAGCCCCAGCCGACTGCTTGACACCAACATCGTGGGAGGCCTTGAGCCAGAGCCATCAACTAAGTTGCTCCCACGTTCCTGATGCAGAGCTGCCGTGTGAGATACTGGGCGGTCCTTGCTATTTTCAACCTCTAAGTCCTGGAGGTGGTCTGCTAAGCAACAGTAGATGACTAATACAGACACCCTTTCCGTTTACTGAACACTCACTACATGTAGAACCTTTTCATCCTGCAGGAGTTTCATCATCACAGAAAATCCTGAAGGTGGATATAATGGTCCCCATTTCATAGATGAAGAAACCGAGGTTCAGAGAGGAGCAGTGACTTGTCAAAGTCTGTGCCCTGGGCAGGGGCACAGAGCCACATTTCAAACCCAGATCTGTCAACTCTAAAAGCTCTTTCCCTTATGCTCTGTCCCTTCCTTCCTCACTTGCTTTGGAAGCAGAGGCTGCTGTCCATCTACAGAGGTCACTGCCAGATGTCAGGCCTGGGTTTCTGTTGGGACATTTCAGTGGTGCAGAGGATTTTTCAGAGTAACAACAACTGTAAGAACAACTCGAATTTTTTCTCTGTTTCCCATAACAAACTGCTGCAAACTTAGAAGTTTAAAAATACAGAAACGTCCCCTCTCACAGTGCTGGAGGGCAGTCTGAAATCAAGGTGTCCCAGGGCCGTGCCCCCTCTGAAGGTTCTAGGGGAGTGTTCTTCCTGCCTCTTCCAGCTTCTGGGGCCTCCAGGTGTTCCTGGGCTTGTGGCCACATCTCTCCAGCCTCTGTCTCCTCCTCACAGGCCTATCCTCTGTGTGTCTGTGTCTTCTTCTCCTCTCATATCTCTTGGTCGCTGGATTCAGGGCCCACCCTCTACCATGATGATTTCATCTTGACCCTTACCTTAGTTTCCTCCGCAAAGGCTCTTATTCCAAATAAGGTCACATTCGGAATCTAAAAAAATGATACAAATAAACTTATTTACAAAACAGAAATAGGCTCACAGACATAGAAAAGAAACTTATGGTTCCCAAAGGGGGAAAAGTGGGGGAAGGATAAATTGAGAATTTGGGATTAACAGATACACACTACTATGTATAAAACAGATAAACAACGAAGACCTACTGTAAAGCACAGGGAACTATATTCAATATCTTATAATAACCTATAATGGAAAAAAATCTGAAAAAGAATATATATATATATATATATATATATATATATATATATAGTTTGCCATATACCTGAATCATTGTAAATCAACTATACTTCAATTTAAAAGCAAACAAATAAGGTTCCAAGTGGACATGAATTTCGGGGCGGGGGGACATTATTCAACCTACTACACAGTTTTTTGGTGTTTCGTTATTCATAAGATGCCAGCGCTTCTCAGTGAACCTGCAAGGTATGTTCTAGCATTATTTGACACTGAGAGTTGTAAGACGACTTGGTTTGGCTCTGGGACGGGGCCCAGGCCTCCCAGCCAGCAGGTGGTGGGGTCGAGCTTTTCGCCCCAGGCACACCGCCCCGCGGCCTCACAGGTGAGTCCCGGCATCCTGTGCCCTCCTGGTCCAGGCTGTGGCCCGATGGGGTCCTGGCCTTCCCTGGACCTGCAAGAGCTCGAGCTGCAGGTGGCTGCTGGGGGGGCCTCTCCAGGTGGGCTCCGAGGCCATCAGAACCTGGTAATGATCAGGGAGCTCTCCTTGCAGAGTTCCCTAATGGTCCATTAAAAGGAAGTTGGGACCTCATGATTACAGGGAAAGTTCAACGGGCTTCCTCTTTGAAATACACAAAGCCTGCTCAGGTAATGGGCTTGAGCTGCAGCGTTTGAAGTGGCAGTCCTCCTGGGGAACATCTGGCAGGCTGGGCGGCCCACACTACAAACACGCGGGGCACAGCTGGCCCTCAAAGGCTGCCCGGGCCAAACACTGGGGCCAGGTTCTGCTTTTTTCTTTGGGTTTGACTCGCCCCAAACTCTCAGCTGTTCACTTGTACCTTGCTTTGGTGGGTGGGTGGGTGGATGATGGGGGGGGGGTGTCTTTCTTTTTATTTTTCCCTGAGCCGAACTTCAGAGAATATTAACACCAAAGAACCAGGGTTGCCTCATTAATTCAGGATTAGTGCTGTGCGAGGAGATTATTGTGGATTCTCACAACGGCTAAAAAAACCTCACAACAGTCGAGACCAGAGAACTGCCCAGATCAGAGCCCCATTGCAGGAGTCTAGACAATAGTTTAGGGATCAGCAACCCCCCCATTTTCTAATCATCCATGCATTTAACAAATACTTATTAAGGGCCTACTATGTGCCCGGTTATGGGGAATGGCAAGTGCAAAGGCCCTGGGGTAGAGAGAGCTGGGAGCATTGGAGAACCAGACGGAAAAGGCAATGTGGCTGGAGGGTGGTGAGCAAGGGGGCGCAGGTGGGACAGGGGGTCCATGGCAGGGCCCATTCCCCCAGGGCGCATGGGTCTTAGTTGGGCCCCACTGGAGTCTGGGGGCACCAGAGGAGTGACTGAAGTTTTAAGAGCGTTACCTGTGAGTGTCTGGGTTCTCAGATGACTTTCCCGGAAAGCACCATTGAACAGGGACCTCCAAGCAGGGGCCATGTCTGACTCTTGTCCCGACACCCCCCAGCAAGCATCCCCAGGCCTGGCACACAGTGTGGCCTCGGCGCTTTTTGGATTATTCAAGTCCACTGAAAGGGAGCAAGGCACCAATGGACCCAGAAGTGTTCTCCAAGGTTGTTAGGGGACGAGGATGTGGCTGGTTTGGAGAAGACGCAGTGCCTCCCTGGGAGAACACCCTGGACTCCTCTACGGCAATGCAGCCAGCATCACCTGTCAGCCCCCGCCAGTACAGACCAGCACTCTGCTGCCACCAAGGAGATCAGAACGGTGCAGGGTCGTTGGAGGGAATGGAGCCTGGTGCAGAGAGGCGGAAGTATCTCTGTCATCCTCCTGTCTCTCCCTTCAGCCTCCCTGCCTCATGAAGTCTCCTGGGCTTCCCAGACCCTCACGTGGAGCCTGAGAATACACCCAGCGAGTGTTACGTTAGGTCCAACAGAGGCTTGAGTGAATGAATGAGTGAATGAGTGAATGCTGGTCTACGGAGGAAATTCATCCGTCTTCCCTGGCCCTGGAATACCTTCCCCCAGTCTTTCCAAATCCCTCCTTGGCTTCTGGCCCTCCTGGGCAGGAAGGGACAGTGTCTGGGAGATGTGCAGCCCACTTGGACAGGGATGGGGGCGCGTGCTGAGTTTCCCACATCTGTATCCTAGGATGGGCTGGCAGGACTTCCGAGAAATCTTGAGGCTTTCTTCTTTTTCCATCTCTGAAATGTTTTCTGGTTTCCAAAGTTTGCTGTGGACATTTTAGAAATAACCGAGAACGAAAGTGCACAGACACACACACACAATGCCATCTGTGATCCCCCAACCCAGAGACGGTCCCTACGAGCCTTTGGGAGTCTGTCCTTCCAGAATTTCTATGCATAATCACATCTATTTATATTTTCCAAACACCTTTCTGTTCAAACCACTGCTAACCTGCTCTTTCACTTAATGTCTGGGGAACACCTTTCTGCACCATTTTAATGTCACAGAATGTCAACTCTGAGACATTCTCCGTCCACTACAGGTGAGCGCTGAGGTCGTTTGCTTCTCCAGATGTAACAATTTTTCTGATTGTAGAAAATACTGGTACCACAAGGTTGACAATTTCAACCATTTTAACGTGCACGATGCTAGGGTACTGAGTCCATTCACAATGTTGTATGACCACCACCTCTATCTAATTCCAGAACATTCTCACCCCTGCAAGAAATCAATAACCCCGCACCCGGTAGCAGTCACTCCCTGCCCCCACCTCACTCAACCCCCAGCAGCCAACTGTCTGCTCTCTGCCTCTTTGGATTGACCTGTTCTGAACGTTTCATAGAGATGGGATCCTACACCACATGGCCTTTTGTGTCTGGCTTCTCCACATAGTGGAATGTTTTCAAGGTCCATCCATGCTGTAACCTGTGTCAGTGCTTCACTCCTTTTGATGGCTGAGTAATATTCCATTGCATGGATGGACCGGATTTTGTTCCTCTGTCCATCATTTGGGCATTTGGGCTGTTTCTAGCCTTTGATTACTGTGAATAGGGCTGGATGAGCATCTGTGTGCAGGTTTCCGTGTGGATGTAGGTTTTCATTTCTTTTCTTGATTTCATTTCATATCCCTGGGAGTGGAATTGCTGGGTCATATGGAAACTCTACCTTTAACTCACTGAGGAACAGCCAGACTGTTCTCCACAGTGGCTGCCCCGCTGCACATTCCCTCCAGCAAAAGTGTGACAATTTCGTGCCCTGATCGTGCCCTTGGGCTACCGGCCTGGAGGCTGAGTTGCAGGTTGGGGGAGGGGGGAACATCTGCTTTCACCGCCATGATGCTCTCCAGAAAGACTGCTCCAGGTCACACTCAGTCCTCGCAGGACCCCTCTGGGTGACAGGCATCTTGAGGGGACGTGGATAGTCCTGGGCTACCTTGGGCACATCCTGCCCCTCCGGGGACCTCATTTCAGCCTCTGGGCTGGTGCTGTGTGTACAGAGGCTGCCTCGAAAATCAGTGTTTCTGGGGGAGAACTTGGAGGGTCAGGGCTCCAGCAGGTGGCCCAGCTGGAGGCAGGGAGGCCGGCCTTGTCAGGGTCCCCGGGGTGGGGTGGAGGGAGGGCCCTCTGTGCCCAGACTTCCTGGGCAAGCCCTGGTCATGCTCAGAACGCCCCTTTCTATAAGTCACTGGTGTGGAGGCTGGGAAGGGTCCCCAGCCGCTCTGGATGGGGTAGAGGGAGGGAACCGGAGCCGACTGCTGCCAGGGGTGACGTGTGAGAGGTTTCAGCAGACATTTCTCAAGTGTGGTCCTCGGAGGGATGGAGGCTGGGCTAGGATCACGGGAAAAGAGACGAAGAAGGGGAGTTTGGAGTACTCCAGACAGGGAGTGAGGTGGAAAGATGCTTCCAGAACATCAGAGAACACCCCCTGTGATGGGGGTGTGGGCAAGCCAGGAGCAGTGGGAGCCAGACCGTGTCTGGGGTTAGGATGTGACCCCTGAGGACCCCAGGGATGAGGAAATACATGCGTGACACACCCAGGAGGACCCATTACAGAGGGGCGAGGAAGTCTCCCCGGGTGGCCCTGAAGAAGAGCAGACACCAGAAGGGAGGAAAGAAGAGGAACATCTGGGCGGGGGGAGGGCAGGGCAGAGGCCTGGAGGTGGCCTGTGCCAGGGCAGAAGGCCAGGCTGCCTGGGGCCGCGTATGGGTCCTGGAACGCGGGTCCAAGGCCGGCTTCCCCAGCATCCGAGCCAGCGTATCAGCAACCCCTCGCTCTGCCCTGAGAACAGCCTGCCCTGGAGGCTGCGGTACCGGCGGCATGGCCCGGGGAGGCCCAGTGAGGGGACAGGAGAGGGCTGGCCTGGGTGCCAGGAGCCAGATGACCTTGGCCACCTCCTTCCTTCCTTCTTTCATGGTTGTCGCTCCCACCTGGGCCCGAGAGGGTTACTGAAGACTTTGTACTTCAATAGGCCCTTTCATCTGCAGCCCTTGGAGGGCTTTGCAAGTCTGGCTTAATTAAGGCTTCCAGCACCCCAGCCTCCTAAGTGCTGTTTTGCAGCTGGATGGCGTACAGAACAGAGGGATTAAGTGATTTGTTCAAGATTGCACAGCAGAACTGGGCAGACTCCTGTCCCTGGCTGGGGGGTGGCGGGGTGTATGGGGGGGTAAGGGGTGGGCACTCCCAGCCTCTGCCAGCCGCCTGCTCTCTCCTCTTGTTTTTTTTTTTTTAATATAAATTTATTTATTTATTTATTTTTGGCTGTGTTGGGTCTTCGTCTCTGTGCGAGGGCTTTCTCCAGTTCTGGCAAGCGGGGGCCACTCTTCATCGCGGTGCGCGGGCCTCTCACTGCCGCGGCCTCTCTTGTTGCGGAGCACAGGCTCCAGACGCCCAGGCTCAGCAATTGTGGCTCACGGGCCCAGTTGCTCCGCGGCATGTGGGATCCTCCCAGACCAGGGCTCGAACCCATGTGCCCGGCATTGGCAGGCAGATTCTCAACCACTGCGCCACTAGGGAAGCCCCTCTCCTCTTGTTGAGTCTTGTCCCACTAGGCCCTGAGTGCTCAGCCGATGGCCTGCGGCCCCTGGAAATCCACGCTGCCCCTCCTTGCCCGCAGCTAGCCCACGGGCGAGCCAGGCAGGGGACCTTTCCCGGATGCGGTGGCCAAAGGCGAGGGTGGATCTCCGGGCCTGGAATCTGCTCCCACGGGGCCTATGGGGCCCCACAGGGCTGCTGGTGGCTCGGGACCTCTGGGCACTGGACCCAGCAGGGTGAGGGGGCCGGGCAGAGAGGCATGGCTGTGGGGACGGGAAATACCTGACGTTCTTTCTTCGGGTCTGTGAGCTCATGAGCAAGTGTGGTGGGTGTATTTTATAGACCGGAAAATAAATCATTCATTGAAAAGGAGAAAAACAAATGCATTTCCAATCTGAAGGGTCCGTGGCCATCAAAGTCAAGGACGGGGAAGCGGCCTGGCAGTGTTCACGAGCTGGGCCAGCACGGGATTCGCAAAGAACTAGCTCCCGGCCCGCCTACCTGCCCCACCCACCTCCCAGCTCTCCTCTCGTCCCCGCCACTGACCTGCTGCCTGCGTGACTTCAGGGGACACCAGGCTGCTCTCTGCTTCTTGTTCTACCACGGTCTGTTCCCAGCCCAACGGCCAGAGTGACCAGCTTACAGTACAATCACGTCGGGCTCCTGCTCTGCCCTAAATGGCCCAGTGTCTCCCACGTCACTCCAAGTAGAAGCCAGCGTCTGCCTCTGCCCTCTGTTCTCTCACCAGCTCCTGCAGCCACTGGGCTTCTTCGTCTCGGCTGTGCCCTCGACCTGGCACTCCCTCACTTTAGGTCCACCTGCTGGTCCTGCCCCCATATCAGTGCTCAAAGGCCTTTTTTTGTTTCCCCAGCAAGGTCTTTCCCACCACTCGGATTAAAATTGCAGCCTCTGCCCCCAGCCCGTGCACACACCAGCATTCCCCATGGCCCTTCCTTGCTATGTTATTTTCTAATTTGTTTTGTTTATTGTCTGTCCCCCAAATTAGAAATGTAAGCTCCTGGGGCCAGGAGGCTTGCACCTTCACTAGAATAGTGCCTGGCATACAGTGGGCAGCAGGAAATGTTTGCCCGATCCTGAGTGCCCCATGGTCCCTCAGAGGAGTGGGCAGCCTGAAGATGAGGAGGTCCTCGGTGTGTTACATTCAGAACCAGCTGTGGGGCAGTTTGCTCAGAACCATGAATCAGGGAGGTGCCCAGGGATGGAAGAGAGGGTCAGGGGTAGAGGCAGACCCCGAACACCCCAGGGGCAGGCAGGACCACCCAGAGCCTCGTCCTCAGGGCAAGGGAGGGTTGACTGTGGACGTGCCTCCGTCACCACCAGTGTTTGGAGGACTGTGGTCCAGGCAAAGAGAAGGAGACTCCAGAAGACAAGAAGGCAGAGGGGCAGGAATTAGCTGAGCCTTTGAGCGAAGGTCCCCTAAAGCTGTGCCTGGGTGATCCTAGGGGAGAAGGGGGCACTGAGATGGAGGCAAGCCCTCAGGACACCGCCACTGGACAGCATCAGACATGTGATCCCGGGGTTTCCGCAACACGGCCCCTTGAGAAACGTGAAATTTCTCCCAAGCTACAGTGAGCGTGAAATGACTTAATGCACAGCCCCTCGGTCAGGACCACCCCAAAGTGGGACCCCAACAGGTCAGGTAAACCCAAAGCTTGGGCTGGACCCTGCCCATCCTGTTCTGGTTTTGCAGGTCACAGTCTCCCTGTAAGACCTGCCCTGGAGAAAGGGGTGCGGAAGGGTCCCTAAGGCCTCAGAAAGAAGAGCTGGGAGTTAGGGTTGCCAGATTTAGCAAGTAAGAACAAGACATCCAGTTCAATTTGAATTTCAGATACATAGCAAATAATTTGTTAGTATAAGTATTTCCCAAATTCAGTATGAGTATATCCCATGCACTAAAATGTCTGTTGTTTACCTGAAACTCGGCTTTAACTGGGCATCCTGGATTTTCTCTAACAACCCTGGAGGGGCTGGTACACGAGCCTCCTGGGGCAAGAGATTGAGGTCCTGGAATTCTAAGATTTTCAGGGTCAGAAGCAGATGGGAGAAACAACCGAGACTCATTTTACATATGGGGAAACTGAGTCCTGCCTCCCTGCTCTCTGCACACACCCACTGCCTGGACGGAGTGTGGGCCAAGGTCTAGTGTGAACGGGACCAGAGGTGGGGACCGAGGCAGCCCCCAGGGACCCAGCTGCCTCACCTCGCACACCAGCTGGGTGAGAGCTCCCTGGGAGAGGGACTGCTGGCTGGGACCCGCTGGCCGGCCACCCACCTGCCGGGCCCTGTCTGTCTGCTCGGCCTTGGCTCCTGGCCCCTGAGCCAGCCTTCAGGGTCCTTGGCCCCTCACTCCCTCTGCCCCTTCCTTGTCAAAGCCCCAGCTTCTGGGGATCCCAGAGGCCCTGTGTTTGCACATGAATAGGTGGAGATTTCCTGAGACCATCTTGCTCCCAGAAATGCACATTTCTCACCAAAAGGCTCCAAGTCGGGCACTGCAGCAAGCGCCGGCTGATCCTGTCCCCAGGGGTCTGCCTGGCTCAACCTGGGAATCTGCAGGAGCCAGGACTGGAGGTCCCCAAATGTCCCCAGGGCCCTGCCTGGGAGCAGATCTTCAGGGCTAGAGGTGAACCATAGACTAGAAAGTGATGCGTCTCTGCGCTCATTCCTTCACTCAACAAACAACGGTCCCGTCCCTGCCGAGTGCTGGGTGCTCTTCCAGATGCTGGGGATTCAGGGACCTGATCTCATGGGCTCGGAGTCAGGGGCGGGGGTTGGGGGGGGCGGACACACGACACATGTTGGTTTGGGTCGCTGGGGGACTGTCGGGGAACGTCCAGGAGGCTGCTCTAGCTGGGATCGGGCAGGTAGCTTTCAGATGTAGAGGAGCTCACCTGGGAAGATCTGGGGCAAGGAAACTCCAGGCTGTGGGAGCAAGTGCAAAGGCCCTGGGGCTGTGTGGTTTGGAGTGCTGCAGGAAGATGAGGGGCATAGGGTGGAAGGAAGGTGAGGCTGGGGAGGGGGCAGGGACCTTGAGGGCTGGGTGACACTGGCTGGCTGGATCTGCTCTCCTCTGCATTATGTCTCTGCCCTAAGGGCACACACTGCCCACGCCTGGACTTGCTCCTCTGTCTGCTGTGTCTGGGCCATGGCACTGGACGGGGTCAGCCAGGCCAGCCCTCTCTGTCTTCCTACAGAGCCCAAGGGGCTGGCTCCTGGTCCAGCCAGGCTGGCCGAGGTGGGGATGGACTTTTGCCTCCCCATCTGTGTTGGATTGAATGGTGCCTCCCAAAGAGATATGTCTAAGTCCTAACCCCCAGTACCCGTGAGTGTGAATTTACCTGGAAATAGGGTCTTTGCAGATGTAGTTAAGGTAAGGATATCAAGAAGAGATCATCTTGGATTCAGAGTGGACCCTAAATCCAGTGACAAGTGTCTTTACAAGAGGAGAGAAGGGGGAAACCAGAAACAGAGACCAAGGGGAGAAGGCCAGGTGACAACGGAGGCAGATGCTAGAGGGATACAGCCACGGCCCAGGAACACCGCAAGCCCCCAGAAGCTCGAAGAGGCAGAAAGGATCCTGATTTTGGACTCTGGCCTCCAGAACGGGGAGAGAATAAACTGGTATCATCTTAAGCCACCTGGTGTGTCATCATTTGTTACAGCAGCTGGGGACGCTCATACGTCAGCCTTTGTCCTCTCTTTGACCTGATCACTGGAGATGAGGCTCAAACACCTGTGACCCTCCTCATCTCTCCAGCCTGGACAATCTCTTGAGCCCTTCACTGGGGAGAAGGGGTTAAAGGGAGTCTAGGGGTAAAGAGATTTGGGGGTCAAATGGGGCCCCTCCCACCAGCCAGGCGGATAAATTTAGGCTGACTGTCCTCACCCGTGAAGTGAGGTGACCATAGCACCCACTTCACGGGGTCTGCAGGGCCTGCCTCTCTGGAAGGCCCCAAAGCAAGGATTTCAACAAAGCTTCAGAGCTCTGGGGGTGGCGGGGCTGGGCTCCGGTCATCCTGCGCAGCCCCCCAGGAAGGTGATTGGGGGCTGTTTGGGTCCATTAACATATTCTGGCGACAAACGCGACCTTAATCACATTAGCTCTGAAGTACAAATCAGGTCCGGCCCTCGAGCTGGTTTCAAAGAGTCAGGGGCTTGGCAGGTTCTGGGTTTTTCTCCAGGCACTGTTTGCTCCTCTCTTGAAATCCGCAGGCTCCTGGGCTGGTGTCAAGGAGCTGGGAAGAGGCCAGGGGCCTCCCCAGGAAGTGTGAGTGTGCGTAGGGGGCACGGACCAGACCGACAGGGAGAGAGACCATCTATGCATCTGGGGCGTGTCTGGGAGCCCACGGCTTGGCCCTGGAGCCTGTGGTCCCACACCTGGATCTGGGCTTCTGCCCTCGGTGTAGCTTTGTGTGTCCTTCATCTCAACCTGGAACTTGCAGGCGTATTCATGATGGAAGATGGCCTCACCTGTGTGCCTGGCAGTTGGCAAGCTGTTGGAGGGGAGTAGGCATAACTGGGCTGTGTGCCTCTTCTTCTGGCAGGCTTGTCTGGGCCTCTTCCTTGTGAGAGCACAGGGTTCCCACGGGCAATAAGAAAAAGCATGCTCTGATGCCCAAGCAACTTTCAAGCCTCTACTTACGTCGTGTTGGCTATCCCGTTGACCAACGCAAGTCACATGGCCAAGCCCAGATTCAAGGAGAGATAGATTCCACCCTTTAATGGGAAAACTGCAAAGTCATATTCCAAAGGCAGATGCTACAGGATTGGGAAGAATCTGTGGCTATTGTAGCCATCTACCAGAGTTGCTTTGTTGTTTTTCTTTTTTTTAATTTCCAAGGCATAGAAATTCTAAGATTCATCTTAGATTTGTTTATTTATTGTCTTATAACATTATACTTCTCTTGGGGTAAGGGGGTTCATTAAGCTTTCTTTGTGGCTGGATATGCAGTCCATCAATGTAGTCTATGGAATACATTCCATACGTGTTACCTCTTTCTTTAGAGCAGAGGGGTTTCTCTTGTTGATAAATTACTCAAATTCATATCCATTATGTCTTTGCTGATTTTTGGGGTGCTCCTTGAGTGTTTCCCAAAGCGTGGGCCACGTATGCCTGCTGGTTTGGAAATGGCACTGAGTCATGTTAAATTACCTGGTGGTGCAGGGATTGCCTTTTCATCCTCCTTCATCCTTCCAATGGGAAGTCTCAATGCCAATATGCCTCTCAGATCTTTCTAGGACTTGCCAATCCTCACTTTTTAACATAGAGAGAGACAAGACACAGGCTGATGTTCTAGGGAGGACCAGTTCCATCTGGAATTTAATCAGGATTTTACATAGTCTGATCTATGTGTATGGTACTCCTTGTTAATATCAAGGGATAGCAGTTTTCCAATTACAGGATGGATACAGAGTTTCCTTTAAATGAGAACTGAGTGGATTTAAAGAAAAAAATGAAGTAAATAATTGAACAGATTATGCAGAAATGGCAACCATCAGTCCAGGTGATTATTTACATTAGTAAATAGTCAGATTTCTTCTGTTTCAAAGATCTGTTCTTAACCATATGTAACCACCTCCAGTCCAATTATCTTCAGATGTTCAGGTTCCAAGTATTCATTCAGTTATTCATTCAACAAGTACACAGTGAGGGTCCCCTGTGTTCACAGCCCTCCTTCTGGGGCACAGCCCTGACCCAGGAAGGCAAGGCCTGACCCAGGAGCTCACCACTGAGAGGAGGCAGAAACAAACAAATATGTGCAAAACCAAACAACTACGGTCATTTCAAACACTTACACACAAGGGGAGAGTGGCTGGGAGGCCAGCTTATCTGCTGTGATCTGAGAGTGCCCCTGAGCTGGTGCTGAGAGCTGGATGCTGAAAAGAGGTGTCAGTCACTCAAGGCCCAGGAGGGGCAGCGTGCAGAGGTCCAGGTGCAGGACAGGACGGAGGCGGGGAGGCTGGGGCGAGGCTGGGAGTGGGGAGTCAGAACAGAGCAGGGAGAGGGCTGTGAGCTCTTTCTTCTGGATGAGCCTTCAGATCTCTGACTCAGCCATCACCCCTTTCCCCCGCCAAATCCATCTATTGAACATTTTAGAAAGTAATTGTTCCATGTGCTTTAGATGCATCTCTTCAAGAGATGTCCTTCTTATTTTTGGTCAGTCTCCACTCATGTCTCCCTCACGCACTGGCCAGGTCTTCCTCCCCAGGCAGCTGAGGACCCTGGGACATGTGGTCATTTTTCTTTGCCTATTCATGACTTTGTCTTCCCTCAGCCCTTAACTGCTCAGGCTGAACAGCAAAGGACGACAGGGACCGTGGAGGGCCCAGCAGCACCTTCGCGAGGGCAGGAGATGCAGGAAGGCAGAAGGGAGGGCATCCAACCATCCTCTCTCTGCTGACTCCATGCAGAGAGAGTCAGTTCCTGGGCCTCTGGTGCAAGTGGCAGCCCTCTGCCAGTTCCCGGGGCCAGAAACAATTCATCCTGTTAAGTGGCCCCCTCCTGGTGCCCAGGGCTCAGAAGGGACTGTTTGCCATCCAGGAGACCCATCCAGGAACACTGGCCTTTGATGCTGGAGGTCCCCCAGGGCACAGGGAAATCCTAGATTCTTCCAGAAGCCTCCCAGACAAGCAAGCAGTGCTCTCCACCCCGGTCCCTACTTCCCTCCCCACACCCAAGAAGCAAAATGCCCAGCTGTTGAGCCTGCCCTGGATGTCCTGTGGTTCCAGGGAATGAGTAGGTTGCAAAGAGAGCTGGGTGTACGCTTCAATCCATCTTCCCTGCCTCTCTGCCAGGGCCTACTCCTGTTATCTTGTGCTGTATAATCAACTCCCCCAAAACTTAGTGGTATAAGACAACAACCGTTTTATTGGGCTAGCCAATTCTCGTGAGGAACTTGGACAGGACACACAGGATGGTTTGTCTCCATGGCATGATATCTGGAGCCTCAGCTTTGAGGACAAACGGCTGGGAGCTGGCATCATCTGGAGGCTTCTTTACATGTCTGGTGCCTGGGCTGGGATGATTTGAACTCCAGACATGGCCAGGGCTGTGGCCAGATGGCAAGGACACATGGCCTCTTCATGCAGCTTGGGCTTCCTCTCAATATGGCGGCCTTGGGTGGCTGGGCTTCAAGGTGGTGGCTCAGGGCTGTAAGCGCGAGAGGTCCAGGGCACAGATGCTGAGTCACCTTTCATGACCCAGCCCCGGAAGGCACAGTGGCACTTGCACTGGTAGGAGCGGTCAGAAGCCCACTCAGTCACAGGAGAGGAGTCATAGACCCCACCTCTCAGTGGGAGGAGAATCAAAGAAGTCACGCCCATTTTTAAAACCTTCATAGAACCTACTCTATCGTTTTATCCAAGAGTCTGGACTTCTGCACAGAGAGGCACATGCCGGCAGATCCTCGTGGAGAGGGTGCTCTGGGGTTTGGCTCCAGGTCTGCCTAGACTCTCTGCTGGTTTTGCCTTTTTTTTGCCTATTAACAGGTTGTTGTCCAAGCACAGAGTGTCATGCTTGCCTCCATCAGGAGAGGGGATTTTAGGTGGGACAGGGGTGGCATTAAATCACAAGGAATCCCACGGGGAGAAAGTTATTCCCTTTCAGTCATTTTCATTAAGAGGAGAAAGTTTCTGTTTGGTGATAGTAAGCCCTTCACACATCTCTAACACTTGCAAACCTCCCTTAAAAAAAAAAAGAGGGAGCGCCCCAGGCTCAGAGCTTTCGACAGAACACCGCATCTTGCAAGAATTTCTCAGCATCATTTTGTGTTTGTTTGCTTGGGTTACCTTCTGTGTACGGCAAGCAATGATGTTTTTCCATTTCAGCTGGAGTTGTAAAGTTGGTTTTTAAAAATTAATTAATTAATTAATTAATTAATTAATTTGGTTGCACCGGGTCTTAGTTGCAGCAAGCGGGCTCCTTAGTTGCAGCAAGCGGGCTCCTTAGTTGCAGCAGGCGGGCTCCTTAGTTGCGGCTCACCAGCTCCTCAGTTGTGGCATGAAGTCCCCCCAGTTCACTTTTAAATGTAAGAGATCTGGGGAAAGAAAGACTTGGAAATAAGTGAGCTATCTGCTATTTAAAAAAAATAAGGTTGCGGGACTTCCCTGGTGGCGCAGTGGTTAAGAATCCTCCTGCCAATGGAGGGGACATGGGTTCGAGCCCTGGTCCGGGAAGATCCCACATGCCGCGGAGCAACTAAGCCCGTGCGCCACAACTACTGAGCCTGCACTCTTGAGCCCGCGAGCCACAACTACTGAGCCTGCGCTCTAGAGCCCGCATGCCACAACTACTGAGCCTGCACGCCACAACTACTGAAGCCCGCATGCCTAGAGCCCGTGCTCCACAAGAGAAGCCACTGCAATGAGAAGCCCGCGCACCGAAACGAAGAGCAGCCCCTGCTTGCCGCAACTAGAGAAAGCCCGCGTGTAAGAACAAAGACGCAAAGCAGCCAAAAATAAATTTAAAAAATAAATAAGGTCCCCTTATCTAACACCATACACAAAAACAAACTCAAAATGGATCAAAGACTTAAATGTAAGACCTAAAACTATAAAGCTCTTGAAGAAAACATAGGGCAAAATCTTCATAGGGCAATGACTTCTTGGATATGACACAAAGACACAGACAACAAAAGAAAAAGTAGAAAAAAAAGGATAATTGTGGGATTATACGAAATCATGGAAGGGAAACTTTTGAAAATTGTAAAACACTATATAGAATTTAAAGAATCTTTCATTCAATAAAAAATAGACAAATTGGACTCCATGAAAATTTAAAAATTTTATTCATCAAAAGACACTGTCAACAGAGTAAAAAGGTGATCCACAGAATAAGAGAAGATATTTGCAAATCCTCTACCTAAAAAAGGATTAATAGCCAGAATATATAGAGAACTCATAAACTCAATGGGAAATTACATGATGAAAAAAATGGGCAAGGGACTTGATACACATTTCCCCAAAAAAAGACACACAAATGCTCAATGAGGACATGAAAAGATGCTCAACACCATTAATCATTAGGGGAATGCAAATCAGAACTACAGTGAGATATCATTTCGCCATTAGCTACCCATTAGGTAGCTACCATCAAAAAAAAAAAAATGTTGAAAAGGATGTGGAGAAAGTGGAATCCTTGTGCCCTGTTGGTGGGAATGTAAAATGTTACAGCCACTATGGAAAACAGTATGAAGTTTCTTCAAAAAATTAAAATAAAACTACCATAGGATCTAGCAATTCTACTTCTGGGCATATACCCAAAGGAAGTGAAAGCAGGGTCTTGAAGAGATATCATAGCAGCGTTATTCACAACAGCCAAAAAAGTGGAAGCCACCCAAGTGGCCGCTGATGTTTGAATGGACAGGCAAAACGGGACTATTACTCAGCCTTAAAAAGGAAGAAAATTCTGACACAGGCAACAACACGGATGAACCTTGAGGACATGACGCTCTGTGAAGTAAGCCAGACACAAAAAGACAAATACTGTGTGATACCACTTGTAGGAGGTCCCTAGAGGAGTTAAATCCATAGAGACAGATGAGAGAGTGGTGGGCGCCAGGGGCTGGGGGAGGGGGAGGGGGAGTTAGCATTTAACGGGGACAGAGCTTCAGTTGGGGGGGACGAGAGAGTTACCGGGATGGATGGTAGGAATGGTTGCACATTATGAAGGCATTTAATGTCACCAAGCTGGCACGCTTAAAAATGGTTAAGATAATAGGTTTACGTTTTATTTTCCACAGTTAAAAAGAAAGGGGAGGGACTTCCCTGGCGACCCAGTGGTTAGGACTCTGCGCTCTCACTGCCGAGGGCCCGGGTTCGATTCCTGGTCGGGGAACTAAGATCCCGCAAGCCAGGCTTGCTCAATGAGCTGATGTAGACACCAGGCAGCCCTTCTGTTAGCCCCCAGGGGCTCCTTCACCAGCTGAAACTGGCTCCTGGTCTCCTGTCCAGAGGGCGGAGTGTGGACTTGACTCGGGGGAGGACACGCGCACTGAACTTGCACGTATGACCCCAGGAAAGGCTCCCCCCTGACCCGCCGCCTGCGAGGAGCACCTCATAGGTACCCAGGGCCGTCCTGGGTCCTGGGGATGTTTAGATGGTGAGCAAATCCAGGCTCAGCCCTGCCCTCAAAGATTCCAGTCTTGGGGAGAGAGAGAAATCAGGCCCAAGCAAATAATTACATAATTCTTTAATCAGTTCATAACTGTAGAAAGGTTACAAAGAAGTGCCGGTGTGGTAGATGTCGGTGGTCCCCACGCAGACCCCTTCCCCGGGATGGTGCCGTTATCCCAAAGCTGCGGATGCCTCATAACCCCCTGCCCCTTACCTTTCCTGGAAAGGCGCCACCTCACCTGTCTGTGCCCGGGAGGGTCCACTGTCCCCTGGGGCAGGCTGCAGGCAGTGACAGACTGATAAGAGGAACAAAGCAGGGATCCCATGCTTTCAGGTGGGACATTCACGTCCAGAGCGCCCTGTGGGGTCAGGCGGGCCGGACTCCCCACAATCACATCTGTCTCTTTCCTGGCCCAGTTCTGCTTCCCTCATTTTCTTCCAGGTTTTTCCGAGAGTTCCTCCCTTAATGAACCCCTTGCTCAAGAATCTCTGTCCACAGGTGTAGAGAACAAACTTACGGACATCAAGGGGGGAAAGTGGCAGGGGTGGTGGTGGTGGTGGTGTGATGAATTGGGAGATTGGGATTGACATATATACACTAATATGTATACAATAGGTAACTAATGAGAACCTGCTGTATAAAAAATAAATAAAACAAAATTCAAAAAAAAAGAATCTCTGTTCAGGTTTGGGTTCTGGGGAAGCTGACCTAAGATACAAAGGAGCAAGTCGCTGGAAACGCGGCTCCATTTGGGGTGGGAATCGGCCAGGGAAGGTTCTGGGCAATGACGATACCAGCAAACCTGTGTAAGTGCCTCCTGTACGCCAGGCCTTTTCCTTCCCAACACAGGACAGGTGTTCATCTCTTTAGTCCGTATAGCAAATGGCCTTTGAGTTGTGATTTTAATAATAAATCAGAGTTAACGGATGTGCTGGGTTGATTAGTGTCCTCCAAATTCATGGCCACCCAGAACTTTCTTGGAAACAGGGTTTTGGCAAATGTAATTATTCAAGTTCAGAGGAGGTCATCCTGGCTTAGAGTGGGCCTGAAATCCAGCGACTGATGGTCCTGTAATGAGAGGGACAGAGACACACAGGAGGCCATATGAAGTCAAAGGCACAGACTGGAGCGATGTGGCCACAAGCCCAGGGACAACTGGAGCCCCCAGAAGCTGAAAGAGGCAGGAAGGACCCTCCCCTGGAGCCTCCGGAGGGAGAGCAGCCCTGCCCACACCTTGATTTCAGACCTCTGGCCTCCACACTGTGAGACAATAAATTTCTGTTGTTTTAGGCCACCTGTTTTGTGGTCATTTGTTAGGGCCGCCCCAAGACTCGGACACACCTGGGTAAAGAGCTTGGGGGCCAGGAGGGCAGCACGTGCAAAAGCCCGGTGGCTGAACAGATGGAGCCGTTGGGCTCTGACAGCAGCAGTGTGATGGGAGCAGGGCCAAGCACCGGGGTAGGGGTATGGGGAGACAGCGGGGTGGCCGTGGGTGACAGCAAACTGGGCCTTTGCAATAGACTGAAGAGGCTACAAGTTCTGTGCTTTTCTCTCCCCCAGAATCTGAGCTGGTCGGGTGGTTTGCGTGACCAGTGGCAGAAGTGATGTTCTAGAACTTTCCAGGCCAGGCCATAAGAAGCCTTGGGCCTCTCTGAGCACTCTCCCTTGAAGCCTGAGTTGCCAGGGAAGAATTATGACCCTCCCTCCCCCAGCTGAGTCCATCCAAAGGCTGAGTCCTTGAAAAGCCCACGTAAAGCCGAAGAGTCATCCCACAGGGTCCTGTCCAAATTCCTGGGCCACAAAACTGGGACGTTAAATAAAACGGTTGTCTAAAGTCTCGAGTTTTGGGGTAGGTTGTAATGCAGCAGTAAGTGATGAGAAAAGCCTCTGGGACCATGCCGTCGAGGGCTGTGATCTTGACCCTCGCTGCAAAAGGAGGCTGTGGACAGACTTCCAGCAAGGGTGAGGGTAGGGATCTTATGTGTGCGCTGAGAAGGCCCCAGGGAACGGGCCGTTGGGGGTAGATGGAGGTTGGAGGCCAGCTGAGAAGCTGCTGCAGCCACCTGGGCCCACACAGAGGTGACAGGCACAAGGGTCGTTGCCTGGCAGGTGGGGAGATGGTTAGATTTCAGAGCCAGGATGGCGAAACCAACTCTGCTGAGTGGGGGACCGCAGGCCGGTGGGAAGGGTGGGGAGGGCATCCCTGGGTTTGGCCTGTGCACCTGGGCAGCAGGAGGGGGAGGCTCGGGGAGGGGTGGTACTGGGGGTGGAGGCTGGGCAGGGCTGCTCTTCAATGGTCCAGCCAGGTGCCCGAGCTCCTGGGTCTCCTCTGGCAGCTCGGCTCCCTGTGTGCCCAGCATGTCCCCAGCGAGGACATGGCCCAGCGTGGGCACCCCTCCTTCTCCCCACCTTTTCTTGGCCACGATTTTTTTTTTTTTATGGATGTATAGTTGATTTACAATGTTGTGTTAATTTCTGCTGTACAGCAAAGTGACTCAGTTATACACATATGGACATCCTTTTTCATATTCTTTTCCATTATGGCTTACCACAGGATATTGTATATAGTTCCCTGTGCTATACAGTAGGACCTTGCTGTTTATCCCACTTTTTTGGGAGGGGCCGCACCGCGCGGCTTGCAGGATCTCAGTTCCCTGACCAGGGATTGAACCCGGGCCCATGGCAGTGAAAGCGCAGAGTCCTAACCACTGGACCGCCAGGGAAGTCCCCCACTTTTTTTTTTTTTAAAGAAACACTTAGGATTCAGATTCTAAATCAAGAACAATTACAATTTATTCACACTGAAGAAAGACTGAGCGCAGAACCCCTTGCCCCGTCACATTCTAGAACAGACAGGAGTGGACCAGTGCGGGCTCCTGGGTGGGAGGTGGGTTCCCGGAGCTCCCTTCAGAAACAGGGCGAGGCAGCCCTCCCTCCGAGAAGACCCCACCACACCCAGATGAGGGTCTTTGTTCTTTATGACAGCAACTCCTAACACCGGGCCAGAAAATCATCCCATCAGCACCCCGAAGATAAAAAGGATTGGGACGTTAAGACTATAATTAAGTCTCTTAGGAGAATAACAATGACGATAGGGAAGGGTGACTGTTTGTTGTACCCGAGCACTTCACACGCATCCTGTCCTCAATCCACACACCAGGCCCCTGAGGCACAGAGAAGTCACCTGGCTCGTCCAAGGTCACACAGCCAGCTGGGAGGCAGTGACGTTGGCCCACAAGCCAGGCCTCTTTGGTCACCAAGGACGGACAGAACTGAGGAGGAGGTGCCCTAGAAGGCAGGAGGATTTTGAGAAACCCCAGCAGGGCCCCCTGCTCTCCTCTGGACCGTCTATTCTCAGCCTGGCCACCAGTGTCCCTTTTCCGCTGTCCCCGGGGCATTGAGACGGACCCCATGGCCCAGCCTCTCTGTCTCCTCCCGGCTCGTCATGTATCGTCCTCTCCCTCGGGATGAGGGCCCCACCCCGGCAGGGATCTCTGTTTTCCTCACTGGGGTATCCCAAGCTCTTAGAGCTGCGCCTGGCACGCAGTAGGCATGCAACAAACAAGTGTTAAGTGAATGAATGACTTTTCAGTCCCCCTCTTTGGACCCAACATCAGTCTAGAGGCAGGAAGGCCAAGCGGTTCAGCTGCCAGATTCCGCCAACCATGGGCAGGTTCTCGCCTCAGAAGCTGGATGAAGCCTTCCATGTTTGGCCAGGGCAGATATGGACCTGGGGACCACAGGGGACAGCAGGAGAAAAGGCCAAGGCTGGGCCTTTTCACTCCTTTTCCACCCCCCACCCCAAGGAGTATGAAGAACTACCGCGCTAAGTTCCCCTAGGGCTGCAGCAACAAAGGACCACAAATTCAGTGGCTTCCAATAACGAGAATGTATTGTCTCCCAGGCCTGGAGGCCAGAAGTCCGAGATCAAGGTGTGGGCAGGTTGGCTCCTTCTGAGGCTGAGGGAGAGCCTGGGCCAGGCCTCTGCACACCTGCTGGGGGTTCACGTTGTTCCTTGGCATCTCCTTGCTTACAGACGCATCACCCCAGCCCTCCTCCATCCAAGGCCTCCTCCCTGTGGCCTTCTCTTTCCACGACCTTCCTTTTATAAGCACGCCAGTCACAGAGGACTAGAGTTCACCCTAATGACCTCATTTTAACTCAATTCCCTTGTAAAGACCCTATTTCCAAAGAAAGTCACATTCTATGTATGGGGTGGGGTGGGGTAGGTAGGACTCCAATGTATCCTTTCGGGGGGCCCACAATTTAACCCATAACACGGCCTGTGGATGTCTTGGTCCTCCTTAGATCATGGGCATCCAAAAGAAAGTGATGTCTCAGAGGGCAAAATAAGTACCATTAAGGACCCCACAGCCCTGCTGGCTTTTTCTGGGTCTTTTTGCCAAGTGACTGGATCTATTCTGGAGGGGGGAGGGGAACCCAGATTCTAGGCCCGTTAGGTCAGTGCTCAATTTTTTTTTTTTTAATTGCCATCGACACTACTAAGACCTCCTATATCACATCCTGTTAGAGACCAGTTGGATATATATATATAGTAGACACAGTGTTCACAAGACAATTTGTTCCCTTACTGTGATTGACACACTCTGGAAGGCTCTATTCTATATGATTTTATTCCATTTCCTTTTTTTGTAAAAGGCTAGTTGGGGTTCATTGAATTGATTCAAGACTCATTGGTGGGAGATTGAAAAATATGCTTGAGTCAGTCTTCCGATGATCAGCTCTGGGGGCTGCATTCTCCACCCACAGGAAAGTACAAATTGCTTTAGCCTGGACCAGGCCAAGGTGAGGGGCACTGGTTAGTCCCTGGGTGGGAAGAGTGTGAATTAGCCCCATCAGGAGAATAAACTGCAAGATTCAGTGTCATCACAAAACTTTGCGACACTCACACCCCCCAGGCCCCGCCCCCGAGGCTCCTGTCTTCAAGGCCACATTTGTGTGGACACAGCTGGCTAAAATCTGTCTCCACACCGCCCGCCCCCACCCCCCCCAGCCAGCCCCGGCCAGGCGAGGCTCAGGGCCTCAAATAGACACTGGGAGACAGGGGGAGGGAGCCATATCTTGGCATTTCAAGGCAGGTTTTAATCGTTTGCGATACCTTCCCCGATTATGTCCATCAAGTCCAATGGGGTTCTTTTTACACGTGATAAATGTTTTCCATTTATTCTGTATTTCGATGTGCACAGCACATACATCACAATACGGGTCAGCACCTGTATAAAACTACAGACAGATTCTGAAAACAGCAGTAAGTACGGAAACCTCAAATCCCCATCACAGCAATAGAAACACTTTACAAGATTTCAAAGGTTCAATGACATCTCTACACGCTTCACATCCGATCCGCTGAATATATATACATGGTCAAGGATGGCCAAGTTCTGCCCTTAAGACATCCGAGTTCCTGACAATCTGACTGGGCTCTGAGACAAGACATCGTCCCATATTTAAGGCATCTGAAACAATCTGGTTTGTTACTATGTGAATACAGTAAATACAGAACGGCCACAAATCCCAGCTCCTTACTCCCGCCCCCCGCCCCACTCCCACCCCTATGCAATCAGCACCGAGATCTCTGAGCAAGGCTCAGTACTCCTGGAGTCTAGGGCGCGGTTTAAAATTTTTTAAAAAACACTTTTACTGCCTGGCCTGAACAGCAGTTTGAGATGTAGGGTCCTGTCTTAAGTGGCTTCTTTCTTCTAGGCCTCAGTTTAAGAATAGTTTTTTAAGTAGATGATTTGCATTCGAACAAAGAGTTTTAAAAAGGAATGTGAAAGACAAAAACTCCAATCAGATTTTTCCAGTCTTGCTGTCTGTAGACTCCCATAAAGTTAATTCGGGAGACAGTTCAGAAACATCTTAGGAGAGTATTAAAAGTCTTGAGGAAACATTCGGAGCATTTCTGGTAGCAAGCTAAGGTCATTTTGTATAAACTCGAAAAAGTCATTCATTAAAATTAAATGTTTGCCATCACCTCGGAACTTTATTTAAACCTCACCGACCCTGCCTCTTCCATCTTTGCTTCCACGACAGGGGTTACATTTGTAAAATATATAAAGAAAAATATAAGGTTACTTGGTGACCATATAGTGTACTCTAACAGCTGTCTGCAAATATTTTCACCATGATTATCCTTACTAAAAGTAAATCACGGGGTAAAGATAGCTCAAACGTGACAAGGTTCGAATGGGGCACACCAACACTATCTGCAATCCTTTTTGGCTACATATGGAAAAAAAAGCCACTTGGGATGGCAAACTCCTACACCCGGTCTGAGCTTTCTGCAGATTTTGCCAGATGAGTGGTTTAAGGGCTTTCGAGGTAGATGTTAAATCCACTTAATCAGGAATGCAACGGAGAGAAGCAGTGGCTTCCCCCACGCAAACTGCCTTAAGTGTTTTTGTACAGTGACAAGGACATTTCACCTAAAATGAACAGCTAGTTCTAGCCCGAAGCTTCCCAAACACAGGGAAGTGTGTGTGTTTTTTGGTTTTTGTTTTTTTGTAAATATATATATGTATACGCTATTACTTATCAGAAGTCTCCACTATCACAAACTGTCTTTCACCCTCGGGTTTTGGCAGTGGTTGTAAATCCACCCAATCTTGTCCATTTCCAGCCTTCCAGCGCAATATCAATTCCTCTCCGACGGATCTTACAAAATTTCTTCGTTTTTGCCTTTTCCCCAGTGGCCACAGAGAAACACAGGCTGTGGTTGATCCAGAAAAAGGAAAACAGGAGTTTATAAAGTTGCCCACGGGTCTCCCCCATCTGGTAGGTCGAGGAAGATTGACTGCAGCAAAGTTCAAAGGTCATTCCTGGCAGATCTAAAAACAGAGTGACAGTGGTGGCCTCGACAGTGCGCTTTCTGTACCCGAAGTAAACCGATATGTCCTGAGGAATATCTTCTGGGCACAAAGGGAGTGGGGCGCTGCAGGATGCTAGGAATGAAGCCAAGACCGGGAGCTTCCTTTAACTGGCTTCCAAAGCCCCAGGAAACCTTTCCAGACACAGAGATGCTCACCACCAAACCACAGGGGACAGTGCAAAGCAGGGTTGATGTCACAGACTGATGTCACCGGTTTTTAATATACGAAATAGCAGCAGTCACTTGTGACAACTTTTTGACAAGTTAAATAAACCCAGTGGAAGGGTCTCTACTGTTTTACCAGAAAAGTCAGGGTTTGGTGGTTTTGTTTGTTTGTTTGTTTTTTTCAGAAAAATACAAAACACATCCACAGAGCCATAAATAATCTGGTGGCAATATATACACATTTAAATAATTAATTTAAATATCTTACACCTACTCTTGAGTTAAACTGTCCATCCGAAGAAAGTGCACCAAGGTGGCCCTTGGCACTCCCCTCCTGGGGGCTCTGAGGGTCACAGCCTGGGGAGGAAATGGGTGACCTTCATGGTGGGTGACACCCGGTTCCCCTTCTTGGTCTTCCCGTTCTTACTCAGGGCGATGAACATGCCGGGGTACCTGTAGCACTCATAGGCGTTGTAGTTGTTGGGGAGGAGGATCTCTTTGAACTTGCACTCATCGGTGAAGAAAGGCTGGCGGGGAAGGAGAAGCGGTGTCAGGTGGAGCCATCTCTGGGCCAAGGGACCCCTGTGGGCGGGGGTCAGGGACTCCTTTCTCTCCCAGTCCCACCCTGGCTGCGAGGCCTCTGCTGGGAAGTCAGGGTGCCAAGACCTTCACAGGGTGATTAGAGGTACCCGGCCAGCTCGCAGCAGCCGCTGCTCCAGACACCTGCCCGGCACCTGGCAGCCAGGAAATTTCATCACCGCTGTGTCCACCCTGAAGACTGCAGTCCTGCCCACCGGGACCGCCCCCCCCCTCCAGGGGCTACAGTGAGGGGCTCCCAATGACACCCTTTGACCGACTGGCAAGTGCCCACTCAAGGATGGCAGGAACGCTGTCCCCGTCTTGGGGCCGTGCCTCTTGTTTGGGCTGGCCCGGGGTCAGCCGCACTGCCTCAGGGCCTTGGAGGGGGTTGCTTCCAATCCTGTGACCCCACCGCAGTTCCACATCCCGGCGTCGGGTGGCCTGGAGGCGTCACGATCCCGCCCGGCTGCTCGGCCGGGCCCCGAGGTACTCACCGAGCCGTAGAGTTTGCCCCTGCTGCTCATGGCCACGAAGAACCGGCTGGCCACGCCGAAGACGCTCACCACTCCCCGCTCCACGGGCGAGAGCTCCAGCAGGCCTGGGGGCGGGGCGCGGGTCATTCCCGGGCACGGGACCCTCGGCCCTCGCCGCCCGACCTGGCCCCCTCCTCTGCCTGCGCGCCTCCGGGACGCCCACTTCTGGGGTGGAGGTGAGTGTAGAGGACCCGGGTCCCCGGCGCAGGTCGCCCCCGAAGGGCCCCCGGAGCCCAGCGGGCTCGCCCCCAGGGCCGGCCCAGCGGCGGCCGCGCCCAGTCCGGGACGGCAGGAGAGGGGTGGCCCCGGCGGCCCCCGAGTCCGGCCCCAACGCCGGCGCGCGTCCCGGGCCCCCGCAGGTGCCGGTGGCTGCGCCGCGCTCCCAGTGCCCACGGGCGAAGGCGCTGGAATTCGTCACCCGGAGCCCGGACTTCTGAAGGCGGGGGAGGCGGGGCTCGGCCGCCCGGTTGCGCAAAGCCGGTCGCTGCTGCGACTCCAGGAGCCGAGCGCGTTTGCGTCCCCGGCGTGCCCACGCCAGAGGGACCGGAACCCGAGTCCGCCCCGGTTCCCAGAGCCCGCGGGCAGGTGTCAGCCGAGACCTTCGGGTTGCGAGTTGGAAGGGGCGGCCGCTGCCCCGGGCCCCGACCCTTCCCGCCCGCCCCGCCCCACTCACTGTCACTCGTGTCCGCGTGCACGCCGCCGATGCGGCCGTCCGGGAGCACCTGGAGGTGGAAGCCGATGCCCACGTTGCAGTAGAGCCTCCGCAGCCTTTTGATGCCCAGCAGGTAGTCCCCGGCGCCGCTCTGGACGGCAGCCTCCTTGGGCTGCGCGGCCACCGGCAGGCGCGCCAGCGAGCGCGCCACCAGGCTCTCCCAGCGACGCTCCAGCTCGGCCTCCAGCGTGCCGTTGGGTGCGGTGGGCGCGGCGGCGCCCCCTCGGCCGGCCCAGGGCGCCAGCACGGCCAGCAGCACCGCCGGGAGCAGCGCAGCCGCGGCCGCCCCGGGCCCCGCCATCCCCGCCATCCCCGCCCTCGGGCCGTGCGTCCGTGGGTAGGTCGGTGCGCCCGGGAAGCCGGGGGCCGAGCTGCGCCTGTGGGGGCTTGCGGGAGCGCACGGCCGGGGAAGAAGCCGGAGGCGAGCGACGGAGCCCCCAGGCGCCGGGAGCTACCCGGGCTGCATGGAGAGGCGGGCAGTGGCGGAAGGACGCGCGGCCGCGGCTGGGACCCTGCGGAGCGGTGCGCGCCTCCCTGCGCGCTGGGCCGGCCCGGGCCGAGCCACTATATATAGCAGATCGCCCCCCCCCCACTCCCGCAGGGGGCCGTTTGCGTTCTCCTGGGCGCCCGGGGCGCTGTGGCGCTCGCGGCTGGTCGCAGGCCGCCTGCCAATCAGGGCTGGGGGAGGGGAGGAGGCCGGGGACCAGCGCCGCGAGTGCCACCTGGAGGGTCCCCGGCCCCCACCCCTGGCTTCGCTGGGCCCATGGACCTGTTGGTCCCGACCCTCGCGTCTCCTCCACTCTCGTCTTGCAGCCAAAGTTTTGCTTCTTCCACTTTGTCCCTGCCTGTCCCGTCTCCGTGGGGCCCCTTCTCCGCCTCTGTTCCAGCGGCCTGGGTGCCGCCCTCATCTGGTACCCTCAGCTCAGAGAAGTCACTCCTTGCGCTTTGCCTTTCAGGGACTCCCCGGAACTTGTTCCTTCGCTGGGACCCTGTGGACCCACCTGGGAATGAGGGGCGGGTAAGGGCAGTAATCGCCAGGAGCGCCTGAGCCTGGAAGGAAGAATCCAGCGCTACAGGGTGGAGGGAGGCAAGGGCCTGGGTTTGGCCACCTGCGCTCTGGGTGCTTCAGGGATGGAGCTGTGTATACCAGGTGGAGGCATCACCTGAGCAGGGGACCTGAGTGGGCGGTGCTAAGAGAAGACGGGGTGAGCTGGTGCACCCCGGGAGGCCCCGGCACTGCACCCCCTACACACACACCCATGCAAGGACAGGGGCCAGGGCCATAGGGGACACCCTTTGTCCCCCTCCCCTTTAATTCTGCAGCAGGAATACTCAAGTGCCATAGTCAGAAGCCAACCTAGCTGGGACCCAGGCCAGGCTTTTGGAAGGCTCCCTTCCCCCACCTGCTGTCCCCACCCCCCTCTGTGCCCATTATGGCCTGATGGGGGCGGGTCCAGCTAGATGCTGGCTCACCTAGGTGTGAAAATCCCTGTTCTCAGTTGTACCTGAGGAGCCTTGCTGTCACCTCCCAGCAGGTCCCGCCCAGCCACCGCTGCAGGGGGCCCGGAGCCCACCCTACCCCCCGCGGCCACCAGCACCTGTGACCAGAGACATCATCCCCGGGCCTTTTCAGCCTCCCCACCTCCCACCCCATTCCTGCCTGAGGAGCCCTTGGACCGACCTCTGAACCCTGCTGGGGCTCATTCAGACCACAGAGGGGACCTAGGAGGTTGGAGGTCTCTGGCTTGAAGCCAGAAAGGGGGCACCCAAGGCTCAGTGAGTGGCCTTGGCCGGACCAGCACCCGGTCTCCAGACTTCTCGGTGAGAGCCTTTGCTCCCTCTGGGCCTGCAGCCTGACCAAGCAGTGGCCATCCAGGCCGAGCCTTGCTGGGAGGCCGGGTACTGGCTCAGGGCTGCCAGTCACGGCTATAAGATCAGCTCTGCAGCTGCTTGGACCCTGGGCCCCCTCACCCCCATGGGGCACAGGAGACCAGAACCTGCCCCAGCCCTGTGCCTCGCTCTCTGTGTGGCCTGGGCAAGTCCTGCCACCTCTGGGCCCCTAAACCCCCATTTGCAAAACTGCTTGGAAGGCGGGCTCCCCTCCTTCAGTCCGGGTCCACGTGGGCACCTCCTCTGGGGCGGTGGGACCCAGGCCCTCTGAGGTCTCCCCCCAGCTCCTGGCAGGGTGTGGCCCCTCTCTTCCCAGCAACCCCACAGGGAGCTCCCTTTCCACCTCTCCTGTTTGCTGGCAAGTTCAGTGAAGGACCCTGTGCTGGTTCATCTCCCAGAACTGCCGTCCCACCCTCACGGCAGGTGTTCTCAGTGACTGTCCTTTGAAGGGCTGGCAGCCAGCAGGGGTGTTAGGAGCTGAGCCCTGGTTCCCCCTTCACCCTGACTCACGGTGGGTCCCTGAGCCCGTCAGGCCTTGGCTTCCTCAACTGTCCAAAGCAGCCAGCAGAAGCCATGAGGGTTAATCCGCCAGGATTGCAGGTGGAGGATGTAACAGGATGGTCATTTTCACCTGACTCCTGCCTTGGCCCCCTCCTCGCCTCCTCCGCATCTCCCAGATGCTCCCCATCAGCCACTGTCCTCAGGGTCTTGTTTCCATCTCTCCAACCTCCGCACTGGAAGATGATGACTTCTCCCCACTCAGGGTCCCCCTCAAATATCAGCCACTTGGGAGGCCCGCCGTGACCCCCACCCCCAAGGCAGTCTCCTCTGCCCAGTGCATCTGGTTGTTGCTTCTTCTCAGCCCTTAAGGAATCTTCCTTTACTTGCTGACCCTCCCTTCCACTAGAAATAGGCCCTGATGCACCTGAAGAGCCTAGTTTACCAAGAACGTGGGGTGCAGGGGAGCCTGTGTAGCGGAGGCTCTGGGCCCTGTGGTCCCTGCTTCAGCGTCACATTGGGGGTCCATCTCTGTTGGTCATATGATCTTAGCCTTTAGCTTCTGATCATGCTCAGTTTCTCCATCTGTAAAATGGGCATGACAGTTACCCCTTTCAGGGGTCGCCAACCTCGACAACAGGGTGTGGGCCGTAGGAAAAGGCTGAATGTAGTCAGCCCTTCAGACCGCAGTCTCCTTGCACCCAGCTGACAGTTCATACCCAGAGTGTGAGAAATAACCAACCCACAATTTTATCCGACGGGAGGCCCCACATCACAACAGCAGCCGTGACTGGAGGGGTGAAGTGTCAGACGGGAGCAAAGGCTCAGAACTGAAACCGGCCAGTTCCCGCCTACAATCTTCTTGCGACCTTTTTTAACCTACAGAAAAATCGCAATGTCATTATCTTCTTGGTTTCTTCTCCTTTGAAAGAGTGACAGAGCTTCTCAAAACAACCAGCCCAGCTGTTAAGAACTTACTTGGCTTCATAGTGATAATAATAATAAAAAGTGCAGCATAAAAATTCAATTCTAGTTCTTAGGGTGGAGTGACAGGGCTCAGCCTGGGGCAGGGCTCGCAGGCTGCAAACTTTGCAAATGGCTCAACTGTTTTCTTGTTGAACTTCCTTTTCTTGGCCTTAGTGAGAAGACCCTCACAATGGCCTCAAGGAGAAGGGTAAGGCCGGTGGTAGAGACACGTCTACACGGGCTGCAGCAACCCAAGAAACACAATTTCTTTTAGAAGCTCCAAAAGAAGGGGGAGATTAAGACAATTTTTTAAAGCTTTTAAAAATTGTGGTTAGGACTTCCCTGGTGGCACAGTGGTTAAGAATCCACCTGCCTATGCAGGGAACACGGGTTTGAGCCCTAGTCCGGGAAGATCCCACATGCCACGGAGCAACTAAGCCCGTGCACCACAACTACTGAGCCTGCGCTCTAGAGCCCATGCCACAACTACTGAGCCCGCGCACCACAACTACTGAAGCCTGCGCTCTAGAGCCCGTGAGCCACAACTACTGAGCCCATGTGCCACAACTACTGAAGCCCGCACGCTTAGAGCCCGTGCTCCGCAACAAGAGAAGCCACTGCAGTGAGAAGCCCGCGCACCGCAACGAAGAGTATCCCCCGCTCGCCGCCACTAGAGAAAAGCCCGCGCGCAGCAACGAAGACCCAACGCAGTCAAAAATAAATAAATTAATTAAAAAAAAAAAGACTCACACCATTGTAAGGCAATTATACTTCAATAAAGATGTTTAAAAAAAAAAAAAAAAAAAAAAAGACTAACCACATGTGTGTGACCAACACCATCATCCATCTCCAGAACTTTTTCTTCTTCCCAAACTGAAACTCTGCTCATCAAACAGTAATTCACCATTCTCCTGTCTCCATGAATTTGATTCCTCTAGGGCCCTCCCCTAAGTAGAATCACACAGTGTTTGTCCTTTTGTGTCTGGCTTATTTCACTGAGCATAATGTCCTCAAGGTTCATCCACGTTGTCGCCTGTGTCAGGATTTCCTTCCTTTTGAAAGCTGAACAGTATTCCATTGTATGAATGTAGCACATTTAGTTTCTCCATTCTTCTGTTGATGGACATGTGGGTTGTTTCAACCTTCTGGCTACTGTCAATCATGTAGCTCAGAACACAGGTATGCAAATACCTGCTCAAGACCTTGCTTTCACTTCTTTTGGGTGTAGACCCAGAAATGGAATTGCTGGATCACATGGTGATTCTAAGTCTAATTGTTTGAAGATCCTCCATACTGTTTTCCACAGCTTTTTGTTTTGTTTTGTTTGTTTGTTTGTTTGTTTTTGGCCATGCTGCACAGCTTGTGGGGATCTTAGTTCCCCGACCAGGGATCAAACCTGGGCAATGGCAGTGACAGCACCGACTCCTAACCACTGGACCGCCAGGGAATTCCCTGTTGGTTTTTTTTTTTTTTTTTTGATAGAACTTTTTAAAATTTTATTTTATTGAAGCCTAGTTGACTTACAGTGTTGTGTTAATTTCTGCTGTATAGCAAAGTGATTCAGTTATACATATATACATTCTCATAGCCTTTTTTTTTTTTGGTCACCTTGATCACAGGGCATCAAGGGGATGGGATTCGGAAGTGGCTCCGTGTCCACTTGATCCCCCCTCTTTGTTTTTCTTCTGTCTCCTCTTCAACCCTGGGTTAGCCCAGCTAGGTCTGAGTGACAGGCACAGGGCCAGTTTTTACAGCTGGAACTCAACAGAGCAATTCACCAGGCAGACACATGCGTGTGCAGGTCTCTGCACATATTAGATACTCGAGCCTGGGGAAGTGGGCTTCTGAGAGAATTAAATGAGGTGATAGGTGTTGAGCACTTAGAACGAGCTGACGCACGCCAACCGAGCGTCACACAAAGTCTTAGTGGGTTGATAGGAGCGCGGGGCGGGGTGCCGGGTGCCTGGAGCACAGCCCAGCCCTGCCCTCACCCGGGTCCCCTGGGCAGTTTGCTTAGCTCCACAACATCCAGCGTCCACCTTCACATGGACGTGGAGAGAATCGGAGGAATCAGACTTGTGAAGTGCTGGACGTGCTGTCCCCACCGTGAGCCACTGCGGACTGGCAACATCTCTCCAGGTACTGTCATGATTGGGATGTGTCCCCGGCACCGTGCGCTCCGGGAATCCGGCATGGCTCTGGCGGGCTTTGCACACCTGATGGCCTTTGCTATTCACCCAGACCTGGAAGGTGGGGCTGGGCTTAACGGTCACCATTTCACAGAAGAATCATCCGAAGCTCAGAGCCTTTGAGCAAAGCACTTAAGGTCACCAAGGTGGCAAATAGCAGAGGCAGAACGCACACTTGGGCGCTGGACACCAAACCAGGCTCAGTTTCCTCATCTGTAAAACAGAGCTCGTGTCCCCAACCTTGTCAGCCTCATGGGGTGTTAGAGGTCCAAACCATGCAGGTGAAGATCTTTTGTCAAGTCCAGGGTGGAGATCCAGCTCCGCATGCTGGTACCATGACCCCAATAGATTTGTTCACTTAGAAGATCATAGAGGGAATTCCCAAGCAGTCCAGTGGTTAGGACTTGGCGCTTTCACTGCCGGGGGCCCAGGTTCAGTTCCCGGTCGGGGAACTAAGATACTGCGAGCTGCGCAGTGCCGCCCAAAAAAGAAAAAGAAAATCATAGAACACACAGTCAAGTGCCCAGCTCCCCACCTGTTCCTTTTAATATTTCAGATCAAAAACAGAGCTAGAGAGACCCACCCAGGGGCATTGAATCCGGCCCTCTGGTTTCACGGCAGTCAGCAGATGGCCAAAGAAGGGAAGGGCCACCCAGGGTTATCCCGACGCCCAACCCCCTGGCTCAGGTCCATCTACTTGGCATTCTAGGTCCCAGGGCCGCCTCCCTGCCTGAGTGACACAGCTGCTGATCTCCCAGAATTTACATCTGGGAGAAGGAGAGACCCCAAACCAGCAAGAGGCTGCAGCGTGGAGACCATGGGACACGCTCCGAAGACACAAACAGAGGGTCATTGGAGAGTCCCGGGGTCCTGGGGACGGTACAGCTGAGACCTACAGGATGAGAAGGAGCCTCCATGGAAAGGTGGGGTGCCCCCAGCAGAGGGGTCAAGGGGGCAGGATCCACAGGTGAAGACATCTGGGTGTTCAAGAAGAAAGAGGGAGCCAGTGCTGGGAGAGGCGGGCAGGCCTGTGGACCTGGGGGGGCTTTGGATCCCCTTCCAGGCGTGCTCAGGCCAAGCCTCAGTTCACCCTGCAGGGCGTGGCCGGTGGGCCTGGCGGGCTGAGCACCAGAAAGCCTGGGATGCGGGCATCAGAGGCGTGGTGAGGGCGTGGCTCTGCCGCCCCCGGGCTCAGGGTCCCCCAGCAGCCCTGACAGTGGGGTGCACCCTCTTCCCCGCAGCCCCCGGGGTCAGCTGCAGAGTACGCACGGGACTGAGCCAGTCTCAGTGTGAGAAGGTGGGCGAGGCTCCTCATCGTCCCCGCCCCCCAGCCCACGAGGGGCCCTCAGCGGCCCTCAGAGGAATCACCATGGGGGCGCTGGGGGCGGAAGGAAGGTCCTTTGAAAGGTCAGCTCAGGCCACTCCACTCCTCCCTCCCGCTCTCCCGCCTCCTCTTCCTCTCACCCCAGTGCCCTGGACGGACTCTGGGCCCAGGGAAGGTTCTGGACCTCGTGCTCAGGCTGTGTGTGGCATCTATGCCCCAAACGGGTCTCTTCTTTCCCTCTCTGCCCCTCCAGGACGGCAAAGCCAGGAAAAAACTCAAAATATCACCTGCCCCTACTCGCCTATCCTGCAGGGCAATAATCAATCACAGGCCCCAACTTAAGGGGCAGTGACTTCCCAAAGGCTGCTCAGGTGATGGGACGTGTGGGCCAAGCTGGTTCCAGCAGCCGGCCCCTCCTCTGAGGGGCTGTGTGGCCTCTGGCAAGTCACTCACCCTCTCTGAGCCTCTGTTGATTTTTCTGTCAAGTTGAGCCTATAATGGTGCTCACCTGGGAGGGTTTCTGGGAGGACTGAATGAAATGAACGGAGGTGGTCTGGGGGGATAGGGGAGTGAAACGGGGGGTTGCGTTCTCCGAGAAGGTGGGTTTCCGCAGCCAGACCTCAGCTTCTCGGGGCCAAAATGGAACAAGCCGTGACCTGGTGTTTTAAGAACCCCTGGTGTCACTTTCCACGGCCCACCTGGTCTTCGGAGGCCGTGGGGTGGGCCATGAGGCTGATGGTGGGGCTGGCGGTCCTCTCCCTTCTGCTTCCATCCTACTCCCTGGGAGAGGGGCATTCAGGGACCAGATTGGGGGGGAAATCTAGGAAAGCTGTCTGCAGTGATACCTGGTCAGAGCATCTTACTTAGTCTGGATACTTTCGCCCTAGGAGTGGGGGGACAAGCTCATGTGATCTTAGGGCAGAAACGAGACTTCAGCTTTGGGGCCAATACCTCCCTGGATCCCCCCCTCAGGTCTCGCCTGCCCCCGGGCACTTCTGAACTTGGTGTGTCACCTGCCTAAGATGCTTCCGGCTGTTTAAGGTCCACGGAGTGTACCCTGAAGGCCTGGATAAGTCTGCCCTCCCCAAAAATGGACTTAGATTGACCTCAGTCTGGAAATTATTATTTTTTTCTTGGGAGACATGTGTGTTTCTTTGTCCCCAGGGATAGGCAATCAGGGGTGAGGGCCTCAGTGGGGAAGAGGGCCAGCGTGTCTGGGCCTCACCCCTCAAGCCGGGCAGACTGCCCAGAGCAGCTTCGCCCAGCCCAGGTTTCTTTCCTTCAGGGAGGCAGGTGTTCACTGGGGACCCCAGCTCCTTTTCTTTTCTGGCCCACTGTCCTCAGTGTCAGTTTCACCCTCATGTGCGGGAATGAGCTGTCTCCCTTGTACTTTTCCAAGTTGAAATCCAAAATCTGTCATAATTAGTTGCAAAGAATGGAATCTCTAGTGTGTTTTAAATATTGACGTTTTAAAATAAAATTCTTCTGTTACTCTTTTTAGTGTGTCCAACGGAGTCTAAAAAACCATAACGAATTATCTTCCATCATTTTTTCCATCTTTTATTTAAAAAAAATATTAATGAGCTTTACACTAGCAGCCAAAAATCATAAATCCTGGCCTTTCTTCTTTGCATTTATATTTCCCCCACCAGTTTTATCCAAATTTAAGGTAATTTTAACCTTGAAAATCTTTTTTGATCGTCCTATCATAATTCTCTGGAACCAAAATATTTATGTGAATTGAAATATTTTAAAAATGAGTTTCTTGTGACTTTTATTCTTTATTTTTTATTTCTTTATTTCTTTATTTCTTTATTTATGGCTGCGTTGGGTCTTCGTTGCTGCCTGCGGGCTTTCGCTAGTTTTGGTGAGCAGGGGCTACCCTTTGTTGCAGTGCGTGGGCTTCTCATTGCGGAGGCTTCTCTTGTTTCCGAGCGCGGGCTCTAGGCGTGCGGGCTTCAGTAGTTGTGGCGCACGGGCTTAGTTGCTCTGCGTCATGTGGGGTCTTCCCAGACCAGGGCTCGAACCTGTGTCCCCTGCATTGGCAGGCGGATTCTTAACCACTGCGCCACCAGGGAAGTCCCTCTTGTGACTTTTAGCATTAAACATTCTTGTTTAGGATTTTGTTTTCATCACAATTATTATCATACATGGTCGATCAAAATACCGTGTGTATGATATCAAATAATGGACAAGTAAAAAGCACAAATAAAATTTGTTGGAAATGAATCTTTTAATTTGATAGAAGACAGACTTTGGGGTTTTTTTTTTCAATTATTTCATACGATCATTATTACTTATTGCTGGATTAACATGGAATTTGGCCTCAGTTTCATTCTCATTTTCCATTTCTGTTGATGTAAAAGCCAAGAAGCCTTATTTACAGAAATGTCTAGATGGAATGGAAGATTTGTTACGGTGATGTCACCCGGGGATTTGAACACCTGCCAAACAAAGTATATGTGCAAAATCACATGCTATTTTATCATCAAAAACGTTTTTTCTTGCTCTGTCTGCTGACACGTCCAGTAGATCCTAGTCAAATTTGTTGACAGCAAAGACTCAGAAGCTGCCTGAATCAGCAAAGGGTGTATCATCAGTCATTGGAGTCACACTTCTTCAGCTTCTGGGAAGTGTATCCAGAGGTCTTTTCACCAAGACCTGTGAAAGGGCGATTAATTATGCCAGTTATTCTTTTACTCAGAAGTACACTGTTAAACCCATTATCACGGAAGGAAAGAAAAAAAGAGTGGAAGTGGGACCATTGCTAAATTCAATATGGCTTGGCCAACACTGGTGATAAAAAGCTTCCAACATATCATATGTTTACATATATTTCTTTCCACACCCAGAAGCTACGGGCTTCATTCATCCAACATATAGGAAATTTCCACCATATAACAACATAATCAGTAAGGTCAGTCCCTTACTGACCTTACTGATGATCAGGTGAGAGATCAGATTATCATCAGAAGACATCTAACTGCATTTTTTCAATTCAAACAAGTGAGTTCATATGCATCTCTATAGCAAACCTCCTACTTCGGACTTTAACTCTGAGAAAGGCCATAGGTGGACACATCTGTAAATAGAGAGAAAGGGCCAGATCTCTGCCTTGAGCTGGGAGCCTGCTGGTCTCAGGAACCTCTCTGTCAGAAGAAGTGCATCTTTGTCAACTGTGGGATTAGGGAGACAGCGTCATCGAATGGAATCGTCCTGCCTCTGGCCCTCCGCTACCCTGGGCAGGCTAAACTGCCTTTCTCCAGCCATCCTTGACCCTAGCAGGAGGCTGCTTCCAGGTCAGGGAGAGCAGGAAGGAGTATCAGCTGGTACTTCACCTTGTGCCTTTGTTTGCTGCCCTGAGGCTTCTGCACCAGAAGAGAGCTCCTGGAGCTAGCTACCGGGAGAGGTTTGGCACAGAAAGCTGAGCCTTTCTTTTGCAAAGTGGGAGGAAGGTCCAGTGAACAGAGATGGGAGGGGTCCCTCCTAGGAGAGCACATGCTTCGCAATGGGTCTTCTGCTGCTTCTATTCACCAGGCCAGAGGTGATGGGGGCTTGGGCTGCAGGGGTGGCCCGGGATGGAGCGGAGGAGAAGTTCTGGAAAGGCATTCCTTCCCTTTCTGGCCTGGTTATCCCCTACTCACCTTTCAGACCTCAGCTTGACCTTGACCTTTCAGGGAAGCCTTGCTTGACCTCTCAAGTCCAACCCCCATCACAGGGTGGCCATAGGAAAGTCCATTCTGGGGCTTTTAGAAAAACGAGCTGGTCTTGACTCTGGCACTGGGACGAAAGGGGCACACCTGGGCCGTTCTGGGCAGACGGAGACTCACACGGACACCTTGCCTGTGTCAGCTCCCATCTTCCACCCACTGAGTCCCCAAGAACGGCCCGTGTCACTGGCTTGTGCTCACGCTGCCTCCAGGCGGGGACCCTGGTGCTCCTGGGGAGGGCGCAGTGCGCTCGGCCCCCCTGGTGGCTGGCTCCGCCTTGGCCGGTTGGGATGCTGGCTACGAGACACCAGTATAAAGGGCTGTACTTGGCCCTGTGAAAGGGACGCAGGGGACGGAGGCCAAATCTGGGCAGGATCCAGCAACAAGCCTGGGAGCAAGGATGCTTGAGAAAGGTGGTCTGGCCTCGGGTGGGCTGGTCTGGACCCTGCGCTCTGTCTCACTTGGGGCTACAGTTGGTGCGGCCAGAGCACAGCCTCACTGAGTCAAAAGTATCCGGAAGTCAGCGCTCGTCCAACCCCTAGAGGCAGTTTTTCCTCCAGCTTCGGCCTCACTGGCTGTGTCCTTGGTACCCACACTGTGGGGCTCACCAGCCCCTACTCGGGGCACACGGGGACACGGAGCCCAGCCCCCAGGTGCAGGGACGAGGGAATCCCTCCCCCATCCCCCGCCTCTTCCAGGCTTAGTAAACAGCAGGAAGCATCGCCCGCAGTAGGTAAACTAATGTTTCCCCATCACCGTTGTTACATTACTGCTGCCACGGATGGGGGAGGCCACACAGCCTCCTGTGGTCCATTCTTGGGGGCTGTAAGGACCGTCTGACTCTATCCATTACTCTGGCGGTGAGACCTTGGGAACATTCTTACCCTCAGCCTTCCCATCTGCAAAATGGGTAACAATGGGGAGGAAGATTTAAGTTAATGCCTAAAGGAACAGGCACTCCATTCGCCTGTGCTCTCCTGAGCCAGTCCTGCCACTGAGTCACCCCATGGGGCCTTCCCGCAGCTCCAGGCCTGGGATGCTTACGCTCCAGGGCGGCCCAAAGGCCTTCCCGGGCCCCTGGTCTCGATGACAAGAGGCCTTTTTCTGCCTCTGCCGCCTGCTCCTTGACATCCCACGCGCCTGCCTCTAAGCCTGAGATGCGCTTCTAAGCCGGGGCAGACCCAGCCTGCTATTCTGGGGTCTTCTTTCAACTATTTTGGCAAAGACCAAATGGCAGCCTCCTTTAAAATAGATGCTCCCAGCCCGTAGGTCATTCCCTGAGAACCGGGTCAGACCAGGCCCGGACTTCTTCCCAGCAGCTCATTCAAGTTAAACCCAGACCCTGGCATGTGGTAGCTAGGACGAGGGCCCGACTGAAATACCGGCGGCAAACGTGAAGCAGAAGCCAAAATAAAATCTGGCAGACCCCCCAAGATGCCTCGGGCTTCTCAGTTTCACAGACGCTCTGCTTTTCTTTGTGAAATCGCAGGGGCCAGCCAAGGAGGCGGCCAGGAGGCTGGAGCGAATTTGAATCCAGCAGCCATGGCAGCCCAGCCCGCCCCAGTTCGGGGTCACCCCATGAATACGCATCTGGGGAGAAAAGTCTCCTGCGCCTTGAGTCCCAGGAAACCCACACGGCAGCTGAGTTTCTGAACACAGCGGAGCTCTGATCAGTGAGCCCCACTTCCCCTCCATGTCCTTTGCCAGAGGAACGAGTTTGCTCACCTAAATATTTTTGGTCCCTTAAGATCATACACATGTAATAGCGGAGGAGACGTAAAAAAATACGGAAAGGAATTCCAACTTTAAAGTGATGCTACGTCTAATTTTACTAAAGATCTCATGCTGCCGCATCCCAAAGACATCAAATTGCAAAACAGCTCAGGTGCGCGTCCTGTCACCTGGTACCTGAAATGCTGGCCATTGCCTAAATAGGTTCCACCCCTTCGGCTCGAGTGGTTTTCCTAAGTATTTCACCAGTCTTGGCCGTGCCCTCCTTCCCATCCTGACCTTGGTAAGATGGTCTTGTGATGGCGTCAGGCCAGCAGGGCAGGGAGTATTTTGCCCAAGGTTGAAGCTCACTAAGTCATTCAACAAACGTTGGCTGTGCTCCTGCAGGTGAAGGCTCTGTTCCAGGCACGGGGACGTGGCAGACATGCCGTCACCACCCCTGCCTCTCGGAGCTGCCTTTCCACGGGGAGGAGACACTGAGCACGGAGTCCCCCACGGGGTGGGAATTTAGAAACAGGATCCAAGTTCCTCCAGGTGGGTAAGATGGGGGTGAGGGGCCCTGACCTGCTCTGGGGGTCAGTGAGGCATCCCTAAAGAAGTGGCAGCTGGTTGTCCTGAAGCTCTGCTCGGGGTGGGGCAGGTGATCTAGGCCAAGTGCAAGGCTTGGAGGTGAGACACGGGGGCCTCTGGCATGAAGGGCAGAGAGCCCAGAGGGACAGCCGAGGGGGGCCGATGTCAAGGGGCTGTAGGGGCTAGCAGGGCTTTGAAAAGGCCCCAGGGCAGAGCCCTCTGGCCTCTGTGAGCTCTCGGGGGGTGGGTGGGGGGGACTTTTGGGGGAGACTCAAAGGAGTCCGGCTTAGGGGCAGCAGAAAAGGCTTTACCTTTCATCCACGTTAAACCAAATCCCCAGCAGCTTCTGACACTCTGAGGGCTGTCGGCCCATCTCCTCCCTGCAGTGTCTGGGCGGCCCCAAGGGTCCAAGCTGGGCCTTGGAATCTGTGTTTGACCTGCTCACCCATGGCCAGCCTGGGCTGCCCTTCACCCCGTGGCTGAAGGAGCACATGTAGGAAACAGGGGCTCAGGGCACACAGTGGGATGGAGACAGGGGAGGTGGGTCACGGGGGTCTCCTGAGCCCCGGAGAGGCATCTTTATCTTGACCACAAAGTGAAGCGGTTGGGGCACTGAAGCTGGAGTATGACTCCATCCCGTCTGCCTTTCTGAGAGCTTGCTGCCACGGTGCAGGGCAGGACAGGCACACAGTTTCAGAAGGAGCCAGGTAGGGAGTATCAGCAGCCTTATGGACCACATGGCCTCTGTCCTCGCTGCTCAGCTCTGCCACGTGTAAGTTAGCCACCGGAGCTTAGGGCAAACCCAGACATCTGATGCTGTGATTTTCCATCATCCTTTCCCAGGGCCCCGCCCACGCCTGATCTGAACGCATTACGTTGTAGTAAGTTGTCTTTACTGAGTCTTTCCAAAGCCAAGTCTTCGTGGGCCATCAGCTCTCTTTTTGCCTTTGTGTTCCATCCATGTGTTTTACACTCCTTTAATTTCCCAGTTGCCCTGACAAGGACAGTGGGCCCAGGCGACTCGGGAACAAACCCAGCAACTGTTACTGGAGGGGATGGGAACCTATTGATGGGAGATCTGTATGGGGTTCCACTCTGCTAACCACTTGCTGTGTGACCCTGGGCAAGTCGCTCACCATCTCTGAGCCTCAGTCCCCTCCTACCCTCCTGGTAGGGATTCAGCAAGAATGAGGAAGGTAAGAGCCCTGATCTTTCTTCATGGGCGCCTTTCAGAGCAGCGAGGGTCTTTGTGGGCAGAAGAATTCTGCACTGCAATGCAGCGGAGGGGCCTAGAGCTTCCTCTTTAACACAGATGCTCCGGGCCAGGGTGAAACGGGCTTCTTGCCGACCTCGGTCACAGCCCAGGCCCCCGTGTGACTCTGCTTCCCAGGACCCAAGCTTCGGTGAGAATGGGCATCAAGTCAGCCCGGGATGTTTGGTTTCTCATGAGCCATTGTGGTCCCGGGGGGCAGGGGATGTGGACATGCCAGAAGCAGTGACCGTGCACTCAGAAGGGGCCCGGCCTCCGTCCATCCTGATCACCCAGGCCGGGAATGCAGCAGCAGAAAGGCCCCATGAGATGGAGGCTCTGATAGGTTCTGAGGGGAAGGGCAGTTTCCTCTGACCGAGGACGCAGGTCACGGTGGATGGGCTGCCACAATGCGAGAGGGGCGGCCAGGGGCCAGAGCCCGGGTGGTGGCTCCGGAAGCAATTTGATCTGGTCACTGCCTCTTTTATTTTTTTTAATTTAAAAAAAATTTTTTTGAACTATAGTTGATTTACAATGTTTCAGGTGTACAACAAATGGATTCAGTTATATATATAGTCTTTTTCAGATTCTTTCCCATGATATGTTATTACAAGATATTGAATATAGTTCCCTGTGCTATACAGTAGGTCCTTGTTGTTTATTTATTTTATATATAGTAGTGTGTGTCTGTTAATCCCAAGTTCCAAATTTATCCCTCCCCTCCTTTCCCCTTTGGTAACCATTAAGTTTGCTTTCTGTGTCTGTGAATCTGTTTCTGTTTTGTAAATAATTTCATTTGTATCATTTTTTAAGATTCCACATATACGTGATATCGTATGGTAGTTGTCTTTGTCTGACTTACTTCACTTAGTATGATCATCTCTAAGTCCATCCACGTTGCTGCAAATGGCATTATTTCATTCTTCTTTATAGCTGAGTAGTATTCCATTGTGTATATGCACCACATCTTCTTTATCATCTGTCTGTCGATGGAGTGGTCACTGCACCTTTACCCTCCGTGTCTCCCCTTGCCAGACGGAAAAGATCCGACGGCCTTGGCTGTGCCTTTAGGTCTTGTCTTCCTGCACGGCCCCCACCCGAAGGGACTCCATCCGCTCCACATTCCCCCTGGAAAACCCATCCCCACCTTCTCAGGAGGCGATTGACTCAACATCGGAAAGTCCCTCCCCCGCCCCAGGGTCCAGCATGGTCACGTCCATTGACACCCTTACCCCAGGGGCTGATAACCGCTGGATCCCTGGTCCGCTCCTCCTAAGCGTAGGGACAGCCTGGCACAGCCAAGGCCTCAATAAATATTTATTTGCTGAATAAACAGACGAATGTGTGAACCATCCTGCAAATACAATTTTTGTTTTCACTTAACAGATATACCCCGCCATTGTCCCACATCATTGTGTGGTCTTTGTAAACTTCCTGACTTCTGTAGAGAGGATGGATGTACCATGGTTTACTCAACCACTCTGCTCTGTTAGGTAGTTTCTGAGGTGTTTTTTTTTTTTTTTGCTTTTTGCTTTTCTATAATCAACAATGCTGTGATGACCATCTTTGTGGATAAACATTTTTTTTCTGCATTTGGGGTGCGATCTTCAGAAGCGGAATCTCTGGATCCAGGCCAAGAATTTTGGGCTTGAAGTTTACGGTCCTCGAAAGCACCCATGTATGCTGACGGCACCATGTTGGAAGCTGTCCCACATCTCAGCAGCTCTGGGTTAAGTCGGTTTTGTTTTTGTTTTTTTCCTGCTAGTCTTTACTAATTTGACAGGCAAGCAATGATACTGGATTTTTAATTTTATTTGTTAATAACTTTCCATTTTATAGTAGTTTTAGATTTATAGGAAAGTTACAGAGATAGTACAGAGAGTTCCTTTATATCCCGCGCCCAGGCTCCCCATTACAGTATTAACATCTTGCATGAGTGTGTTACACTTGTTACAATTAATGAACCAATACTGACACATCGTTATTAACTAATGTCCAAGCTTTAAGCAGATTTCAGTAGTTTCCCCCAATGTCCTTTTCTGCCCCAGGAGCCCACATCACATCTGGTTGACCCCTCTCCTTAGGCTCCTCTTGGCTGTGACAATTTTTCAGACCTGCCTTGTTTTGATGACCTTGACGGTTTTGAGATTTTTTTTTTTTTTAAAGGAATTCCTTTATTTTTATTATTTATTTATTTTATTTATTTATTTTTGGCTGTGTTGGGTCCTCGCTTCTGTGCAAGGGCTTTCTCTAGTTGTGGCGAGCGGGGGCCACTCTTCATCGCGGTGCACGAGCCTCTCACCATCGCGGCCTCTCTTGTTGCAGAGCACAGGCTCCAGACGCGCAGGCTCAGCAGCCGTGGCTCACGGGCCTAGTTGCTCCGCGGCATGTGGGATCTTCCCAGACCAGGGCTCGAACCCGCGTCCCCTGCACTGGCAGGCAGACTCCCAACCACTGCGCCACCAGGGAAGCCCTTGAGATGGTTTTTGATTTTCATTACTGTCTTTGACAGTGGCCAGGGCTGACGCTGATTCCATGAGTTGCTTTGCTGTGGATGTCCCCTCCTCGAGGCCCCTTTATCTCTTGTGGTCTCAATGCTTCCCCCAGAAATCTGAGTGACCCTGAGATGGTGAACATGAACCCTCGCCGAGCATGCTGAGCCCCCCACTCTATAGGCGCCTGTTTTCCTCTTTTTTTAAAAAAATTAATCAATTAATTTATTTTTGGCTGTGTTTGGGTTTTCGTTGTTGCACGTGGGCTTTCTCTAGTTGCGGCGAGCGGGGGCTACTCTTCGTTGTGGTGCACGGGCTTCTCATTGCAGTGGCTTCTCTTGTTGTGGAGCATGGGCTCTAGGAGCGCGGGCTTCAGTAGTTGTGGCGTGTGGGCTCAGTAGTTGTGGCTCACAGGCTCTAGAGCGCAGGCTCAGTAGTTGTGGCACACGGGCTTAGTTGCTCCGGGCACGTGGGATCTTCCTGGCCCAGGGCTCGAACCCATGTCCCCTGCATTGGCAGGCGGATTCTTAACCACTGCATCACCAGGGAAGTCCCAACATCTGTTTTCTTCTTCAAGTGGGTCTGTTACTTGGCAGAACTTGGGGATGGGCTTTCAGGTAGATGGTGCTAGGGTAGTCAAGGAGCAGAGCCAATATTGACTTTGATTTCCTCAGCTCTGGAGGAGATCAAGGGAAGACCTGATCAGGGGGCTGGTGGGAGGTTAGCAGCTACAGGAGTGGCACCAGTCGCCTTTAGGGAGCAATGGGGGTCTCTTTCCCAGGGCAGGACAAGGCAAGGTCCCCCAACCTCTGCCTCTGCCCTCAGAGCCACAGCCCCAGACCCGGTTCCTGACCACACACAGGACAAAATGCAGAGTCCCCAGCATGGCCCTGTACAGGCTGTCCTCCCTGTCTTCCCCCACCTCGTGCCCCTCTGCCCATGCTCCGGGTGGCCCCTCAGCTGGCCTGGCTGCCTGGGGCCTGGGCCAGGACTCTCCTGACCACAGGGCCTTTGCACTTGCTGCCCCACCCCGCCCCCATCATCACTCAGGTCTCAGCTTGGATGTCTCTTCCCCAGACAGATCTTCTTGGTCAAAGTGTTACTTGTTCCCCTATCACATCACTCTCCGAGCTATACTTTATGACATGGCAGATCTGAAAGTAGCTATTTGTCCCTCGTATATCTTATGGGGGCCTCCATAGCATCAGCTGCACAGGTTGGGGAGCTGGCCTGGCCCGCCCTCCTCTCTCTGCTAGGAAGGCGCCAGGCTGGTATGAACAGGAGGTTAGTGAGTATCTGTGAAGGGAGCGAGAGTGGGCGGTGGGCGGGGAGTGTAGATGGCACCAAGCAGGCCTTCCCCACTGTCAGGGATACAGCACCACCTGCTGCTGGGGGAGGCCTCAGCGATGGCCACCGCAGAGCGCCAGCCCTGGGGACAGAACTCCATCCTTGTGATGGGGACACTGGGGTGGGTTCGGGGGTGGGCACTGTGAGGACGGCCCAGCACTGGACAGGGGTGAGTTTTTCCCAGTGACAAGGGGTTGCCTCCTCTTTGACCAGGACTGCAGTTCCAGCCTCATCCCCCTCAACAGCATCTCCTACAGGACCCCCGATTCTCAGGGTGGGCCAGCTCTCCAGAAACCCACCTGGGCCCTTGTGGACATCACATAGGGACTGGGACCAGTGACCTCTGGGTCTGCCTGCCTTGGGGAGCCAAGGACCTTCTCACCCGAGTATCTCACACTGCCTGGCTTACAAGTTTCTCTAAGAGGGGGTGGGGCATTTTATAGGGAGAAACAGGCTCAGGGGCAAAGCAACTGTCCCATCCACACAGCAGTGAGTAAGAGGTGGAAAGATCGGAATTCACGCCCGTGCTCTGATCATTAAGAACCAGTGCTGTGTGACCTTGGGCAGATGGCTTTACCTCTCTGAACTGTACCTCACTGGAAAAACAGGGATGATAATAACAGCACATACTTCTTAGGATAATCCTGAGGCCCAAGCGAGAGACCATGTGCCCAAGGCTCAGCGAGGCCAGCATCTCATGTGGCTGGTAGCCAAGCTGGCAGGACAAGAGCCCCCGGTCCTGGGCCAGTGCCCTCCTCCCCCCAGCCCTCCGCCCTCCAGCCCTCCTGAATCATGGTGCATTCTGTTCACGGGGAATGGAGCTGCCTGGTTCTCTCTGCCAGGGAGACGCTACTGAGCTGGAGCCAAAGTCCAGCTGTGTGCCCACTGCAGGCCCCAGCTGAGCCCCCATGACCACTGCCCCACGGAGGGCTGTCCAGGGATCACACACCGCCATTACTCTGCGCCCGCCTTGCCAGCAACACTCCTGGGGGTGCTGAGAGCCAGGCCCAGGAGGAGCCAGACCGGGGGCTGAGACCTAACACCTGTCCCCCGCAGGAGGTGGCCGGAGGTAAGAACTTCCAGCACCCACGGGTGGGGGCGGTCAGCTCCTGGGCCCTGCACGTGGCCTCCCTCAAGGGCTGGCAGCCCTTCCCTGCCCTTCCCCTGCTCTGCCCCCCGCCACTTCCTTGGGTTGTGATTCTGAGGAAGGTGCTGGTCTGGCTGGCGGCCCTCTAAATGGCCCCACCCGGGGGGGAGGGTGGGAGTGACAGGTGAGGGCACCAGCCCCTGCCCCTGTCCAGGGAGGGGCTTCTGACGACAGCCGCTCAGTGTCCTGTTGGAAAAGCCTCTATGCATCCCTTGGGCCCTGGGTAGGGAAGCTCCCATGGCCAGGCTCGGGGTGGGACCGGCAGGGGCTCTGACCTCCAGCAGGTGGCCTCGGGCTGGACTGGCAATAAATCTTAACTCCACTCTTGCAGCAGGGAGGACACCCAATGGGCCACGCATTCTTCTCCCATGCTCCTGACATTTGAAGAAGCCGCCAGGGAGGAAGGACTTGACGGCTCCAGGAGGCAAACAGGTGGAGGAGGTATCATGGTGTCCACCCTAAGGAAGCAGAGACCCCCAATATCCATTCTCTCTTTTCTCCTTGGTAATAGAAACTCAGAGGTTTGCCTGCTGTAATACTATCTGGAGTAAAGACTACATTTCCCAGCCTCCCCTGCAGCTTGGAGCAGCCATGTGACTAAAGCCTGGCCAATGGGAGGTAAACAACCCTAGTGGGTGTGGCTTCTGGGAGATGTCCTCTGAGGTTGGGGACATGTCTGTCTTCTTTGTTGCTGTTGCAGGGAATGTGGATGGGATGGCTGGAGCCTGAGCAGCCATTTTGTACCATGAGGTCAAACCCAGATGATTACTATTAAGGAAAAAGATGGGAGGAAGCTGAGTCCCTGATGAATGTGACATAGCCTTGTCACCCTGGACCTCCTTTACATGAGAGATAAATGGTTTTATCTCCTTTAAAGTACATTCATCTTGAATTTTCTGGCCTTTGTAGCTGAGCTAAATTCTAACTCCAGAGGGAAAACAGATACTCTGGGAAGTTTAACTGGGGCCAAGATGAGCTATGAATCCGAATCCATTCGGTTCCAAAAGCGGCCTCAAGGTGGGGACACAAAGTGAGCATTGGAAGGACCCAATCTGATGCTGCTGGGGCTGGGGATGCCCCAGACTAGGTGTTGGTGAGCTACAGGGGAACTGTTGTCCCCACTCCCACTCCAGCCTGTCTCCTTCCAGCAGAAGGCCTGAGGTAGCCCCAGACAATGAGGCCCATATTTCAGTGGCAATGACTTTCTCAAGACCCACGTACATGGGTGAAGGTAGCACTTTTTGCCCAGCTCTCCACCTGCCCTCTAGCCCACAGAGAGAGAGTATGCATACTGGGGGGGGGGGGGCAGCCACGTCCCCCAGGGCCATCGTTTGTCCACAGGGCAGCAGTCACAGCAACCTCTCAGACCCAGCTTTGTTTAAGCTCATGCCTCACCACTAGGGACTTGGGGCTTTACCCCTGAGCCTCAGTCTCTCCACCTGTAAAATGGGGATCATAACCGCCAGCCTTGGCGCATCACCTGGAGGGCTGGTTAACACAGACTGCTGGGTGCCTCCCCTGGGAATGCATTTCTAGCCAAATCCCAGATCAGGAGACCACATTTTGAGAACCACTGGTTTGCTCAAGGACCCTAAGACAAAAATCTGAAATCGAGGCCCTTTTTAAGACCACCTGAGCCCAAGCGAGGCTCTGGAACCAGGTGGCTGGGTTTGAATGCAGGTGCCAAGCCTTGGAAGCTGTGAAGCTGTGTGACCTTAGGCAAGTAGCCTCCCTTCTCTGAGTCTTGGCTCCTCACCTATCACATGGAGAGAATTAGAACCCAACTCAGAGCCAAAATTCAGATCAAAGTGATGTGGGAGGTGCCCCATATGTGCTTCTCTTCTTCCTCTTCCTCCTCCCACTCCTCACTGATATCAGCACCAACACCATCATCATTTTGTACAGATAAACACCTTCTCGGCAGGGGGAGCAGCTCTCTGTCTCCCGGCCAGCCAGCAATAGTAGGCGCCTGCTGCATACCTTACCCAGGACCCACGCCCACTGCCTGCTCCTCGCTTTGTGGCCGGGGAAGGGGCCCTTTGCCCTCCAAGCATCATCCTAGGCGGGCAGGTTGGGATGGCCTGGTGTAGTCCAGTCCTCCCAGGTCTAGTCAGTCCTGAACTGATGACCGGCTCCTTCCCGACTGCCTGACCCAGGGTGTGACCCAGCAGGTGCTGCGGGCACGTCACCAGCAGAGGCACCACCTTCGCCCACCAGGCTTGGGCAGACCCTGTGGTCCTCAGTCAGCTGGGCCCACCTGGGGCTTGTCTCTGAGGTCACTGCCACCTGCTGGTGGGCAGTGGTACTACAGTCAGGGGTGCCCTCCAAGACCACTTGGGACAATCCAGTCCCCACCTCCTGTCCCCTACTTGCCGCCAAAGCATAGGAGGGCCCGATCAGTCCCACTGTCATAGAAAGACTTGCAGCCCTGGCTGTGACGATCAAACTTATTGATTTATTGATTCACCCATTTAAGGTGTCAATGGGCTTGTATTGCGTTGTGCGGCCATCACCACATCAGTGTTAAAACATTCTCATTACTCCCAAAAAGAAACCGCCATACCCATCATCAGTCTCCCTCCAGCCCCTGGCAACCATCAGTCTACTTTCTGTCTCCATGGATTTGCCAGTTCTGGACTTTTCATATAAATGGAATCATAAGTATGTGGCCTTTTGTGTCTCGCTTCCTTTGCTTAGCATAATGTCTTCAGGCTTCATTCATGCTGTAGTATTTACCAGAACATCATTCCTTTTTATGGCCAAATACGATTTCATTGTATGACTACAGTATTTTGTTTCTCCACTCATCAGCTGATAGACATTTGGGTTATTTCCATTCTTTGACTACTGTGTGTGCAGGCTTTCAAGCGGGCATATGTTTTCAGTTCCTTTGGGTACATACCTAGGAGTGGAATTGCTGGGTCATAGGTAACTCTCTGTTAACATTGTAAAGAAAGGCCATACTCTTTTCCATAGCGGTTGCACCACTGTGCCCACTCCTTGACGTCCTGCCTGTCCTTGGGGACCATGCAGGGTAGTAGTACAAGCACTGGGGCCCAAGAGACCTTGGAACCAGCCCAGACCTGCTCTTCACTGGCTGTGTGACCTCAAGGAAATTGCTTACTCTCTCTGAGCCTCAGTTTTCCCATCTGCAGAAGGGATGACAGGATGTAGCAGATGCTGTTAGTGTTCTGTCCATATCCACTTGGCCCTCGCTGTCCCATGCACTTGGACCCCAGGGCTTCCTATCACAAGCCCTTGGGTTTCTTCGTCTGAGGAGAGTGGGCCAGAAGTTCAGGGAGTGACTGTCTCTGTGTTGGCGGATAAATAGGCCAAGTGCCTCACCCCTCAGGTGGGTGATAGGTGGGAGACCAGCAGTGAGTATACAATTACTTACAGATTGTGTCTGGTTCTATGAATGAAAATAACAAGTCTCTGTGAGAAAAAATAAGAGGGGACCCCGATTTTGGGTAGAATAGTCACAGAAGGTCTCTCTGAGAAGGAGAGACCCTGAGAAGTGAAAATCAAGGAGCCAGTGAGGTGAAGAGTGGAGAGAAGAATATTCCCAGATGGCAGCATGTGCAAAGGTCCTGTGGCAGGGAAGAGCCTGGTACAGACACAGCAGTGGGTCTGGAGTTAGGACAGGGAGAAAGAACAGAGGAAGTGGGAGGCAGGCAGGGGCTAGAAGAGCATCCTGGTGAAGAGATGACCTGTTTGAAAAAACCATTAATGCCTGCTGCATGCTTGGAGGTTCAGTCTGCTCTCCTGAGACAAGAAGTTGAGCTTGCATGGGAAGATTCATGGAGACAGGAGGTCAAGGAGGAATGTCTTGTAAAGAAAAAGGAACCCAGTCCTAAGAATCAAACGGGTGGGGCAGGTTTCCCCTGACAGCCTCCTTCCCTTCACGTATTCAGCCAGCATCCCCCAGGGGCTCCAGGGATGGCCCCATCCTCCTTGGAGAACTAGGAGGTGTGCCTGGCAAGTAGTTCTCTGCAGGGGAAGGGGCAGGCTCTGGAGCCCTCTGTCTGGGCAGGAACCCCAAATCCTGTCTGGCCAGCCTTGCCATCTTGCCCTTGTTCTGCATCCACTCTGAGTGTCAGTTTCCTCACCGATTGGTGGAGACACAACCCTTGTCTCCCAGGGTTGTTTGCAGACAACCTGAGTCATTAGATGGAGGGAGTTTGGAGAACACATGAATTGCTTGGACTGGTCTGGCCTTGAGTCAGTGCTCAGTGAGGGGGAGATTTTAATCATACTCACCACGACGGTCTCCGACCCACACTGCAGCCAGTTGGTGACATCACAGCTGACATAAGAGCCCTGCCACCTGTGTACCAGGCACCAGCCTCCACTCCTAAGCTGTACTGAATCTTCAAGACAGCCCTGTGACGTTGGTGTCATTATTGTCCCCATTTCACAGAGGAGGAGACTGAGGCTTGGACAGGTTAGAGTACCTTACCCGGCTCCACAGCCTATGAATGGGGTTTCAAGACTGGGTGGGCCTCGATGGAGATCCAGGTTGGCCCAACTCCAAGGCCTGAGGTCCTAAACAGCCCTCGCGCCATGAAGCCAGTTCTTCTTCTGCCCCATCTCCCACCTCCATGCCCCCAGCCCTTCAGTCTTGACCTTTCCATGTGCCAGGGTGGCTCGCAAGGGGTATGGGGATGTTGTCAGTTTATCAGCTAGCTGGTGGCTGGTTGGTCACAAGGCATCGGCTCTCGAGAAAGGGGTCCTGACTGATGGTGGCCCATTGTCCTGACTGGAGCTGCTCTAGTTTTCCTGAATTTCTCCAGGTCACTGCTCCCAACCCACCACTTTAGAGAGGTGCCTCTGTCCCCCACAAGGCTGCAAGCTCCTGATGGACAAGGTTAGGCTGTTTTACCTGTGTAGCTGCTCTGCTCAGCAAAGGGTCTGGCATTTGGTTGGTGTATGCTCAATGGATGGATGGTGGATGGGTGGATGGATGGATGGATGGAGAGATGATTGGGTAGAAGGATGGATGAATGGGTAGATAAATGGATGGATGGGTGGGCGAATGGATGTATGTATGTATGTATGTATGTATGTATGGATAGATGTTTGGAGAGATGGAGAGATGGATGGATGGATGAATGGATGAATAGCCTGCCCAACGCATAGAGTTTCCCAAGAATTCCCGCATTGCCATCAATACTCACTGTGTGTTGCCCCACGAAACTTTCCCTTCACTCCTCACCTTTGAGCCCGTCAGAGGAGAGCACCACATAGCAGGCACCTTGGGGAGGCTCACTCCGTTCTTTGTGGGTCTCCCAGATCTTGCTGGAAAGCTCAATGCCTGGCCTTCTCCTCCACCCGCTCGTGGCTGTGCAGCTATTTTTAGAGACCAATCACCATTTGTGTCTCCTCAGTGGATCTGGACGATCACTGTGGGAGCCCATTTGACAGATGAGGAGATCGAGGCTGGAATGGGGAGACAGAGCTGATCCTGGGCTCCCACAGCCAATCATGAGACAACAGAAGTGGCCGAGGCCGTGTTCGAATTGGTGCGTCTGAACCCAATACCCGTGCTGCCTCCCTTCCCACTCAGTAGCCCGTCTCCCAAATCCCATTCCAAGGGATGGACGTGCCGCCCGACCCGGGCGTTCAGGCACAAGTGTGGCCGCCCGGGCATTCCAGCTATTGCAGCTGAGAGGGGCTGGGGGGTCAGCTCCAGGGCTATATCTGGCTCTCCCTGGAATGTGGCCCAGGCAGGGTCGCCCTCCAATGGGTGGGCGCTAATTATAGACCCTCTTCTTCACCTTTCAGAGTCCTTCAACCCCCTTTGAACCCGCCGTGGGGTTCAAAGGCCTGCTCCCAGCAGCTGAAGCTTGGTTACCCAGGGCCCGTCCTGCCTTGCCCATTAGAGGCAGAGAGGGACAACAGGGCCGTCCAGGGCCGGGGCTCAGGGGCCAGCAGTGGGTCCTTGGTCTGTTGGCTTCACGCAGGTAGAGGGTGGACCAGGCCTGGGCAAGCAGAGCGGCTCACAGCCCCCAAGGCCAGTGGCTGCCTCTCCCATCAGCTCTGTGCAGGCAGGGGTGACCGACCGGCCACAACCTAAAGATTCTTTTTTTTCCCAATTTATTCAGCACTGTTTATTGAATGCCTCTGGTGCTCTTCCTGACTTTTGGTGGAGAGGACAGTAAGATCAATACCACGGGCCCTGCAATCAAGGTGCTGTAGCTACTTTTGATGTTCTTTTACCATTTTACCCACTTTTCTTTTTCTTCAGCTAAGACAGCAAAAGAGATGATTTATTGTACACATTTTACATTCAGCCACAACTGAGAACAGAACTAGTCCAGAATGTCACAGGTCCAGGGCAAAGGACCCAAAGGGCCGTTTTGATATAAGCAAGGTGGGTCTCTCAAAGGTGGTTGAGGTGATCAGAATGGCCATAGATGTTCTAGATCCACTGAGACAAGTTCTAGACAGTGGGCATGCAGTCCAACAATTTGTACGAGTGTTCTTGGCCTCTGGCGTCCCTTGTTTCTGCTCCTGTGGCTTCCATGGGTGAACAAGTTTACTTGGACCTCTGCCTCATCTTTTTATTTTGTACTTCAGCCTGTGCATTCACTTCTTCCCCCACTTCACTCTTATGGCCCGGAGCTTTCTCAGGAGGTGGCGCTAAGGCCAAGAGCCATTTTACCCACTTTTAAGCATACAGTTTTGTGGCGCACATTCACGAGCTTGTGTCACCGTCATCACTATCTGTTTTCAGTACTTTTTCATCATCCCAAATCGAGACTCTGTCCCCATGAACCGCTAACTCACTGTCCCCCTCCCCCAGCCCCTGGCCCCCACCATCCTACTTCCTGTGTCTACGCATTTAACTACACTAGGGACTTCAGTAAGTGGCATCATGCAGGATTTGTCCCTTTGTGTCTGGCTTCTTCCGCTGAGCATAATGTCCTCCAGGTTCATCCACATTGTAGCCTGTGTCAATTTCCATCTTCTTCAAGGCTGAGTAATATTCCATTGTACAGACGGATGACATTTTGCTCATTCATTCATCCTTCGACAGACACCTTTTGATAGTTGTGATTCACCCTGCCATGCACTAGGGTGAGCAAATGCCCATCGGAGCCCTGCTTTCGCTCCGTTTGGGGCTGTACCCAGAGGTGGGGCTGCTGGACCACACGCTTGTTCTGTGCTTCACGTTTCAAGGACCTGCTGTCCTGTCTTCCACAGCATCTGCCCCATTTTAGGTTCCCACTCGTGCAGGTTCTGACCCAAAGGCTCAGATGACCCCAGACCTGCCCCATGCCCTCCCGTCTCTCCCCCTGCCCCCGCCCTTTCCCCCTTGGCCGGGCAGGTGTGGGGGAGGGAGTGAGGCTGTTGTTCCTGGAGGCTCTGGGACGCCCTGTCCTGGCTCAGGTGGCGTCGCCTCTTGGAGCTCAGGGACTCGGTCTCCAGCCTCTGCCGCTTCAGGCATAAGCAAGAGGATCCAGGGTGCTGGGTTCACCGGGCTCCACCCTCGTCCTGACTTCCTTTTCCGGGGATCTTGCCTGCTCCCGTCCCCTCCTGCATGCAGCCCCCAGCCCCTCCCCTATGCGGGCTCTTCGGGGACTTGATGTTTCATGAAGGAGAGAAGGCAGCGATTAACACAGCAGCAGAAGGGGGGCTTGGAGGGTCCGGGGCCTCCTCAGTGGAAGGAGATGGGAGGAGGAATAAACTGCTGGGTATGGGCAAAGACGTCCCTTGGGGGGTGCCCAGCCAGAGTGTCGCCCAGGGCAGACCCCCACCAGCTTCGGTGTCCTGCAAACATGCCAACCGGACAGAGGGAAGCCAGGGCGGCCGGTGGCTCTGGGGTGGGTGGGCCTCGCTCCCTGGGTTGGGGGGGAAGCAGTGTCTCCCCTGGCAGGGCCCCTGGGGCCTCCTGGGGGCCAGGTGAGGCAGGTGGGGAGGTAGAGTGGAGCAGGGCAGAGGCAAAGCCACCTTTCCCATGAACCCGACTTGGGCCCAGGAGCCCTGGCAGCTGGTAGACACCCACTCCGTGGGGACCACACCTGGCCAGCCCTCAGCCTCCCTCCCAGCATCGGGCAAGTCACACTTCAGTGTCCCCTTCCGTGAGACGGGCGTAGCTGTGGCATTGCCACACGGGTGAGCCCCCTCTGCCAACCTGCCAAAGTGCTCTCAGGTACAAGGCCGTCTGCCCAAAGTCCCAGGGATGCAGCAGCTCTTAGTGACTTGGGGGCCGGGGGCTGGGTTCCACTACATTTACTTAAGTGCTTGTAAACCGACACGAAATGCTTTTTCCCTTTGGGGTTCATTTGCATCGCTTAAAAAACAAAAAGCTGGTTTCAGGGGTGTCTGGCGTTCAAAAGCAGAAAGGGATGGGACCACTTGTGAAGGCCGCTGTTTGGAAATCCTCCGTGGCCCCATCCTGAGCACCCCAAGAGCCCCCAAAGCCCGTGTTAGATGGGCCTGGCGTTGGCAGCTTGGCGGACACCGCAGGTTAAGGTTGGGGGCCTACCCTGCTTTCTCCTCATTCAATAAAAGCAGGGTCCCTCTCCCTTTGGGGGGGTCACCTGAGCGGATAGGCAGCTGGGCCCCTTGTTCCCTGTATGAGTTTGCTCAGGCGGCTGTAACAACGTACCCCAGAGCTGGCAGCTTAAACAACAGAAATTTATTGTCTCCCAGTTCTGGGGGCTGGAAGTCCAAGATCAGGGTGTGGGCAGGGTGCGCTCTTCCTGAGTGTTGCGTGGTGGCGAATCTGGTCCAAGCCTCTTCCCTAACTTCTGGTGATCTGCAGCGATCTTTGCCGTTTCTTGGCGGTGGAAGCATCACCCCGATCTCTGCCCTCATCTTCACACGGCATTGACCTTGTGCTCAAGTCTGCCCTCATATTTCCCTTCTTACAGGGACACTGTCATATCGGAGCAGGGCACACCCAGCTCCAGCACGGCCTCCTCCTAACTTGGCTACATCTGCAACAACCCTATTTCCAAATAAGACCCCGTTCTGAGGTACCGGTTAGGTACTAGGCAGGACTTCAACATATGAATTTTGGGGGGGTGTGATTCAACCCGTTAACTCTCTCCTGACCCACACCCAAAATGAAGCTGCTTGGCCTGCAGAGGGCTCCGGACTGACCGAAGCACAGCCTGTCAACTACGGAAAACACACATTCTCTCGTCTAACTCGTTTTCAATATTAACCAAGACCCCAAATGTCTCCCTCTGCCTTGTTTAAGGCCTGTCGGTTAATGGTGTAGCAATGAGTGCCGGGTGGATGCCGCTGCATGCTCCTAAGGACACGCGGGGACCAGTTCACCTGCTGAGCCTCAGTTTCCTCATCTGCAAAATGGGAGCAAAGGTAGCACCTTCTGCATCTCATTCCAGATAAATGACAAAACTCAAGGGGGACAGCCCAGCGTAGACTCCTGCTCGTGATGGTAGCTGTGAATGTTCATTCCTGCAGGTGAGGTGGGGGGACCATTCCTCGGAATCTGACTTGCCGAGGGGGCAGTGGCGGGGAGCGTAAAGATGCCCAGCAGCTCTTTGCCAGGATTTTCACATGTTGCACAGGTGTCGGTGCTGAGCCGGCCTTCCTGTGTGTTTGGCTCGTGTGGGTGACCCCGGCAGGGGAGCGGTGCCGAGGTCCTCTGCGGGCACAGGCTCAGGCCATACCCCTCACCTGGGCCCCGGCCGTCAGGGAGGGCTGCCCCCTGCAGGGTCCAGGAAGAGTGAATGCACTGTCCTCGCCATTTGGCTCTCACCTGGGCCTGCCCCAGGCGACCCCACCCACCAGCACTGTTGGGGAAGCAGGCGTTGGGGGGCGGGTAGGGACGGCAGCTAGTCGGGCCACCTACTGGCTGCGGACTCCAGCAAATCGCATCACCTCTCTGAGCCTCGACTTCTTAGGCAAAGGCAGGAACGCTCAAGGCCCTGGTGGTAGGTTGCGAGGATGAAGGAGATGGGGGATGGCCATACCTGGCCTGCAGCCCAAGTGCTCCTGCAGCCCACGGAGAAGCACACAGCTTCAGGAGAGAGGGAGTTTTGGGGATTTCTAAACAAAGTCGATCTCTCTCTTTCTCTTTCTCCACACATGTGCACATCTATGCACAACCAGGAACACACAAACACACAAACACACATACATACACTCATGCACACACACACACAGGCACAGGAACGTATGCACACACACGCAAGCACTCGGGAGAATTCACACACACACACACACATGCGTTAGCTTCTTTCCATCCACACAAACCATCTATCAGTTTCAAAAAAATACTGACTTTCAAACCCAGGGGATTAAAATGCATCTTTCGGCCAGTTTCTCAGAATACAATCTTACATCTGAAAACATCGATTTGGCACGGACTCTGCCATCGTCATAAGCAAATATGTGCAAGTAAAAACTGCAAGTGTTTCCTCAGGCTGCATCATTATCTGTTAAATAACAAAGTAGAATAAAATACTTTAATGTTTTGATCACACACATCCCCCGCCCCCATTGTCCCACAGCTGCCCTGCAGGGAGATGCCTCAGTCGTCCGGACGTGGGTAGTGGGAGTCCTCCTGGCCGACGTAAACCCACAGGTGTCCCGGTTTAAAGCGGCCCCCTCCGAGCCATGACGCGGGCCCCCTAGCTCCAACGTGACCCTTGTTTGAGAGAAGCAGGAAGAGTTGGGAACGTGTTCTGTTGGCCCTGGAAACAGCAGCCGGCTCTGATGCAGCCAGGGGCAGGGCACAGGAGAGTCTGAGACGGATCCCTGCACACACTGGGTCAGCTTTGACCGTGGACACTAGGCGTCCGTCGGCTGGTCCGCACCCTCCAACCAGGCGGCCTGAGCTCGGAGCCCCGCCGGGGGGCAGGGATGCTCAAAGCCTCGGCTCGCCAGGCCGGGGCTAAGCTCGGCCTCCCCGGGCCCGCAGCCTCCTCCGTCGCCGCCGCCGTCAGGGCTGGGGGGCCCCGCCTGGAGGCCTGAACTGGCTGCCGCAGAGTCCGGCCGCGCCCTGGAGCAGCCTCACCATCTCGTGGTCCTTGTGGTCCAGCACCCGAGGCAGGAACAGCGAGGACTTCTGCGTGCGGCGCGTCTTGAAGCCCCTGCGGGGCCGGCCCTTGCCGTTCACAGACACGTACCACAGTCTCTCGGCGCTGGGCTGGCGCCGGGTCCCACGCCCGCCGGGCACCGTGCGGTACAGCCGGGAGGCGTACGTGTTGTAGCCCAGCTCGTGGATGCGCTCCACGAACTCACACTCGGCGTTGTAGCTCTCCTGTGGGGCGGGCAGGGGCCAGGGTCAGCGGCACAGAGGCCAAGAGGATGTGGGCAGGGAGGGATGCCCTTAGCAGGGGTCTGTGCCAGCCCAGGGCAGGGTGGGGAAGGTGGGTCCCTGCCCTCTTGGAGGCGGGTGTCTGGAGGGACAAAGGTGCAAACTCAGAATGTAAGGAGCTTTCACCAGTGTCCCTGCGGGCGGCTGTGGGGTCTCTCCAGTCAGGGGCTAGAGGAGGGGTGGGTATATCTTATGCCAGCTCAGCTGTGGGTGGACGGGCATGCCAAGGGCCATCCCCCAAACTGCTTCCCTCCCCGTACTGTGCCAAGAGGCAGGGCTGGGGGCGCAGAAAGACTGGCCTTCCCCCCTGGGACTGACCGCGGGGCAGAAGCAGGAGACCCTCGGGGTCTGTCTCCATCTGCAGAGGGGGTAAGGGGAGCAGCTACTGAGTGCAGGTGGCCCAGCGGACTGCAGCCCCATTCTCAGGGGTCACAGGCTGTTCAGGGCCAGATCCACGCATTGGGCAGCTTGGGACCCCAAAAGACCTCAGGAAGCAAGATGTCAAGCACCGAACACCTCTTCCCAGTGACACGGGAGCCCAGAGATAAGGCTGGAGAGCTTTGGTTGAATCGGGGTGGTGGTGCCTCCCCCTTAACCCCACCCCCTCCTCTCTGCTCTCCAGACCCTCGGTGGATGCCCAGAGCTCCTTGGGTCTGAGCATGGACTCCTTTGCCCGAGACCAACTTCCAGACTTTACAGATGGGGAAACTGAGGCCCAGGGGTGGTGCCAGACCCCAGATCACAGAGGGATCTGATGCCCTTCTGGCCTGCGCCCGCCCCCTGCCCTCTGGGGTGGGGGGGCTCAGGGCAGACCTGCCCCACCCCCATGCCGGGCATGCTGCATTAACATCTTATCCTTCACCCCTTCACCCCCCGCATTGAGTTTCCGTGAAAAACTCAGCGGCTGAACCAACTCTCCTCCCAGGCCCCTCTGTCCTGGAGAAGGTACGTCCTCCAGGGCTGAGGCCCATCGCCCAGGAGGCCTGGCGGGCTTGTTCTTTGCTGGGACACTTGGGGGGCCACCAGAGGGGTACAGTCCTGTGAGCCTCAAAGGGCAAGGGGCTCAGGTCCTGTGGAAGGGGTTCTCGGGGGCAGCGCATTTGTTTGCCTCTTGTAGGGGCTCCTGGGTTGGAGGGGTCTAAGATCACCTGGAAAAAGGCATCACAGACTCACCGTGACAACAGTTCCCAACGCCAGTCCCGTCCCTGCGGTCCCACCTCAGACCCTGCTCCACACGTGCCGCCCCCAGAGTCCCCCCAGCCCTGGGCTCCTCCAGCTACAATTCTATCTGTTGCTGTCAGACGTCGCCCCCCGGGGATGCTGCTCTTCCGGCTTGGCCTCGCCAGCACCTGGAGCTGCTCCAGGAGAGCCGGCCGGGGCAGGGCGGAGGCGGGGACCAGGCGGGCGTGCACAGAGTGGCCAGATACCTTCCCCGTGGGGTGACCCCTGGAGGGGAGGGCATTTGGGAGCCGAAGCACTGCAGGCAGTGAGAGCTCAGGCAAAGGCAGGGGCAGCGGGTGGCGAGCAGCGGGGCTTGCTCTGGAGGACCACGGGCTCCAGAGCCTGGAGCGGGGACACGAGCTATGCAGTGATGGTGGGAGGCGGGAGCAGGAGGTGCTCCGGGTGGCTCCTCCATGAGCCGAGCTGAGGAATCTGGGTGATAATTTGTGGGTAATGGGGAGTTCCCAGAGGCCATCACATGAGTGGATTTTCATTGTAGGAAGATCCCTGAGCAGGTACCTAGCATAGAGTATGATGTATGGTAAGTGCCTAGGACAGTGAGGAATGCAGGAATGAATACCAGATGGATGGATGGATGGATGGATGGAAGGATAAATGGATGGATGGATGGAAGGAAGGAAGGAAGGATAGGTGGATGGATGGATGGATGTTGATAGATGGGTGGAGGGATGGATGGATGTTGATAGATGGGTGGATGGATGAATGGATGGATGGATGGAAGGATAAATGGATGGATGGATGGGTGGATGGAAGGATAAATGGATGGATGGATGGGTGGATGGATGCTGATGGATGGATGGAAGGAAGGAAGGAAGGAAGGATAGGTGGATGGATGGATGGATGGATGTTGATAGATGGGTGGAGGGATGGATGGATGTTGATAGATGGATGGATGGATGGGTGGATGGATGGATGAATGGATGGATGGGTGTTGATAGATGGGTGGAGGGATGGATGGATGGATGGATGTTGATAGATGGATGGATGGATGGGTGGAAGGAGATGGAAGGGAGGGAGGATGGACTCGAGGAGGGAGACCCTGGAAGCCAGTAGCTGGGTCCCAAGGCTGTTGTGATGGTCCAGCTGGGAGATGATGAGGGTCTGAGTTATAACAGCACTGGCCACAGGAATAAGGCAGAGGGAGGCAGAAATTGAAGAGAGAGATTCAGGAAGTATATTCGAGGACTTGGAGATGGACTGAATGTGGGGCTGAGAGAGAAGGAGGTGTCCACCAGGACTCCCAGCTGACCTTGGGCTTGAGTGAGTGGCCGGTGGGGTAACAATTACGGCAGAGGAGTAAGGGGAGTTGCTGGGTTCTGTTGGGGTGTGCTACCCTCTGCCAGGGCGGTCTCTGTCCTCTGCTGTCATGACATTTCGGGGGCATCTATAACTCAGAAGGGAGATCAGTGCTGGAATTGGGGGCTGTGAGGGTGCAAGGCCCACTGACTCACAGAGTGCATGAGCTAGCCTGGAGGGTGGGAAGCAGGGTGATGGCAAAGACCAGGGAACTCAGACAGCCAAGAGGCACGGCAGTGGGAGCAGCCCTTGCAGGCAAATTGGTGGTGGCAGGATGGGGACAGGGGGGCAGGTGGCAGGGGTGGCACCCAGGCTGCCTCACCTCCCAGGTTACCTGCAAAGCGGTGAGGCCTTCCCTGCCAGGTGCTCTGGAAAGGTCCACCCCATCCAGCTAGACCTCCTGGCTATCCCGGGTGGGCCCGAGAACCTCTTCTCCGTCTCCAAAGCCACCGCTGTCAGCTCTCAGGGACAGAAGCCACAGGCAGATTCTGCCCCACTGGGATCCCCCAGGGCATGCTTTGTTCTGTCCCCCAAAGCCCTGGGCCTGGGTCTTCCACGGAAGAGATGGCAGAGACCTGGGGTTTCCCTCCTGATTCAGCCCTACCTGCCCCACTCTGTGAACTTTCCCAGCGTGAACAAAGGCCCTCTCTGGTCCATAAGACCTGCACGAGCACTGCAGGCCAACGAGGTGTCCCCTCTCCATAAGGGATGGGAGCAACTGTGGGTGGTCTGAGACCATTTCAGGGAAGAGAAAGTCAGCTCTGCTCACTTGACACCAGGGCCGCAGGGCCGGAGGGGTCTGGAGAGCCACCGTCCACCTCAAGAAAAGTCAGACCAGACCCCGGGCTAAGGGCGTGTCCTTATAAACCACCACTGGTGCTTGCAGACTCTAGAAGTACATACAGAAAAGGCTGGGCATCCAAGGGTCCCTCCTCTCAGACACAGTTTCTGTCAAGGGGCCTCTGGGTCAGAGAAAACAAATGGGTACATTCCAACTTCTGCAGTTCCTTTAGCAAAGCCGTGAAAAATCTGTGATGAAATAATCTGCTTAAAGGAGGATTCCCCTGCAATTCTTGATCGTGCTTTGCCTGACTTCAGAGGGGCGGGGAAATGTTGGTGTGTTTCCCCTGCAAACATGACTGAATGGAGAAAGGTAACTGGTCCTCGGCTGCGTCGTCTAGGTGATGTGTGGATGGAAAACCTCTCATTGCTCAGGGAGTATCAGCCAAATTGCATGTAATGACTAGTTGGAGGTAGCAAATTTCCCAGTACATGTATTTTACTCCGTGTATTCCCCGTCCTTGGGGGAGGGACACTGCCAATGCCCACAGAGTTACAGGACACTATTTGTGGCAGAGACCCAGGCGGTGCCTAGACTGGGCTCCAAACCTGTGTGTCTGGGACCTGGGTCCTGTCTCCCTTCCTCTTGGTTCCCTTTTATGAACTCACAGTTCTTGCCTTTCCACCCTTGGGAAGACCTGGCTGTGCCGTGCCCTGCTTCCTCCTCTCCTCACTCCCAGGAGAGCTCTGGGAGAGCCCACAGAAGAGCTTTTGCCCAACGCACATCCTCGCTTCATCCCAAGACCCGCTAGAGTCCATTTATCTTGGTAGAAATTTGGGGGACAATCTCTCCCCTGCTCTCAGCTACCTTGAAGGTGACCACAGAATGGCTGGAGGAACATTTTCTAACCGGACAGCACTGGAGAACATAGGACGTGTCTGCCCCCCAGCCAAGAGCTGCCTCTAAACAGAAGCAGCCATAAGAACATTGGTCGAGGAGCCACGGGACCTGGGGTTCTGGTCCCAGCGCGGTCCTGCACGTCCCCGGACAAAGCATCCTACTGCGCATGTCCCCTTATGCCCTCTGACGTGATGTTCAAGGGAGATGGCTGCTCCATCTGTGCCCACCCTCCCCACGTGAACAATTGGACTCACCGAGGCATAGAGCCGTCCCTTCTTGTTCATGGCCAAGTACCGCCCGGAGAAGAGCCCCCTCATGGCCACAACGCCCACCTCCACCGCTGTTATCTCCAGGATACCTGGGAAGAGTCAGGAGGGCCCGTCACTCCCTCCACCTCCCACAGAGCCCAGAGGTGAGGGCTGAGCCCCTGATGGCCCTGCCCAAAGCCAAGCCCAGCTCCGGGAGGGGGAGGTGAGGGCAGCACACGCCCAAAGGGGGTGACTTTGGAAGTTCAGGGGAGGGAGAAACGCCTGGGTGGGAGGTGCAGGAGAAGAATTCAAACCTGGGAGGGAAATAATAAAACTAGTATTTCTCCATGCTGACTCTGCAGGACATGGAACCCCCTGGAGCTGCTCCGCTACTCGGTGAGCTAGTTTCATGATGGGCCAGACAAGGAAGCTGAGACTGAGGGGCTGTGTGACTTGCCCAAGACCACGCACAGGTGTTTGAACTGGGATTCAAACCCCTGCTGCCGATAGCGGTGTCTGGACTCCCTTGCTCACTGGCGGCACCGGAGTGCTAGCAGAGGCCCGGGAGACGGAGCTGGGCCCTTGGTGAGGTGAGTTGATAATGGAATCCACTGGGGTGCATTTTGGGTGCCACCCAAACCCGCTGGCAAGGTACGTGGGCGTGAGATCATTGTCTCGGGCCTGTATGCAGGTTACAGGATGTTGGCAGGAAGCTGGGTTAGACCCGGGAGCTCACAAAGGGAAGCCACCTGCGCTCACCGCTCTCCAGTGAATGTAAGAAAGGTTATTATCTCCCCCAACGCCTCCCTTTTGGACCCGAAAGCACTTTTTTCCGGGAGCCTGCAATGAAGCCCCAGGTGGGGCCATTGTCCCCCGAGAATGGCTCCGAGGAAGGGCGGCTGGGGCAACAGCCGGTGCCCTCTCCAGGGGGCGCATCTCTGGCAGTGCGTCTGGCCCCGAACACGTCAGCCATCATAGGGCCCAGACGCGGGCCGCCGGAGGCTTGTGCGGAGCGTACGGGGGTGCAGGATGCGGGCCTCTCGCGTCCCCCGGACGCAGGCTGGGCGGATTCCGCGGCGCCGGCCCGAAAACCAGAGAAGCGCGCATCTGGACGCGGGACAGGGGCGGCTGCAGGCGCGCGCCCTCCTCCCTCAGCCTATGGGCTGCCCGCCTTGGATGCCCCAAGAATTTGGATGCTCTGCGACTCCAAGGGGGAGACTGGATTTGGAGAGAAACGAGGTATCGCTACTAGGCGAGTGCAGGCGCTCCCGTAACCCCGTCCTGAGCGCAGGGACGTCCTGGCAACATTTGGCTCCCACCGCGCGGCTCCGGAGGCGTCTGCCGAAGACGCCCTCGCGGGACTGCGGCTTTCCTGGAGGAAGTAGAGTTTTCCGGCCGCCGCCCTGAATCCACCGCACCACTTCCTGCGCCCGGGGAGGGAGCAGAGCGCGGGTCGCAGCGGAGGACCCCCGAGACCCTGGCCCCACTCCCACGCTCCCCACTGAGTTCCTGCCTCGGGCCTCCTGCTCCCCACCGAGCGGATCTGCTTCGAGGCCCCCTGGCCTTGCACTCCTCCAAGGAGGGCTCAGCATGAGCCCGGGTCCCCCCTGGCCGAAGGAACCAAACCTTGGCGCCTCGCGGGACTCCGGCTCCAGCGCAGTCCGGGCGCGGGTCCTGGCTGCTTGGCGCGGTGAAAGTGTATCTGCGCCCCCAGACCCAGGCAGACGCCCCTGCGTGCTCCTAAGCCGCAGCCCGCGGCCCCCCACCCGGCGGCCGGGGCGCCCACCCGGCCTGTCCCTCTGCGGCCAAAGGTAGAGGCGGGAAGGCTGGGGATTCCGGTCTGGGGACACGATTCTCTATCCGTGCGGCCGCCTCCCCAGAGCCCCGCTCTGTCCGGGCGAGTGTCCTCCGCGCGGAGGCGGCGCGGGGCGGCCGCGAGCCGCGAGGGCGGAGGGGATGTCGGGGCGCCCCGGGGTCGGCAGGAGGAGGAGAAATCGTCGAAATAATAAAGAGGATGATAAATGCCTTGTCCAGGGCCTTTTCTCCGAAAAACTCAAAGGCCTCAAACTTGGCAGGACCTCCGAACCCAGCCGAGCAGGGAGCCCCCGGCGGCCTACCTCGCACCCCCTCGGACGAACGGGCGGGCGGGGTTGGGGGCAGGCTCGGCCAGGCCAGCCGGCCCGACAGCGGGCAGCCACTGCCCCGAGCCCTCTTCGGACGTGTCCCGCCCCCCACCCCACCCCAGCTCCACTCTCGCTCTTCTCCCGGACGCTGAGGGAGGCCAGGGGAGCCCGGCGGTCCCCCTCGGGCAGCAGGGGTGGTCTGCGTTCCTGGGCACCCTTCGCGCACCAGCCCCTCCTGGGCACCGTTCCCCCCCCCCCCCCCGGGGGATGCGCCGCGCGGCGCCGCGGGGCCGCACGCTCACTGTAGGCGCTGTTCTCTAGGCTGCCGTTGACGCGGCCGCTCGGGTGAAGCTGGAGGTGGTACTTGGTGGCGCAGTAGAGCTTGCGGCGCCGGGGCGCCCCGCCGAGGTGCTCGTAGACTCCGCCGCGGCCTCCAGCATCGCGCCGCGGCCGCCCCCCGGGGCCCGCGGCCGGCCAGCCGGGCTCCAGCAGGCCGAGCAGCAGGAACCAGATCAGGCCCATCGTGGCATCGCGCCCGCCCAGCGGCGGCGGCGGCTGCAGCAGAGCGCGGCGCCCATGGAAGGGACGGCAGCGGAGCCGGGGCGAGGCGCGCGGAGCGGGCTCCGCGGAGTGGGGGGAGGGGAGCGAAGCGGAGGGGCGGGGGCGGGGGGGAGCGAGAAAGAGCGATCCTTTAATTTTCACCCAGGATCGGGTGAAATTTCCGTTGCTGCGCAAAGAGCTGAAAGAAAAGACGGTTGGGCAACAAAAGGCCGACGTGGTCCCCAGGCGGAGGCGCGGGAGGCGCGGGAGGGGGGGGAGGCCGGGCGGGTGGGGAGCCCGGCGGGGCGCGGGGTTCGGGCCGGGCGCCGCCAGCGCACACTCGACCCCCGCGGCCAGCCGTCGAGCCGCGGCTCCGCTCCGCCGCGCGCCCCGCGCCGCCGTGCGCCCTCCCGGCTCTGAAAGGTCTCTTCCCCGCCCCTCCCCCGCCCCCTCCCTCAGACCAATTATGCCTCCGAAAATTATAGACCGAGGCCTCGAGGCGGCCGCCCCAGGCCCTGTCACCCCCTCCCGCCCCCCATCAATCCCAGGGCACAATGGGAACGCCGCCGGTGACTGATGTCCGCGAAAACAACTTGCGGGGAAGTCGCGCTGACAAACGCCCATTAAAGGCGGCGCATAATGAAGGGGGCTGAAGAGCACGGCGGAGGGGAGGGCCCTGGGCGCGGGCGCGCGTGGGGGACCCCAAGGTTCTGACTGCGCCCAGGGCTCCCCGTTGGAGCCAGGACGCTGTTCTCGGCGGCCCGAGGCTTGGCGGGACCGGTCGGGAGGTGCTGTATCCCGTCGCGCATCCCAACCGGGCAGATCGGGAAGGGTGAGGTTTGCGCTTGGAGAGTCCTGTCCCAACAGCAGGCCAGAGAGCGGGCTGGGGAGGTAGGAGGGGGACAGGAGAGCCCGAAAAAGGGGCACAGAGACAGAGAGCCCTAAAGCAAGAGAGACAGACCCAGAAAGACAGGGAGAAAGATCTCAGAGAACGGGAGAGAATATGACAGAAAGGAAAGAGAGACTGAGAAACAAGAGATGGAGACCAAGAGAGCAGGGGAGTGATGCCCAGAGAAAAACATGGGACGCCTGGTGGCCACAGAGAAGGGAGGTGGGAGGAAAGTGGCAAAGGTGGGTGGATATCCCCGCCTAGTGGGTTCCAAGTAACAGTGTAGATGCCCCTGGAGACTGCATGTGGGCCCCTCCCCTAGGGACCCCAGTGCAAGGGGGCTGAGGATGGAGTGTTGGGAAAAGCCACATCCCCACTCTCTCTCTTGTTCCCGCAGCCTCTGTGCCCCAGCAGCCCCTGGCCAGCAGCCAGCCTGATGTTGACACCCATGCTCAAGCAAGGGCACTTGTGAGGTCCGGGGTGGGGTGGTGTGGGGCTGTAGGGTCCAGTAGTCTAGGCTACAGCCTTGGCTCGCAGCCCAGGAGCTCAGGGATGAGCCAGGTGGGCTGGCGTCTCCCATCCCTTCTACGTACGGCAGGATTTGGAAGCTTGGCCCTTCCCAGGGGAGGGGCGTGTGTGGAGGGCACCAGGGACTCTCTTGAGCTGCAGGAGCTAGCACACCCCATCGGGATATGTGTCACCAGCCTGGCCTAACACAGATAGGGCAGCATGTCCTCAGTGAGTCCTCCCCAGCACACTCAGTGCCTGAGTGGCCGTGGGGCATCACTCGGTACCCCAGTCCCAGAGAAGGTGGCTTCTGGCTAGGGTCTGTCTTTAGACTTAAAGACCAGGCCACTGATTGCTAGAGCCCCTTAATGGTGGAGCCTGTGTCACAAGGGACAGAGGACAGCCCCCAGGCAGCCCCCGAGGTTGGAGCCAAGGGGAGCCCATTGGAGCTCTACCCACAGGGCTGGCCTGGGGCTGCTGGTCACTTGAACTTCCAATGAGAACACAGGAGAGACACAGTGAAGGCTGTAGGTGCCCTAAATGCCATTTGCTCTGCTTCTGGGGGTCGGGTACCTCGGGAAGATGGGAGGAGCCAGAAAACTCCAATTGGGGAAGCTCTGGGTTTGCAGCCTCCTTCCTGCCCCGTGCCTGGGGCCCCAGCAGTGCCCTGGGACCAGTTTCAATCCTTCCCATGGTGGGTCACCCTGCACCCACCCCAGTCTGCCTGCACCCTAGAACTGGTGGGGGGAGGGGACTCCACAGAGCAGGGGTCCAAGGGTGGTGAGAGGTCAGGAGGGCAGGAGGTTCTGCTGGGTTTGTTCATTGCTGTACCCTCAGCTCCTAGACTGTGCCTGGCACACAGAAGCCTCTCAGAACCTACTCCTTGAATGAATGAATAAATGAGTGAATGGCTTGGCTGCTTTCTAGCCCTGTGACCTTGGCCATTTGGCATCACCCCTCTGAGATGCTGCCTTCTCGTATATAAAATGCCTCAGATAGGGATTTCCCTGGCGGTGCAGTGGTTAAGACTCTGCGCTTCCATTGCCGGGGGCACGGGTTCGATCCCTGGTCGGGGAACTAAGATACCACATACCACGTAGCGAGGCCAATAAATAAAATGCCTCAAATATAGTGAGAGAAACTCAATAGAAGTACCCCTGCAAGGGTCCTGCCACCATATCAGCGCAGATCTGGCCCCATCAATAGGGAGCCACAGTTTATTATGCAAACAAAGATGCCTCCAAAAGTGAAACTGGGCACTGTGAACAGACATGCTTGGACAGCCGGCCCCCCCTTCCCCAGATCCCTTCCAGTGGGCCCGGCTCACCACGGCTTAGGGGGATTTCTCCAAGGCAGCTAAGCTCCCTGGGCCCTGGCCGTAGCCTCCAGGCTGAGGTCAGAGGTAGTGTCTAAAACCCAAAGCTGCCACCTGCGCCGCACCCCGCCTTGCCCCGCGCCAGACCCTGCGGCAGCCCCATCCTCCGCTAGTGTTGGGGGGCACTCGCCCACCTGCCTGCACCCCCAGCCCACTACCTGCAGCCTCTCCCTCCTCAGACACTGGGGCCCAGCTGAGGGAAGGGTGCCTGATTTCATGGAATCTTCCGGGCAGGGCAGAGATGTCATTCACAGAGTCGTGCTGGGCTGGGTGGTGCACTCACACATCCCCGCCACGGCGACCTCCCCTTCAATACGGAACCAGTTGGGGGGGTAATGCAGTAATAGCCATCCTGTTAATTGCTTCCAAATGGTCTCTGCATCCATTTGACTAATTGGTCTCTTCCAGACCCCAGCCTGGACACTCTCAGGCTTGGCCCCTGCCAGCCTCACCACTGCTCTGGGACTTCTGCTCCGGGTGTCCTTGCCCCCAGATCCCCTCCCAACCCTATCTCGTACCTGGGTGACCCCCTGTGACCCCACTTAGGTCCAGGCCGACACCTCCAGCCCTTCCCCTGGAGAGGGAGCAGGGGAGGGGAGGGAACAAAGAACAGTGTTCTGTGATGTGGTCCCAGCCTGCCCACCGGGGTGACTATCAGATGTGGTGCTGGCTTCAGGCCCCAAACTCACTCTAATTACCCCCCCTCCCCAAGAGCAGGGGAGAGAGGCCTGGCCTGCACCGGACCTGCTCAGAGCCAGCGGGCCCTGAAACCGGACCGACAGCCCTGTTCAGCCCCACCTTAGAGGTGAGAAACGGAGGCTCAGAGACATGAAGAGACTTGCCTGAGGACACACAGCTGGGAGGGGAAGTGAGGTGACAGGAGCCTCCACCTGCCTCCGTGTGGGCACCTGGCCATTTGACCCCCCCAGGTGGCTGCAGGGTCCAGGGATGAGCAGGGGAATCTTTACTCTCAGGCCCCGTCTTTGCTTCCAGCAAAGTCAGAAGCCAGGGAACAACGGGGATGGTCCTTGAGGGCAGACTCTCCAAGCCCAACCGGGGCCAGTTTTTGCCAATAGACACTGCCTCTGGGTAGACCATTTGGCTGCCCTCCCCAGCCAAGGCCGCCCCACTCCTTAGGGCAGAGCCTGGTCCCAGCGCCAGGCAGGGGCCCCCAACCGGGGGGCACAGCTCCCTCTTGAGGGTCCTCCTGGATGCACCTGGCTGGGGGCCCCCTTCTCGCCAAATGTCCCAGGACCACTGGGCTGCAGGGGTGGTGAGACTGCTGGCACCCAAGGAACCTTGAACACTGCTTGTGCCCAGGGAGAGTGAGGGCTGCTGGGCACAGAGAGGAGGGGACCTGCCACTCTCCTACATGCCGGCAGGACCTTGGGGTGGGTCAGCTCCAGTACCGGGTCATGGGTCAGAAACACCTCAAGTGCACAGCGGTTCACCAGCGGGGGGAAAGGAGACCCCAGGAGGGTAACGTGAAGTCGGGGGGGCCTAGGGGCTACGACCACCCAAGCTGAGTCTTTAAAAAAATTTATTTTTATTTTTTTAATTTTAAAGAGCTTTACTGAGATATAAATCCACATATCCTACAATTCACCCCTTTAAAGTGTACAATTCAATGACTTTTAATACATTGTTGCTGTGCAGTCATCATCAGGTCGACTTTAGAATCTTTTCATCACCCCAAAAGAAACCCTGAACTTTTAGCTGTCATTTACCTATTCCTCCCTCCCTGCTCAGCCTTAAGCAACACGAATCTACTCTCTGTCTCTATGGATTTCCCTATTCTGGACATTTTATAGAAATGGACTCGTACATTATCTGTCTCTTTGTGTCTGCTTTCTTTCACTTGGCACAATGTTTCGAGGTTCATCCATGTGGTAGCGGGTGTCAGTGCCTCAATCCTTTTTATGGCTGAGTGATAGTCGCTTGTATGGATGGACCACACTTTGTTCATCCATTCTTCTGTCAATGGACCTTTGGCTTGTTTCCTGGCTCTTATGAAGCTCCAAGCTGAGTCTGAAAGGAGGAGGAAGAGGAATTCTTTCAGGATAGAGGGGTGGAGGGGAGACACACTGTGAGCTGCCCCCCCTCCTCCCCGCACCAGACCGAGGGCAGCCTCCGGCCCCTGCGCCCCCTCAGTGCCTGGCATGGGGACACACAGGGAGCAGCCAGGAGCATGGGCTCTGGAGACGTGGCCTGTGGCCGTGCCCTCCGGTGCCTGGCCAGACCTCTGCCTGCCCCAGTCTCCCCCTCTGTAGCAGGAGTGACCGTCCCTCCCCCTGCACGTACTGGGTGTGAGCGTTCAATGAGGGAGCGCTCAGATCAGTGCCCACTGCAAGCCATCAACTCACCCATGGTGACCAGCAGGAACCAGTGCCTCTGAAGCTCACCTTGAAAGGTGACTCGGGGTAAAGGGCAGGATGATGACCACGCAGTGAGGGCTACATTAGTCAGCTCCGCCCATCGTAACAAAGTCCCGCAGCCCCGGGGGCTCACACACAGACAGGCCCTGTCTCCAGTCCTGGGGCTGGAATCTGAGATCCAGGTGTGGGCAGGGATCGTCCCTCCTGAGGCCTCCCTCTTCAGCATGTAGATGGCCCTCTTCTCCCTGTGTCCTCACAGGGTCGCCCCTCTGTGTGTGTCCGTGTCCTGACCTCCTCTTCTTATAAGGACACCACTCCTATGGGATTAGGGCCCCACCCTGGTGACCTCGTTTTACCTTAATTACCTCTTTAAAGATTGTATCTCCAAATACAGCCACATTTTGAAGCAGTAGGGTTTAATGACTGGAACATATGAATTTGAGGGTACACAATAGCCCATGATAAGTGCCAACGATGAGGTGTGCCCCCAGGCCTGTGGATGGGGTGAGGTGGAGACAGGGGCTTGGCCTGTGATTTCTACCTGCCACCCACCACCCCCATCACGGCCTGGTAGAGCTTTGTAAGAGCTATGGAAGCAAACCCACACCCACAAGATCACCCCTGCCCCACCCTCACTAGGGTCTTTACACACGCTGGTCCCTCCACCACCCGGGACACCCATTAGCCTTTTCCTTCTAGAAACTCCTGCAAGACCCAGTGCACGGCACTTGGAAGCTCCCAGCTCCCCAGGCACAGGGAGTCTCCCTCACATCCCACGTGCCATCCTGACTCCGAGACCCCTGCCTCCCAGCTGGGTGGGCAGGCAGGCCCTGTCTGTCTCTGTCCTAGTGTCATCCTGTGTCCCATGGCCAGGATGGATGAGATGGCCACCAGGAGCTGTGGGGCGCTGGCCAGTGGAGGGCGTGGCGTGAAAGGTGCTCTCAGGGCACTGGCAGGGAGGAGTGCCCTGGCCCCGCCCCCAGGGATTGGCATGCTACTTGTCTGCGCCTTCACTTCCCACAGGACCTCTGGACACTGATGCCTGACCCCAAGTCTGCAGAGAGAAGGGGCTGTGCTCTGGGCCTTCACTGGCTGGCCACCCCCCACCAGCAGACTGCCCGCCAGGGGACAGGCTGCCAGCTGGCGTCAGTGGACCGGTGGCTTCATAGTCTCTCATCACTGTGGGCCCAAAGCCTGGATCAGGCAAAGGCGCGAGGGAGTGAGGTCAGGAAGGGGCTGATTGCGTGCACGCTTACTTCTGTTGATAGGAAACGTTTCTCATTTCCCAGCTTCAAGAGGCCGCCTGCAAGCCCGCTGTGCCGCCTGCAAGCCCGCTGTGCCTGTCACGCATAGCCGGTGCTTTAACTCCTCACCTTCAGGCTTAGGACCCTGACCTCAGGCATGGTCCAGCCCCTGCCCATTGGCCTTGACTAGTCACTGCTCCCAGCACCCCCCTGGGAGCACGGGCTCTGCCGGACCTTCGGGTCTCTGCGCTGGCTGTTCCCACCACCTACCGCACCCAATCCCCTCTCTGTTCCCACTGTTGGCTTGCCTAGATTCTTCCTGTTCTTGGCGATCCAGCTCAGAGAGTCCCTCCTCGGACGGGGTGTCCCTGCATCCCCCTTCCCGCACTCCCTGGCTGGATCAGGAATCCCGCCTCCCCGCTCCCTGAGTCCATCTCACCCACGGGGCCGTGAGGTTCTAAGGAGGCCAGGACTGGTCTGCTGTTCTCTGCTTCCTCAATGTCTCCACCTGGGGCTTGGCCTGAATCAATCCCCCTGGAGATGATGAATGAATAAATGAAGGAATGAATGAAATCCCCATAGCATCCTTTAATCCGATAACGTTGGTCATTTGAGTGAAAAAGTGCAGAAAAGAAGCTGGAAATATGGGTCCTGACAATACCGGCATTTCAGGCGGGCGGGAGGGAGAAAAACAGTCATCTCGTCTCACCGCCTGGCAGGGTGGGCAGCCCATTTGGAGTCGCTGTTTCCAATAGAGATAGACGGGGTTTTCTGGAACATCGGGTCTGGCAAAACTCCAGAACATTTGTAGACTAGAAAATGACCCGTCATAAGAACTACTCATCAGAGGCGTGGAGCTGATTCTGAGGCAGTTTTCAAACGGGAGGGAGTCTCTCCGGCAGACAGAACTGTCCGGGTAGCTGCAAAGAAAAGAGCTGCACTCAGGCGTGTCCTGCAGAGCTGGAAGGCGTGCAAGCCAGGGCCACCTCCAGGAGGGACATCGGGCAGGATCTGTGGCAATGCTCACTGGAATGCCCCTTGCTCTAGGAGTCCCACGGGTGGCACGTCATCTCACAAAGTCCATAAAGAAATATGCCGAGGAACGTCCACTGCAGCCTCATTCACCAGGATATCAACCCAGATACAATGCAAACCGCCCCCACGTGGAGACTGTGGCGTGCAGCCATCGCCACGACAGAGAGCTCCCTGGACGGAAGGCTCTTGGGGTGGCCTGTACGGGAACCACACGGTAGCATCACAGCGTGGGGACTGCAATCCCATTTGTGACTTGCTGGGTTCAAATCCAAATTCTGCCACTTACCACCTGTGTGAGTTTGGGCAAGTGAACCTCTCCAAGCCTCAGTTTCCTCATCTGCAAAATGGGATGATTACCGTGAGGCTGAGATGAGTTAGCACAGGCAAAGCGCTCGGGGCGGTGTCTGGCATGTTTAGGTACCGGACCTGTGCTTACTGCTGTTATTAGTACTTGCGCACACTCGTGGTTACGCAGAATGTTTCTGAAAGATACAGGAAACTGTAGGAGCGGTTAGTTACCTCTGGGAAGGAGGAGGCGAGGAAGGGATGAGTGGGAAGTGGACGGTTCACTATCACCCTTTGGTGTTGATTTCACTGTTGTTTTGATTTTTTACTGCGAGCAGGTATCGCTTTGGTGATTCATAAGGGAGTTGGTACTCGAGACATGCTTAGCCGAGGCCATTTGGCCGGGGCACAGGGGACACTGAGGGATCAGGATTAACGCCTGCAGAGACGAGAAGGAAGGAAGTGGATGGGGGGCAACGGGGTCCTGCCCTGTGCCCTGTACACACGCATTTTCCTCTGACAGCAGCTCCGCCCAGGAAGGATGCTGCAACTGGTGGGAGCCCAGGTGGCAGGAGGTCGGTGCGCGTGCACGGCGGGGCTGGATTCGGACTCCACAGCCTTGCTCTCTTCCACTCATCAACCGGACCCGCGAGCGGAAGATCAGACCCACCAAGGGCCCCCTTGCCGATTATTTTGGGTGAATGTCTCAGCACAAGCAGGAACCTTCCCGCCGCCCACCTCCGCACAGTAAGTAATGAACTACAGTGTAGACCTGGGCAGGGCCCCCTGGAGACCCCAGGCCCTAGACCCACTCTCCCGATTCACACACAAAACCCTGACACAGGGAGATGACAGTAGGTCCAACTCGGGGACTGACGGACGGCGGCATTTAAGCAGAGACCCCACTTGACTTAAGAGGGGCCTTGGGGCCCAATAGACGCGGCCACGGCCGGCTTGAGGCCCACACAATGTAGCTAATTGGCCTCCGCATTTCTCTCTCTTGAATTTTAAATCCTTTTAGCCACAGATTATGGGACAATGGGCTGAATTCTCGGGGCTGTCATTAGTCTGGGGGACAGCGTACAGGCTCGCCGTCCCTGGGCCAGCCTCGTTTCCGGGTGGTTGAGAGGTGTGGGTGTCTCTCCTGGGACGTGCACACAAACGTAAAGAACGTCTCGGAGCCACAATGCCAGTTTCATCCCGGGCGGCGCGCCGGCCCTGACAAAGGAGCCTCTCCCCGCGGCTCAGGGCCCACGATCCGGAAGGCCCTCAGCCAGCTCCTTGGTGCTCGTGATCTGAGTGAAAAGCGGGCACCAGAACCCAAGTCAAACCCCGAGCTCTGCCCTGTACGGGCACTTGTTCCTGGTGCGGGGGATCCTTTGGAGTGTGGGCCCGAGGCCGGGCTGGGCTGCCCCGCTCCCCAGAGCGCCCTGCCTTTGCTGGACAATCACCTCGGCCCCTTTTGTTCCTGTGGGTTTTGATCTCACCTGCCTGCAAACTGGCAGCCATTGCCCCGCCCCATGCCCTGCACCCTCTTACCTGACCCTCCCTGACCCGCGGGGTCCCACCAATGCCATCTCCAGGGCGCCGGGCCATGGCATGGGGTGGAGGCTTTGACCCAGTCACACCTGGACTAGTAAAGATGCCAGAGCCCTAGGCCCCTTCCCACTGCCCGCCCCCAGCCCGGCTACGAATGTGGGATCACGGGAGTTTGGGGAGCATAGGCCCCTAAAACAGAGCTCCTGGTAAAGGCAGAAGACAAGCGCTTTGTCCCGTGGCGGGCACCCCTCCCAGGCTCTGTGTTCCCCACATGGCTGCTGCAGCCTCCCTTATAAATCACCAGTGATGAGCTTTTTTTTTTTTTTAATTACATTTTATTTTTGGCTGAGTTGGGTCTTCGTTGCTGCACGCAGACTTTCTCTAGTTGTGGCGAGCTGGGGTTACTCTTCATTGTGGTGCGTGGGCTTCTCATTGCAGTGGCTTCTCTTGCTGCGGAGCACGGGCTCTAGGCGTGCGGGCTTCAGTAGTTGTGGCATGTGGGCTCAGTAGTTGTGGCTCGCGGGCTCTAGAGCGCGGGTTCAGTAGTTGTGGCGCACGGGCTTAGTTGCTCCACGGCATGTGGGATCTTCCCAGACCAGGACTCGAAACCATGTGCCCTGCATTGGCAGGCAGATTCTTAACCACTGCGCCACCAGGGAAGTCCTGATGAGCTTTTAAACAGTCTTTCTTGTACCTAGATGAGGCCACATTTTGACAACTTGACTCCGCAGCAAAGAGAGATCCAGGGTCCTGGGTGCCTTGTCTGGCACCCAGGGACAACCTGGCCGGGGTACCCACTGTCCCAGCCCTGCTGAGGCTGCCATGAGACTTTGCCGCAGGCTGGTACCTGGGCTCTTTCTGCAGTGCCAACTCACAAACCTACTTGTTTTTATAGAGATTTATTGAGATATAACTCACATGCCACACAATTCACCCACTTAAGGTGTTTTAGTGGGTTCAGCGGGTTTTAGAGTATTCAGACGCTCAGCCATCACCACTATCAACTTTAGAACATGTTGCTCACCCCTCAGAAACCCTTTACCCGTAAGAATTGCTCGCTTTTCTCCCAACCCCCCCGCCGCTGGCCAGTACTCACCTAATTTCTGTTTGTATAAACAAGCCCATTCTGGAAATGTCACATAAATGGACTATAAAATAGGTGGTCTTTTGCGACGGGCCACACCTATGTTTTTCTTTTTTTTTTTTTTTTAATTGAAGTATAGTTTATTTACAATGTTGTGTTAGTTTCAGGTGTACAGCATAGTGATTCAGTTATTCTTTTTCAGATTCTTTTCCCTTATAGGTTATTATAAAATATTGAGTAGAGTTCCCTGTGCTATACAGTAGGTCCTTGTTGGTTTTCTCTTTTATATACAGTAATGTGTGTATGTTAATCCCAAACTCCTAATTTATCCCTCCCCCCTTTCCCTTTTGGTAACCGTAAGTTTGTTTTCTATGCCTATGGGTCTATTTGTTTTGTAAATAAGTTCATTTCTATCTTTTTTTTTTTGAGATTTCACATATAAGCAATATCATATGATATTTGTCTTTCTCTGTCTGGCTTACTTCACTTAGTATGACAATCTCTAGGTCCATCCATGTTGCTGAAAATGGCATTATTTCATTCTTTTTTATGGCTGAGTAATATTCCATCGTATATATGTACCACATCTGCTTTATCCGTTCATCTGTCGATGGACATCTAGATTGTTTCCATGTCCTGGCTCTTGTGAATAGTGCTGCAATGAACATTGGGGTGCATGTATCTGTTCAATTTAGAGTTTTCTCTAGATATATGCCCAAGTGGGATTGCGGGATCATATGGCAACCCTATTTTTAGTTTTTTAAGGAACTTCTATACTGTGCCCCATAGTGGCTGCACCAATTTACATTCCCACCAGCAGTGTAGGAGGGTTCCCTTTTCTCTGCACCTTCTCCAGCATTTATTATTTGTAGACTTTTTGATGATGGTCATTCTGAGCAGAGTGAGGTAATGCCTCACTGTACTTTTGATTTGCATTTCTCTGATAATTAGCAATGTTGAGCATCTTTTCATGTGCCCGTTGGTCATCTGGATGACTTCTTTGGAGAAATGTCTTTTTGTTTTTTTTAATATATTTATTTATGTATTATTTTTGGCTGTGTTGGGTCTTCGTTTCTGTACAAGGGCTTTCTCTAGTTGCGGCAAGCGGGGGCCACTCTTCATCGCGGTGCGCGGGCCTCTCACTATCGCGGCCTCTCTTGTTGCGGAGCACAGGCTCCAGACGCGCAGGCTCAGTAGCTGTGGCTCACGGGCCCAGTTGCCCCGCAGCATGTGGGATCTTCCCAGACCAGGGCTCGAACCCATGTCCCCTGCATTGGTAGGCAGATTCTCAACCACTGCGCCACCAGGGAAGCCCAGAAATGTCTTTTTGAAGCAAAGCAAAGGCACCCTCCTCTCTCGAGTGCCCCCCTCTAGCACCCGCTAGCCACCCACACATAGTAGGTTGTGAGAGGTAGGGCCCCAGCTCCCACCTGGTGTGGAGACAGCAGGCTTTTCAGCCACTTCTTTCAAGCTGGACTCTGAAAATCGGTGGGCGAGACCCATAGGGAGGCTCGTGGGAGCTGCCCAGTTCAGATCAGGCTGGCTGAGTTCCAAAGGAAATAGCAGTGATAGTCCTAACAGTGAGTGTAATTACAGCCCCTGTGTGCAGTGCCAGGAGCGCAATTGGACGTAAATATTTTTTGCAGTCTTCACCAGCTTAGACCCTGCAGTCACACTGCTAGATGTGGCAGGGCCAGCATTTGGTCCAGAACCTTGTTCCCAGCTCTCTGTCCTGCGATGTAACCCCATCACTGGCCCTGGGATGGGGAAAGGACAGGAAAGCCCCAGAAACCAGAGGCAGTACCAGCTCTGGGGACCTGCCCCCGGGAGCCCTGATGGTGCAAGGTCATTTTGGAAGATAACCCATGAAGGAACCTGCTTTCGCATCACAAACCTCTTGTAAAAGTATTCTCAAAACATCGGGCCTTAATTCCTTCCCAAAAGAAGTTCATCGCAAGCCCGTCCGTCAGCATCTGTGTCTCTGTGCATCTTCCGCTGGAATGACTCTGCACGGTGCCACCCATCAAGGTGGCCTTGGGAGTATTCGTTCAAACCACTGGTGGCTCATCTGTGACTGATTGAAATCAGACGGATCAGACCTCGAGGCCACTGACATCCAGCTGGAGACCACTGACATCCACCTGGAGGACGACACTGACATCCACCTGGAGGACACATGCCTACCTGGAGACCCCTGACAGCCACTCGGCATGTGTCATGAGCACTAACGAGACATGGCCATCTTCACCATAAGCCCCGCCCAGGCTTCAGTTGCTTCCAAATGTCCGACAAGGCAAATCTGACATCCACCAGCTATGGAAATTGCTGTCTTAGACCATCTGTGAGATCAAATACAGTCTGAGAACCCCTCTACAAACATTTTGTCATTCTCTCACTCATTCATTCATTCATTCATTCAACCATTCAACAGCATTTTGAATTCCTGCTTCGTGCCAGGCCATGAGCTGAGGATGCAGTTTGACGAGGACACATTCCTTTCCTGGTGGAGGCGGGGGTGGGTGGGGAGGGCCAGGAGACACCTACCACCGGGGAGAAGGTGGGTGACAAAAGCGAGTGACAGCAACACATTCAGGCCCTTTGGGCACGAGCTGGGGGGCCTCTACTGAGCCTGGGTAGGTCAGGAAGCAGCCTCTCCCCGCCTCATGCTGGCTGGCTTTGGACCCTAACTAACCACTCAGTAAGCATCATGGGTCCCTCCCACACTCCAAATCTCTCTCATTTTATTTTCCCCAAAGAGTTCCACCTTTGGGCATGTCTTCCCTTTCACCCCACACCCCTCTTTGCCTGGCACCCGAGTTCTGTGCAACAGGCAGGGTAGAGACAACTGGCTCCATTTCACAGGTGAGGAAACTGAGGCACAGAACGTAACCAGTTTGCTCAAGAGCCCACGGGGGGGAGTGGATGAGCTGAGTTTTGAATCCAGGACCCAAACCCACACACTGCTCCCCCTTTAGTAACCATCAACGAGAAAGAGAAAGCCAAGCAGGCAATGCTATTCTTCTGGATGTAACTTGTAGCCCACAGGGGGTGGTCACACCCAGAGTTTAACAAAAACCGAAAATCTATTTGCCAGACACTGATATAGTACTTGCTATAGGCAATGTGCTCTTTGAAGCATCTTATAAATATTAACTCCTTTAAGCCTCATAACGACCCTAGTGGATTTTCTCAGAGATGAGAAAACAGAGGCACAGAGAGGTCCAGCAACTTGCCTGTAGGTGCTCAGCGGCTTAGGGGCAGAGCCAGGATTCATAGGCAGGGACCCGGGCTTTGGAGTTTGTCTGAACCACCAGGTGCTGCTGTCTAACTCAGGACACCTTGAAGGATAATTACGGCGATTATGTGCTGGGTGGGGAAAAGCTCGTGATAAAATATTAAGTGAAAAAGCAGCACTCAATATTGTATGTGTATTTTGTTTGCAAATAGGAGAAGAATTATAGGCATCCTTTTATATGGAAAACGTGATAGCCATGTATTACCTGGGGCCTGGTCCTGGCAGGGGGCAGACAAAACACAGGACACAAGAGTGATTAGCGTGGAGGAATGGGGGTGAGGAGGGACCTTTTTTCCTCCCATGTTGATCCACCCCATTGTCTTTACAACAAAAATAGCTCGTTTCCCCATGAGTGGGTTTCTTTAAAGTGTCACTTTAAAGAAAATTCCTTTCGGATTCTCCAGGCTCATTCAGGTGCCTGGAGTGAGAGGAAGGGGGCCCATTATCCCGGGCTCGGGACACAGGGACAGGAGTCCCATCTCTGCTGGGCTTTGATCTCAGAATGCATCACCTGAAAGAAAAATGGCCTTTCTCTGGGATGCTAGGACATCCGGATGTAACCAGACCCCACGTGCAGAAGTGCGTGTGAGGCCGGAAGCTCAGGACTCCCACGGACCCCAGCTCCCCAGCAGTGCTTCCACGCAGGCATCTCCCCCAAGTCAGTCGTAGGGACCCCGGGAGGGTCCTGGACCAGCGAGGCAGTCGACCTCGCCCGAGATGCCCCAGCTGCAAACCCACCAGCAAAAGTGCGCTACACACGACCACATCCCGAGTTGTCAGGGGTGGAGGGTGGGGGAGGGTTAGGGCCACCAGTGCTGTTCACACAGGATGGAAGAGTTTGGGGACACTTCTGCCGTAGCCACCGGTGCATGGCCGGGGTCGCACACTGAAGCTGCCTCGCTACCACGATGAGCGCCACAGGCCATGTGGTCCTGGATGCGGCGGCACACGTAGTGGCTCAGAAGTCAGACTCTGGCCTCAGACCCAGCAGCTCTGTGTCTCCGTTTCCTCATCTGTAAAATGGAGACATAACAGCACCTACTTCATAGGGTCTTTGTGACGATGACCCCCCACGTGCAGTGAGCATTGGAGCAACATCTGCCACCTTCGCTCTCCAGCCCTTGCTGCAGTCCTGTGAGCTGCCTTCTGTCACCCACGCTTTGCAGGGAGGAATCGACATACAGAGAGCGTAAGTGACCGGCCCGCGGTCCCTGGGGGTGGCTTCCTTTCTGGGCCTTTCCTGGGGTCACGCCATCTCCCGGGTCATCACTGGACCCCCAGGTCCTGGGACGCAGCAGGGTCTCCCCCATAGAACTCCAGCAGCTGAGAAATATCCACCAGCTATCTCTCGGACAAAAAGATCTGACAAGAACAAATGGATTCGTTTTTATTTTTACTTACATTTATTTCAAAGGAAAATCCACACCTTTGTCAAGAATAGAGACCAACATCCTTTGCCCTGATTACAATGTAACTATAAAATATTATTATGTAACTATTAAAATAACTGCAAAAAACGGTATTATTGAGTTCTCACCAAGTCGCAGGCTCAGACGCAGGCACTTGCTCTTCCTTTGTAAAAGGGGAGTTGGGGGGTGTGGCATAAAGGCCAACTGCGATTAAGAAAACTTGAACGAGAAGGAAGAGAGCTTTCTCACCATTTTATGCGATTTCAGCTACACCAGCCCCCCTCGGTCCACTGGAATCCCTGTCCCACAGCCAGCGTCTTCCTCATGCCAGCGATGTCCCAAGCCCTGGACCTATGGGCCGGGCTGGGACGATGGGAAAGTGATACAAGCATCCAAGTCTCTGCCCCGAGGTCCCCCCAGTGGGCCTGGGTCTCGTGACCCCTCAGGCTGCCTTCTACAAGGCCAGGTGGGCCTCCTACTGCCCCTCTTGCCTCCCCCCTCAGAGGTTTTCTCCTTTACCACCTCCACCCACTTCCTTATTTACAGTTGGAGCCAGAGGCCCAGAGAGGGCAAGAGGCTTCTGAAGGTCACACAGCGGGCTAGGGGCCCCAAGGGGTTGGATTCTTTATTTATTGACGATGGCTGCGGCGACCTTAGCTACACAGTGATCGTATCTAATCCCCCCTTACCCTGTGCAGAGGTGGAGACCAGCTCAGAGGGTTGAGTGATGGGTGCAGGATTTGAATCCAGGCCTGGCGCCCTGGCCCCCATCCTCCCTCGGCCCCGCCCTCTCTGAGCCGCACTGCTGGCTGCTCATCGCCCAGCCACAGCCTTTTCCTGGCGTCCTGTCGGGATCAGTGGAGCCCAGCACACTCCCTCTTCAGGGCATGCTGGACTCCAACCGTCTCCGCCCCCCAATTTGTCTGAATTCTGTGGTCTTTAAAAATCCTTCATCTTCAAAGCCGGGAAGAGAAAAGGCTCCAGAGGGGCCAAGGGGGCATTGTGAGTGGCCGGGAGAACTTGGCTTAAGTCCCTGAAATGATGACTAATTGGAACCCGGGGGGTGGGATGGGGGTGTGTGTGGTGCTCTCACTGTGAGCGCTGCACCTGGGGGAGCCTTCGGGTGGGCAGGCGGGGCGCGTCCCCTTCCCAAGCTGGTCCAGCCGCGAGTCGAGGGCACCACAGCCCAGCTAAGTGGTGTCCACAGCCCCAAGTCAGACATTCCAGCTTTGGTTTGGGAAACCACAGGCGCCCTGAGTGAGCCCCACTGGACTTGGGTTCCTGGGTGGGAGGCACTGCAGTCGCGGGTACCAGCTGGGATGGGGGGTTGTAATAACAGCTTTTTGTCTTGGTTTTCCAGGACTGTTGTAACAAAGCACCACAAACTGGGCAGCTTTAAATAAAAGACATTTATTCTCTCACGGTTCTAGAGGGCAGAAGTCTGAAATCAAGGTGTTGGCAGGAACGAGCTCCTTCCAAAGGCTCTGGGGGAGGAGACTTCCTTGTCTCTCCTGGCATCTGGGGGCTCCAGGTGTCCCTTGGCTTGTGGCCGCATCCTTCCATTCTCTGCCTCCGTCTTTATATGGCCTGCTCGATGTGTCTGTGTCTCTATTTTTTCTTCTTACAAGGACATCAGTCATTGGATCAGGGTCCACCCTACGCCAGCATGGTCTCCTCTTAACTTGGTCACCTCTGCAAAGACCCTACTTCTAAATAAGGTCCCCTTCACAGGTTCCAGGAGTCGGGACTTGGAGATATCTTTTGTGGGGACACAGTTCTACCTCTACGCTCTCATGGTGGCAAATCCCTTTGCGGGCATCACCGTAGAGAATCCTTCCCACGTAGCAGCCTGAGAGGGAGGTGTGCTGTCATTTTCGTCATTGTTGCTATTTTACAGATGGAGAAATCAAGGCACAGAGCCATGCTCTGACCCGCCAGCCTAGGCACCTTGACTGTGTGGGAAGGGACCGTGATCCTCCCTCCTGGGGGGAGGAGACACCAAGGACATCAGTCCCCTGCCCTCTGGTAGCCCACGGCTCTCCGGTTCCATGCCCCAGGAGCTGCCCACCACACCACACTGCACTCCCTGTCAGCCAAGCTCTTGGCCTTGACGGAGAGAGTTGTGAATTCGTGAAGCTGAGCATCACGGCCAAGGAGCCAAAATGCAATCTGGTCCCAGCTCAGGCAGAGCCTGTTACTTGGCCTTGGACACCTCTCTGGGCCTCAGTTTACCCACTGGGAAAGGAGAAAGAATCTAGGTCTGCACTGTGTCATAACGAAAGCCGTGTGAGATGACTGGGCACTTCGCGTGTGGCCAGCGGGATCGAGGAACACAAGCTCCATTACACTTAATTTTAATTAAAATTTTGATTCAAAAACCGATGATTGATTTGGTTGCTACAAAACTTCTATGTGCATTTGGAACAGCTTGGGTGTGTGAATCTGCTTTTTCAACCTTAGATTTTATGAAAACTAAACACAGATCAAGTATACCCAAAAGAAAATTTTCCACGTGGATTGAGATGTTCCATTAGTGTAAAATGCACACACTTGATTTTGGAAACTTAATAGAAAGAAAAGAATTGGAAATGGCTCATTGGTATTTTCTACATTAATAACATATTGAAATGACACTATTTTGGATGTCTCCGGTTACATAACGTATATTGTTGAAGTTAGTGCCACCTGTTTCACTTTACTTGTTTGAAGGTGGCTGCTAAAAAAATGGGAAAATTGCAGTATATTCTTTTTTAAATTTTTTTAAATTAGAATATAGTTGATTTACAATATCATGTAAATTTCAGGTGTACAGCGCGGTGATTCAGTTATATATATATATGTATATATATATATTCTTTTTCAGGTTCTTTTCCCTCATAGGTTATTATATAATACTGAGTATAGTTCCCTGTGCTATTCAGTAGGTCTTTGCTGGTTACCTATTTTGTACATAATAGTGTGTATATGTGAATCCCAGCCTCCTAATTTATCCCTCCCCCCACCCCCCTTTCCCCTTTGGTAACCACAAGTTTGTTTTCTGTGTCTGGAGTCTCTTTCTATTTTGGAAATAAGTGATTGGACAGGGCAGGTTCAGATCAGGGGGTCTGCATCAATGATTTACCTTCTCTTGCAGGCGGGCTATTGCAGGAGACCCTCCACGTCGACCAGCAGTCGTAGGGAGGGGCCTCCGAGGGGAGCTGGAGGCTGGGGGTGTCTGGGCTGTGCCAAGACTCCCACGCTGCCCCAGCATGACCTGCACTTCTGTTTCTGGCATGCATTAGTGGGGTGGCCGAAGGATTAACACCCAAACCAGGACAGTGGGAGGGGGTGCTGGGACACTACCAGGCTGTCCTGGGCAGACCGGACGTAAGGGCCCTGTGACGGAGACTTCACAGCACAGCTGCACTCTCCCCTCCCCAGGGAAGCCTTCCGAGACCCCACTCCCACCCCGTGTCCCCTGGAAATCATCCAGCAACATGGATCATGGATGGACTTGGAGGGCATTATGCTAAGTGAAATACGTCAGACAGATACAAATACGAAAGACAAATACTGTTATGATATCACTTATATGTGGAATCTAAGACATACACCAAACTAGTGAACATAACAGAAAAGAAGCAGACTCACAGATATAGAGAACAAACTAGTGGTTACCAGTGGGGAGAGGGAAAGGAGGAAGGGAAAGATAGGGGTAGGGGATTAGGAGGTACGAACTACTAGGTAAAAAATAATCTACAAGGATATGTTGTACAACATGGGGAATATAGCCAATGTTTTATAATAACTATAAATGGAGTATAACCTTTAAAAAGTGTGAATCACTATATTATACACCTGTAATTTATATAATATTATACCTCAACTATACTTCAATTCAAAGAATTAGTTTACTGTGCTGAGTCTGTAATGCCTAGAAAAGATAGCTTAAGCCGACTTGGTGTTTGGTTAGTGAAGAGTGTTGCTTTAAGCGTGGTTAAATGCGACGTGTAGAGTATTCACACAGCACCCAGGCAAACGAGATTCTAGGCTGATCTTTCATTGGGAAAAAGCATTTAATCTCTTTGGGCTTAAGCCTCTTCATCTTGGACCATAAATACTTATTAGAACAAATATTTCCTAAAATTCTCCTAGTATACAATGTTACAAAATAAAAGTAGTTTATTAATGACAGAAAAAAAAAGCCATAGGCCTGAACAGACTCAGGGGGCGGGGAAATAGCCTCTACCTCCTGTGGGAGGAGCTTCAAAGCCACATGGCAAAGGGTTGTGGCTACAGGGACGGGCCAATCAGGTGTGGAGGTGCTGCTTCTTTGTATACCCTGTACGCCAAGCACCATCCTGAGAATCTGAAGGATGTTGTGGACCTGCCCTCATCCCAACACCCCCGTGTGTGTACACACAGCATTTCGTGTACAATTTTAGGGTGTTCATGCACCCTTGTTTCTGGCCCATCCGTGGAACTCCCCTGTGTGAATCAGCCCTGGGCATCAGGGCTGCAGCCATCGGGGGTCCACTGGGAGGCCCAGCTGAGGGCTGGTGGCGAACCCCCTTCTCCCCAGTGGTGGACAGTCCCGGTTCCCGTTGCCGTATTACAGACAACCCAACACTCAGGGGCACACACCCAGCGTCCCACGATGCTCTCAGGTCCTGCGGGTCAGACCCGGGTGCGACACAGTGTAGGCAGCTTGTCTCCCCAGGCCTCAGCTGGGGAGACCGGGTGGCTGGGCCCTGGGATCATCCGGAGGCTCCTGGGGGAAGCTGGGCTCTGCTGGGCCTGCGGTGGGGCTTAAATTTCTCCCGATGTGGCCGTTGGGTTCCGGAGGGCGTGTCCCCAGAGCAGCGCTGCAGGAGGGTGAGGCAGGAGCGGCCCCTTTGCCTTTCCTCTTTTTAACTTTATGGAGGAGTAATCGACAAATATAATTGTGTATGCTTGAAGTGCGCAACGTGATGACGTGATATACACACACAGGGTGGGATGATTTCCAAGATGGAGATAATCAGCACATCCATCTCACACACTGAACTCTTCTTCTGTGTGGAGTGAGAACGCTTAAGATCTACTCTGAGCCACGTTCAGTCTACGACACCGAGTTATTAGCTGTGGTCTCCATGCCGTGCGTTAGAGCCTCAGCAATTACTCTTCTTGTGACTGAAATAAGTGCCCTCCGATGCAGCTCCTTTCCCCCCAGCCAGCCCTAGCCATCACCCACCATCACGCCCACCACTCTCTTCTGGTGAGCGTGAGCCCACCCGGACTCAAGGGGAGGGGACACAGAGCCCTCCTCTCATTGAAAGGCTTCTCAATCACCTTGAAGCAATTTCTAAAGCCTGGCAATGACTCTCCGAGGGCAAGCTGCAGGGAGAGGCACCCACTCGGCACCTCCCACTGGGGGTGATGGGAGCTGACGGAGAGCGCTTCCCAGACCCCCAGAGATATGGGCCACCACCACGGGCCTGGCTCCCAGGCCACCCTGAGCCTCCCTGCCCCCCGCCCTTCCAGGGGATGGGGTCTCTGTTTTCCCAGTCCTGGGGTGCTCCCTTGCTCAACCTAGCAAATGGTGAGCCCTCCCTTCCTGTTTTAAGTAGGCAGCCAGGACAGACTGCCTGGTGCCACGGTCCTTCCCAGCTAAGCAGAGACTCGGGGTCCCTCTGCTGGGTTCTAAGCCCAGCCCTGCCATTCACGGCTCTCCCCCAAGTCACTCAATCCAGAGCCTCAGGGGTCTCGGGGTAAAATGGAGATAATGACAGTTCTTCCCTCTGGGGACGATTAAGTGTGAACTGCTTAGCACATGGCCTGGGACACGGCAAGTGCCAGACGTCAGATGTTATTATCATCAGAAAGATCAAAGTTTTGAAGTTTCCCTGGACCCTTTCCCACGATCCCCCATCTGTCCTAAATCCATAACCTTCTTTGCAGCAAGGTATCTGCCTCGAAGAGGCTCCTAACAGAAGGACCTTTGCTTCGGGAGCAGTTCACCCAGGACTCCTTGAATCCCACACCCCCTGGTCTTGAGACCCTTGGGGCACCTGGTTCCTGTCATATCGAGGAGCTGGCGGCGTCAGTGCCCCCATTTTACAGGGGAAGAAACCGAGCTCAGAGTGTGAAGTGAGTTGCCCAAGGTCGCTTTGCCACGGAAAGGAGGCCCCAGGATCAGAAACCGACTGTGTGATCCCAGAGTCAGCACGCGTAGCCACTGGCTGCCCTGTCTCCGGCCAATCACAGGTCAACCGCATCCAACAACTGTCACAGAAGCAGTGTGTGGGTCGAGTGCCCTCGACGGGCCAGGATGGCACCAAGCCCTCTTTGCAGACCATCTCATTTCATCCTTCAACAACCCCATGGGGTCTATTTGATCATGACGCCCTCTTAGCAGAGAAGGAGCCCAAAGCAGAGACAGGCTAAATAGCCCCAGGTCCTGCCACAGTTTGAACCTGGATGGTCTGAGCTCACGCGTTATTCATCTCGGGACCATCCTGCACCAACATCCAGCAAGCAAATGAAGGGGAGGATTTAAAAACAGAAAGTAACCATTCTAAAACTAGTTCACATGCGTCGTGGACGCATCCTGTGCTTTGCTAAGTGCTGATGGGCATCAGACGTGACCCTCACAGCGCCCTGCGAAAATGAGTAGACCCAGGATCTCATTCTACAGATGAGGAAACTGAGGCTCAGAGGATCTAGATAGTTGATTTCAGGGCCTGTCTATGTTAATTTCCACGCGGCCCCGCACTGCTGACTGGCAAGCAAAGGGGAAGAGCCATCATCTCGCGTCTTGTTTGCACGTGGAGTCTCTGTGTCCAGACTGGCCGGCCCCCTGCAGGTTTCTGCCTCCTGGTCAGGCTCCTTCAGCTGCTGGGGGCCCAGAGCTCCGGCCCCTCCAGGCTAGCTCACCTGGGCCCTGGCTGGAGGCCCCGCCAGGCACCTCCCTGCCTGGAAACACCTGGCTGCCGTCTCCCCATGGGAAGCTGCAGACACTAAGGGCAGGTGAGAAGCCAGGGGCTGACTGTCCCCACCCCGAACCCCGAGACGGCTGCCCTGCTCAGTGTCGTCCTTAAGAGGCTGGGGCCACAGGCCAGTCCTCCCGGCGAAACGCAATCGTCCTCCTGGGAGAGGGGCCTCCTCTTGGCGGGCGAGGCCGCGGAGGCCGTCCCACGAAGGGCCCTCTCAGGAGCCCGGCCTCCCCTTTGTTGAGATTCCCACTTAGAATATCAAAGCTGCGGGGCCACAATGCCCCACTGAAAGCTGAGTCACCCAGGTTCTGTGACACCACCAAGCCCTCCTGCCGTCTCGCTCTGAGCGGGGCTCCTAGTGCCAAATGAAAAGGAAATCCCCGGCCAAGGGTGGGCCTGGGCGGCGGCGGGGCCTGGTGAGGCCGGTGCTGCATAAAGGGGCCTTGTTCTCAAATCAAAAGGGCCTGAACACAAAGGGGAGAGAAGAAAGGGCCGGGTGGAGGGGCCAGCTGCAGTCTGGCGCACCTTGAAGGGCGCGGAGTGCCAGGCCCGCAGTGCCCGCTGGCAGGGGCGGCCCCTCCTCCACCGCTCCCCTGGCAACACTGGGCTTTTCCAGAAGCCCTGCAGTGGGAGGCAGACAAGCACGGGGTGGGGTCTCACATGGAGCCAAACAGCAGCACCCTCGAGACCCTGGCACCAGGTGTGAGCGGGGTGCCCACGGGGGCAGCTGGCACCAGCTTCCTGCCCGCACCAGTGATGCCAGCACCATCAACGGCACCCTCGCCACCAGCAATACCAACAAAGGAAACGCCAGCAGCACCAACAACGCCAAGAGCGTCCCCAGCTCCAGTCCTGCATCTGTAGAATAAGGACGACGCCGTGGTACCCACCTTGCAGAGCTGTTGTCAGGATTAAACGAGTGCATCCAGAGAGGTCCTTAGAATCGTGTGGGCAGAGGGCAACCTACATTTAGGAGGCATTTGCCCTGGGCCAGACTCCACTCTAAATGCCTGACGTGAGGCATTTCCTCCAGAGGGTGACACTCTTGTCATAATTCCCACTTTACAGATGAGGACACTGAGGCCCGGAGAGGTTCGGGAGATTGCCCTCAGCTGGGATGTCTAGCTCCCAGAATCTGAACACAGGCAATCTGATCCCAGAGCCTGTGCCCAAAGCAGGCTGCCAGGCTGCCTCTCAAGTGGATGAGCCGGGAGGGCCCAGGGTGTGAAGGAGGCCGAGGCCACCAGCAGAGCTGACCCCGAGCCCCTGCCCGGGGCACGCCCAGCGCTGCACCTCCAGGGCCCACAGGAAATACCTGCCCAGGGGCTGGACTCAGAGCAGTGGCCCAACGTGGTCTCAAGGCAGCAACAATCCACAGCCGCCAGCTGCCGGCCTGCCCTGTGAATTTCCGACTTGCTGGCACCACAGTCCCAGGAGCCAATTCCTGGATAGATCAAGGAGACGTATTATGTATCCTGACACGATTCGGTCTGGCTCCTGGGTCAGTGGCACGATCATTTTTCTCCGTGATCAACACACAGCCACCAAACTGATAGGTTCCCAGAGTCTAGGCTGTAGCTCCCGGGTGACTAATGCATGCTTTTGCCACTTTGTGGCATTTCTCAGCAAGAAGCAGCCCCCATAAGACCCCAGGAACCCGAGGTCCATGTGTCCTCAACCAGGTGCTAAGTCTCTGATGCTCAGGACAGCACGCCCTTTGCCCTTTCAGGATGAGAGAGGATGATTCCGCAGATGACTTCGTGTTCTTGAGTCCAACTTTCCAACCAGAGTCAAGTTCGCCATGACGTCCCGAGGGGCCAGCCCCGCCTTAGGCTGACTCCAAAACCCAGAGAGCACATGTTTGCAGTCAGACAGACCTGAGTTCCAGTCATGGTGCTGCCACTTACCCGCTGAGCAGCCTTGGATAAGTAAGTCACCCTCTCTGGGCCTCAGTCCCTCGTGTACAAAATGAGGATGACACCCGTCTCTCGGAGCTGTTATCAATGCGTTAATCCATATAAAGTCCTTAGAATAGTGTTGGCAGAGAGCAAGCCCTATCTTAGCGAATAACAACAACAGTAATCATAACAGGATGATGATGGTGATGGTGATGGCGATGATAAGCTCGGTGTTTAGCTTAAGTTTTCAGAAAATTATAGCTGTTGGGCATGGCAAGTCGCATTGGGCTACAAGGCAAACTCGCCCTTCAGGGTGGAGGACTTAGCAGCAGCCGGGTCCTCACTCGGGGGGCCAGGTGGGCTCCACCAGCCCAGCCGTGAGTTCAGAGGAGATGGGGAATTGAGTGGCCGCGTTGTAGCACCCCCGGTGGCAACCACAGAGAGCCTCAGGGCCTCGTCCTGGGACTCCGGGGCCACCGGCACCCTGAGGGCACTTGCGGACATCCTTCTGGGTGCCTGAGTAGGTACAGGCTTTGCTCCTTCCTCAGTTCATCGGCTCCCCCAGACCTAGAGCTTCCCGTCTCATCTGGGTACCCGAGCCCCGTGTGGGCAGGAGCTGTCTCCAGCCCAGGTCCTGGCCTTCGAGGGAGCTGGTTATGCTGGGGAGGTGGAGACGGCTCTGTACCCTCTTACTTGTAGCAGCAAAGCCCACTTCTTAGACAACGCTTTGAAGCAGGCTTCCCCAACCTGGCCCCCACTGCTCCCCACAGCCCAGGGATCTTTTTGGTTTTGTAAACCACCTTGGCCAGCTTTGACGTGGCCCTCCGATGATCTAGGTCATCAACAGGCAGGCCCTGCACAGAGAAGCTGGCCTGGACCCCTCTCATCCCAACGGCAAGAAAGGCACAGGCTCCCCTCTCAAGCCTTGGGGGGCAGAGGAGTGGTGGTGGAGGGGCTGGCTGGCTATGAAGCAATCCCACAGAGGCCCTGCCAGCACCTGGGTGAGGTTAGGGCCTTGAGGCCCCATGGGTCACACGGTAGGTGGCAGCTGAGGAGGGAACCTCCCAGAGGGAACCCAGCACGGGGCCTTTGGAGGCAGGAAATCTGGTTTGCACTTCAGCTCTGGCACTTTCCAGCCTGTGGCAGGTCACTTATCCTTCGTGACCCCCAGTTTCCTCATTTTAAAAATGAAGGTGGTGATAGAAAATCAAGCCTCCTGACACCATGGCAGTGAGGACTAAATGAGATGATGCATACAGTGCCTGGTATACAGTAGGTGCTCAGGAGGAGCTGTGACGATGATAGTGGTGATGAAGATACGATGTCAGTGACAATGAGGATGACAGAGATGAAGCTGGTGGTGTGAGGAAGACGATGATGGTGAAGGATGATACGACTATGTCGATGATGAAGAGGAAGAAAATGGTATCAGTGAAGATGGTGAGATGATGATAATGATGAAGATGGTGAAGGAGTTGATAATGATGGTGGTGAAGAAGATGGTGATGAAGATGGTGAAGGAGATGAAGATGAAGATCGTGAAGAAATTGATGATGATGGTGAAGATGAAGATTGTGATGGTTGAGAAGATGATGATGGTGATGAAGACGGTAAAGAAGTTGATGATGATGGTGAAGATGATAATGGTGATGAAGATGGAGAAGATGATTATGATGATCTTGAAGAGGATTGTAATGAAGAGGGTGAAGATTAGGATGTTAATACTGCTGAAGATCTATTCCAATTCTCTCTTTATGGGCACAGAAAAGGGAGGAACTAACCCAAAGTCAAAGCAATTAGTGGTAGAGCCCAACCTGGCATCTTAAGCTCCTAACTCCCATTCCAGTTCTCTTTCCCCTGACCGCACATCCCTTGATATCACCTTGAACTGAAGCAACTGATCTAATCCTTAAGCGTGTCCCTGAGATTCATGGATACCCAGAATTAGATGCCTTGGGCTTAGATCCCTGGATGTGTGGAGTCTGCCTGTTGCTTCCTCCATTTCCCTCCTCCCTTTCTTTAGAACAGAAGCCCTGTAGGTTGATATGGCCAATGGAATGCAGGCAGAAGTAATCAGATGGGGTTCTTAAGGAACTCTTTTTGCCCTTCCCTCCATCTTCCGTCCTCTGCCTGGGATGCCAACAGGGTGGCTGGATCTGGAGCAGCAATCTTGGATCATGAGGTCATGAGAAAGGAAGTCACATGCTGAAGAGTGAGGAGAAGAAAGGGAAAGGATCAGGGTCCTTGATGACCACAGAACCTCACGCCAGTGCCAGAATGCTCACCTGTGCTGCAGAAGTGAATCACCTGCCCTGTGGAGCATTCATGCTGGTTGAGGGAGACAGGAAATAAAACAATAAACGTGTGAATGTGTTCAAGTCAGGTGGTGATAAAGCCAAAGAAAGGGATGGAGAGTAGCCATGTTGTGCTGCTTTAGAAGGAGTGAAAGTCCTCTAAGTCCTGCATAAAGTCCGTCAGAGGGGAGGAGGGTCTTGGAAATATGCCTCGTGTGGTCAAGGAACAAACAGGGGTCAGGGAGCTGGGGTTGTGTGAACACTGGGGTGTAAATGGATTTGGATGGGGACCTCCAAAAGACATGTCCATGTCCCAGTCCTGGAACCTGTATTACCTCATATGGCAAAAGGTATAATTAAGCTAAGGCTCTTGAGATGAGGAGTTTATCCTGGACTCTCTGAGTGGGCCCTACGTGCAATCAGATTTGTCCCTATAAGAGAGACACACAGAGGAGAAGACAGAGGGGGAGCAGGGGGCCATGTGACCACAGAGGCAGAGACTGGAGTGAGGCGGCCACAAGCCAAGGGTTGCAGACAGTCACCTGAAGCTGGAAGAGACAGGAGGGATCCTCCCCTAGAGCCTTTGCGGGGAACACAGCCCTGCCGACACCTTGAATTTGAACTTCGGGCATTTGACTGTGAGAGGATGAATCCTTACTGCTTTAAGTCACCACGTTTGAGGTCCTTTGTTACAGCATCCCCAGGAAACTAATATAGGGGTGAGTGGTGGGTGCTGAGATCAGAGACAGAGGTGGGGGCCTATTGCCCAGGGCCTCGTAAGCACCTTGAGGACTCCGGTGAGAGCAGCGGCCATTGCAGGATCAGGAGCAGGGTGTGGGGGGATCTGATGTGCGTTTTTAAAGGACACTCTGGTTGCCAGGTGGGAGGAAATGGGCTGGGAGACATCTGCAGTCATCCAGATACTAGAAGGTGCCCCTGGCCTCAAGGGCCCTGCCCAGGGCTGCCCCACACGCCATCGGGCAGTTGCTTTTGGTGTTCCAAGTGCTCTGGGGGCAGAGAATAGGGCATGGCTGGGCCCCTCTGATCAGCCAAACAGAACAGATGTGTTTTTAATGGGAAACAAGAGGCCATGTGCCCTCTGGGCAGAGACATGGTTGTGTGTAAATATTTAGAAAACTGGGTGTGATGTGTTCATATAAAAAGAATTCCCTTCCTTTTCTTTGAATGATTCTTTGAATGACACAGTGGAAACACCCAATTGTTTTCACGCCAACATACAGGCTGGTCGGTGACCTTCAGTGGGCTGAGGCAAAGGGGACAGAAGGGGAGAAGGTGGTCCAGTAGACTTCAACCAGAAGCCCTCCATCAGGTAACAGAAGAACCTGGGTTCAGCTGGCCCTTGGGCACCCCCAAGGTACTGTCACCAACGGGAGCTGCATGGAGACAAAGACCAACGGCTGAGACCGAATCCTCAGGTAAATGGTTTTATCAGTCAAGTGGAATCAGAGACCTTTGCAGCTGGGTGAAGAGGCAAAGCTACTGCACCTAAAATTAGTTTGCAGAAGAGATCGTTTTTCTCAAAGTGCCTGCACATTCTCCCAATCCACCTTTGCTCACACTACATCACCTCTTCTCTGCTCTTCACCTGTGCAGTTCCTGGCTCTAGGTGAGCAGATGCCCAAGGTGGGGGCAGTATTCAAGAGACCCTGGGCTGTGAGTGCAAGAGGACTTTCCTTGGGCCACCCAAGAGGAGGAGAAAATCAACCCATCAAGACAGGAAAAGCACCTGGGGCATCTAGCTAAGCGGCTGGGTGGAGTTGGAGAGCACAGTGCTGAGCCTGGGGGCCACCCTGTGGTTCAGGGACATGACTGCTGCACTGCCTACAGCGGGGGAGCTTTTAAGGGCACCGAGGAGCTCCAGCATCGCCCGGACTGCTCTAAGCCATGCCCCAAGCTTGCATATCCAAGGCCATCACCTCCATGGTGCGCCAGCCCTGACTGCCCCACGACTTCCCTCTTCTTGAGCTCCTTTAGCATTCATAAGCCAGAAGGAGAGAGCTCATGAACACCTGCTGTGTGCCAGTCTCTGTGCCAGGGCTTTACATGTTTCGTATCACTCTCATCACATCTTGAAAAACAGGAGCTATTGATATCCTCCTTTTGCAGATGAGAAAACAGACTCCGAGAAGTGGAGACTAGTCCAGACTCACACAAGCCTGTTTGTATATCACACTGTCTTTCCCGGCTCAGAATTCATCTCATTCTCCAAGTATGTATTGAATGCTCTTTGACACCTAGCTCTGTTCCAAGCACAGTGGGTATCGTAATGAGCATAACAGATGCAAACCCCTGCTTTCTGAAGGAGGCTTCTGGTGCTGGAAATGTTCTGATCCTCAAACACAAGTGTGTTCAGTTTGAAAGTCATCAAAGTGTACCTCCACCATCTGTGCATTTACTGTACTTAAAGGAGAAAAATTTTTAGATCCCTGCCTTCACTGAGGTTACATCCTGGTGTGTGAGATATGGTAGGCTGAATTAAGGCCCCCAAAGATATGCAGGTCCTAGTAACTTGAACCTGTATGTCACTTTGTGTGGCAAAAGGAACTTTGCAGATATGATTAAGTTAAAAATATTGAGATGGGGAGAGTATCCTGCATTATCCAAGTGGGCCCTGAATATAACCAAAAATGTCCTTATGAGAGCAAGGCTGAGGGAGATTTGATTACAGCAGAGGAAGTAGGAGATGTAATGATGGAGGCAGAGGTTGGAGTGATGCAATGAAGAAGTTATGAGCCAAGGAATGCAGGCAGCCTCTAGAACCTGGAAAGGACAAGGAGTGGATTCTCCCTGAAGCCTCCAGAAGGAACCAGCCCTGATGACACCTTTACTTTAGTCTAGTGAAACTAACTTCAGACTTCTGGCCTCCAGAACTTGAAGAGGATACATTTCTGCTGTTTTAAGCCATCAAGCTTGTGGTGATTTGTTACAGCAACAACAAGAAGCTAATACACAGAGAACTTTTATTTTCTTGAACCACTTGAGATAGTTGCCAGTGTGATACCTCACCACCCCCTGACTGCTCTAGTGCATATTTCTTACAAACAGTGACATTCTTTTGCATTATCACAACAAACTATCAGAATCAAGAAACTGATGCTGATATATCACTACGCACTTCTGGCTTCACCACAATAGTGTCTTTCTAACAAAGCATCCAGTTCAGAATCTTAGTCTCCTTCAGTCTGGAACATTCTTCAGTTTTCCCTTGACCTTCACGGTCCTGATGTTTTTGGATACAGGCCAGTTACTTTGAAGAATGACTCCCAATTTGGGTTTGTCTGATGTGCCCTCAGGATGAGGTTCAGGCAGGTTCTGCATTTTTTTGCAAGAAGTGGTGCTGCATCCTTCTCACTGCCTCCTGTCAGGTGGTGTGCAATTTCAATCAGCCCACAGCTGGTGCCGTCCACCCTGATCAGTGGAGTCTGCTGGCCTTCTGTGCTGCGATGTTCCTCCACCTTCGTAATTAATATGTATTTCAATTTATTTGTTTACTTATTTATGTCATCATGGAGTCATGGTTTCTTATTTTAGGCAATGAATTATAGTACACTTCTGTCATTATTTATTTTGACCCTCAATTTGTTCTGCGTTTGACCAGTGAAAGCCACTTTTGATGTGTCTCATAATTTTTTGAGCACTTCCCGATTCACTGGAATAAGATGCTCCAGACTCACCTGGTACCTTCCCTGCCCCTGGAATCAGCCACTTCTCCAAAGAGTCCTGTCTCTCCAATGGCATCTGTGTTTCTCAGTAAAGCAGGAGGCAAGACCACCAGCTGAGAGTGAGGACAGGGAAGGTGGTGTTGGAGGTTCAAGCAGAGAGGAGGCCCCAGTTTTCTCTAAAAAGAGTGGAGGGGGGAACAGAAGAGAGGGGTTGAGAATAAAGCCAGTTAGTGGGTGACTGTAACCTGTTCTGTTTTACAAGCATTCTTCATCTTTTCTCCCCATTTTGCAAAGTCCTTAGGGCCTATGTCCTAGTCAGCTTAGGCTCTATAACAGAACAGCACAGACTGGGCAACTTAAACAACAAACATTTGTTTCTCCCAGTTCTGGAGACTGGAAGTCCAAGATCATGTGCCGGCAGATTCAGTGTCCGGTGAGGACCTGCTTCCTGGTTTGTAGATGGACACCTTCTCACTGTGTCCTCACATGGCAAAAAAAAAAAAAAAAAAGTATATGTTGGGGAAAGCAAGCTCTCTCATGTGTCTTCTTATAAGGGCACTAATCCCATCACTGGGGCCCCACCCTCATGATAAAATCACTTCCCAAAGGCCCCAGCTCCTATCATTACACTGGAGATGTGTTCCAGTGTATGAATTTGGGGGGGCACATAATGTGGTCCATAGCAGGCTATAGCCCCCAAATCCTTACTGGGAGCTCACAAGAATAGAAATTCAAAGAAAATCAATCTTCAGGGCACACAGAGGTCTTTAGATCAACTTGCCGAGTCCTCACCACACAGTTGGAGCTCCTTACCTTGGCAGCTTGATTGAACCATCACACATCCTTTGAACTGGACTTACAGGGGTTTCCCACCTGGCTGCTTGCAGATTCCTCACCAGCCTGTACCCTTGCCCCACCCAAAGACATCAGACCAGGAATTTTTTAGCCTCTGTGTGGATCTGAGCAGGCAATAACTCCCTTGGTCAGAAAAGAGAAAGTTCGAATGATAGTGGATGGTTCTGGAAACTAGAAATGCCCTCCCCAACAAGTTCCTTAAGGGGAAGCGATCTAAAGCATCTTCAAACTGCTTCCTGCCTCTCAGCTCCCTCTCACTCCCTACAGACACCCTTCTCAGCAGGCCAAGAATCAAGTTTAGAGCAAGGACACCCCCTGGGAGACAGGGACCCAAAGCCTGTGCTTAAAAGGGGAACTCATATATATGTCATATATATGCAATTATATACGTAAAAAGTACACACCCCTTCTGAAGTCACAATTCACCATTCTATTTTCTCTTCAAGCAAAAGAAGGGAGGAGATGGATGCCATTCTCTACCTCCAAGCTTTGGGTCCCTCTCCTTGGAATGCCAGCCTTTTTCTGGGAAGACTCATTCATCCTTCCAGGCCCGGCTCCCTCGCCTCCTCTTCTGTGAAGTCTCAGGGGTCCCCAAGACCAACCTCCAGTTCATTGATTCACTGGAAGGGCTCACAGAACTCAGCACAGCTGTTATACTCATGGTTCCATGTTACAGCAAAAGGATGCACATTAAAATCAACAAAAGTGAGAGGCTGGCGGGGCAGAATCCAGGAGACGCCAGGCTCCAGCTTCCGGTTGTCTCCTCCCCGGGGTCACATCCTCCCAGGAACCTGTGTGACCACACGCCTGGAGTCTTGCCAACCAGGGAAGCCCACCCAAGCCTGGGTGTCCAGGGCTCTTTTGGGGGCGTCAGTCACATTGACGTGGAACTCCTTGGTCTCCAGTCCCTCCAGAGACCACACTGATAGATCGAGGCCAAAGGCCCGGGTGCACACACTCTTCCAGGGAAGATGCTCCAGTGCACTGAGGTTATCTCCCAGGAGCCAGAACAGAGTGCGGGGTTGGATCACCCAAGTCCACCAACAACCCTTGACCACACAGAAGCCTCCTTTGCTTCCACCCCTTCCAGCTCCCACCTCTGGTCACCCATCCTGCTGTTCCACCAGCTGCCCTCTATCGGCACTGATCACACAGACAGTCATCTGTGCATCTCCCCCCACACCAGGATGGATGGAGACATTCCCATGTCTCTTGACCCCATCCCAGAAGGTTCTGCAAATCTCTAAGCTTCCTTTCTTCAGGATTACCCTAAGGCAAGGCCTTCCCCTTGTGTACCTGCCACTGAAGCTGAGTCAGCCTGGGATGTGGGGGCCGTTCATTCATTAGATGGTAGCTGTGCACTTCCCAGGTAACAGTCCTTGTTGAATAAGACATACCCCTCCCCTCACAGATCTTCCAGAACAAGAGTGTCGTTATGCTCAAGCCTCACCACTTCCAGGAAGCCCACCCTGATTGCAACCCCTCCCAGGTCTTCAGTGACTGGTCTGTCCTTCAAGCTGCCGCAGACTGGCTGACTGGACCCAGCCCCCAAGGCCACTCATGACTGTCCCAGCTGGGTCAAATAGTCCTTTTCCTGGGAATTTGGAATAGGGAGACAAGAATTATAGCCAAGCTCTGAGGGGCGCTTGTCTTAGGACATGACCTAGAGCCACCTTGGGCATCATTTTTGGCAGTCAGCAAGGGGAATGTGAGTGAAGGGTGGTGCACGGGGCAACAGTGGCAAGAGTCCCTGTGACCTCGGAGAGAGCATGGCCGGATTCCTGGTGACTTCCCAGCTCAGGGCAGTGGGCCCCCGGGCACTGGGAAGATACCCCTTTTCCATCCAGGTAGCTTCATCTGTCTTATTCCTGGTGATGTAAACCTAGATCACTTAGTGAAGGCAGTGCCTTCCAGTTTCTTTACTGAAGTTACTACTTTTCCTGTTGTACTTAATAATTATTTGGGGGGAGATACTTTGAGACTATGAAAATACTTTGTTTCTCCTTGAAATTTTACCCACTTATTTGAGCCTCTATCTGTGGATCTGTAACAATTATTACTGTATTGTTCTAATGGTGACTTTCTATTTTCTCAATTCTTTCTACATTTATTAAATGGAATTCTTTTCTAAGGAAGAGCTGTCCCCTCTTCCCATCACTTATTTACTCCACCCAGATTTAGCGTACAGGTGCATTTCCTCCCCTGCTGCAGGGCAAACTTTCACGTTAAGCAAACCTTGAGATTCCTGTCTTGTCCACAAACTGACTCCATGTGTCAGCCAGTGACAAGCCTTCGTACACCCTACAAAATTTCTCTGATGCTCTCACAAATAAAAGCTTAGACTGTGCTCACAAATAAACTTTTTTTTTTTAATCTGGAAGAATGTTTTCTTGTTTAAAAAACGTACAGAGAAGGGTATGGGGAAAGTAATTGCAGGAAGAGGGAATAGCATACACGGTGGCTTAGAGGAAAATTGTGAAATCCAGTCCTTAGCTGGAATCTGAGTTGCTTTCTGAAGATGATACCATTTACACAGCATCTCTCCTACTTCTGGGCTGGTACCCTCTTCAAGGCCCTTTTGTTGATCCTTGTGGTTGAGTGACCGCAGAAATGTTTCCAATTGTTTTGTCCCTGAATCCATACCTCTGGACGCAGAAATCCCCATCAGGGGGCAAAGTGTTATTTCCTCACCCCCTGAATGCCACCTTGAATCTAGGCTTATCTTGTGACTTGCTTTATCCAGTAAAGCACTGGCAGAATGACCAGTTGGCAGTTCTGAGCCTAGGCCCCAAGAGGACCCTACCATGTGGACCAGCCCAGGCTAGCCTGCTGGAGGAGGAAAGACATGTGGCGCCATTGCCCCCGTCACCCCAGCTCAGAGCCAGCCCACCATCAGACATGGGAGTGAGGCCATCAAAGACCAGCCAGTCCCCAGACAACCCACCAGCTGACTGCAGACCTACAAATGACTCCAGTCAAGATCACTGAAGCCTGATCCAGATCAGCAGAACTGCCCAGCTGAGCCATGGGTCGGTTTTTTAACAACAGAAACAAATGTTTATTATATGAAGCCACTGAATTTGGGGATGATTTGTTACACAGCAACAGCTAACTGCTACAGTTCTTAACTACTCCCACATTCAAAACTAAATTCTATAACACTCGAAGAGATGCCGTGTATGAAGCTGTCTTCTGATCCAGCCTGTCATAGGGTGCGTGACACCAAGAGGGATCAAGTGACCTGCCAGAAAGGAGACAGCAAGTTACAGGCAAATACAGGGACAGAACACAGAACCCCAGCCTCCAGTCCAGTGTTCTGTCTATGACACCTTCTGCTTTCCCTTAACCACTCTGCTTCACCAAATCTTAGTTTTCACATCCTCAGATTGAGACTCTCTGACTCTACAAAGTGTCCCTTGGGGTTCACCTGCACTGACCCAGGGCTGAACTTGGCAATCCAGGACTGCTGCCCACCTGGGGCAGGTTCCTGCTTAACCTAAAGACCGGTCACCCTCGCCATCTCTCCCTCCCCTTTCTCCTGGAGGAAACAGCTGTGCTCTGCCAGTTGCTGCTTTGGGAGGGGCCTCAGACACTGTGGGCAGAGATAGTCCTGAGCTCACATTGCAACATAAGTATCTGTAAATTAATGATCAATAAACGATATTAATCATGGGAAAGGCTTCTCTCTGGGATGATCCACGTCTAAATAACAGTAACAATGGCAGCAACAATAACAGTAAGTACCACTTACTGAGGTCCTGGGCGTGTCTTGTGCTGTACCTCACTCCATGCTCCTAGCAACTTACGATAGAGCAGGCATGGTCCCCAGTTCACAGGTGAAGATGTTCAGACGTGCAGAACTTGCCCAGTGTCACACTCGATCTCCCCTCAGAGAAGCTTTCCCAACTGCCCTAGTGAGAACAGAGAGCCCCCATTAGTGCCTGCCCCTCACACTGGTCATGTGACATGTTCCCCATGTTCCCCGCCCCCCCCCCCCCCCCCCAGGATGGGCACCCATGATCTCAGTCTGTCCCACTCACAGCTGCACCCAGAGCCTGTGTAACCGAGCAGGACCATATGGGGCCTTCCCCCATAGGAAGGGACCCCCCCCAACCATGTCCTCTGCCTGCCTCTTGTCTGTAGAAAAGCTTTATCCTCCTAGGTCTTCCCCAAGTTCCAAAGAATAAACTTAATCAGAGAAGTGAGAAAATGCAGAGAGAAAGGGAAACAGTCAAACAAGACAAAATAATTAATAATAGTTTAGCCATTAAACAAAGTCAAGGGCCTTTAGTTCCTCCTCCAGGGTTATAGATAATGTTCTGAGCCATGTCCTTGAGCTGTTTTGCAGATACTGAGACCTCCACCAGGTGGAAGAAGTTAACTACATGCTGCCCACGAACACATAGACCCCAGACTGGTGGGAACCAGAAGGTTGATGATGTTGACTCCCAATTACCTCACCACCAACCAATCAGAAGAATGTCCACCAGCTGATCACACACCCCACAAGCCCCCTCCCTCACCCTGTCTTTAAAAACCTTTCCCTGAAACCCATCGGGGGAGGTCAGGCCTTTTGAGCACTAGCTGCCTGGACCCCTTGCTTGGCGCCTGTTATAAACGCTACACTTTCCTTCACCACGACCCGGTGTCAGTAGATTGGCTTTACTGCACACAGGCAAGCGGACCCACGTTTGGTTCAGTAACACCCGGAGCGTGGCAGGGGCTGAATGGAGGCTGGGAGTGGGTGGTCTGCTGGGAAGTGCTGGACCTGGAGCCCCCTGGAGCCCCCCACCATGCAGCAGGTCACGGCTGCCCCAGAAGGGCCTGCGCCTGGAACGAGGAGGGGCTCAGCCTGGGGAAATCAAGTCTGCAAAAGCCAGCAGAGCTGCCAGGAGTCAGGCCCGGGCTGTGCCGTGCTCCAGTCGGTTTTAGGATCCTCTTCCTGGGCCACGACAGTGGGTGGCCGCTCACCCCCGCTGCGGTGGAGGGGGAGACCCTTCAGCGCCTGGGTCCCTCAGACGCCCTGGCTCCTTTTCCACTCAGAGCCTTGAACTTGCCAACTGTGGGCTTGGCACTGGGATCTGCTATCAAACAGTCCTGCGTGGGAGTCTGAGATGGTCTGAGTTGGTATCTGTAGTCACCCTTGTTTTTCTATTTTATTTTTGCCGTTTAGGGATTCCTCTTATAATTCAATCTGTTGTTTTTTTTTTAATTACATGAAATATTGACTTGGTTCCAGAGTCAGATCTGCCAAACAAGGCTGTATGAGTTTGCTATGGCTGTTGGTGTCTTAAAAAACACAAATGGACTCTCTCGCAGTTCTGGAGGCCAGAAGTCCCCAAACCAAGGTATCCACAGGACTGCTTCCTCCTGGAAGCTCCAGGGGAGAATCTGCTTGCTCAGCTTTTTCTCCTTCTATGGACCACCTGCATCCTTGGCTCATGGACCACCCACCCTCCCACCCCCCGTCACTCCAACCTCTGCTTCTGTGGTCACAGCCCCTCTCACTCTGACCCTCCCATCTCCTCTTATAAGGATGCTGTGATGATGGGATCCAGAACCATCTTCCCATCTCGAGATCCTTAACTCAATCTCACCTGCAAAGACCCTTTTGCCCTGTAAAGTCACATATTCACAGGTCCGGGCATCAGGACATGGGCATCTTTGTGGGGACCATTATCTTGTCTCCCACAGGAAATACAGTCGAGGAAGTCTGGCTTACATCCCTGTGCCCTGCCCCCCGAGAGAGGTAACTATTCTTTCACTTTACACACAGTAAAATCTACTCCTTGTGGTGCCCAGTTCTGTGGGTTTTGACACACGTGTAGACTTGTCTGCCAACCCCATAACAGAGGTCAGAATGTAGTCTCTTGGGGCCAGGAGGGACCCTTGGGGGGGCCTGATCCAGTTCTCCCAGCAAAGCAAACCCAAGGCAGGTGTCTCCTAGGTTTGCTTACCCCCAGGCTGGAATCAAATGCCCAGTAAGAATGGCCCTCCTGGAGGTTACAGTTTAGTGGGAACAAGACTAAATCAATCTATGATACAATGCATCACTCGATGACCGTGCGTGGGTACCGAGTGCCACGGGGACCTAGAGCTGCCTTGGGTTATGGCTGAGATGGCAGGAACCCCTTCCTCTCTCCTGGAATTCAGCAAAGGCAGCTCTAACTCTGGCCCTGGGTGAGGCAAGGTCACCCCCGGCCCCGGTTACAACGGGGCTTTTTGAAATCTCATCAAAATGAAGCGTGGCCTCGTGCAAGCCGGCCGGGGGCTGGTGGCCCACGGGGATGGCATTCCCAGAGACAGCAAGGAGCCGGGGGCCCTTTTCTCAGCTGCCGAATGAAAGCTGCCGACCTCAGCGCCACAAAAAGGCAAGAGGGTGAATCGCTTCTGCAGGGACTGCAGTTCCTTTGAGGGGCCTGTCACTGGCACCGGGTGGTAAGAAAACATTTTGTCATGCACGTCAGCAGCCTTTCTCTGGCCTCGGGTGGCCCAGGAGCCACTCAGCGCTCATCCATCAAGCTCATGATGAAGTTGCAAATTGCCGTCTTAGAGCGATGCTCAAAAGCCAACTACTATAGCCCGTGTCCAGGAAGCTGTCAAAGGCCTGTCCCCGGGGGAACCTTTCTGTGGGGGCAGAATGCGGAAGGCTTGACTGGTCGCTAAAGGAGTTGCGGTGACCACCAGCAGCTCTGTGCTTCCCTTGGGGTCAGGCTGCCTGCCCCATGGCCCCACTGCAGCTAGAGGTGCCTAGCCCCACCCCCATGATACTTAAGGTCCCAAATCCTTGTTAATTTCAGAGCTGGCCTCGAGAGATCCACCGGCCGGGCTGCGCCTCTGGGCACCCACCTGGCTGCCTGCACTGGCCCGGAACCTTCCTTTCCTCCACACCCAGGCTGCGGTGAACTGAGAAGCCTAGCAGAGCCACTGCCAAGCCCTTCCCTGGCTTTTGATCTGACAGTGATACTGATTCTGGTGGTGGAGGAGGGAGTAGCTTTGCTCCTTCTGGCCCGAGCCCCTGCACACCCTGTTTCACTGAACCCTCGAAACACTCAGGACGGAAGCAGTCCTGTCTCCCATCCCACGGGTTAGACATGGAGAGGTCAGCGAGCTGCCCCATCACAGAGCAAGTGGCAGAGCCAGACCCAGACCCGCTCCAAAGCCCAGGCACCGCATCATCCCTTGAACCGTTGCATGATTAGCTGCGAAGTGGCACCCATGTAACCACCACCACCCGGCAGAGAAGAGATCAGCGTCTCGCGTGACCCTCCCCTGCAGGGTGACCACTGACCCCTGTGGTCTCACCCCAGTTGGCTACGTGAATGGGGTGGGGGCCCTTCCTCCATCTTTCCTCTGAGTCCTTTCTGCCAGGGTCGCCCTCCAAGGCCGGGTCCCCAAGCCACCCTCCGAGGGCAGGCCGGGCAGAGCTGGTGCCTGGGCCTGGCCTTCTGGTGCTGTGGTCGTTAGGAAGGGAGGCCCTCCTTGGCAAGTCATCAGTCTGTTGGGGTTTGTGTCCCTGGGGCCAGGAGCGTGGTGGCAGCGCCAGCCCCGGACTCAGGCCTCACCCGTGGGCCCTGGACAGGATCACATAGACAAAGAGAGACAGAGCCTCTGAAGACGCTCCTGACCCTGCAGGTTGACCAATTCCAAAAGTACAAACACCGCCACGTGGGAGGTCTGTCTTTGTTTATGGACCTGAAGAAAAATTCAAAACCACACTTATACACCAAAGATGAGAAGGCATTGCCCGAGTCGAGAAGGAGCTGGAACTCTTGAGTCTGCAGTTCATGCAGGTGGCCTGAGCACCTTTCTCTATCTTCCACACGAGTGGGAAAAGCTGCGCATTTCTGCTTTTCTTAGCGCAGGGACCGGAAGTCAAACCCCACTGAAAACGTCCCCACCACTGCCCCCCTTGGAGCACGACGTGTCACTAGCCATTGTGCTCATGCCTGTGTGTTCTGAAGGCTGGGCGTGCCTGTCTCCCACCCCCCGACGTGTAGCCCAGGGGGGGCGGGCGGGAGCCGATGGGCGCAGAGGGGGGAAAAGCAGAGACTGGGGAGCTGGGGGAGGGGCGGATGGAGCGGCCAGGGTGGCGCTGGTCCGGGAAGGCTGCTCAGGGCAGCGACTTCTAGTCAAGGCCTAAATGTTGAGAAGAAGCCAGCTGTGCGTGGGAGGTGGGTGGGTGCAGGAAGAGGTGGGCAGAGGCGCCAGCTGGGGTAGAAGCCAGGCCGGGCCGGGCACGTGCCCGAGGTGGGGCCTGAGCCCCCGCGCCTGGCAACGGGGCTGGGGAGGTGGCTGCCACACGGGGTGGGCAGGGGTGGGAGGTGAAGGTGCTGGGCTTTGGGGTCAGAGCCCCGGCTCAGCACCCCACCTCTTCATTTACTGACAAGGAGGGAGGTAACAGTATGGTCTCTGGGCATTAGGAAGAGAGACGTTGTCAGCTCAGAGAAGGGCAGCTTTTAACCCAGGGTCACACAGCAAGTGAGCATAGAGCTGGGTCCTCACCACTGCCTCTCCCCCTTCCCAGACCATGAAACAAGTGCTCAGCACCCGGCAGGTGCTCCGTGGAGGAAGAACCCGAGCCCCCCTGCTGATACTCAACCCAGCCAACATGGCTGAGGACACTGAAGGAAAGAAACCAGGACCAGAGCTACTGAGGCTCCTGCCTGAGGGCAGCCCAGAGGGAGAGGGAACCCGGGGCTCCAGGAAGGAGGACCAAGCTCTGGAGGGGCTTCTATCCAGATGCTGCAGCCAAGCCGCCCACGGGCCTCCGTAACCTCCTACAGGAAGTCTGCCCGGACTTCCCCCAGCTGGTGCTCCCGTAAGCTCCTGCTGTTTACCTGTCCAACTCTCCTGCCAGGTCATGACCCCCAGGTGTTTCATCTCCAGTCCCTCCAGCTCCACCCAGCAGATGTGACACTGAATAGTGGACAAGTGAATTGTGGTGGCATCGCAAAAGGGCTCACCCTGGACTCCGACCCGTCAACCCCGAATCCCCTTTTCTGTTTGGAATGGGAACTGACCACCGAAAACTCGATTTCCCAGACCTTCGCTGGGCCCGCTGCCGAGTGTGCAACAGTGGGAGGATGTGATGGTGGGAGAGGCAAGGACCATGGTGGCCTCTGCCCCCTCTGAGGACAGGAGACTCGGGGAGAGGGGAGGGTCCTTTGCTCCGCGCTAACCCATCCCTCCCTCACCTCCACCTGGAGATTCAGCTCCCCAGGTGACCCCAAGCTTGGCCTCCTCTTCTCTGTGTCTCAATTTCCCTGATTCTTTCCAGCTTTGGAATTCTAGGGGGAAAATTCCAGAAGGACAGCAGCTGGAGGCCTCTTAGGGCTCAGATCTGTTCTTGTACTTCCTTAGCTTAAAACCCTCAACTGTTTCCTTCCTGTTAAAATTTGAACTCTTTGGCTCACTCAAAGGGACCTTCCAGGTGTGTCACGGTTTAACTGTCAGCTTTTCCCACACTTAGAGGGATATAAAATAATGGTGCATCTTACAATCAGTGGTGTCTTATATTACATGAAATACGGCAACGCCAATCAATCTGACCAGTCCCATTAGCTCATTTAATCCCAGCAACAACCCTAGGTGGTACTTACTATTATTATCCCATTTTACAGAGAGGCTCAGAGAAGCTAAAGCCTCACCTAAGGCCACACAGCTGGGCTGCCCATGCAGTCCACCCCAGGGAACCTAGGGTCGGGCGCCCTCTTGGCGGACGTGATGTTTTCACCGGGCCTTGATGAATCCTACCGTTCCTTGCTGGAGGAGCGGTAGCAGAGGCGGCATTTGGGATGGAGACATCTCCTGATCAAAGGACAGAGGCAGGATCGTGGGAGACATTTAGGGAACGGGGAGGCTGTAGGCGGGCTGGCGTGTGAGGGGATGGCTGGAGTCCTAATCACAAGAGGCGTTAGGTCCACATTATGCTGGGCCTTGAATGCCAGTGCGAGAAAGAGATTGTTGGGGGAAGCCATGGGGAGCCACTGAAGGCTGTAGAGCAGGGGCATGGCAAGGCTGGAGCATCGTCTTAGTGGCTCCTATGTTTTCGGGCTAAAAGCAAGCTCCTTTTGCTGGCAGGCAAGGCCCTTCCAGATGGGGTCCCGCGGTCCTTGCCAGGTCCCTGGCAAGCTCCCCCCATACTGGTGCTTCCTTGGTCCCTGAGCCCACAGACTTCCTCCTCCCGCAGGTCAGCCCGGTCCCTCTCATCGTCCCCTGCTCCAGCATCACCTCCCAGGGGATCCCTCCCTCACTGCCCAGTCAACACGGACCCCGTCCTCCCCCGCCCCTTCCCCTCCCACCGTCCCCAGTCTTACCGCTGACCATCCTGGAAGGGTCCTGTCTGTCTTTACTGTCTGCCAGACCCCGCCGAGTGGAAGTTCTAGCAGCCTGGGCCCCTCTCTGTCCTTCTGTCACCGCGGCAGGGTCTAGAAGGAATGACTCAGCCAATGATGAAGGCTTGAATTTACTCCACCGGCAAGGGCCCGTCTGTGTCTATTGTGTGAGCACTCAGGTGGCACCTGGCTTGGGTACAGATGGGCGTGGAGGTCTCACCAGCCCTTTTCTCCCCATGCCCCACCCCACCTGGTTCCTGCTTCGACAGCCCACGAGGAGCCTGGGGTTAGATGTCAGCTGGTCGGGTGGGGCCCCAGCCAGGCACTGACCCGGCGGGCGGGGTGGGCTGGGCCCCAGCAGGTGTGCCGGGTGTTTTGCATCTGTGGTCCCTCTGGTCCCCCAGCTCACAGGTGAGGGAACAGAGGCCCAGAGGGGAAGTGGCTGAGCTTTTACTAAGGTCCCAGCACGGGCTGAGGCTTTTCTCTGCCTGGCCCTCGCAACCTTGTGCTACAGCAATGGTTAGGTTTGAGGAAAAGGCCCAGGTTCCTGATGAGGACGATCAACGAGGTCTCGGCTAGCCCTCAGCCGCAGAGTCGGGACGGCAGGCAGGTGGGCGCCCGGTGCAGCCAGGTCCCACGGGTTTCTGTTCCCTGGGCCCAGGTGCAACCCCGGGCGAGTCCCCACACCTTCACCAGCGCAGTCTGTAAACCAGCAGGTGCCGGCGTGAGGCTGGCTCGGGGCTGAGGCTCGCCTGCTGCACTCAGCAGAGGGCTGGGCTGAGGCTGACGTCATCATGATCCTCACTGTCACCTCATCATCGGACCCACAGAGGAACTGACTCCAAATAGGGGGGCTCCTTCTGAGGGTGTCCGAGTCTGGAGCTGCCACCCCTTACATGGAAGGGGCAGGGACACAGGCCCTCGTGGGCATCCCGGGTACCCCCGGCCCGCCCCACTTGGTGCGGGGGGCACGTGCCCTTTGAATCAATAGGAAATGACTTGCCCCTTCTCCCACCCACCTCAAGAGCCAGGTACCCACATGAAAAGGGCTCGAGTGGGTGAGCGCCTGTCTTTGTCATCCGCTGCCATTAGGGCCGGAACTTCTCATGGGAAAAGTAACGCTTTGGCTGCATGAAAGGCAGGGGGGCGCTGCGCGGCCTGGCGGTTCCAGGGGCGACCGACCTGGAGCCGTTTGAAGTCCACCCGTTATCTGCCGCTGGGGCTGTTTGGCTTCTGCCGGGGCATAAACAGGGTGATTGAAGTGGGCGGCTGTGTCTTTCCGGACGACAAAAGTCCCCTCGTTAATTGCCACATCAAATGATCGGGAACCCCCCAGTGGAAGCCCTCAAATTACCGTGAACACACACTGCAGCCCGAAGGCCGCAGCGGTGCCCCAACCCCGGCCACGGCCCTGCTCCCCCCAGATTAGGTTACTTGCGCAGGCGGAGGTACAGGAAGGTCCCTGTGGATTTGTTCTGCTTCACTGCCAGCCCGCTATGCCAGCCCCCGGCCCAGCCGCAGCCCCCATTGTCTCCAGCCGCCCAGCCAGCACGCGGCCCGCCCTGCACAAAGCCCCAGGCCGCGGAGGGGAGGTCCCCTCCCGCGGTCACGCCCTGGTGACGGGGTGCCAGCTCCCAGACCAGCCCCACTCCGGCCGCAAAGGGGCCGTCAGTCTCGGCACCTTCAAAGGGGCCATCACGGAGCTGAAGGGACACCAAAGCCGCAGCAGCGTCAGCCGGCCACCCCTCTGGGCTCTTTGCTGTGCCTGACTGGTGGGGGCAGGGAGCCTGGGCGGCCAGTGGTCAGCCCCCTTCGCCGTCCTATTCCACACTGGGAACAGGCACCCAGTGGGTCTGGCCCCTTATCTATCCTGGGGACACTCCAGGCACCAGACTTCAGAACCCATCATGCCAACACCTCGCCCAGCCCTTTCAGGAGAGACAGGATCATCACCTCCATTTTACAGATGGGAAGACTGAGGCTCAGGAAGCTCAAGTGCTTTCATCCAGGACATGCTCCTCATCTGTGCTCTGTGGTTGCTCACAGGCTGGTAAGGGAGAGACCCTAGTCACCCAGTGGTGATAACTAACTCTGACTTACCAATGTCCACACAACAGGGTGTGTGGCAACCACTTATGAGGGGCACATATGGCTCCTGAGGGGCCTGGCTGGCGACGGTCCCTGTCCCAGGCTGCCCACCTCTTCAGGCCTAGTACTGATTTCCATTTGCTTAGCGCTGACGTCCCCTTGGGCAGCTTGGGTAGCTTCCTCCACTCCTGGGATCCCAACACCTGCCTCAGCCGTCACGCATCAGCTCAGTCTGGGGTGGAGGCGGGGAGACGAGCTAACTACAGAAATGGGAGAGATAAGAGCCCGGAGGAGAGGACACAAAATCGAAAGCAGTCTGTCCTGATGGAAGGAAAGGGCATTCGCCAGGTGAGGGTGGATGGGCAGGACCGCTCTAAACCACGGAGCACGCGTGTGCCAAGGTCCTGCGGCAGCAGAGTGTGGCCCGTAGCTGGGCCCGGGGATGGGGGATGGCTGTGAGCTGAGTACTGAAGGCGGCGGGGCAGGATGCCGACGGCCTGTGGGTCCACTGTGCTAAGGATGTCCCTCTCAGAGTGATGGGATGTTATGTGGGCTTGGTGGCTGCAGGAGTGATAGATCAGGACCAGCTTTCAAAAGTGACCCCTCTGCTCTGCTGTGCTGTGAGCCCAGCTCTCGGCTTCTCTCAGGAAGCCCCAGTGTGTGTGTGCCGAGTGCCCACTGTATGTGCCGAGTACCCACTGTGTGTGAGGAGAGGTGGCCCACAGGTCCAGGAAGGAGGGGAATTCACAGGACGGTCCCTGCATTCCTGCAGGAGCTGGCGTGGATAAGCGCTACAAAGACGGTTCTCTTGTCAGGGACAGACACCAGTTCTCCCGCATCAGACAGAGCTGAACGCAGCTGGTTCTGGGGGGTGGGACGTGGACCCTAAGGCTTTCCCATGGCAGGAGACCAGGCAGAGGTTCTAGTGCATCCTGCCATCAGCTGGGGTTGCGCCACGGGGCATCAGGGCAGCCAGGACAAGACAGTCAGCGCGGACTCTGACACACAGTGGTTCTCACCGAGCAGGAGCCCTCAGAGCCTTGGACGAGCTGCTTCCCTTCCCTGAGTCTTCCTCTTGTAAGGGCGTGGTTGCACGTCACTATTTAAAAGAGTTCTTTGGCAGGACCTCCTGTTTCCCAAATGAAATGGAGCATTTGCAGACAAAGCAGAGCAAACCAGAGGTGCGCTGGGGACAGCAGCAGGGACCGGATGGTCCCTGGCTCTCTTGTCCCCTCCTTCTCCGTGCTCCCCAGCCGGGTATGCAAGAGGTACAGACAGTCTTTGGGGCTCTGACGGCCCAGGACTCTGCCGGGAAGCAGGTCAGCACTGGACAGAGCACAGCCCCAACGTCCGCAGCCTGGGTTCCCGCCTCACTCGCTCTGCGATGTGAGCCAGGAAATAACACCCAGGTTTCCCGGGCAGTCGTGCCCCAAGGCGCTGACCACTGCCCAGCACCGCTTGCCCAGACGTTTCTCCATGAAAAAAACCAACAGCAACTTTCTCTTGCCCAGACTTCTCCAAATGACATCTGCCTGATCTTGCCACTGTGTTTGCATTGGAAAGAAGAATGAGCATCTTTTCAAGTGCTTATTGGCCTTGCGGATGTCTTCTTGGGAGAAATGTCTGTTCAAGTCCTCTTGCGTGTTGTTCTTTTTGTTGTCGAATGGTAAGAGTTCTTTATATATCCTGGATATTTAATAACTTTAACAAGGGGCTTGCATTGTCACTTTGCCAACAGCCCCGGAGTCAGGCCAGGTGGTGGGGTTGTGTAGTGGCTTTGCAGGTGGCTTGGCCGGGCCCTGGCTGGCGTGGGCTGGGTGGGAAAGCACTGGCGGGTGACCCTGGTCCTGTCCAGCAGCAGCGGGGGTGTGGCAGGGACACTCTCTGGGTGTTTCAGTTTTCTCATCTGCAACAACAGACATAATAACAGAATCCACCTCGCAGCGCTGTTTCATAGAATAAATGACTTCATGGACATAAAGCAGGCAGTGGAGAGCCTAGCACATAGTGCGTGCTCAATTAACGTTCAGTATTGTTACTATATAAACTGTACAGCACTCAGTGCTCTATCATCAAAGGAATGTCCACTAAAGTATAATTTTTGCCTCCCCAAATGTCCTAAACTTTAAAAAAAAATCACACTACCCAGGATTAGCAAGGCACCAGGGAAACAGTTCCTTTCATGAAGCAAAATAAAGTTTTCTTTTTTAAAATCTCCTTAAAATATTTAAGTGGCTGCTTAAAGCAAAGATAATTATAGATTATTCTGGGCGGGGGGGGGGGGTCACAACATATGTAAAAGTAAATGTATGAAAACCAGAACACAAGAGATGGGGGAGGGATATTGTAGTTAGTTTCTTACTCTGCATAAAACTGTGTATGATGCAATGGTAAGTGGGGATACACAGACTTCAAAGCGAGCGCTAAACAAGCAAACAAAAAGAAAACAAAGAGGTAAAGCTAGTAAGCAGATGGAGAAGGAAGAAGAAAGGGGAGACAGAGAACAGAGACAGAAAATACCAGCAAGGCATCCATCAGCCCGACCATCTCAGGGACCACACTGAATATAAATGGTCTAAACGCTCCGAAATAAAAGGCAGAAATGGTCCAATTGGGTACACGAGTGAGACCCGACCATTCGCTGTGCACAGGTCATCCAGTTTAAAGGTGAAGACAGAGACACGAAAACAAGGATGGAAAGTTAGCTGCTGGGTTCCATCTATCTGGACCCCTCATGCCACCTGGACCCGGGTCCTTGCCTATAAGGATCGCTTCGAACACACGTTGACACACACCACGGGGCTCCCCTGCCTGCGTGATACTACACTTTGACAAACCCACAGGAAATACAACGCAAGGAGTGAACCCTAGTAAACCATGGGCTTTAGCCAATACTACTGTATCAGTCTGGGTTCATCAATTGTAACAAACGGTGTCCCACTAATGCAAGATGTTAATAACAGGGGGACCTGGGGGGTATAGAACGCTACATACTATCAGCTCTATTGTTCTGTAAATCTCAAACTGCACTAAAAATGATAGTCTATTAATTATTGAAAAGCAAACAAATCAACTGAAAAAGATGGTGCACAGCATGGAAGAAGCGGAAAGGGGCCGGAGCTTGACCTGGGAAGCGGGGAGCCCTGGGGCTGCAGCTGCTGGCTTTCTGATTCCCAGCCAAGTGCACCTGGCCTACTCGCACACTTAACATCACTTCATGGCATTGATTATCACAGCTCCTCCCCATTTACAAGTAGCTTATCAATAAGCATCTTGTGGGCGCTTTGCTGGGGTGCCTGAAGCTGCTGCGGTGGCTGGAGGAGCTTCCAGGACCTTCCAGCCCGGACTGTGGCTCAGGAAGGCACACCTCAGCATGGCCGTGCCCGCGTGGGCTCGGAGGCCCAGCTGGATAGGCCGTAAGAGTGGTCTCCGCTAGCCAACGTGGGGGATGCAGGCCCCGCCCCAGTCTGGATGGTCAGCCACTCCGGGTCCCGTCTCACCCTGCCCTGCTCTCCAGCCCCTGGCAGCCAGGAGGCAAGAGGTTGGAAACAAGTCTTTGATGCTGTGTGAGGCTGGACCAGTGACTCAGCCTCTCTGTGCTCAGGTCTGATTTCAAAGGTGGCCCCTAGATCATAGGGTTAAGGAGGAAGGGTGTGATCAACACATCTCCAGAAGTGAATAATAAGAGGTGTCTTTTTTCTTGGCAGCTCATGTGCCCTGGTTGTGGGGTCGGGGGAGAGGGGCAGGGAGGACCACCCCTCACCCCACCACCAGGCAGAAACATCAGGAGATGAGAACAAAGTGTTCCTAGCTGTATAGTTTGCCGGGGCTGCCATAACAAAGCACTGCAGAGTGGGAGGCTTAAACGGCAGGCATTCACTGTCTCCAGTCCTGGAGGCTGGAATCCCAGATCCAGGTGTGGGCAGGGCTGGGTCCTCCCGAGGCCTCTCTCCTCAGCATGTAGACGGCCGTCGTCTCCCTGTGTCCTCACGGGGTCATCCCTCTGTGCGTGTCTGTGTCCTGACCTCCTCTTCTTATAAGGACACCAGTCCTATGGGATTAGGGCCTCACCCTAGTGACCTCATTTTACCTTATTTGCTCCTTTAAAGACCCATCTCCAAATACAGCCACATTCTGAGGTGCTGGGGGTCAGGACTTCAACACAGGAATTTGTGGGGGGAGACACAGTTCAGCCCATGACGCCAGCAAATTCCTAAAATACACCCATGAACCTGGCCCCAAAAGGGAGGATGGCAGCCAGCCACTGAGATGTGAGCCCAGCTTGGGTAAGGGATGGGGGGCTCCTGTAAGGCTGCATCCTGGGTTGTGGGTGAGAGCACTGCAGAGATGAAAGAGGAATGCATTCCGAGTCCGGGGTCTGGCTCTGGCCCTGCCAGGTCACCACGTGTGCTTTTCTGCCCCTGTGTCCATCTGCCCCTGCTCTCTGCCTCTCTGTCCACATCTGTAGAATGGGCAAACGTTTATTCAGGCCTCACTGCGTTTTTGTAAAGGTGCAGTGGGCTCAGGACAGCCAATCAGACCCCGAACACCAAGAGAAGGTGAGATGCTTAATATTAATTAGATCTGGGGAAGGCAGATGGGCCAGGTGGTCATCACGGACAAGCGTGTCCCCTCCCCGACCTCCGTCTCTCCGTGACAATTCTGAGACAGAGCCATCTGGGGTGTTTAGAGAGCAGACAGTGGGGTTGGACCCGGCTCAGGGCTCTACGTACCTAATGCCACCCTGAGAGCCTCGCACTCTACCTTGCTTTGCACTACCTTGTGGGGGAGGCCCCATTTCACAGAGCGGACAGCCGAGGCTCAGGGGTCACCGGGCTGCTGGCAGGTGGTGAGGGGGTTTCCTGAGTACAGGCACCCACTTCCAGTGTGATTTGCCAGGGAGATTCTGGAGGGGAGGGAGGTCTGCTCCCAAGGGATCCCATGGTGTCAGGGGTCCCCTGGCACCCGGGGAGCAGTTCAAGGTTGACAGGCTGGCAGGTACAAGTGTGCACGTGTCTTCACGATGCCCGAGGAGAAGCAGGGCTCAGAGCCCTGGAGGGGGGTGTTTTATCTGCGAAGGGCTCCCGAAGCTGCAATCGGTCATTTTGCTCCAACGCCAGGGAACTCTGCGGTCCCTGCAGCTGTGTTCCAGCGGCCAGGAGGGGCTTTCATCCCGCAGAGGACTCCGGCTGCTTCACCACCAGGCAATGGAAAGAACTTATTTTAGGAAAACGGGAATCCACCTACCACTTAGTGAGGAGTCCGGGCTAATCGTGAAGCTGTTCGCAGTTTCTTTCTTTAGCTATTTATTAAACTGGCTCCCACTGGAATTAATGAATGGCTGGGCCAGCCTTGCTCGGCTCCTCATGTGTGTGTTTCCTGGGGGCCTCCACAGCCATTTCGGCCTGATTAAAGGCTCCGCCAACCCACTGCCTCACTCGGACCCACAGCTCGAAGCACCAGGCCTGGGAATGCCTGGCCCGTGGCTTGCAGGCCTGACTGCGGCTGGAGAGGCTGATTTTGCCTCAAAATCCATGCCCTGGGCCCCCACCCGCACTACACACGCTGCTCAGCTGCCCCGTGAGCACCTGCCTTGGCCATGCGGTGCAAGCACCCTGAGCCAGCTGGTCCCAGCACCCACCCGGGGGTCCTCCCGGCCCCGGACGCCCTCTGCATATCACCCCACTGTTGGCTTTGAGGCACTTTCCATGGTTTGAGGTGGTCCCATGTATCCATTTGCCTGCCCTTCCGGAACGTAGGGCCGGTCCAGGAAGCCAGGGCCTCTTCTCCCCACTTGCCCTGAGTCTCTAGATGCTAGAACATGGCTGGGTATACAGCTGGCGCTCAGTCAGTAGGCATTGAGTTTCTCAGTCCTAGTTGGAAAGGGAAGGCGTCAGAGGCCAGCCCAGGGAGACTTCAGTCCTCAAGAGCAGCAATCAGGGAAGATCAGAGATGCTGTTCAGGGCTGTCAGCCCAGCAGCCAGTTAGGTCCCCACCTGCCTGGGGATGCAGCGGGGAGGACCCTAGATCCTCTGCCACGCTGTCCCTCACAAGGGACTCAGGCAGGGCTCAGGCAAGAGTGAGGGTGTCACCTCCTCACACCCGCCATGACGGCTGGAATCAAGAAGTCAGATAATAACAGGTGTCGGTGAGGATGACTTGGGAAAAGCCTGAAAGCTCCCTATGGCCCTGCAGTTCCATTCCTAGAAATGAAAACATAAGTCCACACGAAAACTTGCACTTGAATGCTCATAGCAGCATCGTTCAACACAGCCCCAAAGTAGAAACAACCCAGATGGCAATCAACCAATAGAAGGAGAAACAAAATGGAATATTATTCAGCCATAAAAGGGAAGGAAGCCCTGACACACGCTACAACGTGGATGAACCTTGAAAACATTCTGCTAAACGAAAAAAGCCAGTCACAAAAGACCACATAGTATAGGACTCCACTCATATGAAAAGTCCAGACCAGGCAAATCTGTAGACAGAAGGTGGATTAGTGGTTGCCCGGGGCTGGGAGGAGTGAGATTTAAGAGGGGTGATAGCTAAAGGGTGTGGGGTTTCTTTTTCAGGTGATGAAAATGTTCTAAAACGGACTGTGCTGATAGTTGCACATAACTGTGAATGTACTAAAAACCACTGCGTTACACACTTTAAATGGGCGAATGGCATGGTATGTGAATTATATCTGAACAAGACTGAAAATACAAAAAGAAGGCGAGCCCTGTTCAGCCTGTGTGCTCCTGTGTATACGCAATCGAAATGCATGCACACATACCCCAAAAGGCACGCACTAGAATGTTCTCTGCAGCTTTGGTTAGAAAAGCCCATGGAGAGGTGAGAGCATAGGTAACCCTGGTGTCTCCGTGCAGTGGCGTACCGTGGAGCTTTGAGAACAACACGTGGCCTGCAGCCCACCCAAGGATGGTCAGACAAATGTCAAGATAATGAAGCCAGACCCCAGAGCACAGACACCGGATGATTCCTTCATACAAAGCGAAAGCAGGCAAAACTCAGATCTGCTGATAGGAGTCAGGAGCGGTTACACTTGGGGCAAGGTGCTAGGTGCTGGCTGTGTCTCGATCAGGCTACTGGCTATGAAGGGCAAGTCACTGAGCTGTGGACTTTTCTGTGTGTGTATCACATGCCAATAAAACTTTCTCAAAGTTAAGGTGAAAACCAAGCATGTGGGACCAAGGTGGTAGGCAGATTTGGGGGTCCGGCCTCCCACCCACCAGCTGAACTCAAGCCCCAGCTTTTCTGGCTGAATTTGGTTGGTTATGGTTTTTCTCACCTGTACAGCATGGCTGATGACAGCATCTACCTGAGAGGGCTGTTCTGAGGACCAAGGGAGATGCTACAGTTAATAGTTGAGTCTGGTCCAACACAGGGCCAGGATCCCCTGGGGCCAGGTGAGCTGCTGCCCTTCTGACTCGGTCAGCTGGGCTCCCTTTCGGTTCCTGGAGAGGATACCAAGGGTCTCTCCCTTCCCGTAAATGTCCACGTCCCGATCCCGGGAACCTGGGAACTCGTTACCTTATGTTGCAGAGGTGAATTGCAGATGTGACGAAGTTAAGGATGAAGTTAAACTAAGGGGAGATTACCCTGGATTATCTGCATGGGCTCAGTGTCATCACAGGAGATCAGAGTCAGAGAAAGGGACATGACTGCAGAAGCAGAGGTCGGAATGATGAGGCCACCAGCCAAGGAATGCAGGCGGCCCCCAGGGGCTGGAAAAGGCAAGAGAAGAGACTCTGCCCTGAAGCACACGGCCCTGCTGATGCCTTGAATTTAGTCATCAAGCCCACTGGGGACCTCGACCTCCAGAGCTCTAAGAGAATCAGTTCGTGTTGTTAGAAGACACCCAGTTTGTCACCATTGTCAGAATGGTCACAGGCAACCTGTGCGCTGGGCCTCTCCCATCTCACCTGTGTCTGACTGGGACATGCCCAGAGCCGGGCCCAGCACCCAGTCTCCTCATGGTGGGCCCTCGGGGGGCTGTGTAAACCGTAAAGCCCCACACTCGCCACACTGGCTGGGCCGGTGCCCTGGCTCCCCGCCCTGGTGGTGGAGGAGGGACCGGGGGAGACCCTCGGGCTGCCCCAGCCCAGAGCGTGTGCCCCTCCCGGCGACAGAGGAGGAAAAGCTGGGTCCCCGGCGGTCGGGTCCTACTGGAGCTCCCTTGGCCTGACAGGGAACAACAGGCCCCCAGGGCTCAGCCAGGACACCTGCAAACACCCACCACCGTGGTGACTCCACTCAACACACATTTGCGGGGCACCTGCTCTGCCCCAGGCTTGCTCGGAGGGTGGGGACGCAGAGGGGAGCAAACCCCAGTGGGGTCTCTCCCCCAGCGAGCCCAGAGTCCAGCTGGGAGGACAGATGCTGATCGCATCATGAAATCTGGGCTGTCAGCGATTTAGGAAGGGATGGCTGGGCAGGAAAATCTGGGAAGACCTACCTGGGGAGGTGATAATTGAACTGGGGAGGGCGTTCCTGGGATGACAGAGCGGGAGCCTTGCGAGCCGTGGGAGGGGGGATGGGGACGAGGCTAAGAGAGCACGGGCAGCCGGGATTCTGAGCCTGACAGAAGGCTCTGGAAGGCTATAAGCTGGAGGGGGGGGTGGGGTGGGGCGGGCAGTGGGTGGGTGTTGTGACCAGTCTGCTTTGGGGAAGACCACTCTGGCTGCCCCGTGGAGACCAGCTGAGGGCAGAGTGGCTCTGGCCAGGCCAGGCAGGGAGCCTTGGTGCTAACCCAGGGGTTGCCTTTCCCTGGAGGAGGCGGGGCCCACCAGCCCCACCTGGAGGCCTTCCCTGCGTCTGGGAGCCCAGCTGCATCCTGGGAGTTGGTTCCAGAGAGACCTGCCTCCCGCTGGCCCCGTGGGCTGGGGGCGGGGCCTGCAGGGAGAGGCAGATACCAGCAGTGGGGCTCCAAAAGGTGCCAACTCTGCAGCCCCCAGGGGCCCGGCCCCCGGGGCCCACCCGGCCCCGTCGTAAACCCATTGCAGCCCCTCCTCCGCCTGTTCGCTGACCTGCAGCCAGGTGCAAATTGGGCCCTGCCGGGGACAAAATGGCTTTGATGAACCAAATGGCGTTTTTTTGTTGAGGGGGGCATTGGAATGGCCCCAGGCACCCGGGCATGGTGTCCTTCGGGGACCCAGGCCCAAGAAGGGCAGGAAGGGTTTCTTTTATGAGCCCTCCCCTCCCCCGGCCCCAGCCCCCAGAGCAGCTGCCCCCATGACTGGCCAGGCCTCTTCCAACAGCAGGCGCCTCGGCTCGAAGGCCTGGCCCTTGCAGGGCCCAGAGATTAGGGTCTGCTGTCCCTGAGGATGGGGCTTCGAAAGAGGAGGAACAAGGATTCTCACAGCGACTAAAGTGCTCTTAAACAAACAAACAAACAAACAAACAAACAAAAACTCAAGCCAACTATGATGGATCGCAAGACCTTTTCCAGGGTCTCAAGAGAAGCAAGGGAGGGACTTCCCTGGTGGTCCAGCAGTTAGGACTCTGCGCTTGCACTGCAAGGGGCCTGGGTTCGATCCCTGGTTGGGGAACTAAGATCCTGCACGCTGCGCAGCCAAAAAAAGAAAGAAAAAAAAAAAAGAGGAGCAGGGAGGCAGAGGGTCCCAGGCCCTCCCAGCGTTGCCTGGCCCTGCAGCCCACCTCCCTGCTCTCCCTCAGAGTCCCAGCCCCATCAGAGACGCCTCATTTGTTCAGGAGGAGCCGAGCTGACCAAGTCCTTTCCCGGGCATCTTGGATGCCAAGACATGGGCGGGCAGGATCGGTCCTTACCCGTTTCACAGATGGAGAAGCTGAGGCCAAGAAGATAGGACAACCGGGTCCTTCCCCATCCTCTTCCCACTAGACATTGATCCCTCCCCGTCTCAGGGGGTTCCCGTCCATCCCGTGGTCGCTGCAGAAAGGGAGGTGGGCTACTTTGGGTCATTTTGAACTGAAACTCCGCCCCCCCAATCCAGGCACATCCTTGCTAACCTTAGCCTCCTACTGAAAGCCCCCTTGCCTCTCCCACAGTCCATTCCCCAACGGCAGCTGGTGATCTTTCCAAACACAGTACACCATGGCCCTCCCACCACCCTCACCCTCGGCCTTCGGGGCCCACCCGACGGAGCTACTGCCCTTCCAGCTCCCAGGCAGTAAGCTCCTCCGGCTCACCCCGGCCGGCCAGCCTTGCCACCAGGAACTCACAGGCCAGGGCCACCCTGCTCTTGGATTGTGTGGTCATTGGCACGGGGTTCTGGAGGGAGGACCTCTGGCCTTGCTCTGCAGCTAGACCCAGGAGTGCGAGCTGGGACAAAGCTGCTAACCTCTCAGCCTCCGCGGGGTCAGGCATGAGGGCTGACCTCCCAGGCTCATCTCTACCGCTCATCTCGCACATTCCTTCGAAGACATACTGCCCCTGCCCAAGCATGAATGTGGGCAAGAGAGCCCATCCCTGCCCCTCCCCACTGAACCAAGGCAGACTGGACCAAAACGCTGGCCTCCTGAGAGGGGAGAGAAATCGCTCATCACCAATCCATTCAGAGCTGACTTACTGAGCACCAACTATGCGTCAGGCACAGTTCAAAGTCTTGAGAATGCAGCTGTGAATTGGACAAAGCCCCTATGCTCCTGGATCAGGCAGTTCCTGAACTCCACTCAGGTCTGTTTAGCTCAACCACTAACACCTTTAGTGATAACACTACAGGCCCGCTAGCAGGCCCATTCATTTTGCCCATTTTCACAGTTCAACAAAGGCATCAAGAGCATGGGCTTTGACGGCTGACTGACCTGGCTTCAAATACGGGCTCTCCACCGACAAGCCAAGTGACTGGGCAAATTATAAAAATCATCACCATAACAGCTGAAACAAGTAACGCACCGGGTAGATGCCAGGAGCCGCTCCAAGTGCTCTACACAACGGGACCATTTCGTCATCTCAAGCCTTATAGAGCAGGCACCGTTGTCATCACATTGTAAGGAGAAGGAAAGGGGGGCGCAGGGAGGAGTCTGCTGCTCATGGCAGTGGGCCCCCCACTCTGAGCCTCGGGTCCAGCCCCAAAAGCCTGCAGTGGGCACGTGTTAGTGTCCTGGGGCTGCCATACAAAACACCCCAGACTAGAGGACTTAAAACAGCGGAGATTTCTTCTTATGGTCTGGAAGCCAGAAGTCCAAAATCAAGGTGTCGACAGGGCTGAACTCCCTCCAGAGGCTCCGGGGGAGAATCCTTCCTGCCTCTTCCAGCTTCTGGAGCTCCAGGGGTTCCTGGGCTGCGCCCCTCCAGCCTCTGTCTCTGTGCTCACGTGGCCTTCCTTCCCTCTGTGTCTGTGGGTACCTTTCCTCCCTCTGTCTCTTATAAAGACACCCATCGTTAGATTTAGGGCCCACCCGGGTGATTCATGATGACCTCAGCTCTAGAGTCTTATCTCAACTCCATCAGCAAAGACCTCTGTATCAAATAAGACCACATTCGGGGGTTCCAGGCGGACATGTCTTTCGCGGGCCACCAATCTACCCTCTCCAGGGGCCTTCTAAGGTGTAGGGCCTGGGGCCCCTCTTGTCCAGATCTCAGGACGGTGCTCCTGTGGGCTTTGAAGTTCACAGAGGAGTTCGGACCTTTGTGCTGAAGGCAGACATTTTTCGGGTGAGAAGCAAGTTCAGATCAGCATCCTGGAAATTATCACCGAGGACTTCGTAAATTGAGTGGGTCTGATTGAGATGAGCTGGGAGCCGCAGACTCTGGCTGTGAAACCATAAAAGACCACCAGGGAGGCCCCTCCGAGTATATCTAGCCAGAGCCCAAATCTGGAGAAGCCCGAGCCGACCAGGAGACATCCCTGGTCTTCTCACCTTAGACCAGCCTTCCCTGCTTCTGCCCCAAACCCACCTGGCTCAAGGGTCCACCTGAATGACTGAGTCAGACCAGAAACCACTAGGTGAGGGTCTCTCCCGCCGATATTCTAGATACCTCTGCCCCTAGCCTTGGCCAGGTGCAGGAGCACAGCGGTGAGAGGCCACTGCCGCAGGCTTCTCCAGACTCTGGCATTTCCATTCAAGGCGGCAGGGGCGGGTGGGGCAGTGGAGACCAACAGCCTCCTCCCCAGGAGGCATTCCCCTCCCGGGTGTCCAGTCTTCAACCAAATGTTTTTGATTTTACAGGAAGTAGAACAAGGGGCTAATCTGAGTTTAATTTCTGAAGCCAGGCCTTTGATTTAATACTTATTCATTTAAGTAATTAATGCCTCTGAGTCTGGGGTCAGAATGCATCTCAGTTTAGCCCGTCTCCTTCTTTACATCCAAAAGACAGACCTCACAGCGCTTGGTACCTCCAAACCATTCATTTATACCAATTGGGACATTCCAAGGGCCCGGACGCAGTTACCAAATAGGACTTTGCAGAGTTCCCCACCATCGACGATTAAATCCCATTATCCTGTGCACCGTCCCCGGGGACTTCGCCGCCAGCCCCTCCCACTCTGGCACAAAATCTGCTCACAAGCCCGGTCCTCTTTCCCAGGTGGTGTCTGGAGAGGGTCTGCATATGGAATGTTCTGGGTTGTGAGACATTTTTTTCAAACCCAGACTTCATTCCATCAACAAATATGTATTAAGTGCCAACTGCCTGCCAAATACTAGGTAGATTCTGTAGGGGGCAACCCCGGTCCCGAAGGAGAAACACGTGGACCTACAAATCCATAGGCATGAGCAGAGTCTGAGCCCTGGGGCGGGAGAGGATCTCAGGGCAGGGCCGGCTCAGGTGAAGCTGACCCACAGGCGGGGACATGGCGAGCTCAGGAGAGGAGGGGGTGACACCCACGTGAGGGCAGAGGTGAGAAGGCCAGTGCAAGGAGGGGAGGCAAGGCTGCAGTGCCCAGGACCGAGTTTCAGAGAGAGATTCTGGAGGGCTTTTCACACGCAAGTTCCTAGGGGAAAAAAAGATGATTTTTTCTTTCTCTCTCTCTCTTTTTTTTTAAAGCACAGGATGGAACTACCTCCTTGATTCGACCTTGAGTCTGCTGGCAAGTCTGCCTTGTCCTCGTCTTACTATGAATTTCACTTCTCATCATCTCGTGTACAGTCAGCTCACAGGGCCGGGGATCCGGTATCTGAGCGCCCAGGGGTTCACAGAGTGGGGTTTACACCATCACGGCTTCTGTTTTATAGATGGAGGAAGAGCGTTGGATTCAGGGCAGACCCTGGATGGTACGGGCCGCTCTGGGATGGTGTGGCAGGCTGATGTCACAGTGGGACCAAACTGCATTCAATGCTGATCAGAAAAGAGGGGTGAGGGGACAGAACCCGCAGCCCCGCCTTCAAGCACGGGGCCGGGTGGGCCAACCTGATGGGCTCCCAGAAGGGAGGGCCCTGCCTGGGGACCCGACGTGGAGTTCGGCCACGGATAGTTTTTCCAGTAAGAAGACTACTTGGTCCAATGAATTCCTTACGCCCACAAGGAGCCCATGGATAAACCCAGCAAGGGGGAGAGCAGGGAAGCCGACGCCGGGCAAAGCTGGGGTGTGACCGTCCTTTCTGATCACTCCAGCTGCCCGAGGGCTCAGCATGAACCGAGACAGACGGGGTGGGGGGGGTGTCTGCTCCCTCCCAGGGAGAGGGGGACTTCCGGGGACCAAGCAACCCACTGCCGGGACCCAGGCGAACACCAGGGCAAAGATTGCCACCACATTTGTTCCCTGATGCACAAACCTGGCTTGCGATGGGCATGCAGAAAGGTTCGTGGATTGAAGGAATGAAAGGTCTCCTCCTCTCTTGGAAACAGACAGTCGACCACCACTACCAGCCATGTTCGGTATCGGGCAGGTATGGACACGATGCCGTCTGGCCCTTAGGTGGGGCTCTACCCTGAGCTACGGCACTGAGCTTCATAGCCAGTGAAGCCCTAGAGCTGGGGGGGATTTTTTGGGTGCCTGTGTTACCCCAGCACCTAGAGATTCCAATAGGTTTCTTCAGAGCCTCAAAGGGGTGGATCACTCCCCAAGCCCCTGGCTTCCCACTCACAGGCTTGTAAACCAGCCCTGCTCCCTGGGACCACCAGGTACAAGCCCACAGGCTGCAGGAGCGGAGGGAGAGCCAGGGTCCACTCTGACGGGGTCAGGGAGGCTTCCCAGAGGAGGCGGCTTTAGAGAAGGCCCACCCCTGCAGCAACAGAGAGGCAGATGAAGCATCTCCTGATCGAAAATAGAATCCAACCAAAGGAATCGTTTGTTCATTTCACCCCATAAACTGGCTCAGATCCTGGGTTGGGTGCCAGCCCTTCACTTCTTAGTGGAAGGTTCAGGGTAAGTCACTTAACCTCTCTGAGACTCAGTTTGCCCGTCATAAGACAGGTTATCATAGAACCTGCCCAGAAGACTGTCCAAAGAATTAAATGACCCGCAGAGATTGCTAGGACAGGACCTGGCAGATAGGGAGAACCACTCAGAATTCAGCGTCTATTGGTCACCAGGTCAAAATGCCTAGTAGAGTCTAGATCCCGGGCCCAAATCCGGGACCCCGTTGAATACCACCAGGACCTGACCCGAGGGAGCTCAGAGTGTCGTCAGGGAGACGTCAACATGGGATGCCTGCACCACGGGAGCCCATAGGATGCCCCACCCAGCCCTTGCCTCAGGGCGGCTCTCTCCTGGGGACTTGTCTCTGAGCAAAGTCCTGAAGAATAAAGGCACCAGCTGGAGGAGGAGAGGAGGGGAAGGACAGCTATGGAAAGGAGACAGGACTCCCTGCTTCCAACACACACATGCAGACACACACGCGTAGACACGAGTGCACACCACACACACAAGCATGCACACGTGTGCACAGGTATACACAAATGAGCACGCACCACGCATATAAATATGCACACATAAGCACAAGGCAGAAATGCACACATGTATGCACGGGACCAGAACATGCACCATGCACACAAACACACGTTTGTATGCACGTGCACACACATCTACACTCACACAAGGCACCATACACACACGCGCACAGGTACGCAGATGAGCATACACCAAGCGTGCAAATATGCACACATACACAGGCACGGGCCGGACCACACATATGTATGTTTGCACACACACTCACATATCCACACACAGGTGAGCAAACATGCACAAACACACAAGAGCACACGCCATCACGCAGAGACCCCCACACACGCAGGTATGCGCAGGTATGCACGTGCCCACATACGCATACAAGCGCACACACCCAACAGGAAGGCGTCTCTTGCCCTCTGCACCAGGACCACAGAATTACCTTCAGCCCCTTAAGCTTAAGAACATCTTCAAACATGGAGAAGATCCCTGGGTCTTCTTAGGTTGAAGATAAACAGAGCCAAACCTCCCAAACCCCACAAAACAGTGCCATCTTGTGGTGGCAGCAGGACCAGGCAGTGACCGGTGGCGGCCTTTCCTTGGGGCAGAGTTTTTCCTAGAGCCACTTTCAAGGTGGGCTGGCCCCAGCTGAAACCCTGGGTGGAGCCGGAACCCTAGGGCAGGCGCTTAGCCGCCCTTTTATTTGGAAGAGGACGGGTGCTCTAGTCTGCTCTAAAGCCCCCCTCCCCGGCTCCTGCCGGGCCTGGGGTCACCTGGGCACTGAGTCAGTCCCTGCAGGGGATTTGGGGAAGCCTCCTTTTCTCCCTGGGGTTCACATGCCTCATTCGGAAAATGGGGCCATCACACTGATGCTCGCCTCTGTCTAGGGCTGCTCCTCCTGCCCTGGGACGTCCCCAGAATGGATGGGGCCACCCCGACACAAGGCCGGAAGCAGAGGCTACCCAGGGTCTCCACTTGGCCATTTAGAGATTAGCTGGGAATCAGCCCCAGGGGGTCCCTTGCTCCTCTGCAGACCACCGACTTCAGCATCACCTGAGAGGCTGTACGAAACGCGGGATCTCGGGCCCCACCGAGAACTTCCAAGCCCAGGGGACTTGGGCAGCGCCCTCGGAATACCCTTCAGTAGCCCTCACCCCTTTTGGGTGCCCATCTGGGTAACCACGTCTGTGCCTCTGTGCCCTCATCTGTAAAATGGAACCAAGATCAGAGCCTGTCCAGTAGAGTCGCCGGAAGGATTAAAGGAAATCTACTCCAGGCAAAGTGCTCAGCCCCGGCGCCTGATCTACAGAAGAGCTCAATAAATGTCAGTGAGTAGGGACGGGGGTGGCTTTGCCCCATCGTTTGACACCCCCTCCCCAGTTCTAAGTACATTTAACTTTGAGCTTCACCTCCGGAGCTTGGGGAGAGGCCTCTGGAAGACAGAAGGAGGAGGCTGGGACTCCTGCAGCCCCACCGTGGACCTGGCACGTGATGGACAGTGCAGCATCCAGGAACCCTGGTTTCAAAGGCATCGGAGGTGGGAACGGCTTCTCGCATTTCCATAATTCGCTGCACACCAATTAATCTTTCACTGTCGATATAAGCGTGAGTCCTGCGGCGGCTCAATTCCCTCCCCGGGAGGACGGGCCCTGCTCAGGCTCCGAGGGGTTTTCTTTCATTTGGCATGATGTTAATTTCCCCCGAGTCCCCTGGAAAGAGGTTTTAGAACAAGACGTGAAGCTTGGCAGGAATCTGACATCTGAAACAGCCGTGGCGACAAGAGGAGGGGTTGTGACATTTGCTAATTGCCAATCGAGCTCTAATGTGAGCGCTGAGAGGCTTGGAAAAAAGTTTCCATCCCCCAAGCCTGAGCTGGTTGCCTGGCTGGAGATATACCCATGGGCGCACCATGCTTTGCCATTGGTAAGTATCCTTCTAGGATCTAAGAGAAATAACAGGGAAATTTCCTTTTGGAAAACCGGAGAACCCTGGGAGGCTTGGTTCCAGAGTATCTCTGCTGAAATCCAGCTGGGTGAGCGAGGGCAGGACCCTTCTCTTCCCCGAGCATCTGTGAGGTGAGGGCCATGGCATTCCCGGACCACCACTCCCAGACCCCGGACCCCAGACCCCAAACCCTGGCTTTCAGCTGAAGTCTCTCCCTCGTCAGAGGATATGCAAAGCCAATTTTATGGGCCTCAGAGACCTACATCCGAACCTGATCCCCAAAGGGGGCCTGCCTGCCATTAGCCCTGCCCCGTGGTCTGCCTACCGTGGGTCTGGTGGACCCAGAGCCAGGACAGAGATTTCAAACCAAAGCTCTGAGGTCATGTGCAAACTTGGCTTTTAAAAACGCTGGAGGGGCTTCCCTGGTGGCGCAGTGGTTGAGAATCTGCCTGCCAATGAAGGGGACACGAGTTCGAGCCCTGGTCTGGGAAGATCCCACATGCCGCGGAGCAACTGGGCCCGTGCACCACAACTACTGAGCCTGCGCATCTGAAGCCTGTGCTCCGCAGCAAGAGAGGCCGCGATAGTGAGAGGCCCGCGCACCGCGATGAAGAGTGGCCCCCGCTCGCCGCAACTGGAGAAAGCCCTCGCACAGAAACGAAGACCCAACACAGCTAAAAATAAATAAATAAATTTTTTAAAAAAATAAAAAAATAAAAAAAATAAAAGCGCTGGACGTGTTAAGTGTTCGGGGTAGAAAAGCTGGAGCAGCCCCAGCCTCTGCATCCTTCCAGCGGTAGCTGTTTGGGAGGCCAGGGCTCGCCAAGTGCAGCCCACGCCTGCCGACCCTACACTCCGTTTAGCTTCAGACGCTCCCAGCAACTTCCAGTAAGAATCGCGGTGATGATGTCACCAAGCTATTAAGTGCAGACCAGATAGAGCAGCGCACCCCGGCGCTCACACTTCTGTTGCAGGTGTGTGTGCACACACTCAGGATGGGCCGGCAGCCTGGCAGGGCTCTGTGGTGACCACGAGGGTGGCCTTAGCCCCGCCAGTCCTCACCAGCAGCCCCGAACACAAGCTGAGTAAACCCTTTGCCTGACCCAGTGCCCTTCCACCCAGACTGCTGCCCCTAAGCCGTCCCCCCAAATAGAAAGTCCCCTGATGTGAGCTAGACGCACGACAGCACCTGTCACCTGCAGATCTGGGGGTGCGCCGAGATGGGGCTTACTCTGGGACCCCCCTCTGTCCGTGCAACCTTGCCGTCACCCCCGACTTCACAGGCCAGTGTCCTGCTCCAAGGGGAGTCTGGGGCCCTTCCCGAGAGCGCCGGGCCCCTCCTGGCACCTGCATCATCCCCCCTCTGCCCTGGCAGCCCCTGAGCTCTGGCTCCAGAGAGCCGGGGTCCCCGGGGAGGCAGCGTGCCTAATTGCACTTCCAGCTCATTATACAGACTAATGAGAGGGAAAGCCGGAGAAACAAAGAGAGAACGGACGTGTCTTAGCTTCCACTGGGGACCCCGCCGGGCAGGGATCTTTGTGTTCCGTCCTGATTTCCTCTCCTGTAACCTCAAGACTATAGAGATCAGCAAAACGACAGCCATGCCAATTACAGACCCATGTCGATTGTAAACACCTACTGTGTGCCAGGTTCTGTGCTAGGCACATCATCCTCCAGAATCTTCTGGAATCTTCTCAATAGCCCAGACTCAGACTCTGTTATTACCCCTGTTGTATACCAACTGAGGCTCTGAAAGGGTCGACAGCCTTCTCAAGGTTATGTAAGACCCACCAGCCGAAATAATAACCGGTGAGTTTACTTGGGGTTAAAATCCTGATACCTAAGACTGAGACGCCTGCCCCGCCCTCTGTCCTCCAGCCCCGCCTTCGCAGCCCTGAGCCCCACTCCCAGGAGTTCAAGCTGATAACCTAACAGCGGCTCCGGAGCTGTTCTGTCTGGTACGGAATATAAACCACCCAGTGGGATGTGTCGCCATCTTGGCTCGGTGCCCAACTCCCGGGTCACGGCCCCGACGCCCTTTCCAGGAAAGCACGCAGGAGGCATTGGGCCCCAGGGAAGGTAAAGGCGGCCGAGGTTAATGACTTGCCGTGGGTCCTGGCGCCCTTGCACAACAGAACACTGCCCGCCTTTATCTTGGCCACAGCGTTCTTTGAGCAACAAACCCAAATCTGAGGCTATAAACAGTTGGCCTTTGTGCACGCGGAATTGCTTTCTCAAGGGCTGCTGATTCCTGCACCGGTTTGTTTGTTTATCGGGAGTATTTTTAGCTTGCACTCGGTTACTCACCGACTTTCCTTTTCAATCCTCTGTTTGAGTAGAAAGGAAACAGAGAGTCACTCACGTCACTTGAAGGCCGAGGTAACTTTCGGGCAATGCTCACTAGGCCACCGAGGTCAAGCTTCCGCCAACAACAACCCTGTCACAGCTGGAAGATGGGGCTCAGCCCTTGCAGGCACAGGTGTGTGAGCTGAGCGGGGCCCCGCCAGAGGCAAGGGTCAAGGCATCCGACCAGGGACCCACCACGGGTCCAGATCCAGGAGGGGGAAGCGGTCAGCACTATCATCTCTCCAAGCGGTGCTGGACCTGGAGCCTTGGACCCCAACGGGACCCCTGTGTGAGCTCCAGGGATGACATTTCAGGCAAGGTGGGGTATGATCCCATGCCCCCACTTCAGAGAAGGCTCCCGGCTTCCTCCTGGTCCTTGAGTCCTTGACTTGAATAATGACCCTGCTACTCTGCTCTGCACCCCAGTGCCTCGGTTTCCACACCTGTAAACTGGGGGTTAACAAGAGTACCTACTCCATAAATTGTTCAAAGGATTAAATAAAGTGCCCAGGCACATGGTAAGCACCTTGCAAGGGATGACGATTATTATTACCGTTGATGTTGCCTTTGTTATTGTTAGTTACAGCTGTACGTACCCAGGTGGAAGCAGGAACCCTCTCCCACTGAGGGGGGATGGAAGGTAAAGGATGGTGAAACACCTGGCTAGTGCCCTGGGGCCAGGAGGGAACAGTTACAGAACCCAGAGAAAGAGGGGGCTGTGGAAGGGAATGCCAGACAGGAGCTGTGGTGTTGGGTCGAGGTGGGGCCCTGCCACCCCCAGGGACCCAGCCGGAAGGAAGCCAGCCCCTCTCTCCTTCCTCACCCTGATCTGTCACTGGCATCTCCCACTTGCTGAGCCCAGCTGGAACCCAGAGGCCAGGAAGCCAGTGAGCATCAGCCCCCTGAGGCAGAGAAACAAGGTGGGGAACGAGGGTAGCTGGACCTGGCGGGGCAGGTAGACAATGGTCAGCTTAGCTGCAGGGATCCTCGTGTGCCTGGGGGCCACCCATCTGGCAACCCCCGGTTCTGCAGCCCAGGAGGACTCTGGGCCTGGGTCTGGGGAAGCTGGAGCCCTGTGGGCCGAAGGGACCGGGCCTGACCTCTCCTTCCCCAGGCAGGGCCGCTCCCTGCCCAGGGCACGTGTGAGCAGGCTGGGTCATCAGCCTTGGGAGGGACTCCAGTGGAAGTTGACCTTTTGAAGCAAGGCTTTGCGCTCTGAGTCACTACCTCCCGAGCAAGAATGTGACAGTCAGCAAGTAGCAGGAACTGCAGTCTGGCCGAGACAGCCAGACAGTCTGTGGGACAGTCCCCAAGGAAGATGGCTCAGGCAGGAGGGTGCACCCCATCTCCCAGGGCCACCGCGGTGACCACCTCTCAGCCCGACGTTCCTCTTTGGTGCCGAATGGCAGTTAGAAATCAGATTCCGAACTGGTCCCGCCGTCACCCTCCTGTTGGAAGTGTCGCTCACCGAACCACTTTTGCAGGATGGAGATTTTTGTTCCGGCCTTTCATGCTAATGATCAGGGGCCATCAAAGCTGGGTGCGAGTTGAATTTTTGAAAATTGCATAATAATCTTCCCGAGATGGTCACAGTCATTGCAGAGATGCACGGATCCATCTTACAGCTGGAGATTGTGACAACCGTCCCAACCAGGGATAGGAAATTGCTTTTGACCTGGTTCAGGTAACCCCCCCCCCCCACCCGCCCAGGGACTGTGGTCCTTACCCTTTTAGGGTCATGGATCCCTTTGAGAATCTGATTAAAGCTAAAACACCTCTACTCAAAATAGAGCAATAGTCTTGTCCATAATTTTTTGTTTGTTTGGTTTTTGTTTTTGGCCGCACTGCAAGGCATGTGGGATCTTCCCCAACCAGGAATGGAACCCGTGCCCCCTGTACTGGAAGCGTGGAGTCTAAACCACTGGACCACCAGGGAAGTCCAATAGGCTTGTTCATAGACACAGTATTTTTGTACATATTTTCCAGGGTCCCAGACTCTAGTTTCCAAGTCTGTGCCCTGGGTGGGGGTCTAGGGGGCTGACAACAGGGTCTCACAGGCTCTGTCTGTGGAAGTGAGACCCCCAGGATGCCTTCCTCAGCCTTCACCCCCACCACCCAACAAGGCTCACTCACTGTGTTGGTTCATTTCACGTGTCACCCTGGCTGGGCCGTGATGGCTGTGGTTTGGTCAGACGCCAGTCTAGGTGTGGCTGTGAAGGGCTTTTGTAGACGGGGTTCATGTCTTCCATCAGTTGACTTTAAGTAAAGGAGATCATCCTTGACTTTGTGGGTGAGCCTCATGCAGTCAGTTGGAGGTCTTTGGAGAAAAAACTGGGGTTTCCCAGAGGAGAAGGAATTCTGCCTCAAGGCTATAACATAGAGACCCTGCCTGGGGTTCCAGCAGCTGGCCTGCCCCACCGGTCTCACAGTTGGCCACAACTGCACAGGCCACTTCCTTAAAGTCAACCTCTCCCTCTCTCTGGGGTGGTGTCCCATGGAACCCACCCGTGGGCTGGTCTAGTAGACTTCCCGCCATCAGTACCCCCCCCCCCAGCCCAGGTCTGGGGGCCACCCCCTTCTCCCCACACTTCCTCTCAGGCCCCAATCTTAACTGCACCCTCCTCAGGACTTAGTTCATCAGCTGATGCATTAGCATAAGGTACCCTGACGTTTAAGGAATACACACTATGAACAGCCATTTGTTTCTCTGGTTATCTGAAGCACCTGCCTGGTGGTGACTTCATGCCTTGAGGCAGAGGATGGAGGGTCCAGAGGCCCTGAGGGAGTTGAGGGACTTGAATGGTCCAGCTCCCCTGCCTCCCTGATACTGATATTTTGAAGGGAGGGGGGTGGGGGTCAGGCAGGCATGTGGATATCTCTGAGTCGGGCACATGCCTCTGTTCTCTGCCTGTGTCTCGCTTGCTTGATTTATTTCACTTTATCCCTGCGTCCCACTCCTTTTCCCATTGAACTGCCTTTGCTCCATGGTTTAAAACAAGTTGTCAATATGCTTAGGTCTTGTTACAGACTTTCTATTCTGCCCCACTGATGTATTTGTCTGTCTTTATGCCCATATGGCACTTTTATTTGGGGTTTAACTTGCTTTCCTTTTTCTAGTTTCTTAGCATCTTGGATCATTGATTTGAGACCATTCTTCTTTTTAAATATAGACATTAGTGCTATAGATTTCCCTCTACACACTGCTTAAGTGGCATTCCATAAAATTTGGTATGTGGTGTTTTCATTCTCATTCAGTTCAAAATACCTTCTATTTTATGATTTCTTTGTTGACCCATGCATTACTTAAAACTGTGTTATCTAATTTACAAACACGTGGGGATTTTCCAGATATCTTTCTGTTCCTGATTTCTAATTTAATTTAATGTAGTCAGAAGACATACTTTGTGTGACTTGAATCCTTTTAAAATGTATTGAGGTATGCTTCATGAGTCAGGATATGGTCTACTTAGCAAATGTTCTATGTGCACTAGAAAATGACTTATATTCCATTTTTGGGGGGTGGAGCATTGTGTAAATATAAATTATGTCAAGTTGGTTGATAGTGTTTACAAATCTTCTATATGTGTCTGTTCTGATATTAATATAGCCACTTCAGCTTTCTTATGATTAGTGTAAGCATGAAATACCTTTTCCCACCCTTTTACTTTTAATCTATTTATGTCTTTATATTTAAAGTGAGTTTCTTATATACCCCATAGTTGGGTTTGGGGCTTTTATTAGACTGATAATTTCTTCCATTTAATTGGAGTATTTTAGGTCATTTACATTTAATGTGATCAATAGGTTTATGCCTATTACCCTGCTATTGTTTTCTGTTTGTCCCATCTGCTCTTTGTTCCCTTTTCCCCCTTTTTAGTGCTTTCTTTTTGATTAATTGAGTACTTTTTATGATTTGGTTTTATCTCATTTGTTGCCTTATTAGCAATAACTCTTTGTTTTGTTATTTTCGTGGTTGCTTTACAGTTTATTGTATATATCTTAAACTTATCACAATCTACTTTCAATTGGTATCGTATTACTTCATGTCTAGTATAAAAATCTGACAATGGTATATTTCTATTCTACTTCTCCCCTTTATGCTCCTGATACATTTTATTTCTACATATGCTATAAACACCACACTGCATTGTTATTACTTTTGCAATATAATTAGTTATCTTTTAAAGGTATTCAAACAGTAAGAAACAAGTCATACGTTTTCTCACGTAGTTATCTTTTCTGGTGCTTATCATTCCTTTATCTAGATCCTGAATTCTATCAGGTGTCACTTTCTTCCTGCCTCAAGAACTTCCTTTAATATTAATTGGAAGGTGGATCTGCAGCTGATGAGTTCTTTCAGCATTTCTGTATCTGAAAAAGCCTATATTTCACCTTTGTTTCTGAAAAATATTTCACTAGGTAAAGACTTCTAGGTTGACAGATTTTTCTTTCAGTGCTTTCAAGATGTTGCTGCACTGCCTTCTTGCTCAAATTTTTTCTGAAAAGAAATCCGCTTCGCCCTTATCTTCGCTCCTCTGTGTACATCTTCTTTTCTCTGTCTGCTTTAAGATGTTCTCTGTCTCACTAGTTTTGACCTATTTGATTCTAATGTGCTTTGGTATCATTTCCTCCATGTTTCTCATGCTTGGGGTTCATTGAGCTTCTTGGATCTGTGGGTTTATACTTTTTACCAATTTTGGAAAATTTTCGCTCATCATTTCTTCAAATATTTCTCCTTTACTCCCCCTCTTTCCTCACTTCTGGAGACTCCAATTACATGTATATCATACATGCGTAGCGTACATACACACACTGGTTTCACACCTAACAAATCAGATGTGCATTTGCCTTCTAGCCAAGGAGAGAGCTGGGGGAGGAGACCTAGATCTCTCCTTCTGCTATAAACATGTTCCACCGCTCTTTTCTGAAAGCTGTTAATGACCCCCTCAGGTCAGGACGGCTCTACCTGTGCAGTCCACCATGGCGGCCACTCATCCACCTGTGGCTATGGAGTTATCGAACTGTGGCAAGTCCACCTGAGATGTGCCATAATGTAAGATACACACCAGATCCCGAAGGCTTACCGTGAAAATAAGAATGTAAAATATCTTGCTGATAATGTTGTAGTGTAGCTTACATGTCGAGTGGTAACATGTTGGATATATTGGATTAAATAGAATATATTATTAAAATTAATTCCACCCGTTTTGTTTTACTTTTTTTTTTTAAATGTAGCTAGTAGAGAATTTAATATTGCCTATGTGACTCCCACTTTATTTCTATTGGACAGCAAACCAACTATTCAGACAAGTCCTAGGAAAGTGGAGGATGGAAAAATAGAAACGCCCTCCCACCCCGGTCTGGATACCAGCCAACCTCAGCCATCCTGCTTGGTTCCAGGCCACTACCACACCCCCTGCCACCCCCCTGGCCAGACGGCAATAACCATGAGAATGTCAGGGTGGCTGTGGGGAGCGGGATCCAACTCAGAACTGGCTCCGGGGTGGCTGGAAGAGTAGCGTGAGCTCTCGGTAGCCAGCCAAGGTCAGTAACCAGCTGGGCATGTTCCCTGGCCATGACCGAGGTGCCTAGAACCTGCTGCTGAGTCATAGGAGTGAGACAGTCACAGGCCAGGCTACAAGGAAACTCCTTCTCTGCAGCTCCCTCTTTTGACAGTCTGAGTAATAAGTCACCTGCTGGTCCCATCCCTGGGGAACCCAGACTTGGGGGCTGCCACACGTGCCCAGGTTACCTCCAGTGCCAGAGAAGGTGGGGAGGGAGTTTTTACATTATATTTTAAAATCTGACTTCTTCAGAAAGAAACCAAGTAAAATGTAGCAATCGTTTGTATTTACCACCCAGAATTAACCATTTTTAACCTCTGAAGCTTATTTACGTCTAGTCTTTTAAAAAATGTGTTTACTTTCCATAAATCATAAAATGAATATACACATTTCTTTTTCAAAAGAAAGAAAGAACAAAAGACCATATTACAAATCAAACTAAAGCACCTTCCCTTCCTCCTTGACCCCCATCCTAATTTCCTCTCTTCCCAGGGAGATCTCCATTACGTATTCTGGGAATCTCTGCATTCCTTGAAAAATATCTATTGCCACCTACAACATTGTTTGGGGTGGGTTTTTCTCCTCATTTTCCCAAAGGCATCACACGGTGTGTGCGGTCCCTCCTGCAGCAACAGGCCCTGGTGCACCTCCCTGCTTGGATTGGGGAGAAGCCAGCCTCTTCCCAGCCCAATGAGGCAGTGTAGTTGAGGCTACCCAGCTGGGCATGGACACACCCTTCCCGTGGGCCTAGGAATTCATCTACCTTCCAACCCGAGGTTCCAGGCTGCTGCCACTGCAATGGTTGACAGAAAACGGTATTTTGGTAAATTATGACAAGTCATGGGATAGAATACTATGCAACCATCAAAAAGAATGAGCAAACTCTATCTGAGCAGATGCAGAGAGCTCTCAGTGAGTCAGGTGAGCCCAAGCAGCGTCAGGGCACCGGGTGTTGAACACTTCTGATGGATCGTAAGAAGTGAACAGACCTTAACTCTGGAAGACAGGTCTCGGGTCTGGGGGTGAGGGGAAGAGAGAATTTTCACTTTACGTTTTCTGATCGTTTGATTATTTTTTTTCTAACTACACAGGCATGACCTACTTGTATTTAAGGACAACAAAACACACGTCTGAAAACAGCAGCTAGGCTTCACCCAGAGGCTCCGTGGGCACCCCCTTCACCGCCACGGGGCTTGGCCCCCGCAATGCTGCTGTGGGAATGGGGGTCCCCTGTGGAGAGCCTGGCCTCCAGAGATGCTGTTCCCTCAACCTCTTCTAGGGGGAGCCCCTGAGCACTGTGCCCAGGTGTGTCGCCCAGGGACTGTGAACCAGGTAAGGGGGGCCAGGGGGCAGCCCCGTGAAGGGCTTTCTTGGTGGAGCCGATGGACGGGGTGGGCAGACGGTCGGGATTTGCACAGTCAATGCCAAGCAGGTTCCCAAACGCCGTGGGCCTGGGGAGCAATCCCAGGTGTGCCCTGTACCAGTGGGGAGCCTTGCGCAAGTCCTGTTTTCTCCGTGGCCTCAGTTTCCTCCTCTGAAAAACAGAGGCAGTGAGTCTCCCTCGCAGGATGTTGGAAGGAGGACAGAGGACTCGCCGTCTCTCGTGCGTGACGCAGGGGCCGGGCGGTGGCTGCCGGAGCCACCCCCCGCCCCCCTCGCCCCATCATGTTGCTGAGGTCCTGTGTCTGTGTCCCACAGGCGGGGGCAGGGGGGGCTACCTCACTGACGACCTCACTCTCTCTTGTCTTCTCCACCTCCCCTTTGGAAAAAAAGTACCAAGAGAAAGAAATGCCCGGAGCAGAAACCCTCACACGTAGTTCAAAGGCATCCCCTGGGTGCTGACAGCTCAGAGACCTCACCTCACCCCACTTAATGCGAACCTCTAGGGATGGAACCCAGAACTCTGCGGCTTAAGGAGAGGCTGGGGGTTCCGAGGCACATCACTTTGAGAACCATCCCAGGCTGTCAGACGGGACATGACGCGGGTGATGAATCCAGGTCACACAAGGCCACCACCCTAACCCGGAGCTGCCTGACAAGCAGTGACGCACAAGCATCCCGAACACGGGGCCGGGGCTCTGGGGGAGCAGTGGTGCCAGGACCCCTCCCCCCCAGCTACCCCCGCAGCCTCTGACTTCCGTGGGGCGTCTTTGTCTCAGTAGCTTCCGCTTGAGGTCGGCGTGCTCAGCATCCGGGGGGACGCCCCCTCCCCGTGCCCAGAATGTTCTTCAGGGGACCACCCACCCCGCTCCAGGTCCCTGGGGACGCCTAGGCTGGCCCTACCTGTCTTGTTCCAGGCCCATTAAGCATACGCGCCGCCGGGCCCTGGGGCGTGCCGTGGGATCAGGTGCATTCCTGACCTTGAGGCCAGAGGGGTGCCCTTTCTCCTAGGGCTTCTGCGGAGACCTGGTGGGGACCTGCTCTCCTTCCCGGGACTCAGGTGGGAGACACTAGCCTGGAGCTGCAGGGGCATCATAGGGGGCGGGAGTGGAGGGTGCCTGTCACCATCCAGAGTGACACAGAGACCAGACATGGAGAATGACAGGGACCAGAGTCACCTGTTGGAGCTGCAGGGACCAGACGTCCTTAATGCCCCTTTGAGGGGGTTTCTTCACTTGCCATCAAGGGAAAAAATAAAAAATAAAAACAAAACACAAAGCCCACTGTCCAGAGCCCCTCCAACTAGAGAAGTCACCGCAAATGTCACCAGGTTTCAAGTGGCCCCCTCCCCAGCCCAGCCCCCGACCAGAGGCCTGCTGCGGGCGCCCACCACACCGTCCCCCTCCATCCCTGGGGAGAGGCCAGCTCAGGGAGCTGACCACTGTGTCCTCTTATCGTTTGCAAGCCCAGCTGGGTATCCGCTCCACCGGGCCTGGTGCTGGACCAAATTTAAGGAGCCGGACGCTATTGTCAGCTTATCTGGTTGTAAAGGTCTGTCTTATCTCCAGCCGCCTCTCACTGCCAGTCACTGGTTTATGCTTTTACAAGGGCAGTTTGTTTCTCCTGGGGAAGGAGGTGCAATCTCCAGAGGTGCCTGGGAGTGGGAGCAGTGGCCGGGGTTCCTTCCCTGTAAAGCGATGGCCCTGTGCCAGCCCTGGCTCAGCAGCTGTGTGGGCCCTGTGGGAACCCTGGGGGGGAAGGGCTGGGATGACCCAGGTCACCAGGCCCGCTGCAGGCCCCCACGTCTCTTCTTGTTCCCCCTTTCGGTCCCCTGCCCCTCTCGGCACACCTGCATCCCACCAGCTCACCCTCCACTACCCTGACTGTGGAGGGTGGGCAAAGCCCTGGGCCTGGAGGTCAAGGTTAGACCCTTCCTTGGTGCCTCCACCGTCCCCTGTAAAGTGAGCATAAGATGCTGAGCCCCCAACTTCCAGGATGGCTGTGGGGAGCCGCAGAAGGTAGCAGCATCCAGGGTTCTGTAAACCAGCCGGTGTGTCTCTGACCCACGTGGCATCCTTCATAGAAAGTTCTAGGAGGCTGATCCGTGGTCCCTCCCTGCAGGATGTTTGCACTCTGAGGCAGCTGGCAGGGGCCAGGCTGAGCCCCAGGGGTGCGTGTTCTGCCAGGTGAGAGGTTTCTAACTCCAGGACCCTGGATTCATTCATTTAACAAATATGCATTGAGCATCTATTATGGGGCACACATAGATGCTGGGGACCCAGCAGAGACCAAAACAGACACAACCTCTACACTCCAGTAGGACTGAACAGACGCTAAACATGACAAATACATAGACTGTATGGTCCGTTGTGTGGTGATAAGAGCTAAACAGGAAACTTCCGGAAGACGGGCACATCTCGGGGGATGAAGCATCAGTTTTTTTTATCGGGTAGCCAGGGAAGGCCTCACCAAGCCGGTAACATCTGAGTCAAGACCGAAGGAGATGAGGAAGTGAGACGTAGAGATCCTGGGAAGAGTGGTCCAGACAGTAGTCATGGCATGTGCAAAGGCCCTGGGGCAGGGGCCCGGTGTGTTCAGAGAATGGCCAGAGGGCTGGAGGTAAGGGGGTCAGTGAGAAGTTCAGAAGAGGAGATCAGAGAGGTAAAGGGCCAGCATATGGACTTGGCTTTGACCCTGAGTGAGATGGGGCCTGGTGGATTTTGAGCCCAGAAGAGATAATGGTCTACTTGCTTTCTGAAAGACTCACTGGCTGCTGAGCGAGCAGTAGACAGAAGAGGCAGGACAGAAGCAGGGAGACCAGGTAGGAGGCTCTTGCATCATCTGGGTAAGAGTGGGTGGCCCTGGGACCAGTGCTAGTGAAATGGAGCAGGACCATAGAGGTTGGTGGGAGAGGGTGCAGGCTGGGTCTTCGTGGAAGGTGGAGTGGGGTTTGCAGGTGGATGTGCCTGGCAGGGTGAGACGGGGAGAGACGCACAGCCCCGAGCGCACACTGGGGACCAGCACCGTCCCAAGCACATCACGTGCCCTTGACTCCCGGGATCCTTTTTCCCAGGGAAATGCAATCATCCCCACTTTCAGGATGGAGAAACTGAGGCACCGAGAGGCCACAGAGCTGCAGTACATTCCAGAGCCTGGACCCTAAACCGCAAGGCCACCGGCTGTGTGCAATGTTAGCGTAGCTCTTCCCGGGCTCGGCAAACGTTCCCTAGTGACGGTATGTCTGTCCACGTCTTGTATTAAGATTCTGGGGATCCTGCCTCAGTCCAGACGGAACTCCCCATTTACCCACGTGGAAGGCCAGGTCCTGCCCCGGCGCTCGCTAGGGCGAGCGTGTAGGTCAGGGCCCAGCAGACCTTCTGTAAAGGCCCAGAGAGGGAAGATTTTCGGCCACACAATCCTCTCACATCTCTCAATCCCCCACCTTGTAGCTGGAAGGCAGCCTTGACAAGAGTCAACGAATGGGCAGCCGGGCACCAAGAACACTCACCGACGGACACTGACTTGGAAGGCTGTGTCGTTTTCATGGGCCGTGAAATTGTTTTCCTCTTTTGATTTTTTTTTTCACCCCTTAAAAAATGTAAAGTCATTCTTAGCTCATGGGCTCTACGAAAAAGGTGGAGGAGGATTTGACCTGCTGCAGGAGTTTGCAGCCCCTCTTGGAGGCTGTCACCCAAACTGCGGCACTGCGGGAGAGGAAGGAGGCTGGTGTTAACTAGCAATGTCGGTGGGACAGCACAGCTCCAGGCGGCGCGGGTCAGGCATGCGGGGAGCGGGGTCGGGGGTGCGGAGGTTGGTGGGCAGGGGCCAGCCTCCAGCCGGATGTACCAAAGGACCTGAGGTCAGGTCCAGTCCCTGCCCCCTCTGCCCTCCTTCTCCCAGACGCCCTCGGCCCCTCATTGCTCCCAAACCTGACAATGACCTCCTGGGGTCGTCAGTTTCTTGTAAAACATCATTGATCCCTTACCACGCACGCACCGGGTACCACGTGGCGGGTACCGTGTGCTGTGTCCCGACGGCCCTTCCTCATTTCGTCCTCACCCCCCCTCTGTGACCGGCCCACGTGCAGCACGCGTGTTCAACAGGCTGTGTCCACAAGGGAGGGGACCAAGTGAGAAAGAAAAATGAGAAGAGAAGGTTTTGAAAAAGTGTTTTTAAAAAACACAACACACGCGCAAGCACAAACGTTCCTGGAACAGATTTCATCGTGTAACTTTAGCTTTATCTTGGACTTCATATCAGGGGGTGTCGTGGGTTGATTTATATCCTCGACACCGCTCCTACCCTCACCACCAAGATATGCCCGTGCCTTAATCCCCAGAATGAATGTGACTTTATTTGGCAAAAGGGTCTTCGCAGATGTAACGAAGGGAAGGATCTCCAGGTGAGATCTTGCTGGCTTAGGGAGGGCCTGAAATCCAGCAACAAGTGTCCTTATGGGAGACAGGAAAGGAGAAAATACACGCAGACACAGATGAGGAGGCCCCGTGAAGATGGAAGCAGAGGCTGGGGTGATGCGGCCCCAAGTCCAGGAACGCCTGGAACCCCCAGAATCCAGAAGAGTCAGGAGCTTCTCCGAGAGCCTTCAGAGGGAGCGGGGCCCTGCCCACACCTCCGTGTCAGACTTCTGGCCTCCAGAACCGGGAGACGATAGATTTCTGAGGCTTTTAATCTCCTGGCATGTGGTCACTTGTTACGGCAGCCCCAGGACACTCACGCAAGGGTCGTGCACCATAATCTTCACTTTGGGTGCGGGGCCAGGTGCGTGCAGGTGAGGGGGACAGAGGCCTGCAGAATCGACCTTGCAGGGTAACCGGAAGTGCCACTGGGCTCCATCGCTCAGCAGGCCGGATGGGCAGCAGGTGGCCTGGACTTCAGCATCCCAGCTTGGGCGGCTCCCGGGTCTGCCCCCCGACGTGCTGTGCGACCCACACAGTCCCTTAAGCTCTCTGAGCTGCCACCTCTTCTTCATGAAAAAAATACAACTAGCTCCGGAGTTTCGGGGAGGGAGTCAGATGCCCAGCTTTGCTCCCCCTCCAGCCCAGACGGGCCTGGCCTGCCTGCCGTGGCCAGGACGGAGCAAACCCTTGGAGGAGCATCCGGGGCCAGCTGTGACCCGGGGTCGGGGTCCCACATCTGGGCTTCTCCTGGGTCACGCCAGGGCCACCTGCGAGCCTGGGTGGACCCAGGCAGCGTTTAGGGAGAGTCAGTACCCTGACCGGCTGGCCCCGGGCCGCTGCTGGGGCGACCCTCTGTCCCTCCCTGTCCGAGCGGTCCAGCCTCCCACCCGCGAGCACAGAAGGTCATGCAGCCCAGCATGTCCGCGTCCCACCCCCGGCTGGAGGGCAGACCAAAGAGAGTGCTTCTCCTGGGTCCCAGGGGCCACCGGCCTGGGGGTGCAGTGCCCACTGCAGACAGCCCCCTCTGCTGGGGTCCCTGCACTCCTCTTTCTCTCCCTTCCCCCCACCCCACCCCATGGCACTCCCTCCTGCCGCCCTGCGCCAGGAGGACGCCTTAGAGCCCACGAGGGGGTGGGAAGGCCACTGTGAAAACAGGGAGATGCTGGTGCCTGGCCTGGGGCTGGCGGTGAGCACCGTGAGAGGAGGTGGAGCGCCGGGGACATGGGATCCGTGAACATGGGTGAGGTGGGTGGCGTAGGGGGCACAGCTTCCTGGCTGGAGAGAAGAGGTGGGTGGGGCGTCTTCTGCTGGGAGGGGACCCGGAAGAAGCAGGTTTGGAGGTAGGATGCTGGGATCCAGTTTGATCATGCCCAGCTGGCTTTGGGGCAGACACCCCTGTGGAGCTGCCAGTGGGAAGTTAGGTAAGTGGGCCCAGAGCCAGGGGAGGCCTGTGTGTCTGCCCTCCCTTCTGCTAGGTCTCCACCTCTGACTGCTCTTCCCAGGCGCTTTGACCCCGTCCTCCCAGCCCCGTGCCAGCAGCCCCGCTGGGACCTCGTGTGGGGCTGATCACAGAGCCTGCACCTTGGCTGCTCTCAGGGATGCTGGGCATACAGTTGGCACTCAATACACGTCTAATGAAGGAGAGTCTCGCCACAGAGATCCAGTGGACGCAGCAAGCTCCCGGGTCAGCCTTCTGGCCAGTACGGACTGGCCTGGTGTCCTTTCCCTCACTCCTCTGGCCTAACCCAGAACCCAAAACAACTGCTATTCCTTTTTCCAGGGTCACCGCCCCCAAGACCCTAAAATCCAGGCTGGCTCCCTTCAAGGAGCACCTCCTATTTGCCAGGTGCTGTGAGGCTGGGGCAGCGGAAAGGGGTGGCGTCACCGTCTCCGTGCTGGACCCAGGGCGGAGGTACGAGCTCGTCCAGGGGCAGGAGGAGAGCCGGGTGTCACACCTACATGCGGTGTGTTATGAGGGACTCACGGTGGGGCTCCGAGGGGCATGGGCGCCTGTGTGGGCTCTGGGGCACGGTAGTACCGCCCTGGAGAGGGAAGACTTGCCGGAGGGCAGCTCACGCATCCCAGGACGGGCGGCGGCGGCATTACAGACATCTGAGGTGAGAAACCCCCATGCCTCTCCCCGAGCCCTGGCAGGGCTGGGTGAGGAGTGAGTGAGACGGGGGTGAGGAACGTCCGTGAGCAGGGGCCAGCTGCCCTCTCGGACGGGGAGCTCACTCCCACACGCAGCACACATCTGCAGCAGCTCCTGGGTTGACCAGCTCTTTGAATTTGGCCCCAGGGAGGAGGTGACCGCCGCCCTTAGGAGAATCTGGCCTCTGTTAGTGAGGACAGCTGCCAGGGAGCTGAGAAGGGGCTCTGCTGGGCGGCGCCTCCCACTGGTGGGCCCGAGGAGCTGTCGGGAGCTGGTGGACCCAGCACAATGTCGACCATCTTGCTCCCGGCTGGGCCCTGCTTCTGCCATCACTCAGGCCCCAAGTTGCAACTCTCCAAACAACCCTTTGGAGTGAGAACCAGGTCCAGCTAGGAAGGGACACCTCTAACTGACCCAGGGTGCCCCCAGCGCCTCTGGGACCCCGCCCCACCTCTTGTGTCCTGCCAGGGGGCACACGGAGCAGGCTGTTCTGGCCCCATCGTATACACGAGGAGCCTGAGGGTCAGAGGGGTTCCAGACCTGGGCGGAACCCGGAGGAGGCTGGGCTCGAATCCAGATCTCTGAGCCCCATTCCAGGGCCCTTCCCAGTGCCCCCCATCATGCCAACCCTGCCCCCCAGGGCAAGGCTGCCAGCAGGTCCCCAGAGGCCATTTCTGCCGTCCACCTGCCTTGATCTCTGCTCTAGAGCGGCTCCTGGCATTCCGAGGTCCACCTGTGGCCCAGCCTAGCATGGGGCAGGCCTCCCGCTCTTCTCCCGAACCCGGAGGGGTCAGGGGCTGGGTGGCAGTCCAGGGCTGTGGGAGGCTTAGCAGGAAGGAAGCCCCTCGCCCTCAGAGCTGCCCCCAATCCTGGGAGCCGGGAGGGGGGCACCACCCTCTGAGCCCCAGATCCCTTTGGCTCTGCGCTGGGGGATGAGGGGGAGGGGACAATCCCCCCTGCCGTGCTGGCGGCTGAGGCCAGCTTCCTGGGGGCCAGCCGCACATGAGATTCCAGCAGCATCTATGAGTGAGGGGGCGGGGGGAGCACTGCCCTCTCGGGACTCCAGTCCCCAGGCAGGTGCTGCCCCCTAGTGGGCAGTCCCTGCAACCGCGTTGTGGGCATCTCCAGTTTGGCTCAGGCCAGGAGTCCCTCATTCCGACAGAACATCCCCCGGGGGCTCCTGTCCAAGCAGGGCCCCTGCTGGTATCTCTGTCTCCTGGGGGTGGAGGGTGTCAACTCCTGCCCAAGAGACTCCCAGGTGGGCACCTGCCAGGGGGCCTCGAAGGATTCCAGGAACCGCCTCTCTGGGGCAGGGTCACGGGGGCACCGACAGCATCCTGCATTCACAGGCAAACAGGGTCTGCTCACCTGCCCCAGGTACCCAGCGCTGGGCCCGGCTGGGGGTGGGCAGGAGCAGCCCCCTTCCTGAAGCCCCTCTCCCTACAGCCCTGAATTCGACTCTGCGGGGCTGCTCCCGGGGCCCCACTCAGATGTGGGAATGTGGGCTAGACTCCGTGTGAACAGGTGGCGCAGGTGTGGTTCAGACCCAGGCCGAGGTCTCCCAGTCTGCCCTTCTCCCACCTGGGCCTGGGAACTGGGAGAGTCCAGTCGATGGAGAAAGCCCTTCTGAGCACCTGTTGTGAGGACAGAAGGGACGAGGAGCCACCCACCCTCCGAGAGGGAGGCAGCCGACAGCAGCCTGAGCCCACAGCACTGTGGCCACCAGCCCCAGCCTCCAGCTCGGCGCCAGAAGTGCATCCGGGGGTGGAGCCTGAGGCGCAGCCGGGCCCGACGGGTCTCCTCACGGGGAGCAGAGCGGTCTCACGCTGAGAATCGCCGGGCGCATCAGCGGAGCCCAGGAGTCACCCTGAGTCAGCACATCCCCTCCCGCGGCTGCCTGAGTCCATTACAAGGTTCTGTCGTCCGAGCCTCGCACCCACCTGGGGCGGGGGGGGCTCTTGTTGTGGCTCCATTTTTCAGATGCGGAAACTGAGGCGCAGGGTGACCAGGCAGCTGTTTAAGGCGGGGACTGGGGTGGGGGCGAGATGGGGGGGCACGTGCAGGCGGCCAGCGGGCCTCCGAGGCCGCCTCTCCTGCGCGTGGGGTGGGGTCAGGTTTGGAATTTCCTGTTGCTCCTCACCTTTGAGTGGTGTCGGCAGCCAGGCGGTGCCAGGCTGGGAAGTCTCTCTGGAGGCTCCACACCCAGCACACCTGGTATTTTTATTCCCGTGTAAGTCTGATGCCAGGGGAACGTGGTTAAGGCCCTGCTGTTTCCTTCCATGCCCAGGGTCAAGGGATCCCTTATCTGGCGAGATCTTATCTGCATGTCCTCGCTGGATTCTGGAGCTGGCTCCTGGAGGTACAGGAGGCCCAGGCGGGCAATCCAGGGTACCAAGGATTGGCCCAGAGGGGTGGGGCCTCCCGCCTCTGGGCCCCGCCTCTGTCCCCTCCCCCCAGCACCGCTTCCCTACGAGGTCTTTCCCTCTTGCTCACCTGCCCACTCTCCACAGCACTGGAGGTGTCAGGCAATAAAAGGGAGATAGAAAGGAAGTCAGAACAAGCAGGAGTTGAGCAGAGAGGAGAGGAGAGGGGAGGGAAGAGGAGGGGTAGGCTTTCCAGGGCCCCAGGGAGCTATTTCAGCCCAGGGTTATACAAACTGGCTCTGAGCTTCCTAGCAGCCAGGGTAAAAGGGAAAGAAGTTGAAGGAAGGTGGAGTCAGAATAGGAGACTGGTCTCATGCACAGAGCCTAGACCATTCCCTAGACGTTGTTTCACTAATCCTTTCTGCCCTCAGCCTTCCCTGACATGAACCTTCTTTGAAAAGGACGAGACAGTGCAAACGTCACGTTCCATGACAGGGCATGCGTGCACACTCCTGCGTGTCCGTTCACATGTCCTTTCCTGCAGCAAACACTCACTGGGCACCTACTATGTCCAGGCCTGGGCTAGGTGCCGGGGAGATGGTGGTCAGCAAGACAGGCGTGGTCTCTACCCTTGGGGAGGGGGTCCCTACCCTCAGGACCTCATCAGCTCAGAGGAAGATGACAGTAAACAAATAACGCAAAGGAAAACAATTCCATGTCATCAAGCATTTGATGCCTCCTCCTTGGACCTGGAGGAGCCGAGGTCCCGGCACATCTGAACAAGAGGACACAGTGAAGAAGGACTAAGCCGTTGGGCCTGCAACAGAGCTGGGAGTGTAAGCGCCTGGAGACCAGGGCTGCAGGGAGGGAGGGAGAGGGCGAGGGGCTGGGGCCCCGGGGAGGTGTGGCCAGGGCAGCAGCGCGCTGTGCCCGCATCCAAGAGGCAGAGGGGATGGCACGCACTGCTCTCCCTGCAGACTGCGGGCACCGCCGGCTGCAGGGCCCCTGCCCAGCCTTCAATCGCTCTATGCCTCAGTTTCCTCATCTGTAAGAAGAGCTGGTGTGGGGATTCTGTAGTTAATACCGACAAGGTGCTGAGTTTGGGGTCTGGGACGTGCCGCGTGCACAAAAGCAGGAGCTGAGGCTGTTTCTGGGGACTCTGACACTGAAGGTGAAGCTTCTCCTGCTCTGTTCTCCCTGAAACTTCCGGCCCAATGCAGACTCACAGCCCTGGGTCAGGATGGTTTGGGGGATGAAAAGGGAGCTGTGTGGGGCGGGGCTGTCTTGTGAGTAACAGGGCTTTGCTCCACGCCCGGGGGCGGGGGGGGCGCCTAGGAGACATCCTTCAGGTGGAGGGGCGCCGGCCACGCTCCATGGCTGGGGCGGGGGAGGGGCGACATCAGGAACTGGCAAGAATTACCAGCACCAGTTCTGTGAGAGCAAAACTGCATTTTCACGGAGTCCCGTGTTATCCAACGACGCATCATGCGAAAACATGGTTTCAGTGGGGAAAAGGAGGCAAGCAACGGGAGAAGGTCAGATTTGAAAAGCAAATTGCATCCTTCTGTGGGAATTTCAATATTGCAGGTGGGTTTTGCAGCAGTAAACCTACTTTTGCAAGGCCAGAGGAAAGGACTGCGTTCACCAGAGCTGCCTTACCCAAATCTAAATAGCCTGGGACTCCATCGACCTTCCAGACTGCAAGGGCATACCCTTTAAAACCACCCCCCCACTACTTGCTCCCAACTCCTCACTATGGCCTCCAAGCCCCCCAACTAGTCCCTGCCCACCTCTCCATTACCTCATACCCCCTTGATGTGCCCCCCACCCTGCACCAGCCACTCTGGCTTTCTTGCTGTTCCTCAAGCATGGCAGGCTAGTTCTGGCCTCAGGACCTTTGCACTTGCTGTTCTGTCTGCCCGGAATGCCTTTCCCCCAGAAAGTCACCCTCCTGCCTCTCAACCTCCATAACGCTGCCTCTGGAGTGCCTTTCCTCAACGGCAGGCAAGACCATTCTCTGCTCTGTGTCCAGACCCCAGCACATAATAGGACTCAATACCTACTTGAGTATTGCATTGAACAAAGACACAAAACACTCGTTGTTTTACTTTTAAGGCCGCAAATGGAAATCAATTGCAACCCAGTCCCTAGACTCCTGGACTTTCTCCTGCTCCAGCCCCGCTTCCCTGACCTGGGGGGTGCCAGCTCCCAGCTGGCCCACATTGTGCTCCGAGCAACACAAACCATATTCCCTGATTGATCCGTGTCTCCAGGTCTGGATCTGACCCTGGGGGCTGTGGCTAGCTTAGCACTCTCCGAAAAACTAGACCCACCGCTGGGGGGCAGCATGGTGTCGTGGGAAAAAGCGGGAAGCTTCAGGGGACCTGAGTCTGGGTGCAGTCCCTGCCCCTTCATGAGCCTGGTGACACTGGCCCAGTCACTTCTGTTCCCAAGCCTCAGAATTTCCCTCCACAAAGTGGGGCTAGGACTCTTCCGTGCCAGGCAGATGCGCTTGCTGGCCGTGGAGACAGGGCGTGAAAGGCCAGGGCCCTGTGCCACCCGAGATAATTTCAGACAGACTGGGGACCATGGCTCCCAGGCCATTTTCAACATTCGAAAAGTTACAGGGGAAAAAAGCAACAGTTTAAAAATAGGAGGACACATGTCCAAAAGAACGTTGTATTATTTCCCACTGGGTCTCTCTTGGCAGGCTCTGGCTGGGAGGAGCGGGGACAGGCCATGGCAAGGCCATCTCGCTATCAAGAGCTCTTTGGGGGCTCTGAATCCTAAGCCCCTGGCCCCCAGCCTTTGCCCCCTCCTTGGACAGCCAGGGAAAACTGAGGCTGCTTCAGTGTCCCCACAAGGCTGCCTCGGGCTGGCTTTGGGGTCTGGGCAGAGGTGGGCTCGTGACCCCCTTCATTTAGAGGGCAGTAACCCACTTCCTAGAACGGGACCTGCATTCGTGTCCTACGCTGCTGTCACAAATGACCCCAGATTTACCGACTTGAAACGACACAGATTTATTCTCTTGCGCTTCTAGAGATCAGATGTCTCACTGGGCTAAAATCAAGGCATCAGCAAGGCTGGTTCCCTCGGGAAGCTCCAGGGAGAACCCATTCCTTGCCTTTTCCGGTTTCTGGAGTCGCCCACGTTCCTTGGTGTGTGGCCCCCTCCTCCCTCTTCAAAGGCAGCAGTGCAGCGTCTTCAAATCTCTCTCCCTCTCTCCAGCCTCTGCTTCAGCATCTCATCTTTTCTCTGACTCTGACCCTCCCGCCTCCCTCTTGTAAGGTCCCTTGTGGGCCCCACCTGGAGGATCCAAGAAAAGCTCCCCTCTCCGCTCAAGTTCATCACATCCAAAAAGTCCCTTTTGCCACATAAGGTCACATATGTGACCTGGGTTCTGGGCATTAGGATGTGGATATCTTTGAGGGGGTCCTTTTTTCAGCCTACCACAGACCCTGTACACTGTTGGTGCCCAAGGGACTTATTATAATAATAGGCACCAATTGCATGCCGGGGGTATTGCCCTCCTGAGGATTTCTATTCTGACACCAGTTTTTTGAGGCAGGTAGTATTATTCCAGATCCCAGGGCACCGGCCACCAGAACACAAACACTCAGCTAGCCAGGACTTTCTCCAGGCTTTCCTGGGGGCCCACTGCAGCATGCCCCTCACCCCACAAGACGTTCCCCACGAGGCATCTGCTCAGGGCCCTGGACCATTGGGGTGAAATCTTCAAGTAAGGGTGACCCTCCGATGCAGGTGTCTGGGACGGTCACTCCACCCCATGAGCCTCAGTTTCCCCGCTTGTAAATGGGAAGGGTGGGGCTGGGGGGTCACATGGGAGATTGGGGTCAAGTCTGGATTCTGTTAGCTGCAGGCAGAGTGCCCAGGCCAGGCGTCTGTAAACAAGCCAGCAGCCCTGCCTTAGAGGGCGTTGGAGAATGACCTGTAATAATGTCCCCCAACCCCCGAACACAAGGCCATTGGACCATGCAGCCTCACTCGGGAGGTCTCGTGTGAACACACTTTCTTTCTCAGCCTCCGAGGGCCTTGAGGCAAAGTTGTGCAATGGAAAAGTTAGTATTACAGGCCGATTGACCGAGGTTCTCTCCACCACCAGGGGGCAGCATTGGCCCTCACTGCTGAGCCTTCCTCGTGGGGGCCCAGCGGCACCCACCCCTCCCGCCAAGGGCAGAGGCCTCTGGGTTCGCGGGGTGTGGACCCTGAAAGCCTGCCTGGCCCTTCCCAGACACTACGTCCCTGTTCCCACCTAAGGAGTGGCTCCCAAGGTTGACTAGAACCTTGAAAGGCCCTGGTGGGCCATCCTCCCGGCCTGGGTCCCTGCTGTGAAATCTCACGGATGCTCCTCGGCTTTTATGCTCCCCGACCCCCTTCCTGAGGCCCCCTTCCTTGACCCCATCCTGGTCTCCCCCCTCCCCCAGGCTGCTGTCCCCCTGGTTCACACCAGGCCTCGCCCAGAGAGGACTGGGGGGCCCTGGCGCCCCCAAGGGTGATGGTCCTCCTGAGCTGTGTTCCGCTCACAGCCCTTTCACTCCAGCTGGCCCGGCTCCCTGGTGCTCCCACACACGTGCACACACACACACGTGTGCACACACGTGCACATACCGGCACTCACACGTGCACACATACCCAGGCACACGGCACACTAACACATGTGCACACACCCACTCACACACACACACACGGCACCCCAGCGTTCTAGGGTCCTCTCTGTGTTGTCACCCCCGGGGTTCTTCCTCCCCAGCGACCCCCGGAGGCTCCCTGTGTCCTGAGCTCCTCTTGGGGTGAGTCCTCCCTCGGGGTCCCCCTCCCCCCTCCAGCCTTGGAGCCTCTCCAGAGCTCCCAGCAAGCCGGCGTGTGCCGGGCCCCCCAGGAGGACCAGCTCGGGCCCTTTTCTTTCTCTTCGTCTGTTTCCTCAGCTGCCCCGCAGCAGGGGTGCAGCAGGGGTACAACAGGGGCGCGGGGAGGGGTGGTGCCCTCCCCACCTCCCGGAAACTTGATGCACGCATCCTGCCCCACAAAGTGCGTCTGCAAAGAGCTTGCAGCCCGTGAGCCTCCCAAGCCCTGTGCCATCAGTGGGAGGTGGTGGGGAGCGTCCCCACGCTCTCTGGGATGGACCGTCTCTACGTTGCACCTGCAGCGCATGGCTGGGGAGAGGTAAGGAAAGGCTCGGTCCAGGCCCCGTGCTGGGTCCCGGGCCAAGGGTAGGTCCTGCAGCCCCAGGCATATCTGAGCTCCATCCTCCTCCCCAGGAGACGGGGCAGAGCTGCCTCCCCAGGGGCCCGAGGAGTCCGGGGCAGCCTCTGAGCTTCTAGCTCACAGCTCACCTCCCGTCATGAGATGCTTGTCCTGTGGGATCCGCTACTGAGACGTTGACCCCCTCCCCACTTCTGACAGGTGGGGAAGGGGCACTGGGTTCCTGGGTCACTCACAGCTTCCTGGCTTCTCAGGACCCCAGGCTCACCACCACCCTTTGTCAGAAGATACATGCATTTCCCTTCAAGAAATAAAGCCGGTGACCCCGAAAGGAAGGGGAAGGAGGCCAGGCTCAGACTGGGAGGGGGAGCGGCCGGGTGGGCAGTGGGCACCCTGAGAGGGGGCTGCAGGCTGGGGACTCTCGGCCTTGCTGCCCACCCACGGCAGGCCTCCAAGACCACAGGAGCGCTGGGCCCTTGACCGGCTCTCTGGGCTGTGTGGCCCCAGCCAGGGACCCTGGGGGAGGCGGGGCTGGGAGAGCCAGGCCCCTGGCCCGCAGTGGCTCCACAGTCCGGCTGAGAGATGTGACTGAACGAGGGGGTGGGCGTGTCTTCCTGGTGGGTGGAGGGGGGGTTCAGCTGCCGGAAGGGGTGGCACGGCACATGCCCGGGGAGTGCAGGCCCAGAGGCTGGAAAGTCCCCGGTGTGCCCAGGGATTAAGGAACAGGGGAAGGACCAGAAGCAGGCGTCGGCATCGCTGTGCCCGCCTGAGAGCCAGACGAGGGGTTGAGCAATCCTTTCCAGATAATGGGTGTGTGGCGAGCCGGCTCCTGATTTCCGCAGGCTCGGTTTGGGCACGGTGCCCACCTGGGAGACTGACGGTAATACTCCAGCAGCACCTCTAACTGTCCCCTGCCCCGGTGTCTCCTCCGCGTGGCCTCATCAGCTGTCACCATCCCCCATCCTGCTTCTCTAAGAGGCCGAGGTGGTCTCAAGCCAGCTGCTGGCTCTGGGCACAGCTCCTGGCCTCTCAGGGCGCCCAGAGCCTCACGGCCTCCAGGTAGAAGTAGGTGGAGGCCTGGGACCTGAGAACAGACAGAACGTGTCCCAAAAAACCCGCTCTAGGAGCAACATTCTCGGGTTGGTTCTGGGAACTTGCCACTCCAGAAGGCCCAGGGGACCCGAGGCTGCTGGGAATGGCCTGGGGGAGGTGGAAGGTGGAGCTGGGTGCCCTGGTCATGTCCTGGCACCTTCCCTGCAAGAGGCCTCTGGACTTAGGAGGGCACCTGGACTGAGGTCCCACAGGGATCTGAACGCCCTGACCCTGACCTTGACCCTGACCCTGACCCTGACCCTGACCCTGAGCGGGGTTGTGTGGATCCTGGTGGCCGGAACCTGCTCCTCTAGGGGCCCATGTGAGGGGGCGTCGGAGGGCAACAGAGGGTCGGGGTTCTCAGCGGCCCCTTTCCACGCTAAGAGGGATTTTAGCCTCTGCAGATGTTATGGTTGAATTGTGTTCCCCACAACCCAGATTCATATGTTGAAGTCCTAACCCCCATTACCTCAGAATATGACCTTATTTGGAAATAGGGTCGTTGCAGATGTAATTAGCTAAGATGAGGTTGTACTGGGGCATGGTGGCCCCTAAGCCAATATGAGTGGTGTCCTTGTAACGAGGGGAAACGGAGGCAGACACTCACACAGGGAGAATCCAGGTGAAGACTGGCGTGACACAGCCACAAGGAAAGGAACCAGCAGGATGCAGGAGAGAGGCCTGGATGGACCATCCCGAGCAGCTTAGGGGAAAGCGCCAGCCCTGCCCACACCTTGACCTCGGACCGCCAGCCTCCAGAACCATGAAAGAAGAAATTTCTGTTGTTTAAGCCACTCCATTTGTGATACTGTGTTTCGAGAGTCCCAGGACACTAATGCAGCAGATATGGAGAACCTGCCATTAACTCCAGTTACCCCGGACCTGTGAGATAGCAGGTGGTGGGTGGGGGCAGAAAGGGATTTGTTATTTGAACCCCACCCTCTTCTAAGAGCTGCAGTAGCATGGGGCATCTCTTTCCTCCTGGAAGCTGCCCCCCAACTCCCCAAGACCCCCCATCACCCCCAAGACCAAAGTCCCCTCTACCCACAGCCAAGGGGTTCCCTGGGCCATTGTTCTCTTGGGGCTGCAAGGTGTCCAGTCCATAGGGACATGTGAGATGACAGTGCCTCAGTGGATGGATGGATAGGTAGCTGGATGTTTGGTAGATAGATGGGTGGATGGATGAATGGATAGATGTTTGGTAGATGGATGGATGGATGTTTAACGAATGGGTGTTTGGTGGATGGATGGATGGATGGATGGATGGTTGGATGGATATTTGATGGATGGATGGATGGATGTTTGCTAGATGGATGGATGGATGTTTAATGGATGGGTGTTTGGTGGATGGATGGATGGTTGGATGGATATTTGATGGATGGATGGATGGATGTTTGCTAGATGGATGGATGGATGTTTGATGGATGGATGGATGGAGGTTTGGTAGATGGATGGATGGATAGATGTTTGGTAGATGGATTGATGGATGTTTAATGGATGGGTGTTTGGTGGATGGATGGATGGATGGATGTTTGCTAGATGGATGGATGGATGTTTGATGGATGGATGGATGGATGGATGGATGTTTGCTAGATGGATGGATGGATGTTTGATGGATGGGTAGATGGATGAATGGATGGATGGATGGATGTTTGGTGGATGGATGTTAGATGGATGGATGGATGGATGTTTGCTAGACGGATGGATGGATGGATGGATGTTTGATGGATGGATGTTTGGATGGGAAGCTGCTAGTCTTATGGCCTCACTCCTGTGTCACTTTGCCTGGGGTATGAACACCACGGGAGGCACTCTTAGTGCAACAGTCTTGTTGGCCATGAGTATGCAGACTGGCACAGGCTGTTGGGTTTGTGCGACGGCCCTCCAGCAATTTCCATGCCAGTTGCCAGGTGAGATTTTTCACTAGTTCCCTGGCTTCGAAATGTGGAAAAACAAACCACATCATCCCCAAGCCTGCAAGCCTCTCCGACCACAGCAGCCATCGCAGCCGGCATCCCACGCTCCCCCAGGTGTCCCGCGTCGGCCGCACTGGACGCCGGCCTGAGGAGAGAGCCCTGCCTCGCCGGCGCATGTTGCTGGGCCAGATTTCTAAACTCGGCTCTGACAAGCATTAAATTTATGACGGAGTTTATTTAAAGGAGGAAGCGGCAATAAAGTGCAACACCCAGGAAGTGATGAGCTGAGAGCTCCAAGGCAGACACAAAACAGGTACCGACAAACACAGGACGCGTTATTTAAAATTCCCCCCGCTGACAGATCGGACGGCCGAGTGGGCCAGACACCGCTCAGAGGAGATGAAAAGAGCTTATTTCCTTCCTCTGGATAAACACACCAGCAGCCAGATCCTTCCCTGATGATAAATGGTTTCCTCCTGTCATCAGTGCGGGGGGTCACGCCTCCCGACTGGCCAGAACCTGTGGTCCATCAGGGGCCCCGGAAAGGGCAGCGACAGGAAGGTACTCCTGCATAAGAATTCCCACAAGCCCGGCCTGTCTTCAGGCACCGAGGTGCTGCTTATCTCACTCCAGACACATCACAATTCTCAAAACACAGGAAGATGCAGAGGGGTTGGGTGCGGCGGGGAGGGTGCAGCTCTGACATCCTGCCCGGGGCCAGGACTGTAGGATTGAAGGTCCTCCCTGGATGAGATTCTAGGAGGAAAGGAGCAGGGGCAGGGAGGCAACTTCCCTGCTCCACGGGGCAGGACGATGCCGTGGGCCCTCGTTGGGGAAGTGAGGATTCAGCTCTGTCTCCCCAGGACCAGGGACCGGCTTTGGTTGGAGTCCGAGTGCCAGGCCTGGTGGGAAGGCAGTCACCCTAAGGCAGGCACGCATCGCTGCCCGGGCTGAGACTGCTTCAGGAGGAAATTGGTTTGAAGGACAAGCAGAGCTTGGAGCAACCCGCCGCCGCCCCCCCCCCACACCCCCAAATGGTGCTTTCAAACAAAATCCAATGAGGTTATTTATAAAAGGCCAAATTGCTGGCAGATGCACCACCTCCCGGAGCTGGAGGAAAGGAAGGAGTCAGAGCCCAGCTCGAGGCTTGCAGTGATCCGTTTGCTGCCCCATCCTCCTCTACATCAGAGATGCATCTGTGCTTTCCTGTTCCCTGGGCTCACCTGGGGGTGGGCAGAAGCCAGGACGGAGGCCTGGGTCTAAAGAAAACTCCCTCCCCGCCCCCCAGGGGGCAGCATCCCACCTGCCGAGCTGTCTTCCCCAGGGCAGCTCCTTGCTCTCCAGGGGTAGGAAGCAAGAGTGCGCATGGGAAGGAATGAAACATTGACACTGTTACGGCAGGGATGACCCTGGAAACCATTCTGCTCAGTGAGAGTAGCCGGACTCAAAAGGCCACACATCGCACGATCCCATGTATATGAAACGTCCAGAATCGGCAAATCCATAGAGACAGAATGCAGATTGAGGGGTGCTGCCAGAGCTTGGGGTTAGAGAAAACGGGGAGTGATTACTTAATAGGTGTGGGGTTTCCTTTGGGGGTAATGAAAATGTTTTGAACTTGATAGAGGTGGTGGTCATACCACGCTGGGAATGCACAAAATGCCACTGCATTGTTGACCTGAAAATGATTAATTTTATGTTATGTGAATTTGACCTCAAAATTTTTTTAAAATGCAGGAGGGGATCAGTGTGGCCTCTGGAGGGACCTGCGTGGTGCCACCTGGCTCCTTGGCTCAGACAGGTAACCACGTGTGCAGCCCCCGGAGGAGAGAGGCACACAGGTCACCACCTTCAATGGCAGTTGCTCACGCATTGGACAGTCTGAGCTCTAGGCCCAAGAGGTGGCGGTATCTGGGGACTCAGACCCCACTCCACTGCTTATGGGTGACTGGACCAGATGACTGGCCTTCAAGAATCCTGTCTTCACATCTATAAAATGGAATCCACAAAGACACAACACCAGAAAGCACAGGGCCCCGGATCCAGCTTGAAGCCGGGCTCTGCTCACGGGCCATTGCCCTTAGCCTGGCTCCCACGTGGTGCTTCTGATTGGGGTGTGGACGAAGAATGTCGCCCACCATGTCGGGAAACAAAGGATGTTGCAGCCGTCAAGCCAGCAGCCATTGCAACTGCGACCCCCCACCGTGCACCCTGAAAGGATTCAGGATGGAGAAAAGCAGGATGCTGGCCCTAGATAGTTGTGGTGCTTGTCGAAGGGATGATTTCAATTTTCCCAGACATAAAAAAGTGCTAAATTCATTAACTTGAGATGGCTGGTTTTTCTTTAATTAACAGTAATCTCTTGATGTACCAACTACCTCGTTTTTGTTTCAAAACCCCCTGTACATCCTGGTTTCTCCCCTGCCTCTCCGGGGCAGTTCCTCAGGGCTGTCTGAGAGGCTGTCTCTGGGGCTTGAGTTCTCAGCAAGTCCGCCGAATAAAACATAAACAACTTTTAGGTTGTGCTTTTTTTTTTTTTTTTTTTCAGTCGATAGGGGTCCCATCTTACCTTTCCTGCCAGACAGTCATGGTCTCAGAAGCAGGGCTGTGTCTGACTCATCTCGCCGTCCCCCACAGCCTGGCTTCCCAGATTCCAGGCCACGGACAGATCGCGTTGGCATCTCCCGGGCACCTGCTAAAAATTCAGATTCCTCTCCTGCTTGACTATCTGCATCAGGGCAACTGGGGTGGGGCCTGGAGATCTGCATTTTAGCAAGTGCCTCTGCACAGCCAGGAACCTTCTACAGTAGGTGGGAAAGGGAATTGGAGGGGGCAAGGCGTTTCCTGGGTCTTCAGTTGTGCAGACAGCCTGCGCTCTGTCACCCGGGCTGGCAGCAAGTGGGCCAGAAGAGGCCGCCAGGAGACCCTGTTTCAGAAATGCTTTCACTCCCTTGACACCCGGCAGGACCCCATCCTTGGCCCCAGCAGGAAATGATCCTCCTGGAGACCAAGGGTAAAAAAAAGAATGTTATTTAAGAAACTTGTCAGGCTTTATTATTATTATTATTTTAATACGAAGAGAATGTTCAAGCCTTCCCACCAAGGAATAATAAGATTAAGGAATTTGAAAGAGGTGGCTGGTGACATATATTGTACATACGCTTCATGGGAGGAGTCCCCAGGGAGCCCTGTGAGGGCTGAGCTTCCCTTTGTAGCCTCACTCAGGGATGGCAAAGCCGATTCGGATGTAGCCGGAAGGATGATCAACACGCTCGCCTGCCAGGCCCTCGCAGGCCCTTCCAGCCGCTCACCTTGCTTGGCGATGCAGCTGCTGCAGGATGTAAGAGCAATAATGGCTAAGACAGACTGGCATCTTTCCTCCTGGACACAGAGCCGGCCCACGTGTCCCAGCCTCCCTGCCCTTAGCGTGGCCTCAGCCTGTGGGTGGAGATTCCGGCCCAGAGGAACCTCCCTGGAATCCCCCATCTGCAGAGGACCCAAGAGGAAGACTCTGAAGCCCTAAGAGGGCCACAAGCTGGAAGGAGCCTGGATCCCCAAATGACTTTGTGGAGCAGACCCTCTCTCCTTCACCTTCCTGCGCTGGATTGTGATATGAGAGAGAAATAACCTTCATTGTGTTAAGCGCTCCACATTTGGGTTGTTAAGGGCAGTGGCTGGCTCGTGCACTGATACCCATAGCTACAAGTAGTCAAGCTCTTGCCACCAAACAGGGTTCTAAGCACTTTTGGTGTATATATATATATATATATACAAGAACCACAAGTCTGTTCTCCATGTCTGAGTCTGCTTCTCTTTCATAGATAAGTTCATTTGTGTCATATTTTAGATTCCACATATAAGCTATATCATATGGTATTTACCTTTCTCTTTCTGACTTACTTCACTTAGTATGATAATCTCTAGGTCCATCCATGTTGCTGCAAATGGTATTCTTTCTTTCCTTTTTATGGCTGAGTAGTATTCTATTGTATATATGTACCACATCTTCTCCATCCATTCATCTATCAGTGGACATTTAGGTTGCTTCCATGTCTTGGCTATTGTAATAGTGCAGCTGTGAACACAGGGGTCAGTGCTATTGGGATATTGACACATTTAATACTCACTCAAGAAAATAAAGCCCTGGGGGATGGGGGAGAGATGGGGGGGTGTAAATGGCCCAAGGTCACACAGCCAGGACCTGGGGGGGGCTAGCCTGTGAGCCCCACCTCTGACCCCTCAGCTCCCCCGTTAGAGGAGAAAAGCGAGATTCAGCAGGATAGAAGGCACTCACCCCGGGCTGCCAGCTGGTCATTCTCGGGGAGCAGGGATTTAAACCGCCATCACTGGCTCCAGAGCCCACGGCCCTGACGGCTTGCTGCTCTGCTGAGGGAGGTGGGAGCTGTGTCCTGAGGCGGCCGTGAGCCCCATCCCCACTGCTGTGCAACCTGGGGAGGAGTCTCAGAGTCGGGGAGCCAGCCTCCACCCTGCCATGGCCAGCCAAGGGTCTCTCTGGGGATGATCCCACTTCCAGTGGGGGCCCGGGTCCCAGAGAGCCAGGCCCCTTCCCACGGCAGCCCCGGCTCCACCGGCAGCCTGGGTTCTGGGTCCCGCCCTCCAGGCCTGGGGTCCTGCGCCCTCCCTCTCCCCACAGAGCCACACGCTAAGGGCTCAGCCAGCTCCCTCCCGAGCCCACGGCATGGCCAGGTGAAGTGGGACTCACGCCGGTCCATCTGGGCTGCAAACTCCTGGCGGGCACCGCCGCCCCTGCCCCCCACTGCCCCAGTTGGGCTCATCATCTCAGACAGCAGCTGGGGCCACCTTAAGTGAAAGGGACATTTGTTGGGTGGAAGCCCAGCATCCTCGGGACCCCCTCTCAGGGGCCCAGGCCCAGGCCCCCAGGCGGGTCTCACTGCTTTTCCTGTGTGCAGCCCCACCTTACCTCCCTCCAAGTGGACACCCCACCCAACCTCACAGCACCCCTGCCTGGAATGTTCTTCCCAGCGCCCCAGATGCCGCAGAGCCCTGCTCTGTCACCTCTGAGGGGCCTCCCGCCCCCCCCCCCCCACGCCCAGGGATACACCCAGGTCTGCCCCCCACCATGCTCTCCCTCTCCCAGCGGATTATCTATTCGTTTGTCTACTGTCCCCCATCTCCCCTTAGGTGAGCCCTTCAATGCCAGAACTTCATGCACCTGTCGCTTTGATGTGACCACAAGACCCGGTCAAGACCCTGGCACAAAGGAGCAGAAGCCCAGCATCCACCGTCTAAAAGAAAAAACCATTAAAATCGCCACGATATTTGATACCCTGTTACTGTGTCGCTCTGTGGTGCCAGGCCTGGGGAGCAAGGCTCTGGACACACCCCGTACACGGAGGGCTCCGGGCCACGCCTGGTAGGATGGCCCAACGGTTAGGGGCCACAGGAAAAGGGAACACTCTGGCCAGGCTCCAGGCTCCCTGGGTGTGGCCTGCGGTCCAGCAGAGGCCCGCACGAGGCAGTGTCTTGAGCCACACAGAGCAGGCGGCCACGCCTCCAATAATGATTTCTGATGCCCTAAAGTCTTCATCAAACGCCCCGTAAAGCTACCTGGCTTCATACTTTGCTTTATGCAACTCTCATCAGGTTTCCAGGCGGATGAAGGGGGGCCCAGCCTGACGCTCACAGGACTCCTGCAACGCTGGTCCCCCCATCCAGCAGGAACAAGGCCCAGGGGTGAAACACAGGCGAGGTGGCGTATCCAGGGTCACAAGGAGGCTGCCAGACCACCCCAGCACAGGACCTCGTCCCCGGAAACGCCCCTCCGCACCTCCCAGCTCCTGGTGAACGGTTGCTTCCTCTGCAGGACAGTCCGAACTGGCCAGGCCACAGTTTTCCCCTCCCTCCTCTCCACCTGCCACCCTCCAGACACACTGGGCCCTCAGCCCTCACACCCCAGGCCTGCATCAGCGGGGGCCCCTTTGCCTACGGGCTCCCTGCCTCTTCTTCACGGGGTGGTCCCTTCTCAGCCGTCCAGTCCGGGCTTAAATGTCACCCTTGCAGGTGCCTTCCTGACACCCTCTCCACCCAGCACCTCCCTGCCCTCCTCCATCTCTGCCTTTCACTTCACATCCCGCCTTGTCCCACACTTGGTTCCTCGTTCACTTGCAGAAAGGACGCTGAAAGCGACAGTAAGGGGCTGAACAGTGGCCCCCAAAAAGATCCATTCACAGCCTAACCCCCAGAACCCGTGAAGGTGACTTTATTTGGAAAAAGGGTCTTTGCAGATATCATTAAGTTAAGGATCTTGAGATCATGGTGGATTTAGGGTGGCCCCAAATCCAAGGACTGGGGTCCTTATAAGAGAAAGGAGAGGGAGGTTTGAGACACAGACACACAAGGGGAGAAGGGCAGGTGTCAATAAGGCAGAGATTGGAGGGATCCAGCCACAAGCCAGGGATCACCTGGGGCCCTCAGAAGCTGGAAGAGGCAGGAAGGACCCTCCCGTAGAGCCTCCTGTGGGGATGCAGCCCTGCCGACGCCTTGATCACAGACTTCTGGCTCCAGAACCGGGAATCACTTCTGCTTTTATAAGCGCTCCCAGACTGTGGTTGTTTGTTGCAGCAGCCCTGGGACACTCACAGAGAGCTTCACCTGCTCTTTCAACATTTTGGCCGCAGCCCTTCCTCCCTGCAGGGGCCTGAGCCAGGGCGGGCCTGAGTCTGGGGAGAGAAGACTTGACCTGGTTGAGAGACTGGACTTTTTCTGTGGACCAGACGGGACATTTTCGTCTCTGAAAGGCAGTCGTCATGGGTGAAGTAAGACTATTCCTATGGCCAAAAGGCACCAGAAAGCTACAGCATCAAGGATTTTATGGGACCCAAAGCTTATACAGTTGGTGGAGGAACACTTGAAGAAAAAGAATATATCACTATAAGGAATTTGTTGGGACTTCCCTGGTGGTCCAGTGGTTAAGACTCCACGCTCCCAATGCAGGGGCCTGGGTTCGACCCCTGGTCAGGGAACTAGATTCCACATGCTGCAACGAAGATCCCGGGTGCCACAACTAAGACCCATCACAGCCAAATAAATAAATAAATAATTTTTTTAAAAAAAGAATATTTAAGGAATTTGTTGTCTATTGCTACCTAACATATTGCCACAAGTTTAGCAGCTTAGAAAAAACCCCATGTGTAATCTCACAATTTCCCTGGGTCAGGAATCCAGGAGCAGCTTACCCAGGTCCCCTGCCTGGGTCTTAGGCTGGAATCAAGGTGTTGGCCAGGCTGCGTTCTCATCTGGAGGCTGGCTCAGGGGAGAGCAGCTCCCAAGCCCACTCAGGTTTTCAGCAGCTTCACTTCCTCGCTGCTCTAGGATTCAGGGCAGCTGGTTTTCTCAAAGCCAGCAAGAGACAGTCTCTGACTTCACCAGAGGCCTGGGCCCTCTCAAAGGCTTGCCTGACTAGGTCATGCCCACCCAAGCCCATCTTTTGAAGAACTCAAAGTTAAGTGGTCTGGAATTTTAATTACTTTTGCAAAATCCCTTCACCTTGCCCCTATAACTTACCGTACTCACGGACACGGTAGTCCATCAACTTTGCCGTACTCTATCCGGCAGAAATAAGTCACAGGATCTGCCCATGCTTGAAGGAAGGGAATTATGCAAGGGTGTGACACATTGGGACCACCCCCGTCACCCTAGAGTGTGTCCACCACATAGAAATCACTTATTTTTGCAAACTTTACAAAAACACATGACCTTGTAAACACAACGCCGAAGTCCCTCCTGGGCCCTTGGAAGCCCCTGGCAAGTAAGATGACCTGAGATTGAAGTTGCATTAGCTTCACGAAAAATCCACGCCTGACCGCGGATCAGGGAGGGGACTTCTGACAGGATGTTTGAAGAGTTGGGTAAAGCAAAATCCTTTCCTAGGACCTCAGGAGGCCAGTCTGTTTGATAAGCTGGTTCCTGTGACTGTCTCCCTCGTGGTCCCCAGGACCCAGCCTGTGGAAAGAGCCCAGGAGGTGTCTACTGTGTGTGTGAGTGCACCCCCAGAGCGCCCTGGCATTTGGGGGGACGCACTGCTCTGATGTGTACTCAGTTTTCAGGTCTGGCTGGCCCTATTCTGTGAGCACGTTCACCCAGACACCCAGCAGCCAGCTCAGGCCTGACTGTGCTACCTATAGAGTGAATGCAGGATAATGAAAAAAGGGAGGGGCGGGAGGGAGAGGAGGGGCTGGTCAGAAACCGCAAGGGATGGGCCCTCAGGTCAGGTGTCCTGTAAGGCCTCTGGTCCTCTGGGTTAGGACCCACCTACCTGCTCCTTCCTCAGCCCTGAGAGGGGCTCAGAGTCACGCACACGGCATTTGCCTGCAATGAGCTCAACTTCTGTGGCCCAGCTTCAGCTGGTGAACCTTAATGCCGGGAGCAGGGCACACCTGGTGAACCTTAACACCTTGGACAGGTGTACACCTGCTTGACATGTTGCATCTGCTTTCAGTGCATATGCACCCCGCGCAGGAACCACTCTTGAGCCCGCACATCTGAGCCCGCATACCTGAGCCTGCACACCTGAGCCTGCTCACCTTGGCTGCGGGAAGGTGAAGGGGGGAGGCGGGACACCAGGGTTCCCAGCTCAGCCTTGCACTTGCTTCCAGATCTCAGATAGCCCCTCGGTTTCCTTATCTGCATGCCACAGGGTGTGAAAACAGTGTGTAGACCCGGAGCTCTTGGTTCAAGCACGATTTGGGGAGAGGGTCTAATGGAGAACATAGATTAACCTGGAGTTGCCAGACAGAGGGTCCTGGGCAGCAGGGACACTCTCCACGGGGCCTCCCCCTTTCCCTTCTCTGCTAAGATGATCTCTGAGGTTCCCTCTCACCAGAACATTTTACTTCCTAAAAGAGAAAATGTACAGGGTGGCCAAAAACAAAAAACAAACAAAAAAAACAACCCAAGACAAACAGCACAAAACCCACCTGAAAAGTGTCAGGTTTTGCTTGATTTTTCCTTCTTTTAGCATCTTGGGGGGAAGGTGAGCTGCTGGCCACCCAGCTGGCATCCTGGGTCGGGCGTTTTGTCCAGACCTCAACAGAGCTAGTCAGACCCTCCCGCAGAGAAGGGAACGAAGGGAAAGTCGAGAGATTGTGAATAAGCATTCCAACTCTGCCTTCAGATGCGTAGTTTTGCCAAGTTCCTATGGTCCTGAGAAGGAATGTCGAAAGCAATAAATGGTAAAATGTAAGCTATGCAGTTATATGCCCAAGTCCTGTTGATCCTAAACAGTTCTGAGACCCACCCCTTACTATACACCCCCTCCTGCTCCCCACTTTCTAGGATCAGGCCAGGGTCCCTCTGCTCCCAGACCACTGCAACAGCCAAGCAGACGGCCTGACCTCCCTTCCCACCCTTTCTAGTCCATTCTCCACACAGCAGCCAGGAAACGATAGGGGCTTGTTTGGGTCTGCCAAGAGCCAGACGCAAAGCTAAGACTTGACCTAGAAGAGGTTTACTGAGGGAGGCAGCGGGCGAAGGAGCAAAGAGGCTTCAGACCACTATGCAGGGCTGACACCTCCAGAAGGAGAGAGGGAGGACCAGAGGACCATGCAGGGTGGGTCTCCAACTGCAGCATCATCCCAAGAGAGTTCCTGCCAAGCTGACTCTTTGGAGGGAAAAAGGTAGTTAAACCAGCGAAATTAATCAAGAAAAAGGGAGAACATATACACGTACAGAATAAGACAATACAAATAGAGAAACACTGACAGAGAAACTGGAAAGCACTACAAAAGAATGCTTTGATCAGCTCTATGCAAATAAATTTGTAGACTTGGATGAAACAGATCCTTTCTAAGAAAATATAAATTATAAGGCTTAACCCCAGATGAGACAGAAAAGAGACGATGACCCAACTACCATAAAAAAATGACATTCTTAAATAGATAGCTCTAGCTCGTGCCAAGACAGCACCAGGCTGTGTTATTTCAGATGGGAATTCTAACACAATTTTAGGGAACAGATCATTCCAATACCGTTTAAATTGTTCCAAGGCATGGAAAAAGCAGAAAAGTTTCAAAAATGTTTAGAAAAAGCTAGTGTAACACTGATACTAAATTCAATAAAGATAGGACAAAATTTTGAAAATTATAGACCATGCAAGAATCTGAAATAGAATATCACTGAACACTACAAATCCTAATGAATATAGATGCAAAAACCCTCAATGAAACACTGGCAAATCAAATCCAGAAACATATAAAGCAATTATACAGTATGACCGCTTGACATTTATCCCAGGAATTCCGGGTTGGTTTGACATATGAAAATCAATCAAAGTAATACACCACATTGTTAGAATAAAAGATAAAACCACAAGTTCATCTTCATAGATGTGGGAAAAGCATTTAACAAAACACTCTTTCATGATGAAAACACTCAACAAACTATGAATAGAATGGAATTTCCTCAACACAATAAGGGCATCTGTGAAAAACTCACATCTGACATCAACTTAATCATGAAAGACTGGATGCTCTTCTCTTAAGATCAGGAAAAAAACGAAGACTTTGATTCAACATTGTATTAGAGGTTCTAGCCAGAGCAATTAGGCAAGAAAAAGAAATAAAAGCCATCCAGATTATAAAAGAAGTGAAACTCTCTCTACTCACAGTGGATATGATCTTGTGTATAGAAATTAGGAAGGAATCCACTAAAAAAACTATTTGAACTAATAATAAAGTTCATCAATGTGGCAGGAGACAAGGTCAATATACAAAAAGTCAATTATATTTTTACATACTAGAAATGAACAATATGAAAATAAAATTAGGAAAACAACCCTATTTGTAATAGCAGCAAGAAGATTAAAATACTTAGGAAGAAATTTAACAAAAGAAGTGCAAGACTTGTACACTGAAAGCTAAAAAAAGTGTTGAAATGTAAAAAGTTGAAGTTCTAAATAAATGGAAAGACATTTCATGTTCATACATCAGAAGATTTAGCATTAAGATGGCAATATTCCCCCAATTAATCTACAAACTCAATGCAATCCCTCTCAAAATCAAACCTGGGTTTTGTTTTTGTATTTTTTCAGAAATTGACAAGCTGTTCCTAATATTCATATGGACCCAGGATAACCAAAGCAATCTTGAGAAAGAAGAACAAAGTTGGAAGACTCACACTTCCTGATTTCAAACTTGCTACAAAGCTACAGTAATAACATAGTGCGGCACTAGCATGAGGATAGGCTGGTGGGACAGAATAGAGAGTCCAGAAGGAACCCTCACATTTATAGCCACTTGATTTTTGACAAGGGTACCAAGACCATCTGATGGGGAAAGAATAATATTTTCAACAAATGGCACTGGAACAACTGGATATCCATGTGCAAAAGAATTCAGTTGAACCCCTTCCTCACACCATACACAAAAATTAACTAAACATGGATCATAGACCTAAATGTAAAAGCTAAAATTATAAAACTCCTAGAAGAAAATATAGGACTAGATCTTCATGACCTTGGGTTAGGCAAAGTCTCCTTGGATACAACACCAGAAACACAAGCCACAAAAGAAAAAATAGATAAATTGGACTTCATCAAAATCAAAAACTTTTGTGTTGCAAGCAATATCATCAAGAAAATGGAAACACAACATACAGAACAGGAGAAAAAGATTTGTAAATCATATATCTGATACGGAACTTGTTTCTAGAATACATAAAAAACTCATATAACTCAACAATAACAAGACAATCCAATTTAGAAAGACAGGTATTTGAATAGACATTTCTCCGAAGAAGACATATAAATGGTCGATAAGCACAGGAAAAGATGCTTAATATCATGAGTCATTAGAGAAATGCTGATCAAAATCACAATGATAAACAACTTCTCACTCACAAGGATGGCTCAAATTTAAAAAAAAAAATAAAGATAATTTTATATATATATATATATATATATATATATATATATATATAATGGAATACTACTCAACCATAAAAAAGAATGAAATCTTACCATTTGCAACAACATGGATGGACTTGGAGGGTGTTATGCTAAGTGAAGTAAGTCAGACAGAGAAAAACAAATACTGTATGATATTACTTATATATGGAATCTAAAGCATACCACAAACAAGTGAATATAAGAAAAAAAGAAACAGACTCATAGATATAGAGGACAAACTAGTGGTTACCAGTGGGGAGAGGGAAAGGGGGAGGGGAAAGAGACAGGTAGGGGATTAAGAGATACAAACTACTTTGTATAAAATAAATAAGCTACAAGGATATATTGTACAGCACAGGGAATATAGCCAATATTTTTTAATAACTATAAATTGAATATAAACTTTAAAAACTATGAATCATTGCCAAAGCAATCTTGAAGGAAAAAAAACGGAGCTGGAGGAATCAGACTCCCGGACTTCAGACTATACTACAAAGATACAGTTATCAAGACAATATGGTACTGGCACAAAAACAGAAATATAAATCAATGGAACAGGATAGAAAGCCCAGAGATAAACCCACACACCTATGGTCAACTAATCTATGACAAAGGAGGCAAGGATATACAATGGAGAAAAGACAGTCTCTTCAATGGGTGGTGCTGGGAAAACTGGACAACTACATGTAAAAGAATGAAATTAGAACACTTCCTAACACCATACACAAAAATAAACTCAAAATGGATTAAAGACCTAAATGTAAGACCAGACACTATAAAACTCTTAGAGGAAAACATAGGAAGAACACTCTTGGACATAAGTCATGGCAAGATCTTTTTTGACCCACCTCCTAGAGTAATGGAAATAAAAACAAAAATAAACAAATGGGACCTAATGAAACTTAAAACATTTTGCACAGCAAAGGAAACCATAAACAAGAGGAAAAGACAACCCTCAGAAGGGGAGAAAATATTTGCAAATGAATCAACAGACAAAGGATTAATCTCTAACATATATAAACAGCTCATTCAGCTTAATATTAAAAACACAAACAACCCAATCAAAAAATGGGCAGAAGACCTAAATAGACATTTCTCCAAAGAAGACATACAGATGGCCAAGAGGCATATGAAAAGCTGCTCAACATCACTAATTATTAGAGAAATGCAAATCAAAACTACAATGAGGTATCACCTCACACCAGTTAGAATGGGCATCATCAGAAAATCTACAAACAACAAATGCTGGAGACGGTGTGGAGAAAAGGGAACCCTCTTGCACTGTTGGTGGGAATGTAAATTGATACAGCCACTATGGAGAAAAGAATGGAGGTTCCTTAAAAAACTAAAAATAGAATTATCATATGACACAGCAATCCCACTAATGGGCATATACCCAGAGAAAACCATAATTCAAAAAGACACGTGCACCCAATGTTCATTATAGCACTATTTACAATAGCCAGGTCATGGAAGCAACCTAAATGCCCATTGACAGACAAATGGATAAAAAAGATGTGGTACATATATACAATGGAATATTACTCAGTCATAAAAAGGAACGAAATTGGGTCATTTGTAGAGACATGGATGTACCTAGAGACTGTCATACAGAGTGAAGTAAGTCAGAAAAAGAAAAACAAATATCCTATATTAATGCATATATGTGGAACCTAGAAAATGGTACAGATGAACCTGTTTGCAAGGCAGAAATAGAGACACAGATGTAGAGAACAAACATATGGACACCAAGGGGGGAACGCAGGGGTAGGGTGGTGGTGGGATGACTTGGGAGATTGGGATTGACATATGTACACTAATATGTATAAAATAGATAACTAACAAGAACCTGCTGTATAAAAAATAAATAAATAAAATAAAATTTAAAAAAAAATAAATAAAAATTATGAATCACTATGTTGTACATCTGAAACATATATAACACTGTACATTAACTATACCTCGATTTTAAAAAACAGACAATAACACAAAGTTTTCAGAACTTTTGGCTTCTTTGTCTGATCCAACCCCAGGCATCCCCCCCTCCCCACCACACACACACACACACACTCACACTCACACGCACACATACACATTTCCCAGCGAGGTCCCAGAAGCCACGAGCCCAGCACCTACAGCTCGGGGAGGCAGGACCGGTGAGGTACGTGTCCACGGCCTCTCTCAGGAGACGCAGCTCTACAGAGAAGACACAGACCGCCCCCTCCCAGCAGCCTCCAAACTCCCAGGGGTGAGTGGAAAGTTTAGAGATTCAGGTTCCTGAAAAGTCAGCCCATCTGTTTTCAGGCCCCGCCGCCCCAGGATTGACTTTTGGAAGTTCTGAACAACCATCCTCCCAGCCTGAAAGCGCCAAGTTCCCTCAAATGCCATAAAACTCAATGTAAACAACTTTGCAACTCTAACCACGGGTGTCCCGGTCACCCTGAGAGGTTGCTAGGATATTATCTTGGCCGGGAAGTCTATCCGCCAAGTTTGAAGACCAACGGCGTGGTTTCACGGCAGAGAAAGTGGACGGCTCTGCACAGAACAAAAGCCCCATCCTCCCAGCCAGCCCTCCCGCGGTCGCCAGCCCTCCTGGGTATCCACAGGAGGGCACGGCAGGGCACAGCTTTCCTGAACACCAGGGTGGGCTTGGATGTGGATTCCCGGGCAAACGCCCCCAAGCTGTCCCCTTGCGCTGCCCTCTCCGTCCTGTGCCGTGCAGTGAGAATGGGTCACTCAGTCCTGGGAGAGACCGCGAGTATGGCCGAGGCCAGGGCACTGGGCAGATTCCAAGACTCGTGAGCACGGCCATCCCAGGCTGTGTTTCCAGCCACAGTGTGAGAATGGGGGTTGTCCTCTCCCGTGTTTTGGGGTAGCGGTCCCAGGATTTGCCATTTCGCAAAGTCTGGGTTGATGGCCTGGCTGCCATCAGCATCTGTCCCCCAGAGACAATGGAGTGAAAAGGCAGCTGTGTGCTGAGGAGTCAGGGTGCCCAGGGAGGGTGCCCAGGGTGCCCAGGGAGGCCTGACCCTGAGCCTCCGTGGGGAGTTTTCCCTCTTCCATCTTCTCAACTCAGACAGATGGGCATTAATCCATCCAGCGGTGACTCCTCAGGGCCTTTGCACATGCTACGCCCTTTGGCCTGGTTGTCCTGGCCCGAAGTCAAAGCCGTGTCCCCAGGGCAGATCCAGGTCAGGAGGCTGCCCTGTGTTACCCCCGTGACAGCAGGGACCACATTAGGCTGTAACTGCCCTGTGCTTGGCTCTGTCCCCAGTGACATGGGCCGTTCCTGCCTGCGTTCCTTTTTTTTTTTTTTTCTTTTCTTTTCTTTTTCTTTTTTGGCCGTGGCATGAGGGACCTTAGTTCCCCAGCCAGGGCTCGAACCCACACCCCCTGCAGCAAAAGCGCAGAGTCTCCACCACTGGACGGCCAGGGAAGTCCCCTGATTGTGTTTCAATTCTTACTCTCCCTTCTTTCCAAAACCGCAGCTCGGTGCCCACAGCAAATTTTTATTAAAGATGTAAAAATAGTGGGCTAGTGCTCTCAGCCCCAGAGGGGCCAAAGTCAGTGCTGGGACCACCGGAGCTTCAGATCCACGAACCAGTGAGGCTGGGCTTCCCCCAGGGCAGGGTCCTCACCATCAGCACTGTCGACATCTGGGGCTGGAACATTCTTTGTTGTGGGGCCTGTCCTGTGCCAGGAAGGAAGATAAGCAGCATTCATGGCCTTGACCCACTAGACACCAGTCTCACCCCGACTCCAGGTTCTGACAGCCAAAACTGCCTCCAGACATCCCCACGTGTACCCGGGGGGGACAAAATCGCCGGGCTCCCCACCCCAGCCGCAGCCCCATTGAGAACCACCGCCCCAGGGAGGCCCACAGGAAAGAGGAAGGCAGAGAATGAGGGTCCATCCTGATGTCAAGTTCGGTTTCCTCTCCACTCCTCTCAACAAGGAAGGGAACTCCCAGAGGTGGGTGGGGCAGGGCGGGGCCAGGTATGCTGTGCTGGGAGCAGGTGTGAATCCCGGCCCTTGACCCCACCCACCAGTGACCTCGGGCCTCCCTCCGTGGGCCTGTGAAGGGATAACTCAGACAACATCGTTCAGGAAATAGAGGAGCTTTACTGCAAAGAGGCTCACGAAACCCAGATGCAGGAGGACTGGCTCACCAAATAAAGCCACAACAGGTGCCAGTCTGCCCGGACCCACCAAGGGGGCAGCGCCAGTGGGCTTGCGGCAGAAAAACAGCGATTTTCTCCCAGGCCCAAATCAACACAGGCAGGGACCCTGGAGAAACCAGCAGAGCAAAGGTCAGGGCAATTAGGATTGGAAAGCTGGGGGCCAGGCCCAGGCTGCTCTTATGCTGGAGACCAGGACTCGACGGTGACCTGCTATGACCTGGTTTATCTTAGAAGGGCAGTGTTCTCCAAACATCGCAGATGCGTCCTTTCCTCCCCTCTGCACCCACACCGCCCCGGGGACCACCACTTCTTGTTTGGACAGCTGCCCTGGCTTCCTACCCACCTCTGCTGGGACCCCCTCCAATCTGCTCCACCCAGAGAGCAAACCAGCCACGACCTGGGGCTGAAGCCTTTGGTGGCTTGCTTCCCAACTTGTGTGATCACCTCTGGGAGGAGTTCCTTGGCCTCCCTGGCAAGGACCGGTGCCCTTGTGGCATACCCTCCTGGCTCCAGGGGCCTCGCCGTCACCACAAGTCCCAGATGACAATTTTCACTGGTCTGTGTGCCTTTTCGGATCAAGGTCCATCTCCCCCATCAGACCTGAATCCCCAGGAGGCCAGGAATGTGGTGCTTTGGTCCCCGCGCACATTTGTAGCGCCTACTGGAGAGATGAATGAATGAAATTGACACGGACGAGGGCTGTCTCTCTTCTAGGGGCAGAGGGCCAGATTCCAGACCGCGGTGACTATCGAGGCACTGCCCAGCCCAGACATTGACCCCCCCAAGCAGCTTCTATTCTAGATGGTGAAGACAGATTTGCCAGTGACACATGGTGACCTCCAAAGGCTGGTGCTGGCGGACGGGGACCGATAGGCAGGCCGGCAGGATCTAGAGGCCTTAGGGAGGTGCTGAGGACACACAGGACCCACCCCAGAGGAGGGCCGGCCGCTGCTGGCCACCAGGACACTGCATGAGTCCAGGCACTGCTCAGACTGGAAGGTGGAAGGCGGCTGACGCTGGTCTTGTAGGCTGGGCGCAGGTCCTTAAAGGGATCCCGAAAGAGGAGAACTTTGCGTGTGGAATTCCTACTGAACGCGGGGTCCAGAGGAGGCTGAGTGGCCCAGGGACATGGCCACAGGCAGTGGACGGTCCCGCTGGGCAAGTGATGGATATGGAGGACAGAACGCTTTCTCTGCGTCGGCGCCCCTCCCACCTCCCCCGGGGACCAGACTGCAGGGAGGTGGGGGTCTGTATCAGAGCCTCGGCCGTTTCCCACGCTGCCTCGTGCAGTAGAGAGACTGGGTCCCAGGGGGAGGCTATTCCAGGGACTGACCCAGGCCAAACCCGGAAGCCAGTGCTGGGAGTCTCTCCAGGACCGGCCCTGAGAGAGGAACAGCAGAAGCCCCCCGCTGAGAGGCTTGAGCCAGCCCACCGAGGCTGCCGTGCACCCCAGATTGGCAGGGAGTGGGGTGGGGGAGACCCCGCCCTGGGTGGGCCCACGCGGATCATGGACCCTGGACAGCCCTTCCTGATTTCATACCTTTGGACTTGTCACTAAAAGACTTCAGGGGTTCTTTCCCCACCACCCCGGGCTTCATTGTTTGAAGGTAGGATCCAGGTGCGAGGCCTTCTGGATTCTTCCAGCATCAGCAAAGGCGTCAGTGACTACGTAGAAATGTGCTGTTCTTCTCGCATGGGCGGTTGGGGGGGACGGGGAGGGCAGATTAAAATCCATCCTGGTAGAAAGGAATCTAATCTTGCCCTGTTAGGCAGATTCTTGGTAAAGATCACTTGGAATGCTTCCACCCCCTGACAAGCAAGCCTTTTCCTGGGAAACGCTGACTCCTTGTTGACAAAGCCGTCACACCTTCTGAGGAAACAACAGTGCCTCTTTTTAATTTGCCTCAGGGGCCAGGTGGACGGGGCGGTGCCTGGGATGCAAAACACTGCCAAGAGGACCCCAGGTCCCTGCTCAGCTGGGTCAGCGTTCAAGGAAAGGCCCCCAGCCCAGGTGGGAGGAGGGGCTGGAACGCAGGAGGAAACTGAGGCAGAATGGGCCACCCAGGGGGAGTTCGGGAAAGGCTGCCGTTCTCCGGGGCTGGAGCGGCCGAGGTTCTCATTGTGCTAATTCGAGGCAGCACGGAATACACCACCACCCTCTGCGGCCAGGGCTCTAGGTCTGGCGTCCTCTGGTCAGAGGGTCCTGGGGCTGGGAGAGGATCGTGTCCCCCAGACCGTGGACGAATCCGGTCTCAGGACCCCTGCCTGCTCTCTCTGGGGCTCTCCTGCTCCTGAGCCACAAGGCATAATGTAGGGGTCTTCCTTGGTGCCCACTGGCACCTTCTCCTGGGCCACCTCCTCCCACCTGCTTCAGGCGTCACCTCCTGCCCGGGATCAGGCTGGCTCCACTCACCTGCTTACAGGTCTCACTTGGTGGAAGCCAAGAAGCAAATCAAACCTCAACTAACCACCGCTTCGACAGCTAAGGGTCCCAGTGATGCGGGGCTCTTGCCCCCCAGAACCTGACAGTGTGAGGCAAATCAGCAAAAGAAAGTCACAGGAAAGCAATTCCAAATCAGAATCCATGGGAGTCATAGGATTGGGGCATGCCCCTGTTGTTTGCCATTTCTCTGAGACCGGTCCCTGGGATGTGGGCCTTTAGCCTCAAGGGACCTCAATCAGGAAGCACTCATTTCCTAGAGGAACCTAATCAGGGATAGTAGAGATGGCATGTGCTCAGTGACTATTTACTGGATGAGAGGAAAGAAGGAGAGAAGGGAGGAAAGAGAGGAGGACGGAAGGAAGGGGGTAGGAGGGGAGGGAAGTTGGATTGTAGATGGATAGCCAGATGGATGGAGGGAGGGAGGGAAGAGGGAGGGATGGATGGATGGATGGATGAATATGTGGCTGGATGAATTGATGAATGGATAGATGGATGGATGGATGGATGGATGGATGAATGGATGGATGGATGGATGGATGGATGGATATGTGGGTGGATGGATAAGTGAGTGGGTGGGTAGGTGAGTAATCAGGTTCCATGCTTCAGAGAGGCTCCAGAGAGGAAAACCCCAATACTGTAGAAAGACGTTTCACAATAATGCTGGACACAAGACCAGTAAAATCTGCCTCCAGGTGGCAAGATTGCGTGTGGTTTTGACTTTCCTCTTTGTGTTCTTCTGCGTGTAACAGGATGGGACGCCGGGAGCATGACAGAGTATCAGCACAGCCTCTCACCGCCCTGCCAGGCAGGAGGACTTTCGTCTTTACTGAGGGGGAGAGAAGAGGCCCCGGGCAGACAAAGAGGAGCTCGGCTGATGGCCCCAAAGTGGGCCGCTGGACAAGAGGGTCTGACAGAGGCAAGAAGTGTCTAAAGGGAGGTTGGGGGCTGTTTGCCGTGTGTGAGTGAGGCCCCTCCCTCACGACCTCCTCTAATGCTGATCACATCCCAGAGGCCCCAGCACCACCCCACGGGGCGTTAGGCTCCAAACTGTGAATCTGGGAGCACACAACAGCGTCTCTCCTCTGTTCCCTTGTGAAATTGCCCAAACAGCCTAGAAATAAAACCGCCAAGTTTAGAGATCTCCTGGACTCCCCCGAAAACCACACGCCTGTGTCGTACGCGCTCTGCGTGCTGCACGAGGGCCCGGCTCAGGGCATCACTCACGGCTCAGACCTTGTAGGTCTGCATCTTGCTCAGCTCTGTCGGGTGGAAGGGACTCCTTAACCTGATTTGCATAACGTTGCCATGTGGCCTGGAGGCCCCCCACGAGAGCGCCCTGCACTGGTCAAGGGGACACCCACAAATCCAGATTCCAGCATTTCCACATTCTACGATTACAAAAAGAGATGAAAACCCAACGTGGTTCGTGGTCCCCGCCAGGCACGTCGAACATTCTGGAACATTCCAGAATGTTCCAGAAACCCCAGTTCCTGCTGCTCCCAGCATTACAGTACATGGAAATATCCCCAGGCTTCAGCTTGTGCTTCTGAGTAACGATGATCCCAGCTGACCCAGGTGTTCTTGGCACAGAGAGGCAGCCCTGCCTCACCCCATCCAACCATCCTCCCTGAGCTGACCCTGGGCACCTGTACTTTTAAAATCTCTCCAGATGATTCCGATTCACAGCCAGGCTGGCTCCCCAGGTGGGGCTGCGGTTTCTCCTGGCTGCCAGGCCAGCCTCTTCCCCCACATGGTGGGCTGTGTGTCACGGCTGAGCAGGGAATTCCGAGTCGACAAACACAGCCTCAGCAAGCCACCCTCCCCACCGCCCTTTGGAGAGTCGGGGTGGAAGGCTTCCGGACTTGCTCCCATCCCCGCCTGCAAACAAATGAAGGGGAGGGCCCGTCCACAGCCCTGCCCGGGCCTGGCCTGGCCCCAGCCCTGGGCTCTCCCTGCAGATCTGAGCCCCGCCGTCAGAGCATCGGAGAGTGGACACAAGTTCACGCCTGGGCCTGCTCGTCAAGGGGACCCTGAGTCACTGGGTGTGCTCGGAGAACAAAGACCGGGACAGGGAGGGGCCGGAACCTCCAGGAGTCTTAGGCTGGAGGGAAGGAGACACAGGGAGCTGCACAGCTATCTCCGGACATCTTCAGGGCTGACTCACAGCAGAGAGCAGGGGGAGGCTGGTCTTTCCCCAGGATAATGAGTGGCCGTGATAAGGGACAGATTTTAAACAGTTAGAGAAAGGGCCGTTTCATACCTGAGCTGCCCAGCCACCTCTCCAAGGACTGAGACCCCTCCTAGAAGTGTCCCTATGGCGAGAGAGGACACAGCCCACGCAGAAGGGGGGACCTGAGCACATTTATTGAAGGGAACTATTGTTACAGGTGTGAACAGAGAAAAGAGAAACCAGAGATGGGGGGGGCCTGCCCAGGGCCCCCAAGGCTGGCAGCAGTGGGTGGGGAGCCCTGCGTCCCCAGACCAAAGTGGCCGGGGAGGGGTTGCCAGAACAGGATAGAGCTGCAGCTGTAGGACAGCCCATTTGGGTAGAGGAACTCGACTGCCGCCAGGAAGGAGCGGGGACTAATTCCTCAGCCTCTCCTTCACCTGTTTCTGCCAGGCTCTCCCAGCGGCCAACCCGACCGGAAGTCAGAGGGCAAGGACAGCTGTCCACACGCCGCCCGTGCAGGCCAGTCCCTCGGACACAGGGCTGAGAAGGGTGCAAGGAGGCATGAGGGACCCCGGGGGGTCTGACCCGCCCTGACCCGGGATACAGGACCAAGATCCCTGCCCCTCAGGAGGGTGTTGGTCTTGGTGACCTGCCGTATCCGCTGGTGGAGGAACTGGGGACAAGCTGAGTCCCGCTCCTGGGGGTGAATACACATTGGTGCCATCGGCGAATTTGCTTGCGGGTCGGGTCAGACTTGTCACGTGAGAGTCACCCCTACGGCCGAACATCAGGCACCCCACCGGCGACTCAGACAGACCAACCCTCTCCTGGATTGGGACAGCAGGTCTGTGGGGGACAAACCAGAGTAGGAGCAACCAGAAACTGGGGGCTGGCATTTTTGAGAATGGATGGATTTTCCCCTCCAAGCGCGAGGCGAGTCAAGTCCTTGCCTCCACCATCAATGGACTCCAATCTGGCTGCTGCAGAGCGGGGGGTCGGGGGGCACCCACTGTGGTCCCCAGGAGGGCTGGGGGAGGCATGGCATCAGCCCACAGTTCAGCTCAGTGAGGCAGGTGAGAGACTGAGGGGCCTCGTAGGATACTTTGGAAGGTCATGAGCCCTGGAGGGGGCTGGCTGAGCTCCACTGGGAGAGGGCTGTTTGCTTCCAGCAGGAAATCCCATCCCTGTTTCTGTGCTAAACTGTTAGCAAACTGCCAGGCTGGCCCCATACACGTGTCCCCCGTGACGATATGACCAGCACCCACCTAGATACAGAAACTCACTTCCTTTGTAGTTTCCCATTCTTTGTTCCATCATCCCCCATCTTAGCCAGAAGTCTAGAATCTTCCTTTTGAATCCTCCTCCACCAATGTGAATGGTCCAAGAACCTCGGGAGCCCAAAGGATTGAATCGGCCTCCAGGGCCCACGTTGGACCCACGTTGTTTCTGCTGTTGCCACACGGTGTCGCTGTTAAACACTGGTCCAGAGCATCCTTGCTGCTGGCCTGGGGGTCCCCCTGCTCAGGTCCTTGTGGCATCCCATGCTCAGGCTACAAAGAGCCTATGGGGTCAAGGGCTTGTCACTTCTCCCCAGCTGGAGCCCCACTTTGGCAGGACCAGACCCCTCAAACTTTGGCTCAGCTGGGGGCCTGCGGGTGTGGGATCCCTTTGACACCTGTGGGTCCTTGGTCCCTCTCTTGTCTGTGACCTCAGCTAGAACCATTCCCATCCATCTGAGAGCATCGCCAAGGGGCCAGGGCTTCCATTCCGTCCCCCAAGAGACTCCTGCGCCCTGGACATGTCTGCCCACCTCTTCCTCAGCACCATTCCTCAGGGGCGCTGGAGGGAAAAGGCCAAATCACTCCATCCCCTCCAGACCCCACTCACAGAACCCTTGTCTACACCGGTGCCCTCTTTATCCACATGGTCGGAAGAACAAGTGGCATTTAACAGCAATAAAAAGTGGCATTTCACCCCATCTGACACCCTGAACTCTGGTGCGGACCGTAATTGCTTGAATCCCGGGTCTTGCGGCGGTGGGGGCTGGGTAGGGGAGGAGTGGGGTAAGTGGGGCAGGGGAAGGGGGGAGACGAACAGGGGGAAAGGGAAGAGGAAGAGGAGGAAGGCAAGTTCTTCCTCAGCTGTCTTCAACTCAGGACTGGCCCATCAGGAACATTTGAAACGGGAGAAATGGGACTTTGTCCTCCTCCCGCCTTCCTTGGGTGCCTCGTGTGTCCCAGTGCCCTCTTGTTCCACCCTCCCCCGGGCAGCCCCTCTCCAGGCAGCACGCCTCCTGAGGTGCTCTGGGTGGGATCCCCAAGAGGTCCTATCCTCTCGGTGCTGCTCATCTGCTTTTGGGTGTTAGAAGGAAAGCCTACTAAACAAACTAATTTATACTATAGTGACAATGACCGATAGATAGCGGACCATCTAAGAGCTATTAGTGTTTTCTGAAAAGGTAGTTCCTGAGCCTAATTACTCCCTAACTAGTGGGCTTCACACCTGTGCCAAATCAAAGGCAATGCGGGGGTGTGTTGGGGATCCCTGAGGATAGGGGCTGAGAACAGGGCCCCCCTAGAGCCACATACTCAATGCTGCTTCTCCTCCACCTCCTCTGGCTCTCTGGACCAAATGTTTCTGTCCTGGCCCTGACGGGGATGGGGAACCCAGGTGGGAGCAGCAGGGAAGATGGCCCGTGGGACTTAGCTCTGGGTAAGTCGAGGGGGACGCCAGCCCCATAGCAGAGACCCTAACAGGACTGCCCTCTGTGGACCCTGAACTCTCCCCCAGTGCCATCCTGAGGCCCTCGCCACCCCCAGAGGATCTTCTGGCTTCACTGAAGTGACCTTGGCCCGAGTCGAGCTGCCAAGGACCAGCATCTGTCGATCTATTTACATTCATGGACAGAGCTTGCCTTTTCCCACGGAGGAAAGCCCCCGGGGCTCCACCTCACAGAGGCCAGGAAGCCAGAATGTCCCTTCCTGCCCTCCCTGGGGCGCACACAGACCTCAGAGCCTGGGGGGCACTCAAATGGCACGGGATCAGCCCCGTTTGTGAACGCCCCACGACTCCTCTGCGGCAGCCCCTGTGAAGGGCTCCCTGACAGGCAGGGGCACCTCCTGGCAGAACCACACCTCCTGGCATCAGGGAGGATGTGGTCACCAGCCCCTACCCGTGGTCCCCGGTCAGCTGGGATGAAGGGCGGGTTCTCTGACGCCAGCTCAGCCCCGAGTCCCAGGCTCCCCTAACTTGGGGTCAGTCCAGGTGTGCAGGCTGGACAACATTACAAAACACCTATTGTGTGCGGGTCCCCGTGTCCGGCCCTCCATGGTCGGGCACAGGGTGGGGGCCGGAAACAAGGTACTTCAGGGCTCTGAGCCTCGATTTCTGCACCTGAAGACTCGGGTGGCAAGGGTGTCTCCCTGCAGGGCAGAGTCCGAGAGAAATGAGCCGATGGGAGCCAGTCAGAGGGGATGCTCATTAGACACCGTGATCGTCCGAGACCGTGAGCTTGGTCCTGGCTTCATCCCTGTTCTCACAGTGAAGCAGCTGCTCACAGACAGTTGTGACAACACGAGGAGAGGTGAGAGGAGAGAGATAGAGACAGAGGCAGAGAGATGGCAAGAGAGAGACAGAGAGAGCTGGTGGGCTGTGGAAGCACAGAGCATCTTCCTAGATGGGGGTCGGGGAGGGAAGGTGCCATCCTCCCTGAGAATTCCGGGCTGCAAAGGAACCAGGCCTGTGCAGGAAGCAGGAAGGTCTTCTGGGCCAAGGGAACAGCATGCACAAAGCCCAGAGAGTGTGTTCCAATGGCAAGGGGCTCCCGGAAGGAGAGAGAAGTGGTTAGCGCCGAGGAAGGGAAGACACAGATGAGGCTGGAGCTGGGGGGTTGAGGGGCCGAGGGGCCTGGAGCCTGTCCAGGAGGGCAGGTTCAGTCCTGTGGACAGTGGGAAGCCCCTGAAGCTGTGAGCCAGGGGAGACTTTTGGATGGACCAGGCCACAGCTGGGAGCAGTGGTCCTGCAGCCAAACAGGTCCTACAGACCACAGTGACCGCTGGGGCCAGAGACGCGGCAGGAATCGGCTGCAGTGGGAGGAGGAGGGCCGAGTCCTGGAGGGAAAAACCAGGAGCCCACCGTTCTCCAGGGGGCGGGAGAGGCGGGGGAGGCAGAGGTCTCGGAGTTCCTGCCTGCACAAGGGGCACCCAGCAGCAAAGTGGTCTCAGCAACGTGGCGGGAGTGATTTCACGCGCTCACTGCAGAGCTACTGGAGAAACGGAAATGAAACCAGCAGGGCGGCTGTGTGGTCTGTGGGGTCCTGGTCCAAAAAGCAGGGGAATAATGCCCACGGAGGTGCCAAACCACAAAGCCTTTGTCTTTCCTCTGCAATGTCTTTCTCGGCTTGTCATGTTTTTTATTTGCTGTTTAATATTGTTGTAAAGTAGAAAAGAGTTAGAATTTTAAATTATGAGCGTGAATTTTATTGTTCATCTTGATCTTGTGCGGTGCCAGCTTTGAATTCAAATATAAGAGCGTGTTAAACAAGGTCCTCCTGTAGAGCACAGGGAACTCTACTCGATATTCTGTAACAACCTAAATGGGAAAAGAATTTAAAAAAGAATAGATGTATGTATATGCATAACTGAATCACTTGGCTGTACACCTGAAACTAACACAACATTGTAAATCAACTATACTCCAAAATAAAATAAAAAATTTTTAAATATGTATATATTGGAACAACCGAGAACTACTGACTGTATAGCACAGGGAACTATAGTCAATATCTTGTAATAACTTATAATGGAAAAGAATCTTAAAAAGAGATACATATATATATATATATATTTAAAACTGAATCACTTTGCTGTACCCCTAAAATATTGTAAATCAACTGTCCTTCAATAAAAATATATACTGGGAGGGAAAAAGAGCATGTTAACGTGTGCGTGGAATCACGGAAATTACTCAGCTTGCATTTTGTAGCTCATACACACGTGTGCATTTTTGTTCTCACCAGAGCAGTGGAGACACTGCACACACTGTCTCCACTGTTTCATTCCCCGTCTCTCCCCTTCCTCCTGCATCGTGAGTATTGGAGCAAGAGCTTTGATACAGAGAGGTGACAGGGGTGAGAAGGGGGTGATGGGCGCCTTGGCTGTGTGTGGTTCTTGGACCACCAGCACCGCCTTCCCGTGATTGAATGGAAGTTGCCCTCCCGGGGCTGTGAGGGTCCCACCTTCTCGGAACGTGGTGACCCTGTGCTCCCTGGGATTTCACTGGACTCTCCGTCGTGATGCCTCACAGCTTGCAGGAGAGGGTGAGCCTGCATCTGGCGCCTGGCACCTGTGCCAGAGCACACTGCATCAGACTCCACCTAAAAACCCAAATTCAGTAAAAGAATACGAATTTGAAGATAGAGACAGCAAAGCATTAAACCAAGCTGGGGCCCTCTGAGCTCGGGGCTCTGGGTGACGGTGGGGTCCCACGCCCCGAAGCTGGCTCTGCCATCAGGCCCTCTTCCCACTGTCTCTTGGAACCCTTGGCCTGTGCTCAGTGCTCGAAATAGGAGGTCTCTGGATTCTATCTAGGTCAAAAATCCTATAAATGATACATTCCTTGGTTAATGAGTACAGTTCCTTCCCAATGGGGTAAAATTAGGGGCACAGATTTAATTTAACATCTTCTGTTGTTTTTTTTTTTTTTTTTCCTTTTTAACATCAAGATTTCTCGACTTAGCCAGGTCTTATTTTAATTCAAATCTGCCTTGATCCAAATCCCCAAAGACCACCAGAAGGAGAGTTTTCAGCTTCCTTGAGTTTTCTGTGCTCCCTCCATAAGCCAAAGATGAGGGGCTGTATCTGCAGGGAGCTTTGGTGTAACTGAGGGTGGGAGGAGAGGGGAGGGAGAGGCGGAGAGTCAGGAGAGGGGCTAGGAAGGGGGTCGAGGGGGAGGCACAGGGCAGAGCGACAATCTGATTGAGGGTCTGCAGGAACCCCACACTCACCCAGGCTGGGTCAGGCCAGGTCGGGCCAGTGCCCGCTCCCAGCAGGACAGATGAGGGAGCTGCAAGACCCCCTGCTGGGCCTCCTTCACACCCCATTTTTAAGGAGAAGCATGTGCTGGGGGCCCCTTGTGTTTGTAGACGTCTGTATCGTCGGGGAGCGAGGCTTGCGGCATTTGTTTATCTTTTCAGCCGTAATGCATGAGCTCCCGGAGAAGAGACTGAGGGTCCGGGCATTCCTGCATGCTGGCGTCTCCGCTAAGGACCAGGCAAGGGCTTCAGGCACGGCTGTCACTAGGTGACAAATGGGTCTATTCTAGAGGGAGGCCAGCCTCAGCCACCTCTGACTCCTGGAATGGCTTGGGAGGGGGGGTGCAGAAGGGGACCCCATTGGAAGACACCTCTGTGTCCTTGCCAGACTTTGTCCTCACCACAGCCCTGCCAGGGACCAGTGACAGCTGATGTTCGCCTGGCCACCGTTTTGAGCACTTACACTCACAAACTCATCTGCTGCACAGTCGCCCTAGGGAGGAGGTACCCTTATTACCCCAGTTTATAGACGGGGAAACTGAGGCAGGTGGGGCTTAAGCGGCCAGTAAGTGATGGAGCCAGAATCTGAGCCAGGCTGCCCAGGACCCAGGTGGCACTCAGGACCACGTGCCTGGTGTTGCACATCATGGCCCCTGACTTGCAGGTGAGGCCACTGAGGCCTCAAGGAGGCCCAAGGTCACACAGCTGCAGCCACACCCACGTCTGGCTGAGCCCAGGCAGGACTCTTTCCTTTCAACTGGACGGCGCGGAAGGTTGGCCCTCCGAGGAGGCGTGGACCCCATGGCCACAGTGAGGAGAAGAGCGACCCCGTGCTCCCCTCTCAGGGCCCCCTACTTGCTCTGCTTTCTCTTAGCGGGCAGGCCCCGAGCCCCCTTCCTTCCTGTGTCTGGCGGTCTCCTGGCCAGTCAGCTGCTGCTAACTCAAGCAGCTCTCACCCCAGCCCTTGAGGAAGCTAGAATGTCCACAGCTCCTGCGGTCCTCTGTGCTTCCCGCTGCAAGTGACAGAAACCTAACGAAATCTTAGAGACGAGAACGAGCAGGTCACGTTGCTGGGGAGGTCAAGGTGTCCACTAACCCCCATACACAGCTGCCTCCTTCAGCTCGGCCATCCCCTGCACTGTCCCCAAGGGGTGGCAAAGATACACCTGCATCTCCAGGCTGTGTCTCACCCAGGCTCCCAGCCACTGGGCCAGCTCGGGCCACGGGGCCATCCCCGGACCTGTCACTGTAGCCCAAGACTGCCGGGGCTCAAGGTTCCCCCTGGGGCGCCAGTCACCCCAAAGCTGGAGAGGGGAGGAAGCTCCACCTGGGCCTCATGACTGGAGTGGGGAGGGTGGCCCCCGGGGGCCCAGGAAGCAGAAGCCACACATCCCAGAAACCCCGGACGCGGTCTCCGCCCGCTGTGGGCATGGGAGGATGTGGAGGGACCATGAATGACCTGTGCCCGTGGAGGCACGCGGCCATTCCCTGCAGGCTGTTAACTGATGCTCTCACTAGACGCAGATCCAGAATGCATGAGGCCCCCGAGCAGCTCCTGGAGACTTCACCTGCTTTCCCTCCGTGCCAGCCTTGACCTCGAGACCCCGGCGTCTTACCCCTCACCACGAAGACCACTCACATCAGAGAATCTGCGAAGAAAACCTTTTGCTGTAGATTTCTTGGGTGATACAGAGCAGGTGTTCACATCTCACAGCCAGGAGTGTTTCCTGCCAAACCCCGAGAAGGTGCGTGTCTGTATCCCAGTCTCCCTGTCCGCGGCCCACCACGGGGCCCTCCTCGCCAACCTTCCCCACTGCCCCGCAAAACCGCTGCTAGTGTGGGACCGAGCCTCAGCTTCCTCAGACCTAAAAGAGATTTTCCAAATTGTGGTAAAATCCACGTAACATAAAATGCAGCATTTCAATTTGCATAGTTCAGTGGCATTTAATGAATTCACGACGTTGTTCAACTATCGTCACCATCTCGCTCCAGAATGTCTTCATCACCCCAAAAGGAAACCCTGTACCCATGGCAGTCACCCCCATCCCCCTCCTCCCAGGCCCTGGCAGTCACCCATCTGCCTTCTGTCTCTATAGCTCTGACTATACTGGAAGGTCGTAGAAATGAAATGATACAATGTGCAGCGTTTGGTGATCAGCTTCTTTTCACTGTGTGTCATGTCCTCAACGTTCATCCGTGGTGTAGCACATGTCAGAATGCCATTCCTTTTTATGGATGAATAATCTTCCACGGCAGGGAGGGACCACAGTTTGTTCATCCATTCCTCTGTTGGTGGACATTTGCGTTATTTCCACCTTTTGGCTATTGTAAGGAAGGCCACTGTGAACATTAATGTAAGATCTTTTGTTTGAACACGTTTCCACTTCTTTATACTCTAAAAGTGGAATTGCTGGGTCATGTGGTAATTCTGTGTTTAACTTACTGAGGAAGCAAACTGTTTTCTGTAGTGGCTGCATCATTTTATAGTCCGGAAAGGGGTTTTTGAAAAGCTGGCCTGCCAAATTGCAAGTCCCTGGCACTTGTAAGCATCCGCTGGACAGTGGAGGGTGAAAGGGAGGTGGTCGGAAGTACAACCTATGCAGACAATGATCTAGATTCAAATTCTGGTGTGACCACTTGCTGGCTGTGTGCCCTTGAGGGAGTTACTAGATGTCTCTGAGCTTCACTTTCCTCATCCATCCAATGGGGCTGCTGTGAGGGCTAAACGGATATTGCAGCGTCTGGGTCTGCTCTGGGCACACAGCGAGTGCTCGACAAACCTCTGCTGTCTGTTCTCAGCACACACGTCTCACCTCAGCAGGAGGGGAGACGGCCCAGAGAGGTCAAGGAGCTCGCCCAGCCACACAGCAGCCCCCGACGGTGGCCTGGTCTGCCAGCTTCTCCCCATCACACGCAGCCCCCCACGTGGTGCCAGCCTCCCACCATCACCCACCACAGAAACTGAAGCTCAGACACAGTGCTGAGAGCAAGTGTCTAATGCCCATAAAATCCAAGGAACTCAATAATCCCAAATAAGGTCTCCTATGCATTTCTCCAGGAACCCAGCCCAGAAGGCAGAACTTGAAACATATCTTAGAAGGGAAAAAAACGCCGCTCTTCCCCTTTTCTTGGGTCTCTCTTTATAAGACAGCTGAGATCGTATCTCGAGGCCCAAACAAAAGCGCTTAGTGGGATGCCCGCCAAACCCCTGCAGCTCCGGGCCCTGTTGCCGACAATTCAAATTAACTGCATAACGTGTTGGAAAATGATAAGCGGGGTTCAAGTTTAATGGGCAGAAGGAAACCCACTATTCTTAGTTATTGGAAGGGTTTTTGGAGAAGGAACTGCTCTCAGATCTGATGTTTGCATCGTGCCTGCCTCTCCACTTAATCTTTTAATAACAGGGATTTTTTAAAGTTTCCAAAGAGATGTTTCTGGAGACCCAACATCCTTACCTCCCCCTGGAAGGAGCCCAGCAGGGCCGGGAGGGGTGGCCTCGGCCTTCCCAGCTCTGACTCCCCACTACATCTCAGCGCTGGGACAGGCCCGGATGACCTGGCTCTAGGTCTCAGCCCCACCTCTTACCTTGTAGGGTGACTTCTGCCAAATCGCTTAATCTCTTCAGGTGTCAGCTTCCTCACCAGCCAAACTGGTGCAAGTGGGCTTCAACACTGAATGAGAAAACAAGGTTCCTAAAAGCGCCGGGTACGTTGGAAAGCTCACGGAAAACTGTCGTCCACATCTTTGCCATCCCCCAGGCCACCTTGCTGCTTTTACACATGTAGAGGCCAAGGGAGTAGATGTTCCATGTTAAGCTCACACAGCCAGCCTGGACCCCTCGGACGGCTGTCTCCAGGCCTCTCTGCCCTCTTCCACTCTTCACCTGGCCCCGGGCCTGCACCCAGCCGTGTCCTGTGGCTTTTCACTCATTTTGTCATGACCGAGTCCCTAGGAGTAAGGACCATTACATCACTTGGTTTGACAGACGAGGAAACTAGTGCCCAGGGAGGTAAACCTTGCCCGAGGGACAGCCCCCTTGGGCTATGGGGGGCCCCAGCAGCAGGGCTGCTCTCTGATGAATCTCCAGAGCACAGGCCCCACCTGTCCGAGACAGCAGAAGCCTGGGCAAGAAGCAGGTGGTCCAGGCAGTTTTGCCTGCTTACCTGGACTCGTCCATTGTGGCCCAGCGATCGGGAGCCTGGGAAAGTCGTCAAGGCTTGGGCACTGAAGCAGCCGTCGCAGCGCATGGAGGGCTATTCAAGGCTTATCATTCGCTGAGACTTCCCTTCCCACCTGCAAAAAAAAATGCCAGGCTCCTCCTCATGGCCTGCACGGCCCTGCCTGAGTGCCTCTGTGCTGCTTCCTCTCCCTCCCACTCCAGCCATACTGGGCTTCTTTCAGACACATTTCCTTAATGTGTCACCTCCTCCCGGCCACAGGGCCTTTACACATGCTATTTCTGCTGGCTGGAATTCCTCTTGTCATTACCTCTTCACCTAGTGAAGGCCTGTTTGACCTTCCAGTACAAGAGTCAACTTCATTCCTTGCTGTAAGGGGTTGAATGGTGTCCCCCACAAGATATGTCCAAGTCCTAACCTCAGTACCTGCGAATGTGACCTTATTTGGCAGTTGGGTTTTTGCAGTTGGAATCAGGTTAAGGGTCAGAAGATGAGCTCATTCTGGATTCAGGATGGATTAGGTCCTAAATCCAATGACAAGTGTCTTTTTAAGAGACAGAAAGGGAGAAGACACAGAGAGGAAGGCAACGCAAAGATGGAGGAGAGACCGGATGGATGCAGCCACAAGCCCAGGAGCACCAAGGATTGCCGGCAGCCCCCAGAAACTGGGAGAGAGGCCAGGAAGAGCTTCTCACTCAGAGCCTCCAGAAAGAGCCAATCCTGCTGACACCTTGACTTCAGACTTCTGGCCTCCAGACTGTTAAAGAATCCATTTCTGTTGTTGTTGTTGTTGTTTTTATATTTTATTTATTTATTTGGTTGTGCCAGGTCTTAGTTGCAGCATGCGAATTCTTAGTTGCGGCATGTGGGATCTAGTTCCCTGACCAGGGATCAAACCCGTGCACCCTGCATTGGGAGTGCGGAGTCCCAGCCACTGGATCACCAGGGAAGTCCCCAATTTCTGTTGCTTTAATGCACCCAGTTTGTTGTAATTTGTTACAGCAGCCCTAGGAAATTAATACACTTGGAAAGCCTGCCCAGTTTGCCCAGAGTGGAGGGGTTCCCTGAGATGTGAGACTTGCAGCGCCAAACCCAGGACAGTCCCAGGCGAAGTCAGATCCCAGGTAGGTAGGGAAGTCCCACCAGGGCATACAGTTGGTGCTCAGCTCTGGGAAATGCTTCTTGGCATGAAGAGGTGGCCGGCAATGATCAGGCTGCCTGGGAGGTGGTGAGCACCCCGTCCCTGGAAGCATGTAAGCAGAGAGGCTGGGGGGACGCTGCGAGGCCAGCCTGTACTGGGTGAGAGCTGCAATCAACACCGTCTAACATCCCCTGAGTCCCAGGATTCTGTAAGAGGCCCATTCTGCACGCAGAAGACGATCAGCCTGGGTGGAAAGGGCACAGTGCAGGGCAGGGGGTGGGGAGGGCTGGGCACCCAGAAGTATAGAGTGAGGACATTGAATGATGACAGTCAACTCAAAGGAGTTATGGCAGGGTAAGGGCAAAACGAAGGCCAATAATCAAAATGATAATAAAAATTGGACCCATTTTAAAGGTGAAAAACAAAGGCAGCAGAAAGTTAACTAACTTGTCCTTCACCCTGGATATTGGAGATAGGGTCGTTACCTTACTGTTGCAGGGATCTTCACAGTTCACAAAATACTTTCATGCACTGTCTTAAGCAAAATGGAAATTTGTTGTTTATTCTCCATGTAAAAATCCCGGGGTATGTGGTTAAGGAAACATGCTCCCTGGTTTCAGAGATCCAGGCTTCTTACCTTTTGCTGCTCTGCTTTGTGAAGCCTCCACTCCCCAAGCCACTTCATAGTCTAAAATGGCTGCTCTTACTCCAGCCATCACAGGTCTATCCCAGCCAGTAAGAGAGGGAGAGGAAAGGGGAAGGGCATCCTCTCTTTAGGATACTTCCCGGAAGTTGCATTCTTGTGTGCCATCATGATAACTGGTAGGTGAAATAATAACATTTTGGAAAACTTGAGTGACATTTTCTCATTCAATTATTTATTTAATCCCACCAACATCATTTCAGCACCTACCATGTACCACTGGCATCTCTACATATATCCATCTATGTATTTCTCGCAACAGCCCTCTAAGGCAGGTCCCAGTAAGCCTGTTTCACAGATGGGGAAACTGAGGCTCAGAGAGAACTGACTTGCCTGCAGCCCCACCCGAAGGACACAGCAAGTCTGGAGCCAGAGCCCAGGGCCCTCTGATGCCAGGCCCGGCTCCACCACCCCATCACTTCAGGCACCAGAGCTTCCTTCGCACTCTGGGCCATCCAGTGGGTCACGGCCCCTTTGTGTTTCCTCTTCGTTTCCTTGTGACTCACACTGTCCGATCCACCCCAAATCACCCCTTGGAGGGAACACCTGGGTGTAGAGAGCGGTGACTGGGCAGATGACCTCTGGGGACAGCCGCGTTTTCCATGGAGGCTAGGCTTTCACGGAGGGAGCATGAGGGCCTCTCCTGTCCCTGGACCAGGGGCTGAGGCAGCTGGCTCTGCAAGGGGACTTCCTCCAGGCTGCTCCTGGGGGCAGGAGTATCCGCTGCATGGCTCTTGCTGGGCTCCTGGTTCAAGGCCTGGGACCCCAGCTAGCTGCCCCTCCAACAGAGCAGCCGGTGGTCCAGCCCCTTCTCTGTGAGCAAAAGGGCCACCTCAGCTTCAGTGTCCAGGACGCGTGGCAGTGCTGAGCCCGAGCCTGGCACCCCAGTGACACCAGCCACAGCCGATATCTTGCTCTTAGTTTCCCTGCCCGGGTTTGGTGCGCTCCCTGGACACCCCAGAAATCCAGGGACACCCGGCCTTCTTGAATCGGGCTCTGCGACAATGAATTTTGTTGTTTCAAATCTGTGTATCCATACGAACTTCAAAGAAATGGGAGGTTCTTCTGACACCTGGTCTCCTGCACCTAGACACCTAGCCTACTGCAAGCCCGCGGGGCCCAGATTTGGATTTGGGGGGCACGCTCCCCTGTCTCGGGCAGCACCCTGGGCAGCGCCTGTAAAAGCTGCACCAGAAGCCCATCAGCGCCAGACCCTGGGGGGTCCCATCCAAAGGGGGTCCTGAAGCCCCAGCAGGTCGACGGAGGTGGCACCCACATCCGCAGCCCAGGCGAGGCTGGGATGTGGAGCTAATTGTTTCTCACACAGTCAAAGGCAAAGAGGCCTCTGCAAGTGATCACTTGGCTCTGTGACCAAATAAGGCAATATTACATTTCACTGTTTACAGCGGCATGAAGCGGGTGGCTCAAAGGGCACAGGGAGAAATGCCGTCCATGCTCTCTCCATCCCCAGCATCCAATAACTCTGTCCAAAGCCAGTTATAAGTTCCTTATAGAAACAACCATTTGTCACTTTTTAAACACACTAACAAACCCCAGAGGTGACCCAGTCTCGCCTCCAGGCAGCCGGGTGGTGGAACCCGGCTTTGAACTTCCATAAGCATGATTTAAAGGTCCTCTAAAAATTGTATTCCAGGGCCTGAGCAAAAACAGAGACTCTTCTTAAAGAGCCAACTTCAGAGATTCATTCGTGAGGTGCCTTTTTCTGCCCTGAGAATTTATTTCAAACTTTCTTTTGCAAATAAGACCATTGCCGCAGCAAAGAGCTGTGGGTGACCTTCTCGTCCCGACAGTATTTATAAAACGAGACGCATGATTGGCAGGGCCGAGCCTTAGTAATTGGTATTAATAATAAGACAAGCGTAAATGTTTTAAACCCATTAGGAGGCTTTAAGTGCTAAACAAAGCTTCAACTTGCTGGCATTTGCACCCTGTGTGTGGACCAGTCTAACCTACAGCTGAGATAATGGAACCCCAGGGGGATTGTGCAGCGTCGACGCAACCCGGTACTGTCTGCGTGGAGCACGTTTAGAGCCCAGGATGGACACACGGCTCCTGCAAAACGAGGACAACAGGAGAGCATCAACCTCACTTTCAAAATGGAAATTTTGAACCTGACTTTCTCCCCACGAGACCCCGTGCACTGCTCCCATGCACTGCTTGCTGTCAGGAATGCAGGCTACTTTCATCTCTGCTCTACCCCAAAGCAGCCTTTCTGGACAAAGCAGGTGCTCAGGAAATGTTTTCTGGAGGGGAGAATGAATGAGTGAATGAATGAGTGAGTGAGTGAATGATGAATGAATGAATGAATGCATGAAGTTTATTATTGTATCTCTCGCCAATGGCAGCCTCTGATGTAGCACCCTTGAATCTCGTGCAGGAGGGGTTTGCAGTGGCCAAGCAAGCTTTGGGATAAAATTCTCGAGCCCAGAGTTGATTTCTGGGGAGACCAACAGCGATCAGTCCTCGGTTTCATGCCCTAACGCCCCCAAGAGTCCCCCTATGGTCCCAGTTTCTCCCTCCCCCAGGGAGAAGTCTCCCCACATCGCCTCCCCGCCTCCACCACCTGCCCGCCACCTCTCCACCCCCTCACGCCCCTCCTCCAGTCAGGAGAGTGACTGTCACCAGGCTTGGGCTCTGCGCGGGGTCTGCACTGACGGTGAGCTGGAACACGGGGCAGCTGGCCTGGGGCCCGTGAGGGGGAGCTCCGCGGCCACACCCAGGTACCGCTGCTTGCAAACCCGCCCGCCTAAAGGAAGTGTAATTCACTTTCCCAAGTAATATCTCAGGGACCGAATGCAGCCTTTTTAAAGAGCGCAGCACTGAAAGTCAGACCCTCCTGGACTGAGACCTGTGGCTTGCCCTGTGGCTTTGGCCAAGTCACCTGACATAAGTTTTCCTTCAACACCTGCCGCGTGCTGACAACACCAGTGAGCAAACTGGGCAAGGATCCTTGGCTCTGAGACACGGCCCGGTGACATGAGAGGCAGCCAATATTTATTGAGTGCTTACTGTGTGCTCAGGGACGGTGCTCAGAATTTTTCCTGCTTTGCCCCACTTAACCCTCACCACGCCCTGCCCTGCCCTGCAGGGACGGCGTGAGGAAACAGAGGCCCCAAGGGAAGAAATGATTTACTCTTTTTCTCCCTTGCTCTCAACCAGACCTGTCGCTGGACAGCCACTTGTCTGGACCTCACCCCCTCACCCACGAAACAGAGACACACAACCCTTCATTTGCAGGGCTGGTGAGAATATTCAAAGAAGGAGTGTACGTTGAGTGCCTGGCACAGCATGGGGAACGGAGCAGACTCAGGGAAGCGCAGCAGGGTGATCTGAAGGGGCCGTTACTGGCCAGGGGGTTAGTGTGAGCTGTGAGATGGGACCACTCTCCTTCAACAACTCTGACTTTTCAGAGCTGAAAATGTAGGGATAAAGGGAGACAGGGTCCCTGGGCCCTGAAGCTCCCCTTCAGCACATAATCAGACTAAGCTGGCCCTGATGGGGTGGGTCACCCAGGGCCACGGTCAAGGCTGGCAGATGCCATGCAGGCCAGGGTCCTTTGGGATCCCGGGGAAGTGTCTGAGCTGTGCGTAAATGATTAACCCACGTGCTCTGAGCCCTCTCGCCAGCTGACTCATTTTGCAAACTCTGCTGGCCCACCAGAGCGGCCTCTACCCCCTTGCCTGAGATACCGGTGCAGAGGTGTCCCGACCAGCCGCTGGGAGCCAGCGCCCACCTGAGGCCAGTGTGCAGGGCACACTCAGATGGAGGAGATGGCGCTGAACCCTCTGCTGGCGAGTAAGGAGCGGGCATCCATGGGGTGGCGGCCTGGGGCACGCTGCTCGCTGCCAGCCCAGCCCAGCCCCGGCTGGACATCCCACCTGCCCTCTGGGACCCTGGACGGGTCCAGGGAGGACCCAGGGAGCACAATTTTCCGTGGTGTCCAGCCCAGCCTGGCCGGGGAGGCGCCTCCGGGGTGGGCAGTCCAACAGTGGGTATGTCCATGCAAGACCCTTCCTAGGAGGGAAGCCCCTTCCTGAGAACAGTAATCACAGCCCAGGGCTTCTCAGCCTGGGCACCGTTGACATTTGGGGCTGAGTCACTCTTGTGCGGGCCACCCTGGGCCCTGTAGGGTGTTTAGCAGCACCCCTGGCCTCCACCCACTAGAGGCCAGCAGTGCCCTCCTCTGTAGTGACAACCCACAAGTGCCCCCAGATGTCGCCCAGCATCCCCTCTGAGAGCTCCCGTGCCGCCTGTACGGAGCACTAGCTGAGCCCTCGGGCCGCGATGCAGCTGAGCTTCACGGGGCCTCACGAGGTTGGCCCCGATGCAAGTTGCCTGACCCTCCATGCCTTTGTTTTCTCATCAGTTAACTGGGGCTAAGAATAGCGTCCACCCTGCAGCACCCTGGGGCGGGAAACACTTGAGTTGAAACATGTCAAGGGCGCTAAGCACAGGGCCTGGTCCTCACCACGTGCTGTTTTGATCCCATTTTACATGAGGGGGTAAAGCTGGGGCCCAGAGAGGTGAAGTCACTTGCCCGTGGGTCACACAGCTCGTGGCCTCAGGGCCGTGAGTGACCCCCTCCAGGGCCTCCTCTTGTAGCCACCAGGCTGCCCCGTGTGCAGGAAGAGGGGACAGATATGGGGGCCTGGTCCCAGCCCTGCCCTCCTCCACACAGTGGCCGGGCAGCTCCCTTTGTCTTGGGACAAGGCCTCTTGTGCTCTGAGGGGTTCCGTCTGCCTAGCAAGGCCCCGCCAGGTGGGCAAGGACCGAGGACGGCTCACCCCACTCTCCCAGGCCGTTGGCGTCCTGCCTGTGGTCCTTAGGGACGGGTCCTGCTTGCTGGGGGCAGCAGCTCTGAGGGCCTTCCTGGCCTCAGGGACCAGGCGGATCACTTTGGGGCGAGCGGAAGTTATTTCTGAAGATAGAGTCTTCCTCTTGCCTCATAAGGATTCGGTCACCAAGTCCAATACTTGGATCCGTCTGACCAGCCCTACCCTCCGTCCTTGGATTCGTGAATGAATGAATGACATCACTCCGCCTATGAGTGAATGAATGGAGGAATGAATGAGGCGGCGGACTTACCACCCCTGGCCCCCAGAGGGAATTCCAGGAGCCGAGCCGGGGCGTCCTCTCCTGTAGGACAGAGGGGGTGGGAGGTGGTTCTCGGTGGCCCCCATTCTGTGCTTCCCCCCAGGGGTCAGAGGTCAAGTCTACAGGGCAGCTGCCCTCCCAGAGACGTCCTTGGCCAAAGCCAGAACACTGCCCAGGAATGACCCTCTGGCCTCCTTTGGGAGACAAGTCCCAAGGGCGGAGGGGACAGAGTGAGGATTTGCAAAATATGAGCGAATCAGCTGGAAAAGGATTCATTTTTATTTTTGGTTTGTTCTCAAAGTGTCTGAGAGTCAAGCCAGAGGAAGGAGAATGTGAGTTGAGCAATCGAATGTCCAGAGGGACCTTCAAATACCTGCCAAGCGTCGCCAGAGCTTGGACATCCCTGCACTGAGGTTGTCCTGGGACCCGTCTCCTCCTCGGTGACCCCCAGGCAGTGGCATCGCTCTGCCCTCCTGAGGAGGGAGGGTGGGAGGGGCCAGCCTGATGCACACAGAGGAGGATGGGGCTTCCACTCCGGGAATTGTGGGAAATGCTGAATCTCAGAGCAAATACAGGAAGGGAGGGGGCAACTGAAGTCAGGAACGAGGGGCTGCCACTGGGGTCCTTTCAGGGAAGGGCTGGGATCTACATCTGTGCCATCTACATCTAGAGGGGATGAGCATATAGCTCTCCAGGTTCCCTGGGGGTGCCTCCACCTCTCCCAGGAGTACTTCTTGGGCAGGATTTCTCTCCAGGAGTGAGTGATACTCCTATGCTAACTGCACAGCCCACGGACTTGCGACCTGGCCTTAAGTACCTTCCTGCTGGCAGCACAGGGTTGTAACTTGAAGGGGTCCCCTGGGAAGACCCCTTGCCGTGCTGCTGGCAGCTGTATCCTTCCGTCTCCATTCCTTTGTCACTAAGCCCTAGGTGCTCAGAGCCCTCAATTATAAAGCCAGCATCTCCAAAGAGGAGCAGTTAGACACATACCAGTCAGTCGCACCCTAGTATAAACAAGGTTAGTACCAGCCTTTCTTACTGACTGCTGACTGAATGGAAATGGGCGCCACTGCAGGACCTTAGACAGCTGAGGGACAGCAAGGGGTGTAGGGGACATAGGGAGGGTCCCTGGCAAGGGATGGGGGTGCATGGCTAGCAGTAAGAAATTCTCCTTCTCCAGCTGTCACCAAAGATCCAAGATTTACCTTTCAAGGCCATGTGTGGTGACTTCCTCCCAGGGTGGAGGCTGGGAAGGGCAGTAGGGAGACCACGGGATCTGGTCTGAGGCAGGGCTGGATCCCGGTGCCGGGACTGCCTAGCTGGTGTGACCTGGGGCAAATCAAACTCTCAGCTCTCAGCTTGCTCTTCTGTAAATTGGGCATGTCCCACCACAGAGGACTCCTAAGGAGGATAGGATGGCTATGGCAGCGTTTTCCCTGCCGACGCCTGTTGTCTGATATTGGAGCCGGGAAGGGACCACTCTCTGGCTATTGCCTCTATTTCCTCTTCAGAGTGAGGCCCTAAGTATCTGACTCTACTGAGAAATTGTGTCTCTCTTTTCACTAAGTGGAGAAGTCATGAAATGCCGCCGTGGGCTCGTAGGGTAAGGAGAAAGAGGCGGCTGGGGAGCTCTGTGAGACCCCAGTGGCAGGAACGTGGCTGGGATGAATTATGTCACTCCTCATCAATCAGAGGAGGGGGTCCCTGTGAGGAGGGAGGAGTCGCCGAAGGTCAGAGGCAATTACAGGGAGGGGGGGGTGCACTGCAGTATCCTTAGGGTCTCAAAGAAAATCTTTGCCAACAGGAAATGCAGACAAATAGGAAGGGAGGGAGGGAGGGAGGGAAGGAGATCTTGAAGGACCTTCTTGCTCCTGGGTGGAACCCGGGAGGGGTGATGCTTCACATCAGAAGCCTGATGGGGGCCTGGTGGATCAATGCCCCCAACTGTCCCAGAGGCTGGGCCTCCAGGGAAGTGTTTTCTCAGAGCCACAGGGGTCACCCACCAGGCCCTGCAGCGTGTCCCTGAGGAGGGTGGGGCAGAGCTGGGCTGACAGCAGCCGCAGTGGCAAAGGCCTTCAAAATGTCACCAGCCTCATCGATTAGTGGTCATGTGAACATCCTGTTGGGAAATGCTCTCTAGGCCACAGTCTTGCCCAGCACTCTGGAGGCAGGCCCTATTTGTTTTAGCAATTATTCTGTGCAGGTCTGAAGTGGATGTTTATATAAGAGAAGCTCTGTGACCTCGGGCAGTTCATGCCCCCTCTCTGGGGTTGTTCTTTATCTCTATCATGATGAGAGAGCTGCAGAAACAGCCACATGGCAGGGAGAAGAGACCCAGGGAAGGTCTCTGTTGGTTCAACAGCAAGGGACAAAAAAGCTATCTTTAAAAAGTAATTCTCTCTCATATAAGAGAAGTCCAGAAGTGGGCATTTCGTGATTCTAGGGCTGGTAGGGGGCTTCATGAACTCATCAGAGACCCAGGGTTCATCTCTCAGGCTGCTCTGCCATGTTCAGCAAAGATGTCCTCCTCATGGCCCAAGATGGCTGCTTGAGCTCAAGCCATCAAATCTGCATTCCAGTGCAGGAAAGAGAAATGGCAAAGAAGGGTACTCTCCCTCCCTGGAGGTTGCTCACACACTTTGACTCATTCCCACTGGCCATACCAAGCTGCATGGGAAGCCTAGCCATGTCATCGCTTTTCTGGGTAGTCACATGCCAGCTGAAAAACTAGGAGTTCTTTTACTAAGAAAAAGGCAAAGAATAAATATTGGGAGGCACCTGGGAGTCTGTGGCACAGGTTCAGGATGAATCCCTAGTCCTGGTGCTGGCAGGCCATCAGCTGGCAAGGGACCTGGGTGTCCTCTCCTCACTCTGAGCCTTGGCCACTCATCTGCAAAACGGGTCAGTGGGTCTCCCAGGGTCTCTTCTTCAGATAAACGACTCCATTTAACAGAAAAGTGAAGGTGAATTCAGAGAAATGCTGGAGTATTTGCCTAATAGGCTGTGTTTCGAAATGCTAGCTTATCTCAGTCTCCAAAGTAGAGTGAGCGTGGGTGCCTAGACTTTTTTTTTTTTTTTTTTTTAAGTGAGTACATAGACATTTGGATACATATTTTCCAGTCCTGGCAAAATATGAGTGTTATTCCAAATGCACAAGCAGCGGGCACTGAATCAATTATGAGACAAGCCTCACAGACAATTGAAGAACCTCATTTCCTGGGTAGGTTTTACACACACATTGTGTTTCTCCCCACTTTGGAAACTGTAAAATGCTGTCATTAACATCATATGTGTCATCTTCCTGGAGCTGTAAAACAATCTGAGACCCTTTGGATTTTCCTCTCAAGTTCACACTGTATTGTGGTAAGATATTTCCGTGTACATACGCTGTATCAACATTTACCTGTGATTATGCCTGAAGACGTGGTTCATAAATCCAGGAAGATTCCATGTCCTTACTCTTTGCCAGCATTCCTGAGAGAGTCGGGCCAGTGAGACTAAAGCCAGCTGCCCACAGGGCCTTTGCACGGCTGTTCCCTGGGCCCAGAATGTTCTTCCCCAAATGCCTGCACAACTCCCCACCTCCCTTCACTCAGGCCTTGTGCAAACACCCCTTCCCTGTCCCCTGTCTCTGGCATCTTTTCATTCTCTCTCCCCTCCCTTTGCTTAACTTTTCTTCAAAGCCCCCTCATTCTCCAGCACATCAGTTGCTTATTCTCTTTCTCCTGCATAAGGATGTGGGTCCATAGCAGCAAAGACTTTTCAAAGCCCTCTACCCCCAGCATCTAGACTGGTGCCAGAGCAATATAGGTGCTCAATGAATATTTATCGTCTGAAGTCATCCACTTTTCTAAATATTTTCTATTGGTGCTTAGAGACTCTATTAAAAATAAAAATACTTTTTTTTATGTATCTATTTTTTTTAATTTATCTGATGGAAGTAGCGTTGATTTACAATGTTGTGTTAATTTCTGCTGTACAACAAAGTGATTCAGTTATACCTATATAGACATTCTTTTTCAGATTCTTTTCCATGATGGTGTATCACAGGATAGTGGATATAGTTCCCTGTGCTCTACAGTAGGACCTTGTTGTTTATCTATCCTGTATATAATGGTTTGCCTCTGCTAACCCCAAACTCCCAATCCATCCCTCTCCCCCTCTCCTGCTTGGCAACCACAAGTCTGTTCTCTATGTCTGTGAGTCTGTTTCTGTTTCATAGATATGTTCATTTGTCTTGTATTTTAGATTCCACATATAAGTGATATCATATGATATTTGTCTTTCTCTGTCTGACTTACTTCACTTAGTATGATCATCTCTAGGTCCATCCATGTTGCTGCAAATGGCATTTCATTCTTTTTCATGGCTGAATAGTATTCCATTGTATATATGTACCACATCTTCTTTATCCATTCATCTGTTGACGGACACTTAGGTTGCTTCCATGACTTGGCTATTGTAAATAGGGCTGCTGTGAACATTGGGGTGCAGGTATCTTTTCGAATTACAGTTTTTTCCAGATATATCCCCAGAAGTGGGATTGCTGGATCATATGGCAACTCTATTTTTAGTTTTTTAAGGACCCTCCATACCATTTTCCACAGTGGTTGCACCAATTTACATTCCCACCAACAGTGTAGGAGGGTTCCCTTTTCTCCACACCCTCTCCAGGATTCGTTATTTGTAGACTTTTAATTATGGCCATTCTGACCAGTGTGAGGTGGTACCTCATTGTAGTTTTGATTTGCATTTCTCTAATAATTAGTGATGATGAGCATCTTTAAGATGGAAATACTTTTAATTCCCCGGTCTGGCGATGGTGGGGGTGATCCTTCTCAGGTGGTATAAGATGTCAGAGCACGTGTTCTACTTGAGCAGAAGCTTTTTAGATCCCAGCTAAAGGACTTTAAGGTGGCTTACCAAGATCTTTAAAATTCCTCAGGAAATAAAATAATTTAGAAGTTTGCAAGGAAAGTGAGGCACAGGGAAAATAAGGTTCTGGAAATGAGATGATTAAAAATAATATTCAGCACTTACTGAATGGCGGCTGTGAGCAAGATATGGGGTGTTTTCCTGGCTCTGGCTCACTTGTTCTCCACAACGAGGCTGGGGGCAGGCACTGTGATGGATCCCATTTCACAGATAAGGAAAGTGAGGCCCAGAAGGAAGAAGGCCCTTGCCCGAGATCACCAAGCTGGCAAAAGGCAGGTGGGGTGAGTCAGCAGTCTCTTAGCAAATGGGACTCCCCCCTCCCAGTGCTATTGGCCCTGACGCCTGTATCGAGGAATGTGGGACCATCTGCGGGTGGCACAGGGTCCTAAACGCCTGCTCAGGGCACCTCCCCTGAGCCTCCCAGCAACCAATCCTGAGAGCGAAACAAGAGCCATTACACAAGTCAGTGTCCACGAAATAAGACCAGTTGCTCAGAAGGAAGATGCCCAAGACCAGCTGCTTCTGGGCACGAGTGCAAGTTTCACTTTCCGTGGGCCAGGATTCCCGGCGGCAAGCAACAGAAGCTGAGTCTGGTTCTCCATCTGGAAAAGAACATGATGGAAGGCCCTGTAAGAGGCAGGAGTAAAGACAGCCTGGGAGGCCACGAGTGGGCTGGGCAAGTGTCCTGCCCCCAGCGCTGCCGCAGGACACCCTGCCACTGCACACGGCTGCCATAGCAACGGGACAGTGCCACGCTATTCCAGGAGAATCCTAACCCTGCCCTTTCTGGTCCAGAAGCTGAGCCTCTCATGGGCACATCTGATCAGCCAAGCCTGGGTGACACGTCCATGGCCCAGTTGCTAAGGAGACAGACCTGGAGGACTTCCCACCCTCTTCCACAGGCGTGGGCTCTTATCCATCAACATCACACATGGAAGATCTGCCAATAGGAAGGGGGCTTAGGTGCTGGGCAACCCCCTCCCCCAAATGACCAAAACCCACCACATCCTCTCTGAGGAGTCCCCCAGGACAGCCTCCCATGGGGTCCACTGAGAACCACAAGCTCTAACTGCCTGAAAAGCAGGGAGTGAGGGGCTGGTGCCTTTCTGTGTAAGTGAGGCCCCTGAATGAAGCGGGGTGGTGTGGGGAGCTGAGCAGACCCCAAGGGTAGGCCCATGATCCCCCTTCAGGGGCCATGTGGGCCCCTTTGACACAGAGACTCACGGGTGCTTGGGGATCCTTTGGTCCTCGGCAACTTGCAAAAGCATCCTTATCGTGAACGTGGCAGCTCTGGGGCACCGGCTCTGGGCACCCCCGCTCTCCAGGACCAGCTGCCCCAAACAGCGTCTCTGGTCCCAGACCCAATGTCAGCCCCATAAGCCAGTGAGAAGCTGGGGCCGTCTACCAGGTGGGGTGACTTGCATTTTAGACAGTGTGTTCCAAACTTACTGGCTGGCAGGGACAGAACAGCTGACCGGTTTGTTTGTTTTCGTTTTTTCTGCTTTGTTTGGTTTATTAAGCTGTCCACGTGGTTGGGGTCAAAGCACTCACACGCTGTGCTTTGCAGAGCCTCTGTGTGCCCCGCCCTCTCGCTGCCCTGCTCTGCTCTGTGCCCCGAGAAGAGGACAGGGGCCAGCCGTTATGGACTGTGTCCATTTGTCCCTGCCACCCTCTGGATTCTGGACACGGTTGGCCATCGGGACCAGAGGACAGGAGAGAGACACTGGACATCTATTCTTCTGGCCACTCCTGCCAGGCTGGGCCCCTCTGCTGCAGGGGCTGCCACACCCGCACCAGGCAGCCCTTTCCTCCAGCCCAGCCCCCTCCCTTGTCTCTGGGTATCAGCTGCCCACTGTTGCCAGCATCTGGGTGCCCTTCACCCCTTATTGATTTCCTCTCACCTGACCGCGACTCTGTAAACTATTCTTTCATTAAACTTGTCATGGGCTGAATTATGTTCCCCCCTGCTAATTCATATACCGATGCCCTAACCCCCAGCACCTCAGAATGTGACTACGTTTAGACCCGGGGCCTTTAAAGAGATGGATAAGGTAAAATGCGGTCACTACGGTGGGTCCTAATCCCACAGGACTGGTGTCCTTATAGGAAGAGGAGGTCAGGACACAGACACACACAGAGGGATGACCCCGTGAGGACACAGGGAGCAGACGGCCGTCTACACACCGAGGAGGGAGGCCTCAGGAGGAACCAGCCCTGCCCACACCTGGATCTGGGATTCTAGCCTCCAGGACTGGAGACAGGGGACCCTGTAGTTTAAGCCGCCCATCTGTCATATTTGTTATGGGGGCCTGAACCGATTCATGCAAAACCCCTCTGGAGGGAGCCGTCTGTTTGCTGCCAGGCCCTGACTGGTACGTATCACAGCAATTTCGTATCGAGGGCTGGAAGGTGCTCCCTGCATGGGTTCACTTCATACTCTTCCCCACCCTTGAAGATGGGCGCTCTGGTGCCCCTGTTACCCCAGACCACGAAGCAGAAACTGAGGCTGAGCTTGAGAAGGCGTCCAAGGGTGCACAGCCAGGGCCTGTCCCCGGGCGGCCTCATCCACACCCAACTCCCCCCAGCTTCTCTGACCGCGAGAGGACTCGTCGTCCAGAGTGAAAACGCAACCACCCTCTCCCCCCAAAATGGTCCTAAATTCTTTAGACTGAAATTAAAAGAAGGGGCCGGAACACAGGTCTGGGTGCTTCCTGACCTGTTACACCAGCCCTGGCCCAGGTGATGACACGGGGGTCCTGCCCGTGTGCATGGAAACGGCCGGAGGAGGTCCTTCAATCCCAAAACAACTCCGGCCGCCGTGATCAAAGACCACGGAAACGGCCAACGTGCTGCAAACAGTCGGATATTGGTCCAGACGCTGCGACGTGGCCCTGGAAGCGCAAGTCCTGCGCCCAGGACCCCCTCACTGAGCAGGGCGCTGAGGGCCAGGCCTGCCGCTCGCCAGCAAGGCCGCCTGTGCTTTGGGCAGGAGCACGCTGACAGCTGCAGTGGCAGTGGCCTGGGCAACAGGGTTGCCCTTCCAAAAGGGGGCACAGCACAGCCCGGCAGCCTGCAGAGCGGGCCCGACCAGCAAGCTGGCCCAGCATCTGATGCCCGCCCGCCCGCCCGCCAGAGTGGCCCCGAGTCTTGAGGGCTGATGTTGGTTGATTCTCTGAGCGTGAGGTTTTTTAAATCAAACGTTTTGTAAGGGAGAGCATAAGGGTGGCCTGGGGACATGACTTACCCTCTGCTTTTCAAGGACAAAGGAAGCCGACTCCCGGTCCGTCGGGCTGTCCCCCAGATGACTGGCCCTGTGCACCCGTCGTCGCCAGTGCATCGTGGGCGGACCGTGTCACGGCTCTGAGTCCTCTGGAGATAGCTGAGGTCAGAGTTTCACTTTTCCTTCTCAGATTCCCTTCAAATGTCTGGGAAAGCATTATCCCGAGGGTCTGTGAACAGTTCTGTCTCTGAGTGGCTGAAAGAGACAGAACTCTTTCATATGTGGCTGAAAAGGGGAAGGAAACCCCCCAGGGGGCCTCAAGGAGCCCTGCTCGGGGCCTTCAGGCAAGAGGCAGCCGGTATCCCCACGGGCACTGCTGCTGACGTTTTCTTTGGGAATCAACATCCCCCAACCAACCCTGAAGAAGGGGTTGGCATTTGAGGCACAACTGCCCCCTTGTGCAAAAGACCCCGCGTGACACTGAGGCGTGCCCTGCGGATCTAGTTGGGGCTGGCCCTCCAGCCATTGGATGGGCCATCTTGCCTGGCAAGTACCTGCGATCAGATGGTGCTGTCTAAGCTTTTGTAGACCAAGCACCTGAGAAAGGCTGAGCCTTAAGAAACAGATTCCCTGGGTGATGACAGACGCCTTCTTGATTGTTTTATTTTTAAACTAAACTCCATGGGAAGCGATCCCTCTCTAGAGACCGTTTTACCATCAACTCCTGAGTAAAAGCTTGCTATCTCTACTGAGGACCCATTGAATATTCTCTGGGCCTTTGGGGATGAAAAAGCACCAGGTGTGTTGAATTACAGATGCATCTACCATCCTCAGATAACTTAGAGACCATCTGGAGACTGTCATCTCCCCTCTGGTTTATAGCCAAGAACCTTGGCATTGATGTTATTTACTCGGAAAAAAACAGGCTGTTTTCTTTGACAGGGCATTGAGGGTAAATATTTGCACCATTAATTAGAGTCTGTTTAGTTCCCCAAATTCAAACAATATGGGCAGCCTTTAAGTGTAAACAGACCACAAGATGTTAGTCATACCTGGAAGACTGTGAGTTGAGTGTCTTCCCTTGGGCCCTTCGCCGACTTCATCCTGCAAACAAACAAGCGGAGGAAGGTTGAGGAGAGGTCAAGGAGCCCCGAGCCTGGATTTTGGACGTAGAAAATAAAAGGGACTAATTATGGGTTTTTTCTATTGTTTCCATAGCCTTCTTGTTCTGTAGTAATGTGTTGCAATGAGTGTGTTGGGTCTATCCATGAGAATTCCAAATTCTAGAGAAACAAATGGGAGTTTTGTACAGTGCATTGGAAAGAATTCTGGAGTTAACTAGCAATTTCTAGAATCAGTTGGACCTGGATTTGACTCCCAGTTCTGCCACTTACTAGCTGTGTGGACTTGGGCAAGCCATGGTCCCCTCTGGGCATCTGTTTCCTCAGCTGTAAGTGGGAAGCATAACTCAGACCTCACTTGGTTGAGGTCACCCAGGTAAAGACAACAAAGCAAATATTGAATTCCGGCGACCTTGTGTTGCCTGAGATCTCTGAGGCTGAGGCTGCCCTCCTGCGTCTAAGGGGGAAGATGGCCAGTGGTGGGAGGGTCACAGTGTCGGATCACAAAACGTGTGCAATGCACTGAAGCGATCATTATTATTTTTGGTATGTCCCCTAATGCAGCCTCCGGGGCCACAAGTGCTCTGCAGACCTGCTCGGGTGCAAAGGGAACCAATCTAGGGCAATGGGAGGGTCACAGGCGTAGTGAGAACGCAGTGCGGTTTTCACCTCCCTTGCAGATATTTGCAGCATGTCAAGGAGAAAGTCTCAGCCTGCTGCCAGGAGGTCCATGCACTCTTTACCAGGTTGTCTCCCGGGCGATGGCACCATCTCAGGTTCAGGGTCCCCGGGGCGGAGCATCCAGGTAGACCTGAACATTGTTGTATTTTTATTGTCCTTTATTAAACTATCACCTTCTGTTTATGGCCAGCGATTCTGATTTTCCATTTCCAATAGTGATATTGGGTACTTTTAAAATAAAGTTTGATAAGCCTTATAAAGGAAGGACATTCTGATACACATTACAACATGGATGAACCTTGAGGACATCATACTAAGTGAAATAAGCCAGACACAAAGGGACAGATACTATATGATCCCACTCATATGAGGTCCCCAGAGGAGTCAGATCCATAGAGACAGAAAGTAGGACGGTGGGCGCCAGGGACTGCAGGAGGGGGATGGGGAGTGAGTGTTTAATGGGGACAGAATTTAGTTGGGGAAGATGAAAAGGATTCTGTGGATGGATGACGGCTGCACAACATTATGAATGTACTGAATGCCAAAGAACTGTACACCTAAAAATGGCTAAAATGGTAAATTTTATGTTATGTATGTTTTACCACAATTAAACAATAAAAACAGTCCCCAAAAGTTTGAAAAAGTGAGCTGGATTAAAGGAAAATATGAAGCAAATCATAGCCCAGGGGATCACTGCTCAGGCTCAAACCAGAATGTGGGACTCTGGATGACTGATGTTCGGGAAACACTGGATTTCTACCTTAGAGCACATCAGTTCCGGTACAGACTCTGGAGTCAGACTGCCTGGGCTCGAGTCCCAGCTCTATACTTACTGCTGTGTGACCTCGGACAAGTGACTGCACCTCTCTGAGTCTCGGTTTCCTCATCTGTAAAGTAGGAATGATAATAGAATGGATGGCATAGAGCTGATATTTATGAAGTGCTTGGAACAGGGCCTGGCACACAGTAAGTGCTATATGTAAGTGCTTGTTAAATAAACAGACTCCCGCGGGGAAGCACCCAGCGGCTGCCTCTTCAGCAGGCCCCTCTGCAGGTTAAGCTCTCAGAGATAGACCCGCTTCAGCTGTAGGTCCCCTGCATCAGTGCCGGGGCCCAGGCTCACTCTAGCAACTGCGTGCCCCTGTCAGGAGCCCCTGGTATCAGCAGCAAGCAGCTGCCTCCAGTCTCCAGCTGCAGAGAAGGCTTGACTGGTCTCTCCCCAGCTCACCGTCTGCTCTCTAGTCCCCCTGTCCCCTCCCCCTCCCCCTCCTCTTCCCTCCCCCCTCCCCTCCCCCTCCCCCCTCCCCTCCTCCCCCTCCCCCCTCCCCTCCTCCCCCCCTCCTCCCTCTCCACCCCCCTCTTCTCATAGCCACTGGGCTCTCTGCCCAGCCTTGCCCGGGGCCCTGGGCCACAGTGGGACCCTCCCCAGCCCCGGCAGGCACCTTAGTGAGACCCCTCAGGTCCTTTCCAAAGACACCTTGGAAACAGCCCAAAGGTCCACCAGTGGATGAATGGATAAAGAAACGTGGCACAGCCAGACCACGGAATATCATTCAATCACAAAAAGAAATGAAGCTCTGAAACGTGCTATACTGTGGATGAGCCTCAAACACGTTATGAATTATGAAAAAAGAAAATTATGAAAAAAGAAAACTACTGTGAAAGGAACGGGACACAAAAGACCACATTTTGTATGATTCCATTTGTATGAACTATAAGAGATAAATCCACAAGAGACAGAAAGCAGATTGGTGGTTACCAGGGACTGGCGGTGGGGGACGGAGAGTGACAGCTACAGGGTCCTAGGTTTTACCCAGAGTGATGGAAACGTTCTCGAAGTACGCAGTGACGATGGTTGTACAACACCAGGAATGTACCAAATGCCACTGAATTGTTACTTTAAAATGGTTAATTTTATATTATGTGAAATTCACCCTGATACTATTTTTTTTTTTGCAAAAAACACCTGCTTGGTCCTGCTCAGTGCAGCTGCCTGGGACCCCACTGTCTGCCCGGCCCTGCCTTCAGATTCATCCCTCACCCGACCCATCACCTGCCAAGCTGGCCTGTTCCAACTGCCCCGCCCGCCCCCACCCCCCCCCCCCCGCCATGGTCCCCAGGTCAGGGGCCACTGCCGGCTCTGAGCTGCCCATTCGGGAGCGTCCTCCCTGCTTTTCAGGGTCCGCCACATGTCCCCGCCTGCCTCACCTGAGGATAATACAAATAACAAGACCCTCTAATCCAGGGCTTACAACGCGCCAGGTTCTGGGCTGGAAGTTGGATTCTCTTTCCAGCTTCCCCAAACCTCCAGAGGTAGCTACTGCTGAGGCCCTTTTTACAGATGCACAAACCGAGGTGCCGAGAAGCAACTTGTCCACGACTGGGTGCCAGCCCCTTTCCATTTCCCCCGAGAGGCCCCGGGCTTAACTCCTCCGCCACCTTGCTTATCTCCTCCGGCTGTACAACGGCTCTGGGGGGGGCGGGGGGTTCACCCCCTGCCAAGCCTGAGAAGGGGCCCTACCCACCGTGAGGGATGCTCAGAGAACCAGATCGAAATCAAAACACACTTCCCGAGACTACCAGAAGTGAGTATTCAAGTGACCCGTGACCCCGGACGTGTTCTGAGAATGAGTGACAGTGGGGGCAGGGTGTATGTGACAATTTGGGCATCTCCTGGTCTCTCTGAGGGGCCTGAGTGACTGCAGGTGATACACAGAGGGGTCTGCAGAGGCGGGTGGCCTTAGGCCCTGTGACACTGCTTGTCAAGTCAGCTCTGGCCTCTGACCCACTCCTGAGCGGCATTTGGGGGCAGTGGAGACCCAAGTGCTGTTACTTGGTGGCCTTGAGTCCTGTCTGATAAGGCCTGGGGAGGGCTGAGCCTGGCCCAGCAGGGCCCTGGCCTCACCCTGCAAAGCCTATTTTAAACCAACCCTAGGGCCTGAGTGATGGCCCCAGCTTTGCTGCGAACTGCCTTTCCTCCCTCCCTCCCTTCCCGCTTTGCCGAAAAGGGAAACCATTTTCCATAATTATAAGCATTGTGCGGCATGATTCCTGTATCCGGTAATGATGGCTCCGGCGGCAGGCGTGCCCCTCCCCAGGACAGTCCACTTGCCCCACTTTACTTTTGACAGAAACATCTTCCTGACTGCACAGGGGGCTCCTTGGGAAACGAGCTGGGGCCCCAGGCAGCCGTTCTTCTAGGGCACTCGCTCCCCGTTCACGCCACACAGGAGCCCGGTCTCACCCCGGCCTGGCAGCATTTACCAAAATAGCAGCCGAAACCAATCTTTGTAAAAATGCGCCAGTTCGGGTATTTACTAAAATATCTTTTAAAACTTGATAGGATGAAATACCTTTTTAAAAGGGTCTGGATCTCTGACCGGCTCTTTTGCATATGTTGGACGCAGCTGAAGGGTTTCATCAGAATGCAGCTTAATTGGAGCCAAGAAATGAAAAGAAGAAAAATGGCTTCAATCGGAATGAATCAACATCCATTAATGGCGGTTTAAAATATTTCTGCTAATAATAATACATTAAATAATCTGCCTTTTGAAGCTGGTGAACTAGACAATAGCCCATCTCTGCCCCCAAAAGGTAAACAATGATGGTTAAAAATAGCCCTGAGACCTATTTACATTTTTTTCCTCCTGGGCATTTTTGGTTTATTGTTCATCATTCCAGGGGTTAGAATTCTAGAATTTTCTCTGTGTATTTACACAACTGAGCTATTGCTATGTATCACGTTGGCCATCAGACTCTTCCAAGAAAAATGAGTTTGTATCTGGACTCCCGCACACCAATGGTTTGGGTCAGATCACTAGGCTCTGTGAAATGCACATGGCCCCAGCAAGGGCCCCTACGGTGCTTTTTCTCCATCCAGACCCCTCGGCCATCCTAGGTATACATGTGGGGTACGCAGCACACAACTTGGGGCTTCTTGGCAGCCTCTTCACAGGATGAGACTTCATCCATCCACAGCACCCCACCAGGTGCCTCGTCTTCCAATTTTTTAGTCCAGACTGAAACGAGATAAATACAAAGGACAATCGCAGGTCACCTCTCTCCCTGACCCTTTGGGAAGAAGGAGGCTTGAATCTCCTCTCTGTACACAGCACTTTGCGTGGGGGGCAGGGAAGAACTTCCCAGCTGGAGACATTTCTTTGTGGTTTTGCTGCTACTACAAGCGTTTCCGCCCAGAACAGTACGCGTGGGTACCAATGCCAGCAGGCTTGGCAGGGGTCAGGGAGGACTGGTCATCCATCCTCAAGGAGGCATAGATTCCTTTCACGTGGATGTGGTCTGTCTCCCCAGGGTGGCTGGATCTGTCTCCACCCGGAGCCAGGCAAAGCCGGGGGCTTGTGGGGTGTTTACTTGGCAGGTGATCCAGGGGTCCCCGGCCCGGGTGGGCTCCCGGCACCAGCCTGGCTCCTCCTCAGGGTGTGGAAAGTGGGAGATGGCCTTTCAAAAGGTCAGGCAGGCTGCCCCGTCCTGCCACTGCCCGTGCAGTGATCAGGGAGCAGCTTAAATTAACGTTTTGTTTAAGGTAGTTGTGCCTCAGAATTTATAGTTATTTATCTGGAGGTGTCATGGGTGTGAAGTTTGGAGAGACAGGAGGCCCCTTGCCTAAGGCTCTCCGCACTCTCCTGATGCCCACATCTCTGCTGCCCAGGAGGATGCTGAATTGTCCAGACCTTGCCTTCTAAACAGGAACAGGGCTGCAGAGTGGTACCTCCCGGCTCCCAGCCCTGAGCCAGGCTGCAGGATGTGGGTGGGAAGTCCCTGCCGGCAGCCCTGGCTGAGTTCTCTTAGCCTCGCTTAATTAGAATCCTCAAATAACACAGTTTTCTCCGATTTGGGGGCAGTTCTCACTTTATCCAGATTCCCAAGTTCTGCATAGGTTGGTGTTCAAGTTCAGGCCAGGCACTTGCCCTGTAACCTCCAGATCTCCTTCCCATCCCTGGGCTTCACTTCCTCCCTCTTCTGACAAATTCAGAGAGATGAATTGGGGTCCCGCCTGGGGGAGAGGGCCGGTGCACTCTCCACTGATGCCCTATGCTGTGCCAGCCTCTCGGGGCTGGATCGCTGCCCCCCTCCCCCCAGTCAGCACCCCTTCCCTGGAGCCCTGGCTGGGGACCCGCCAAGCACAGCCGCTCAGGGCCCCACTGTTCACCCCGACCGATAAGACGGTCCGGCAGCTGGTAGAGACTCGCCCCGCAGAGCGCAGAGCGGGAGGCCGGGGGCGGGCGGGACCCGCAGGCCGATCGCTGCGGCTGGTCTCCAGCGTCCCGCGCCATCGCTCGGTGTCCGGGTGGCCGCGGGGGAGTCGCGCTGCGCACGGGGCGGGGCGAGGGCGGCGTCCGCAGGTAGCTCCGGGGGGGGGGGCGGTGGCGGGGAGCCGGCCAGGACCCCCCAGCCCAAAAAGCCGAGGGGGAGGAGCGGCGCGGCGGTGCGCGTGGGCGGCCAAGTTTGGCTCCTGCACTTGCGGCTTCGCGTGCTGCGTCTGGGGAGGCGGAGGGGGACCGTCCCCTCCCGAGTTGGGCTCGGACCCCGGCCCTCAGAGTCGCTGCAGACCTCTGGGGGTGACTTCGTCACCCCCTTTCCTGGACCCCGTGCGTCCGGGGCGCACCGGAGCCGGGCAGCGAGCCACGCCATGCTGGAGGGCGACATCGGCCTCGAGGGGCTGCCCCCCAAGGAAGCCCCCGCAGCTGGTGAGTATCCAGGGGCGGCGCAGGGGGGCGAGGGCCCCGGGCGGGGCGGCAGCGGCGTCGGGGACGTTCGGGGACAGCGGCTTCCCCGGGACCAAGGGGCGCGCAAGGAGCGGGCGACAAGGACCCGCGTCTCCGGTGGCGGGGACCGTCGCCCGCGAGCTTTTGGGGGGGCGGACTTTGTCGGCCGCAGGTCACTGGGGGCACTCACAGACAAACTGACGGCGGACAGATGGACCGCGGGCTGGGCGGGGCTGGGGGAGGCAGTGGCCCCCTGGCGGGCAAACGCCAGGCCTGCCGTGCGGGTTTCAATTCATGGGAGAGCATCTCCCAGCCGTGCCGCGTCCGAGGCCCTCGGCGGAGGGAAGGTTTTCGGATGTTTTTCCAGGCGCTATTAATACACATAATATTTCCGTGCTATTCTGGAGATTTATTTGCGATGTAAAGTAACTACTATGACTTGAAGTCATAATGGAAACTGCGGTGGAATTTGGGGGGGGGGGGAGAGACAAATGAGGCTTGGACAGGAGTTGGGAGGGGGAGTCCCTGACTTCCTCGGCCCCTCCCTGCACATAAATCACGACCCTGGCTATTTTTATACCAATAATTTTAAAATAAATGACCCAAGCAATGTTTCCTGAATGATTTTTCCCCTCCCAGTTCAGAGGTTATTAAATAAACCTCAGAGCGGGACAGTGAAGGAGCTAGAGCGGGCGCTCGGCCTTATTTAATTATACAGCTGAGTTCCAGCCGGGAGCGCCCTGGTTAGGATGCTGTGCCCTGTGATCAGAGCCACCTGGAACCAGGAGCCGCTAACTATAGCAGAAGCACTCCGCCTTGTTCCTTGTTCCTCCCTCCTCCCCCCCATCCCCCGCCCCCGATCTCTTTTGGTGGGGGTGGGCTGGATTCCCATGGAGCAACTTATCCTGATGTCTGCTTCTTAAACAGCCCCAATTTGGCTTCTTTCTAGAAATGACACTGTATACTCATCAAATTCTTCCCAGGAGGAAGAGAGAGGGGGCACTGCCAGCCAGAGGGGGGGAGGCCAGACCTAGGAACAGGAAGGAAGGGGCAGGCTTGAGAAGTCAGCCAGGACAGTTCTGGGCACACTGGCCTGCTTGCATGAGTGGCTTCTTCCAGCTCCTGTGTGGACATGAGGAGTTCTGGAACCAGCTGGGCACAGGAGCCCCAAACTCAGCATCTGTGAGCATCTAACCAAGCTCTTGCCTCCCGCTGGGCACAGAATTAAGCACTTCACTCGTTTCATCCTCAGTCCAACCCTGTAAGCTGGGAGCGGAATCTTCCCATTGCACAGACAAAGAAACTGAGACCACACAGTTAGTACATGGGGCTACCAAGAGTGGAGCCCATGACGTCTGGGTCCAGCTCCCATGAGGCTTCTGGCTCTTTCTGACCCCACCCCAAGCAGAATCACCCAGTGATGCCGCTGAAACTGATTCCTAGCACACAAGAGTGTGCTAGCTGGGGGCTCGCTCTTTGGTTTTGAGAGCCTTTAAATGGGGGAGTGGGGGCGGGCCATATCTCCGATGTGCGGATCGGGAGGCTTTCCCTAACGGAGGGTCTGATCCATCAGATCAGAGCCGTAATGATGGACAGACCCCGCTCCTAGAGCAGACCTCCTGCTCCCTTCACCTGCGTCTCCACTCTTTGTGGTGGGCAGGGTTCTCGCCCCCCTTCTCCTGCTCTGGGCTTTAGCAGTGACAGGTCTAAGACCCTAGGACCAGTGCCCCAGCCTCCATTCCTGGGTTTGCCACTGGGCATACTGTTCCACCACAGCTGGCATGCAAGAAATGTGGGCAAACTCTGACAGCATCACACTACTCTCTAGCTCAGTCGGTGTAATTAAGACCCAGAGGCTGCATTGGCGCTCGCAGGTAAATAGGAAGTAATAAAGTCGGGGAGGTGGAGGATAGAAAGGGGCCTTAGTCCTCTGCTTTGTCTCCGTGCCAGGCACTGAGGCCCTGAGAGGGGACGTCCTCTCAGGGGGGTGCAGCTGTGGAGAACCCAATTCTAAATCCCAGCTTTGCTGCCTGCAGCTCTGTGACCTTGCCCAACGTACTCAGCCACTCTGTGCCTTAGCTGTCAACCCAGAGGGTTTGTGAAGATGACTTGAGTGTATAGCCTTTCTGCTGGAGTGGCTCCGCTCTGTGCACCAGTACCGCCCCCATTGTTGTCATCCCCTCTTAATCCCCCCTCCTCCCCCTCCTCCTGCATCTTCATCACTACAAGCTTCAGTTCACAGACCCAGATGTGAAGTCCTACCGGACGTTCTGAGACTCATCCCAGGGCCGGCTCATTCTTGCTTCCCTGGAGCAATCGATTGTTACAGATGCCACCTCCCTCTCTGCCTTCTTTAGAAGCTCCCTCGTTATTTATTAATAAGCTATTTATTCATAAGCCCATGGTCGGCACCTCCCGCAAGGGCAGGTGGAGTTAGGATGAGGTGGGGGTGGGCACCCCTCCCCCAGGACATGTCTGCCCAGCTCACTCCTGCTCATCCCTCAAAACCCTACCGGGAAGTCCCCTCCTCTTGGAAAGTAGCCCAGGTGCCTCTCTACACTGATGGCACCCTGGACGTGGAGAGAGGGAGGGAGGGCTGGTGGGCAAAGATGGCTGTTGGTTGAGCAGTTCACTGTGTGCTGGGCGTCGTCACATGTGAGCCTCACCTACTTTATGAGATGGACACTGCTATCTCCCCATTTATGGATGAGAAAACTAAGGCATGGAGAGATTATTCAAGGTCAAACAGCTGATAAATGACAGATGCGGAATCTGAATCCCAGGCAGTCTGGCTGTGCGTTGTCACCACGCTATGGCACCCACTCAGAGAGGATGGGAGAGCTGTCCCTCCCGAAACTTTCGCTAGCCTCTTCAACAAACAGCTACAGGTTGCCTGCCACTGTGTCCTCAGGGCTTGGGACACAGCAGGGAACAAAGCAGATGCAGGCCCGGCCCTCATGAAACTTTTTTGACCACGTAGGAGAATTCAATATGTCATATGTTGGCTGGTGATGTGTCCCATGAAGAAAAGCTGAACAGAATAGGGGGCGATTTTAAATAGGGTGTGCCAGAGAAGCCTTCATTGATGGGCAGCGTGGGAACGCACACCTGAAGGAAGTGGAGGGAGGAAGAGCACTCGGGACAGAGGGAACGGCCAGTGCAAAGCCTCACACCTGAAGTGCCCGAAACATGCCAGTGGGCTCACAGAGTCTGGAGAGAGTGGGAGGGGCAGTCCAGATTGTGGTGTGCCCCTGGCCACTGGGCTGGGTGAGATGGGAGCTGCTGGAAGGGTCTGGAGCTGACCAAGGTTTGGGCAGGATCCCTCTGGCCGCTATGGAGAACAGGCTGAGTGGGGAAGGACAGAGGCCGGTCCGGAGACTCTTGCAATAATCCAGGCTTGAGTTGCTGATGACCTTGTGCCGGGACCCGTGGAGGTCAGCCTCTGGGTATATTTTGAAAGTAGAGCTGACAGGAATTGCCCACACATCGGATGGAGGGTCTGAGAGTAAAAGAAAAATCAAGGACTGCTCCAAGATTTTTGGATTGAGCAGGAGAAACAGGTATGGGTCGGGGTAGGTGAGGAGTTCATCTTTTTGTTTTTTGTTTTTTTAGTTGAGGTTAAATAGACATAACGTTTTAATCATTTTTAAGCATACAAATCCGTGGCATTAAAGTCCATCCCGAATGTTGTGCAACCATCACCACTATTTCTTTTTTTTTAATTGTATTTATTTATTTATTTATTTATTTTTATTTTTGGCTGCGTTGGGTCTTCGTTGCTGCGCGCGGGCTTCCTCTAGCTGCAGCAAGCGGGGGCTACTCTTCATTGTGGTGCATGGACTTCTCATTGCGGGGGCTTCTCTTGCTGTGGAGCACAGGCTCTGGACGTGTAGGCTTCAGTAGTTGTGGCACACGGGATCAGTAGTTGTGGCTCACGGATCTCTAGAGCGCAGGCTCAGTAGTTGTGGTGCACGGGCTTAGTTGTTCCGCAGCATGTGGGATCTTGCCGGACCAGGGCTCGAACCCGTGTCCTCCGCATTGGCAGGCGGGTTCTTAACCACTGCGCCACCAGGAAGCCCCCACTAGCTACTTCTAAAACTCTTTTTTATCATCCGCAAACAGAAACTGTGTACTGATTAGGCAATAACTCTCCATTTCCCTCCCCCAATGCCAGCCCGGGGTAACCTCTGTTCTACTTTCTGTTTCTACGAATCTGACTATTCTAGATACTTCACAGGAGCGAAGTCACATGATATTTGTCCTTTTGAGTCTGGCATATTTCACTTTACATGTTTTCAAGGTTCAAGGTATCAGAACTTCATTCCTTTTTATGGCTGAATAACATTCCATTGAATGTGAGACCACATTTTCCTTATCCATTCATTCAATGGACACTTGAGTTATTTCCCCTTTTTGGCTGTTGTGATTAAAGCTGCAATGAAAATTTGCATGCAACTGTCTGTCCTGTTTTCAATTATTTTGGGTATATACCTAGAAGCGGAATAGCTGGAGCATATCTTCAACTTTTTGAAGAATCACCAAACTGTTTTCCACAGCCCTGGCACCATTTTACATTCCCTCCAGCAGTGTAAGAGGGTTCCTGTTTCTTCAATCCTCACTAACACTCGTTATTTTTGCTTTTTTTTTTATCGTGACAGCCATCATAGTAGGTGTGAAATGGCATCTCATTGTGGTTTTGATTTGCATTTCCTAATGACTAATGATGTTGAGTATCTTTTCATGTGTTTATTGGCTATTTGTATATAGTCTTTGTAATATACTCAATTTCTTTGCCCATTTTTAATCGGTTGTTTGTCTTTTTGTTATTGAATTGTAGGAGCTGTTTATATATTCTGGATATTAAACCCTTACCAATTATAAGATATGCAAATATTTCCACTCATCCTGTAGGTTGTCTTTTCACTCTCTTGATCATGTCCTCTGATGCCCTTGTACATACAGTGAGCTGCTCTTCTGTGCTGTCACGTGGCTGATTGAGAAACCTGTCTTGTACCCCTGCAGTTTGATGCATAATTCAATTCAACTTAGAGGTAGATGAGTCTCTGTCTTTGGGCCAGTTACACGGTCAGGAGCTGGAGATACAGGGTGGCCACTGTCCTTGCTCTCATGGAGTTTACAGCCTATCTTGATTTACGCTGTGGTGTACATTGTGGAAAGGTTCTGATTCTGGCTAAGTAAGCTCTGTGCGCCGAGGGCACATCCATCCTACAGCCCTGCCTGCTTCACCTCAGCTGTCACTTCCTTCAGACACACAACAGGTCAGGTCTCAGGTAACTGCATCCATAATGTCTGCCTCCCTGGATGGATTCACTCCCTAGCCCCAGCACAGGGCCTGGCATGGTGGGGCTTGGTGGAGGGATGGAGGGATGGATGATAGCTGACTGTTTTTGTCAACTCATTCTGTTTTAGACACTGTTGTGAGCCCTTTACATACGTCACCTCCTTTAATATTCACTTGTTAAGTTGGTAATATTGTTAGCAATATTATGAGCCCCTTTTGACAGATGAGGAAACCAAGGCACAGAGACACCAAGCAACATGTCCATGCTCACACAGCCAAGGGTACCCTGTGAATCAGTCAGGGTAGATGGGGGGACCCTAGATTCAGACCAGAGTTGGGGCAGCTGGACAAGGACCGGAACTGGGTCCCCAGCTCCAGACTTGGGGTCCTCCCCAACGCATCTGCCACCTCTCCAGCTCTCCAAAGACAAGGCAGTCCTCTGGGGGGGAGCGAGGGGGGGGTGTTCTGCTGCTGCTGAAGCCCAGTAGGGAGCCGGGTGTGGCAGATAAGATCTTCCTCCCCAGAGTCTGCCCTTGCCTGGCGTGGGCACCCCCAGCAGCAGTCACGGCCCCCCGCTTCCAGCACCAGGCACCTGTGGCGGTGTTTTCATACTGTGTAATGAAGTATTAAAAGCCTGCCGACCCTCAGAAATCCATTTGACGATGGTCACGTGGCCTTTGGGTAGACAAACGCCTGGTTTCTTGCATTCAGCCCTCAGAGGGCCTGCGTGCACGTAGATGTCTTGCCTGGTAATCCAGCCTGCTTTCTTGTTGCAGCCCGGGGGTCACCTTGCTCCCCTCTGGACCTTGCACTGCGACGCAGTCCAGCTGGGCTCTGGGTTCACACACACACAGCCGAACCCACCAGGCCCCACCCCCTCCAGTCAGCCAAAAGCTCCTCCCTCCAGCTGCACCCCCATTTGCCTCTGGGGGTGGTGTGCAAACATTCCCGGTGACACCCAAGATTTCCTCCTTTCCCTTCACACCCAACTGGAATGATTTCTGCCCACGTACGGCCTTGGGTGTAGAATGATTTTTTAATGCATTTACACGGCACCTTCACTGCAGAAGTCTGAACACGCCGTTGGGGGTGGAAATGGAGCTATTGATGTGAGCTGTTAGAAGGAAGGCATAATTGGGCATAATTTTTATTGCATTGTGTTTCCTGGACGGAGAACGGCCGGGGTTTGGGGGTACAGGAGTAAGGCGGGTGCGGGGCAGCTCCAGACTGCACTCGTGTTCCGATTGCAGACTCTGCTCTTGAGGACCCTGGGCTCCGGGCTGGAGCGGGAGCCCATGGGGCGTTCCTTCCTACTCCCAGCCCTGTCCTCAGTCCAAGGGGGCTCAGATCCCTCCCACCTCCAGGGCTTAAGCGAGTCACACAGCTGCACGTGGTGCTGGCAGCCCTCCACTCAGGCCCACATTCCGCCCTCTACCTGGTCTACCTGATGCCAGTTCCTATGCCTCTCTCAAAGCTGCCTACGGCTCCCCGTGTCTGTGCTGCCCCCTCTTCAGTTCCGCTGTTGCCTCCGCACTGGCCTGTGTCCGCCTTGCCCCCCTCCTCCCCCCTGTAGTGGACCCCCGCCAGCCCTCACCCAGCCCTGGCCCACAGGTGGGGCTCACCTGCCTCTCCAATTCCTTCTCACCCCCAGCGCTTGCCCTCAGCCTCACTGACCTTCCTATGGTTCTTCATCCTCTCTTTCCTGCTCCCTGGGCTCTTGGCCGTTTCTTCTTCCAAGCTCCATCACCTCCTTCAGGAGGCCCTACCTGACCCCAGTGGCATCTCGGCACCAGTCTCGTCTCCCCTGAGCACTTACACAGCTGCCCCTATATCTGCTGCTAGCAGTATTCTATCAGTGTCGCTCTCACTGCACTCCACAAAGTTCCAGGACAGGACTTAGTGTGTTTTTGCCAACTTGATCTTACACCACCCGTTTGTCCTTAAACCCCCAAGATCAGAGCTGGAGAAGACCTGGGGGCTGCCTGGGCCAGATCAGCGTCGCCCACTGTGGCTCAGGACACCCATGCGCAGTGTTCGTGGTCCCAGGCGAACTCCTGGGAGTTAAGCATGCCATTGTATTTCATTTGTGTGCTATATGAAAAAGGAGTGATTTTAAGTGAAAAATACTTCACTTTGGATATTGGTATAGCATGGAAAGTTTTCCCCTTGATTGATAGATAGATGATAGATAGATAGATAGATAGATAGATAGATAGATAGATAGATGCATATAGGCAGGTAGATGATACAGAGATAGCTCTACATAATGTGTTTTGTATAATATATATAATCCCTATATATAGAGGTAGATAAATATATATATATGAAAATTTTTTTGGCTGCATCGGGTCTTCTTTGCAGCCTGTGGGCTCTTTGTTGTGGCACACAGGCTTCTCAGGTTGTGGCACTCGGGCTCCAGAGTGCATGGGCTCTCTAGCTGAGGTGCGTGAGGGCTCTGGAGTGCACGGTCTCAGTAGTTGCAGCTCACAGGCTTACTTGCCCTGCGACATATGGGATCTTAGTTCCCTGACCAAGGATCGAACCCACATCCCCTGTACTGGAAGGCGGATTCTTAACCATCAGACCACCAGGGAAGTCCCATATATATATGAATTTTAAATTGTCATCAGGAATTCCCTGGTGGCGCAGTGGTTAAGAATCCGCCTGCCAATGCAGGGGACACGGGTTCAAGCCCTGGCCCGGGAAGATCCCACATGCTGCGGAGCAACTAAGCCCCTGTGCCACAACTACTGAGCCCACATGCCACAACTATGGAAGCCCATGTGCCCAGAGCCCGTGCTCTGCAACAAGAGAAGCCACTGCAATGAGAAGCCTGTACACCAACTGCAACAAAGAGTAGCTCCCACTCACTGCAACTAGAGAAAGCCCCCCTGCAGCAACGAAGACCCAACACAGCCAAAAATAAATAAATAAAATAAATAAATTTATAAAAATAAAATAAATAAAATTGTCATCAGTATGACTGGTCTGGGGTTATCTTGTCTGAACTATCATCATTATCTTGAGTGATGCATTTTAAAAATCAGCCAGTTGACACAGGGAGGGGGAAGGGTAAGCTGGGACGAAGTGAGAGAGTGGCATGGACATATATACACTACCAAATGTAGAATAGATAGCTAGTGGGAAGCAACCACATAGCACAGGGAGATCAACTCGGTGCTTTGAGTCCACGTAGGGGGGTGGGATAGGGAGGGTGGGAGGGAGATGCAAGAGGGAGGACATATGGGGATATATGTTTATGTATAGCTGATCCACTTTGTTATACAGCAGAAACTAACACACCATTGTAAAGCAATTATACTCCAATAAAGATGTTAAAATATAAAATCAGCCAGTTGATTTTGTACGTTCGTGACTTGTTTCTGCATGACGACTCAGGGTTGGGTTCACACTCTTCACCACATCTTCCCCAGCAGAAACACATGGCAGACGTGAGCAAGGCTCCCACCCAGCCAGTTACAGTTGGGTAATTGTCACCACTGTTACTCCGTCTCTGTTTAAATAAATTTTTCTTTTACAGCAGTTTTAGATGCACAGAATTATTTCAGAGATAGTACAGAGTTCCCATATAACCCACAACTCTTTCCCCCGTTGTTAACATCTTGCATTATTACGGTACATCCTCACAACGCACCAACCAATATTGATATGTTATTATGAACTGAAGTCCACACTTTATGCAGACTCCTTGGTCCTTTGACCTGATGTCCTTTTCTGTCCCAGGATCCCATCCATTTAGTTGTCATTTCTCCCTAGGCTCCTCTTGGCTGTGACTCTTTGTTTTTGATGACCTCGGCAGTTTGGGGGACGACTAATGCAGTTGTTTTGTGGATGTGCCTCAGCCGGAACTTTTTGTCATGATGAGACCAGGATTGTGGGTCTGGGGGGAGGACCACAGAGGGGAAATGCCTTCTCATCCCATCGCATGAGGGCATACGCCATCAACACGGCTGGTCCCTGGGGTGCTGCCTGCTCACCTAGCTGAGGTGAGGTGTCAGGCTTCTCCTGTGTGAAGTTACTCGGTTCTTTTTTTTCACGTTGGTGGTTGAAGTTCTGGAGATTTCTTAATGAGCTATTGATTTCAGATTATAGCCATCAACTTATGAAACCATCTTAAGCTGAATTTACTAAATTTTTATCGTATGTGTGCTCTTTCTTAATTAGTATTTTAACATCAGCGGTCCTTCCACCACTGACGGTTGGAGTTATATATTAAACAATATGTGACTAAGAATACAAACAATTTAAAACTCTCGCTTGGCCAAAGCTCCAAGAGTTGCTAGAAGTGTCCAGCTGAGCCATAAATCGAGTCTTGACCTCAGCTGACCACCGCACTTACACACAGAGGCTTCCAACTTCCATCTCAAGGGGGAAATCTTTGAATAATTATATCACTGATTTTAATAAATAGTCGTTAGAACAGGTGTTTTTCTGCCCTTAAAGAGGCTAATGAATGTCCTGGATCCCTTCCAGAGACCCCAGAATGAGAAATCCAGGTCCAACCCTCTCATTTTCCTGGTGACAGAAGGAAACTGGGGCTCAGAGAGGTTGAGTGATATTCCTAAAGTCACACAGCAGTTTGGTGACAGAGATGGGACCAGAGCTCTTGTTTGCTTACTCCAAGTCCTGTGCTCTCTCCGCTATTCCCAAATCTAAGGAGGAGGTTTAGAGTCAAAGGATGATTAACTTTGAAAGTCCCTTGAGGAGGCCACATGGGAGGCCAATCTTTAAGACAGGTCCAGCGCCAACTGTGTTTCCTGCTGCCTTAGAAGAGACACCTGTGTCTTTGGCTGGTGCCAGATGAAGTTCAACCTGTAAAGGACAGTGAGTCTAGAGAATGCATGCAGCTCCTCGAGGGCTGGGGTCCTGGGGGGGGGTGGATGACGCCCACATGCTGAAAGGCACGAGGGCATGAGACCTGAATAAGGCACAGGAGGTTCACCTCCCTCGACTCAGGCTCCCTGGGAGGCGGGTGGTGGGTGGAACCGCCTGCAAAGTTTAAATGTCTGCTCTTATCACTGTTCTTTTGGACAGGGAGGAGGGGAATAGCTATTGTATTTGAATCTTTGTGAGCTTGCCATGCCCACGAGGAGAACGTGGATGGCCCCCAAAGCCTTACCTGGGCTGGTTCACATTCCACCCTTAATTCTCCTTTGTCCTCCCATCCCTCAAATAAAAGATTATAGCCAGTTTATACCTGTGGATAAAATATAAGCAAATAGCATAAATTAACATCAAGATGAAAGAAAAAAAATGAAGGAAGCCAAAGGTGGAGCCAGAGAAGAGTGAGGACCGAGACCAGGTAGAGTTCACCTGAGGCTCTGGACCCGCTAGTCTTACCAGCCACAGAGCCACAGAATGAAAGTCTACCGGTGGCTCAGGAAAGGCTGTCCCCCAGCCACCCCAGACGGCAGCCCCGGGCCTTTGCACAAGCAGCCTCCTCCCCTGGAGCCCTCTTTCTCTGTCCCCTTCTCATCTCTGGCCTTCGATGTCATCTGACGGAGACCTTTTTAGCCTTCTCCATCCCACTGGGGGTACTCGTTACCCCCACTCCTAACACCAGCCCCTCTCCTTTATAGCTCTGAGCACATGTCTTAATTAGATGTTTTAAAATGAGGTGTAATCCACATAGAGTAAAACGCCCAGATCTCAAGTGCACGGTGCCATCAGTTTTAACACAACTTCCTATGCCTGTATAACCTATATCCCGTTAAGATATGAAAGAGTCCTATCGCCCCCAGAAAGTGGCCTCACACCTGTCCCCCATCAGCCCCCCACCCCCACCACCAAGGACTAATTCTGCCTGTTCTAAACTTCCTATAAAAGAAAGCGTAGGGTGAGGACTCCCCCATGTGCAGCTTCTGGTGCTCAGTCATGCGGAGCAGTAGTGGCTTTGATGCTGGGTACATCCCATCGCGTGGAGGGACCACAGCCTGCGTATCCATCCTCCTGGAAGGATTGGTTGTTTCCAGTTTGAAGCCTTTATGAATGGAGCTGCAAGGAGCAATGCTTTTTATGAACATGTTTTCATTTCTCCAATAAATGCCTCCAGCTGGAATACGGGGGTCATATGAGGAAAAGTGTGTTTAACTATTTAAGAAACTGCCAAACCGTTGGCCAAAGTGCACCCCATTTTCCATCCCCCCAAGTAGGGTCTGAGAATCATAATTGGGTTTGATTTATTGGACTTATTTACTATCTGCCCCTCCTTCTCCACTGATGTAAAGACCAGGTGGCCCAGGATAGCATCTCTCATGTGTCCTGAATCCTCAGCATGCCCACAGTGCCAGGCACATAGTAGGTGCTCAATAAACATTTGCCAAATGAATGAATTCCCCGTTCTACAGCTCTTTCCTGATGCTAATTGTCCAGGGACCTGTGTGTCTTGCTGAGGACCAAGTGGGCCCGAGCCCCCACCCTTTTGTGAAAGTGGAGATAGTGAGAGTCTGAACGAGGGCTCTCCCACGTCCACTTGGAGACACCTGGGGGGTGTCTGATAACAGTGCGAAGGGTTTCCTCAAGGACAGAGGGCAGGGGAGTCCCAAGTGTCCTCCATACAGCCCAGCCACAATTGTTGTGTTCTGAAAAGGCTCGGGGTCAGGTGTAACCAGATGCTCACCTCTGCCAAAGTGAAATCTCAGGAAGGCACTTACAGAGAACTCCCGGCGAGCTCTCCATGACAAAACCTTTGTAACTGTAACTCAGCCAGATTACCTGCTGGATGCAGATATTAAAATGGGGTCAGAGCGATGCAAAATGATCCCTTGGGGAGAAAATGGATCGGCACAAGCAGCTCGAAGTCTCGTTTGTGTGTTTGGGCTAGTCTTGGAGGAAGAAAATGAAATGTGTCACTGCTCCTGGGAGAAAGCTTATCAGTGTGTTCTCAAGAGGTAGGCATGCTTCCCAGGAACCCGAAAATCACATTAGGTGATTAACAAGCATCTTAAAAGAAAGGGCCTAGTAAGCACATGAAAAGGCCCTCAGGTTCATTAGTCATCAGGAAATGCAAAGTGAAACCACAGTTCGATGCCATCATATACCCACCAGAGGGGCTAAAATGCAAAACGCAGATGATGCCAACCACAGGCCAGAGCATGGGGCCAAGGTGCTCTCACAGGCTGCTGACAGGAGTGGGAGTTGATACTGGAAACTCAATAGTTGGGAGTCACTGCTGCTGAACCAAGCAGACTTGGTGCCCAGCAGACCTCTCCCTGCGGGACTCAACTGAGACGCACGCCGCCCTTGGTTGTCCAGAGACACAGATGAGGGTTCCTCGCAGTACTGTTCACGATGGCCCCAAATCAGGACCCCCCCAAATGCCCACCAGCCCTGCGACAGATACACACCTGTGGTCCCTTCCCACCATGGAGCCCTCTACAGCCCTGGGGTGAACCACCCACAGCTGCTCCCAACATGGGGAGGAATCACCAAGTTCGCGATGAACAAAGGAGACCAGACACTAGAGAGTGCACACTGTAGGATCCCACTTATAGAATGAACAGAACTCCATCCAACCCCATTTATAGGACACACAACAGCAAAATGCATCTGTGAAGACAGGAATCAGGATAGTGGTTTCCCTTTGGGGGTCAGGAAGGGGGCTTCTTGGTGCTGGCCACATTCAAGTTTTGTTACCAAAAATGTTATCATGTGTGCGTGTCTGTGTGTGTGTGTGTGTGTGTGTGTGTGTGTGAAGCTCCTATGAGTTGTTTTTAAGACATCAGGAGAGGGCAGTGCCAGAACTCACCCCTGCTTCAAGCCACCTAAGGCAGCTCTGCAGGAAAGCATTCTCACTGACCATGTAATTCCACCATGGAATTATGACCTGGCTTCTGTCTTCAAGGGGTGCCCTGAGTTGAGCTTAGCCTGCTGCCAATCCCCCCACAAGGGTGAGAGACCAATGCCAGGGCAGTTAGAACAAATGTTGGGCAGCTTCTGGGGGCTTCTCCTACAGTGGTCTGTAGAAGGGCTTTGGCCAGAGACCTGCTTCTCTTGTACAACACCGGTCTGAGAAACCCGGGCTCGCTGCTTATCAAGCAACAAGTTGGCATACATTTTAAGTAGAGTGTCCAGTAAATTAAGAAGTCTATACTAGTGGGAGGTTAGAGATGAGAAAACTGCCAGGCCCTTGAGTTCATGAAAGAGAGCAAGTTGACCATGATGAAGTCACCACTCAGAGCCACCATAAGAAGAATATTATTTATCTTGCGCCGTGTAACAAACGACCTCAAAACCTTGTGTCTTAATGCATATTTATTATCTCAGATTCCTTCTGTGTGTCAGAAATTCAGGAACAGCTTAGCTGGGTGATTCTGGCCTGGGGATCTCTCATGAGGTTGTGGTCAAGATGTCATCCAGGTTTACAGGCATCTGAAGTTTGTCTGGGGCAGGAGGATTGACCTCCAAGATAGCACGCTCACAGGGCTGTTGGCAGAAGCCTCAACTCCTCACCACAGGAACCTCTCCACAGGCTGCTTGAGCATCCTCACAACATGGCAGCTGGCTTCCCCAGAGCAGGTGGTCCAAGAGAGGGTGAGGAAGAGGCTGAAATGCCTCTGGTGACCTAGTTTCAATAGTTACATGCTGTCACTTCTACCTTATTCTGTTGGTTAGAAGTGAGTCACTAAGCTCAGTCCACACTCAAGTGGAGGGAGATTAGGCTCCCTCTGAGTAGAGGAATCTCAAAGAATTCGAAGACATATTTTAAAGCCAACACAGCAAAGCCCTAGGGACAGCAGTGTTCTGGGGGCTTCATTCAGTTTAGACTCTGTGACCCACTGTGGGATGGCACCAATGCTCCCTAGGCCCACCCGCTTAGAAAGTGGCCTCAGCTGGCTGTGCCTCTGGGGCCTAAGACCTCCTGGGCGTCGGCCGCCATGTCCTCACTCTGGATATCATGCCCATTCTCCTCTAAGCATCGCACACCTAGAACCCAGGCTCCTGGGCAACCACAGAGACCACACCCATCCTCTCCCATGAGTTGATGGTAGCATTATTTTTTGAAGCAATAAGGCGTTCAAAAATGAGCCTTCAATTTTATAAAGTCTCAGGTAGCCAATTCTTTATTTTTTTAACTTTTTATTTTATATTGGAGTATAGCCAATTAACAATGTTGTGATAGTTTCAGGTGCACAGCAAAGTGACTCAGCCATACATATACATATATCCATTCTCCCCCAGACTCCCCTCCCATCCAGCCTGACACAACATTGAGCAGAGTTCCCTGTGCTATACAGCGGGTCCTTGTTGGTTATCCTTTTTGAATATAGCAGTGTGTACATGTCAATCCCAAACTCCCTAACTACCCCTTCCCTCCACCCTTCCTCCCCCGCCGGTAACCATAATTTCATTCTCTTAAGTCTGTGAGTCCGTTTCTGTTTTGTATCATTTCTTTTTAGATTCCGCATATAAGCGATATCGTATTATATTTGTCTTTCTCTGTCTGACTTACTTCACTCAGTATGACAATCTCTAGGTCCATCCATGTTGCTGCACATGGTATTATTTCATTCTTTTTTATGGCTGAGTAATATTCCATTGTACATATGTATCACATCTTCTTTATCCAGTCCTCTGTCGATGAATATTTAGGTTGCTTCCATGTCTTTCAGGTAGCCATTCTGACCACGAGTGCCTGGTCACATTTGCTAAGGTTTTGGCAACTAGGCAGGATATAAAAAAATTGGGCCCAATCACACATGCAGGCTCATTCCGTGATTGCCAGGACACTGCAGTAAAAATCAGTCCCTCATCCTCCAGAAGGCTGGCCCAGGCCTGTTTACAGGCAGTAGCCAGGTCCAGGATAGAGAGTGGAGGCACACAGAGGCCCAGTGAGGTCCATCACTTTGTCTCTTTCTATTGGCCAAACTAAGTCACAAGGCCAGGCCAGGCTCAAGCTACAGAAACACCCTCTGCCTCTTGATGTGAAGCACTGCAAAGTGACGTGGCAAAGGGTGCAGCTACAGGCCAGGGTGGGAGAATCGTGGCCTCCTGCAATCCGCTACACTTGTGATCTTCTTGACTTGATGCTGAAGAAGACATTGGATAGAACTCAACATCTCTGCCTGCCAAAAACTCTCAAAAGAACAAAAAGGACACCTTCATAACAGGGTTAGAAATATCTGTTTCAAGCCAGGAGCCAACATCACATTGAATAGTGACATGTTAAAAGTGATCTCATTAAAGTTGGGAACAAGTCAAGGATGCTGTGATCAGCTCTGTTAGTTATCAATGTCCTGAAAGTTCTAGAATGTGCTATTAGGCAAGAAAATTCAATAATAATTATAGGTATTGAAAGAGGGATATAAAATGGTCACTGACTGAAGATGATATGATGGCCTACCTGAAAAACCCAAAAGTATCAGCTCAAACCTGGTTAGAACTAACAGGACAGCTCAGCCGGGGAGTCAGAGGCTAACAGCTCTCCAGAGTCAACGTGTGGCCAAATCAGGTGTAACTGCTGGAAATTACAATGGAGAAAGAATCCAATACAAAAGAGCAAGGTGGGGGGTGTGAAATAGAAATACCCTAGGAATAAATTTAAGAGGAATAAAATACCAATATGAACAAAAATGTAACATTCTACTGAGGGACAAAGGAAGGAAGGAAGGATAGATGGATGGATGGGTACATGAATGGATGGAGGATGGATGGATAGATGGTTTGATAGATGGACTGATGGATGGAAGGAAGGAAGGAAGTTTGTACAGATGGATGATGTATAGACGGATGGATGGATGGATGGATGTTGGATGGATGGATGATGGATGGATGGATGGATGGATGGATGGATGTTGGATAGATGGATGGATGGATGGATGGATGGATGGATGGATGGATGTTGGATAGATGGATGGATGGATGGATGGATGGATGTTGGATAGATGGATGGATGGATGGATGGATGGATGTTGGATAGATGGATGGATGGATGGATGGATGGGTGGGTGGGTGGGTGGAAGATGGAGTGAATAAGACAGATGTTTACACTCCAATTCTAGAAACATATCCTAAGGAAATGATTGAGTAGGAGTTGGGCAACAATTGTTTTGTGCAGAACAGTGAAAAGTGTTTGGAAGCAGCCTAAGTGCTCATCAGTGAGGGGTGAGGTACAATCTGTGGACGTCCCACGAGGAAAATCTCCTCCTCCCTCCTGACACCTTCCCCCTCCCTAGGAGCTCATCAAGGGTTCCGCCCGTGCCCCCCCAACCCCGCAGCCCCGCAGGTCCTCCCGTGGGCTCCTCATCACGTGGTGTTATCATCACCCTCCCATCTACTCAGCTTCATCTCCTTCAGGACAAGGTATGTTCTTGCCTCGTCAGCCAGAAATCTGTTGAGTGTCTGGTTTGTGCTGGGTGTGGGGTTTACAGTGATGAGTAAAACAAACATAGAATGCAGTTCAGTGACAAGAGAGAAAAAGGAGCAGATTATAAAATGCTATCACTATTAATAATTATAATGGCTAAGATGTGTGGTGCGTGATTATACACCAGATGCTGTGTGTGTGCCTTACCGAGCAGGTGCTACTACCTCCTCATTTACAGAGGAGAAGACAGTGACAGTCACACAGTTAGGAAGTGGTGGGGTCACGTTCCATGCCCTTTGCAGTGCTCCAGGCCACCTCTCCACTGGATGCGATAGGAATAAAACCTGTTGAGACGTTATGTGGCTTCCTCTGGGACTTAGGGCTTCTCCATCGTTCTGTCTTTAAGATATATCATGGAGCAACAGACCTATCCTTTTTGTGACTTCCCTGGTTTCTTTTAAACCTAAAAAATAATCTTTCAGTGCTGCTGGGAGAGGTTTAACATATGGTCCCAAGGAAGGCCAACGTTCACCAGCAGGTCTGTGAACAGCCCTTGACTTGTGGAATCAGAATTGGTGGCAAAAAATTCTCACCATGAGTGTATTATGATTGTCGCTGCTGGTTATTGAGCATCTCTTTTGTGTTCAGAACTTTATTATGGGTTTATTATCTGGTTTACTCCTCACAGCATCCCTGAAAGGTAGATATCATTCTACACTGGAAACGTGGTTCAGAGAGGTTAAGTAAACTGGCAAAGGTCACACAGCTTGTACCAGACTCTCAGAGCATGAGGCTTCTCTTTGCCAGTTTCAGAGTCAAGGAGGAGGTGACATGTTGCTTAAAATGTCAATGAAAAAAAAAAGCCTTGTTGGCACACTGTCCTGGATTATTCTAGGAACGTCTGTGAGAAATTCCTACCGTTTGAAATCTCCACTTCTTAGGGAGTCAGCCAAACATGGCCTCACTGTTGATCTTCAGAAGCATATTTTTAGTGTGAGGTGGGTTGTGTTTATTTTTTTGATGGATAGCAAAAATGAGGTTTCTATAAATAAAGCCATGGCTTTCCCCCCCCCCCACCCGTCTCATTTTATTTCCTGTGCACGACTCACAAGTGAGTTGACCAATCAAATGAGGTTACCAACTCCAAAGAACTCAAAATGGAAAGTTCCCATGAGTGACAGAGAAGGGACAGTCTCGGTCTTTAAAGAGCTTCTCCATCTGGAGCACCACGAGGTGGTTTTCCACGCCTTGTTAAGAGCGAGCGTCAGTCTGTCCGCGAGTGCAATTTGATAATTTTAATGATAATTATATGATGAGGCTACCAATTAAGGACTGTTTCTCTTTGAACTGAAAGCAATCCTCTTTTTGAATTGGAAAGCAGGGTAGACCAAGTGATAAAAACCATTTCCATTTTTCATTCTGTATAACAGTTGGCGCCAATGTGCGATCCTGAAGCACCCATAGCCCCCAAGACTTGGGCTGCTCTGAGTTCTGGTTTCTAAGGATCCAAGGCCAGGCCCACAAGGGAGTGCCCTCCCAATACAAGGCACCCGAGCCCCCTTGAAATCACGGCCATGGAAGACCCCGTGCAAACCCTCAACAAATGTTAAGGGAGGCTTTTGCAGGAGCTCTTGCCTGGCACGGCCACCAATTAAGAAACCAAGGACGATGTTGGTTGGAACTCTTTGGAGACCACTTACACTTGGCATGTTCAGTTCTTACTTGTATGGAGACAAGCCCGGGTCCCTAATCCTGCCTACGCATCCCCTGAGACACCTCATCTCCACCTGCAGGGCAGCTCCTCACCTGTGCACATAGCCTAGCACATCGCAGATGCTCCGGGAGTTTGCATCCAATTTGGTACCCAAACTGTCTCCTACACGAGCATGCGTCCCAATTGCCAGCCTTGCTCTCTCCCTCCGCCATCACATTTTAGCCCTTGTGGCTTCTTCCTGCCTGCCTGTGATTTCCCTGTATTAACTCAACCCTTGTGTGGCCCCAGCTCCCTTAAATGAACTTGCCAAGTCCAAGGACGGCACAGCTGGGGGCCGGTGTCCACACCTACCTCGGAAGTTAGCCCAGCATGCGTCTTGCTTGCCTACCTCTCTCCTCAGTTCTGCTCTCTGCCCTGACTCCAGTGCACCTACCCTTTCCTACAAATTCTGATCCTTTGAAGAGCCTTTAGCTCTGTTATTATTATTATTGCAAAAAATACATAAAATTTCCCCTGCAGCCCATCTTTAAATGTACAGTGCAGCAGTGTTAACTGGATACACACTGTCGTACAGCAAATCTCTCGAACTTTTCATCTTGCAGAACTGAAACTCTTGCACTAATTGGACGGCTCTCCTTTTCCCCTTCCCCCCAGCCCCAGGCACTCGCCATCCTACTCTCTGTTCCTAAGAGTTTATCTATTTTGGATGCTTCATAAAAGTAGCATCATGCAGTATTTGTCTTTTTGTGACTGGTTTATTTCACTGAGCATAAGGTTTTCAAGGTTCATCCGCGTTGTTGCGTGTGTCAGAATGTCCTTCATTTTTAAGGCTGAATTACCTTCCATCGTGTGGATGGACCAGATATTCTTTATCCATTTGTCTGTCAGTGGACACTTGGGTTGCTTCCAACTCTTGGCTATTATGAACAGTGCTGCAATGAACACGGGGGTGCAAATATCTCTTTGAGACCCTGCTTTCATTCCTTTTGGGGATATACCCGCAAGCAGGATTGCTGGATCACATGGTAGCTCTATTTTTAATTTTTTGAGGAACCTGCATACTGTCTTCCATAGTGGCTGCACCGTTTAACGTTCCCATCAAGAGTGCACAAGAGTTACGATTTCTCTACATCCTCAACAACATGTGTTCTTTTCTGGTTTTTGATAGTAGCTACCATAATGGGTGTGAAGTGATATCTTGTGCTTTTGATTTGCATTTCCTTGATGATTAGTGTTGTTGAGCATCGTTTCATATGCTTACTGGCCATTTGTATATCTTATTTGAAAAAGTGTCTATTCAAGTCCTTTGCCAATTTTAATCAGATTTTTTGGTTTTGGATATTGAATTGAGGAGTTCTTTCTGTCATCTGGATAGGAACCCTTCATCAGATACATAGTTTGCAGATATTTTCTCCCCTTGTGTAGGTTACCTTTCACCCTATTTATGGTTTCTTCGGCGGCATAGAAGTTTCAAGTTTAATGTAATCCCACTTGTTTATATTTGCTTTTGCAGCCTGTGCTTTTGGCGTCATATGCAAGAAATCATTGCCAAATCCTACGTCATGAAGATTTCCCCCTATGTTTTCTTCTAGGAATTTTATAGTTTCAAGTCTTTCGTTCAGCTCTTTGATCCATTTTGAGTTAATTTTTGTAGATGGTGGAAAGTCAGGGTCCAGGTTCACTCTTTTGCATGTGGAGATCCAGCTTTCCCAACCCATTTGTTGAAAGGATTGTCCTTTGCTCCACTGCGTTCAGTGGTTCAACCAAATGGTCTTGTCGAAGATGGTTTGACCGTATATGCAAGGGTTATTTCTGGATTCTCTATTCTGTCTCATTGGTCTGTGTGTCTGTCTTTCTGCCACCATCACCCTGTTTGTGAGCCATTAGCTCTTTTTAAAGGGTGTGGTATTTGCCTTTGTCTTTAGTGATGTGCACCTTAAGCTGCTTCCACTTTTCCTCCAACTTTGAATGAAGCAAGTGCCCTTTAGATTTGGTGGCAGGTGATGACCACAGAGACCTTACAAAGGGAGACTGTGCCAAGTGCTTTCCTGAGCGCTGTCAGATCACTGTCCATAGTGGAACCTCCCCCAGTCTCCCCTGCCCGGGAGCCGAGACACCACCTCCAGGAAGCCCACGTGAATGCAGCACTCAGCATCCCACATTCTGCACATCTCAGTGAGGGGATATCAAGCAATTGAGGGAGAGTGTGGCCCAGCCACAGAGTCTCCAGCGAGACGAAGTCGCGTTCCACAGGCAGTTAGCCATGGGCCCCTGGCGCCCAGACAGCCCTTTTGGATCCAGACGCCACAGGCGTTTCCCACACGCGCCCAGACGTCTGGAAATGATGACGTGGCCCTGGCAGGTTTCATTATTTCCTTCTCTTAACACCCAGAAGAATTCACGCCAATTGGGGACCAAAGGACAAAAGGCCTATGGAACAGCCAGCGTGAGTCTCAACAAGCCAGGACCCACTGATGGGGAGGGTCTCGTTCAGGGCAGGGACTTTGTCCAAGGGATTTCTGAGCATCTCTGGATGCAGCTCTTTCTCAGGAGAGTCACAGCTCTGCCAGAATAGTCGCTAGAAGTCTCCACCGATGCCAGTGAGGGTCCAGAAGGGACATGGGCTGCACCCAAGGAAGGCGCAGGGTCTGCTTCCTGCAGTGGGACTGACAGTTACCCCTCCCGGCGCTCCAGTGTCCCCAGGTGTGAGGTGGGGTCGGAGGGCGCCCCTCGAGGGGGTTGGTTGCGAAGTGAATGCAGATAAGCAAACTGCATAAATCCTGCTTTTATTATTATCTTCCCCAGAACAATAGAAAGCCCCTGCTTACTCATAGGCCTTCCAGAAGGAGATCCGGGAATAACCTCTGCAGCTCGTGTCCAAAGATTTGAGCCTTAGGATTTTCCTTGAATGTCACAGAAGTTAGGGAGGATTGCATGTCAGGTCTGTTTTTCCCCTTAAAGGAGAATGCATTAGTCAGCCATGGCCACCATGACAAAGTCCTAGAGTCTGGAAAGCTTAAACAGCCAGATTGACTGTCCCCAGTCCTGGAGGCTGGAATCCGAGGTCCAGGTGTGGGCAGGGCTGGTTCCTCCTGAGGCCTCTCTCCTCGGCGTGTAGACAGCCGTCTTCTCCCTGTGTCCTCACATGGCCGTCCCTCTGTGTGTGTCTGTGTCCTGATCTCCTCTTCTTATAAGGACACCAGTCACATTGGACTAGGGCCCCACCCTAGTGACCTCATTTTACCTTAATCGCCTCTCTAAAAGCCTAGCTCCAGATATAGCCACACTCTGAGGTGCCGGGGGTCAGGACTCCAAGGCAGGAATTTTGAGGCGACACAATTCAGCCCGTAACATGGAGCTTTGGTCTCAGCCACACAGCCAGGGACCCGTACTGCTCCCCCTTCCTGCCCACTTGCCCGGATTGCTTCTTGGTGCCTGCAGGTTTGCGGTCTCTGCAGGCTTTGCCCGGGTCCTCCCGCAGGGGCTGCTGATACGTCTGACCAAGCTAGTGGTATCTGTCTCTAGGTCTGAGTTTCTCCGTCATCACAGGGGACCGTCTGCACTGCAGGGTCGTGGGAGGCAAAGGGAAAGGGAATCAGACAAGCGGGGGAAAAGGCCCTCTGGCTTCCATCTGCAGGTGAGGGCGGGCAGCCAGCACAGCCCACACAGACCCTGCCGGTGCTTGGCTGAGCCCCAGTCGCCTTCCAGAAGCTGCTCTGCGGGCCTCAAGGAAACCGTCATGAGACAGACAGACAGACAGACGGACACTCAAGCAACAACAGGATGGACCAGGAGGGGCCCACGGGCCCCTTGACTGTCCCTCCCACACAGGCCCCTCCCTCCCGCCTCGGGCCCTGGTCCTTGCTGTCCCTCCTGCCCACGTCCCGCTGCACATCCTCCGTCACCTCCGCCACCACCCATCCGCGCGAGGCCCCTCCCCTCCTCCTGGGTCTGGTTCACTACACTCTGCGTTCTTGGTGGGTATTAGTATTTCCTCCACTGGGATGTAAGCTCCAGGGGGCAGGGGCTGTCCTGCTCACTACCCACTCCCAGTGCCTCGACACCTGTCTGCAAATAGTGACACCTGTCTGCTCTGTGAATGTGGGTTGAAGGTACTGGGACAGGGACACTCAGGGTGAGCAGGGGGAGGAGAGTCTGATGGAATGTGTTGGGGGGAATCCCAGGAAGGCATCCTGGAGGAAGTGACAACCTCCAGAAGAGCAGGCGTTACTCAGGCGGAAAGGCTCAGGAAGGGTGTTCCAGGCGGAGGGAACAGCATATGCAAAGACCTGGAGGGGAGAGAGCAGGATGGAAGAACTGGAAGACACAGAGCTCAGCTGGGGATGCGCGAGGAGGTGACCTGGAAGAGTTACGCAGGCCTTGGGACACCCAGCACCTCATCGTACACCCCCACCTATGTCTGACCCTGCAGCTCATAGACGAGCACTGATGGGCTTCTGACACCCACTGCAGCCACCGTCCCGGCACGTGCCAGCTGCCCACACACCTAGGATGCAGGAACCAGAATCTTCTCACTTCCCCGACTCTGGTGCTGGGAAAATGTCCTTCATCCATTTTCCAAAAAAAAAATTTCTTTTCCCCTTTCCATATAGCTGGAAGGCCTAAGGTAGACAATACATCACAGGAGTATTTTTTAGGTGTTTCCAAACTTTAGCACTTTAAAAACATAAATATTTAAAGAGGTTCACCATTTGCCCCATCGATGAAAGGCTGAGAGATGTATTCTTAGATCACTTCCTAAAAATCAGCAGAGCACAGTGCTGACTCATTTGTGCACCTCAAAGTTTCAACAGATGGATTCTGTTGTAAGCAGAATTGTTGCCTGCTGGAGATATTTTTATTGGGATTGATATCTACTCATCCATCCATTTATTCATAAATTTATCCATCTGTCCATCCAAACATCCATCCATCCATCTATCCAACCCTCCATCCTTCCATCCATCTATCCAACCCTTTATCCTTCCATCCACCTCTCCATTTGTCCATCCATCCATTTGTCCATATATTCATCCATCCAACCATCCATCTATACAACCCTCCATCCTTCCATCCAACCATCCATCTATCCAACTCTACATCCATCCATCCATCCATCCATCCATCCATCCTGTTATTCACAGTGGGTACTGTGGTCCCACCAGAGAACAAGACCGCCCCCTGCCCTCAAAGAGTTCACAATCTAGTGGGGAAGACAGACAACAGGCAGCAATATTACATATATTTCCAACTGGAAGGGGTGTCATGAAGAAAAAGGCAGGTGCTTTGAGAGTTTATACTAGAGGAATCTGACCCAGCTTGGGATCAGGAAAACCTTTCCCAAGGAAAAAACAAACTTAAGCTGGAACCTGAAGGATGAGGAGTTTGCTATGCAAAAAGGTAGAGAAAGTGTTTTAGGTGGTGGGACCAGCAGGCACAAAGGCCCTGAGGCAGGTAAGTGTTTGGCATGTTCAAGCAACTGAAGCAAAGTCAGAGAAGCTGTGGCAGAGTGGTCCAAGACTAGAGAGGCCACGAGGGGCTCAATTATGCTGTCTTCACGACCGCATTACGAATTTGGACTTGATCTTAAGAGCAGATGAGAAGCCAGGGAAGAATTGCAAATAGAGGAGGGCTAGGACCAGATTTGCCTTTAAAGTCAAGATTTAATTGAATATACCGTATGTAGAGAAAAGTGCACACGTCCTAAGCATACACTAAGTAGTCAGCTCAGGCTCCCATAACAAAATACCATAGACCAGGGGGCTTAAACAGTAGAAATGTATTTCTCACAGTTCTGGAGGTTGGAAGTCCAAGATCAAAGTCCAGCAAGGCTGGGTTCTGGTGAGGGCTCCCTCCCTAGCTTGCAGACAGCCACCTTCTTGCTGTGTCCTCACATGGCCTTTCTTCTGTGTCTCTCTGGTGTCCCGACAGGACTAGAGCACCACCCTTGAGGTTAATGACCTCACTTAACCTTAATTCCCCCCTTAAAGACTCTATCTCTGGGACTTCCCTGGTGGTCCAGTGGGTAAGACTCCACGCTCCCAACGCAGGGGGCCCGGGTTCGATCCCTGGTCGGGGAACTAGATCCCACATGCATGCTGCAACTAAGAAGCCCGCATGCCGCAACTAAAGATCCCGCATGCCTCAACGAAGATCCTGCGTGCCGCAACTAAGACCCAGTGCAGCCAAAATAAATTTAAAAAAAGACTCTATCTCCACATACAGTCACACTGGGGTTAGGGCTTCCACGTGTGCATTTGAGAACAACACAGTTCCGTCCACAGCAGTACAACTCAATGGATTTTCATAAAGGGAATGCACTCAGGTAACTAGTACTCAGGAAAGAAAAAGAATGTGACCTCCATATCCTCTCCATGACCCCCAGCCCCACCCCCAGCTGTTCCTGTGCCTTCCAACACCATGGAACATTTTGCCTGGTTTTGAATCGTTACCAATGGAATCGGGCAGCAAGTACTCCAGCATCTGGCTTCTTTGGCTCAGCACGTGCTGTGAGCCATGTCCACGCGGGCTGCATTGAGGGCTGTGGAGAGCAGAGCGGCTTCCTCTGGACGTTTTGTGCAGGGCTTTCGGTGAACACGTGAAAGCATCTCTGTTGGGAGTGGAACTGCTGAGTCAAAGGTGTGCTCAGATGGGGCTCCAGTAGATGACGCCTCAACACTTTCCAAAATCGCTCTACAAGCGATGCTCCCACCAGCGTTGGCTACGGCAGCCGGGGTGGGGAGGCAGCGTAGGGCTGCTCCCGGAATCCAGAGGAGAGAGGGCGGTGGCCGAGGAGATCCAGACATGTGGACCAGTGACAGTTTGTAAGCCTTGCGCCCAGGGCTCTGCAGACCATCCTTATTTCATGAAAGGCCCGCAGCCCCTTTTACTTATGAGGTTTTGGGGCTATGCTCTGTCTCTCCCGTCTTTTCATTGTGAGTGTGGGAAGTGAGTGTGGCCATCATGGGGCCACAGGACGGACCCTGCTGTCCTGGAAACGTCCTGCATCTGACTGCATCCATGTCGTTGTCCGGGTTGTGATACTGAAGGACAATTTTACAAGATGTTCCCATTGGGGGACAATTTTACAAGATGTTCCCATTGGGGCTCTCTCTGTATCAGTTTGTACAACTGTACGTGAATCTACCATTATCTCAGGATTAAAAGTCTAAGTCAAAAATAAAAGTAAATAACAATCTAAAGGAAGGGCATCCCTTCCTGCTTAAAATTGGACAGCAGCTTTCTGTTGCCCGTAGGGTAGTTTTTTTGTTTTTTTTTTTCCTAGCAAAGCAAACTTTATTGTGGGTCTGAGGTCGGGGCTCTTCCCTCCAGGTCCTGCTGCAACCGAGAGTTGGGGTGAGGAGCTCTTGTGTCGCCCCCAACACGTCCATCACATTCAGACTCAGCACGGTGGTCTCACGGGCCCTCCCTCGGTCACTGCGGCCAGGCCACTCCTGGCTCCTCATTTCTTGAATCCTGGCTTTTTAGGTCTGGGTGTGGTTTTGGCCTTTCCCACAGGGCTCCTGTCTTTAGGATGGTATCTCACTGCCACCTCCTCTTCTTCCACCTTTTTTTTCTTGGCAACGCTTGTGTGCTTCTGGGGCGCCAGCCTCTTGACTTGTTTGACAGGGGTCTCTTGCTCCAGGGGCACTCTTGGACCCATGGTTGGGTGTTCCTGGCTGTAATCGTTTTCTAAAAAGTCTTAAAATCCTCAAGTGAAGGAGAAAAGCAGGTGAAATACCAGTGAGTTAACTTTTGGGGAATTTTCCCCCATCTCCTTTTGGCCCAGTTCCTAGATGTTGAGGACCTACTCTGTGCAGGGCCCTTTTGGATAATCCAGGGGGCTCACATGTGCTCCTGGCCTCAGGGGGGTACCATCCAGAGGGGCTCCGGGCCGAGGCCAGGATGTGGCCCAGCAGACATTGAGCCCCATCTCTGTGCTGCTCTGTCACTATGGGGAAGGAGCGGGACCCCCCCCCACTGGAGATCGAGAAGACCGTGGTCTTGGCGCTTCCAAGGATGGAAACTTTCCTTTGCCGCTTTTGCTGAGCTCACTGTGATCTGGCCCCTGGTGACGCCTGGTCACAGCTTCCCACACCGTGAACTCAGCCATCCAGCAAGCTCCTGTCACTCAGACTCCATCCTTCTGGTCCTGCTTATCACGGGGAAGATGACGCCACCACAAGGCAGCGCCGGCTCGTGGCGCCTGGGGTCTGCTCGCCCTGTAGCCCTTAGAGGAGCAGGGAAAGGGAAGGAGAGAGGGAACAAGGCAGGGGGCACGTGACCCCACAGAGGTCAGGAGACACGCCCACGGCCACACAGCTGCAGAGACTTTCCAAGGACACATTCCAACCCCCCCCCCGCCCCTTTTTGTGGGGCAGCAGGAGGGTGACGAAAAGTCACCTCCAAGCATCTGCTCACATGACATCAACGCAGAGGAGGCACCGCTGGGTGTCACTGCTTTCCCAATTTGCATTTCAGCAAAATTAAGGTGAAGTTCAGGAGCCAGCTCTGGGGAGCAAAAAGAGAGATGGAAAATTGTGACTGCCTGTCTGTGCCTTTGACCCTGGATCTGGTGTCAAAGAGAGGAGGTGGTCCGAGCCTGCGTCCCTCGGCCCCACTTCGGTCATCTGATTCCAGCGGAAGGATGGAGGCAGGTCAGGGATGCTGAGGACGGAAAATGGCACGAGAGAGCAAAACTAGGACGGCATTAGGGACTGGCTCTGCTCCTTCCATGCCTGGGAGCTCCTGGGAGAGCCGGGGGTGCCTTTCAGCGGCAGCCTCATTTGTCTTCCTGAATGATTTTCTGCCCGGCTGTCAGGTCAGCAGATGAATTAAAGGGGGTCAAAGCCCAGGCCAGGCTGACTGCACCCTGGACATTGTGGGCAAAGGAGAAGCGGATGGGGCCTGCGATGCGGGGTCTCTACCGTGTTCTACTAGTGATCAGGCCGTTTCCAAATGGCAGCTCTCTGCCCCCTAAGCACACTGGCTGCTCGATCCCTGCCTTTCACACTGTACATCTGACTTTCTTTTCCTGCTCTTCCTTCCCCACTAGAACGCAGGCCACCGCAAGCCAGGATTTTTGTCTGTTTTGTTCACTGCCTCTTTCCCTCGAAAGATGCCTGGCATCAAATCCTTGTCCAACAACTGAATTAACACACGGGCCAAGGTGTATCTTGGGTCCTGATGCGGGGAGAGGGGTGTGGCCGCTATATAAAGGCGGAAACCCAGATGTGTTTCCTCGCAAATCTAAGCCCCGCAAGACCCCAGGAGACAGCACTGCACCCCTACACTGAATCATAAAAGCTAACTCTTTAGGAGCCAAAAGAGATTCTTTTTAAGCCCCGAGCCTACTTCCTATTTGAATGAAGCTGTTTGCATGTAAAACTTATCTCTGTCCTCCTGGTGTCTCCGGGCAGCGCCCTGGTGGCTCTGGGCAGTTCCTGCCATTGCCAAGGGTGGTAACCCCCGGCCCACACGCTTGCAAGACACCCTCCTTTACCCCTTTGTGAAACGCCAACTCTTACAATTAGGACCAGCTTCATAATTAGTGGGGCCCATGCCAGAGTGAAAATGCCAGGTTCTGTTCAAAAATTATGAAGAATTTCAAGATGGCAGCAGCAGAGAATTAAAGCCAGGGTCCTGGGGGCCCGTGCGGGACGTACCCCCGGAATGAAATCCACAGGACCCCTGGCTGGTTCCATCCGACAGCCCCTCGCAGGCCGCGCCGGGCCGGGCTGCTCGCTGCTCCGTGCTCCCCGGTACTTTCTGCTCTGGACTGTGCCCGCCCTTGCCGATCCCGCCTGTGTTTCAGGAGCAAGTCAGGTGGCCTTTGGCGGTGCTCACTAGCAGGTCCCCCTCCTCCCGGGGACGAGGATGGGTGGGGCTTCCTGGCCCCTCGTGGGCGGTGGGCCGTGGGCTCATCCGGCTCTCATGCAGTGAGTGGAGAGGACATGGTCCCTTCTGGACGGGAGCACTTCTGACTGTTTCCAGGCTCCACTCCGGCCGGTGCTCGGCAATGTTTGGCGTGGCGACTGCCCCCTTGCCCGGACGCGGCATGACCACCGGGGTTGGACGTGGAAGCACAAGCAGGAATCAAGGGCCATCCGATGCCTTGAGGACCGGCTGTTATTGCTGGGTGGAACCTGCCTATCTGATGAAGCCCCAGGTGCTCGGAAGAGTGAGAAGGAATCTGGGGCTCCCCCGAAGCCCACCCCTGTTGTGTTTATGCCACACGCCAATTATCCATTTGGCCATCTGTTTGGGAGTATTTATTGAGCGTCTGCTAAGTGCCGGGCTCGGAGCCAGGGCTGGGGATGTGGCCATAAATAAGGCCGCTTCGGAATCGGCCGTGAAGCGGCTTCTCTTCCGGCAGGACGTGCACACCTGGAGCCCAGGGAATTGCCAAATGCTGTCACATTAAGTGCTGCAAAATCCATGGCGTAGTGCAGGCGTGTGGCAGGGAGACCTGTCCTTGCCTGGGGGCCGGGGAGGGCTTCCTGGAGGAGGGGCCCCATTCACTAATTTATCCATTCATTCAGTAAACGCTGAGAACCTGTTCAGAGCCAGATCTGTGCAGGCTTGTGCGGCGGGATTTAGCCGTGATCAAAACAGCACGCCTGTTCTCACGTATCTTGGGGTGCAGGGGAGAGAAGGAAGACCTCCCTACCCCCATATGCACGTGCATGCAGAAAATGTAAGGCCGGGAGGGGTGTTCCAAAGGAAAATAAAGCAGGGAAACCATTACATTAAAGGAGCAGGAATCCAGAGGGGACAGCAGGAACGGTCTCGTTTTTTCCCCACCACCCCTTCAAACCTGGGCGTGCTGGAGCTGGCTCACACCTGCTCACGCCAACTCATACCTGCTCACGCTGGCTCACACCCACTCTCAAGAGCCAACTGTCTGTGTCTCTTCCCAGCTCTGCATTCGGTGACATCATACTGGGACCTTGAACTTGGCAGGGGTGGAAGAATTTACACCTCAGCCGTCAGCAAACACTGTAAATCAGGGCTGATTTGTTTGGATCCAGGAGCCCGTTTACCACCCACCACTGTCTGGGACTGGTTCTTCCCAGCCCCCCGGGTAATTCTAGGGCAGGCCCCGTGACTTTCTGGTCACTGTCAGAAGAAAAGCTTTCCCAGCCCTGCTGAGTCACAAATGCACGGTCTCATGAGGATAATTAAAGCGTCCGGTCCCCTGTGAGATTTCGCTAACCCTAACCCCTGCCTCCGCCTTCTCTCATTTCCTTGGTTCCTCCCCTCCCTCTGCCCACCCATCTCTAGGCCCTTGGACCCTCCAGGGCTGGGGGAGGGGAAAGTGGCCGGAGGGGCATGGGGGCTCCCAGCTGGGCTTGTATTTGAAGCTGACTCTCTTGAACTGCTTTTGTGGGTTTGGGGGCCCTGGTGTAACGAAAACATCCCACTCAGACCCCCCTGAGCATCTGTAGCTGATAGTAACACGCAGGGTCTCTTCGCTCCTGGCTGGCTCCCTCCCAAGGGCCCCCTTCCGGTCCACAGGACACTCTCTAACGTCCTCACACCCCTCACACCCACACTGTCGGTGGGAACAGTCACTGCTGCCCAGGACACTCCAGCCAGCCTTCTGCCAGAGACACTGTGAAGCACAAGTCAGACTCTGGGCCACCCTCCCCGCAAGTCCAGGGACCTGACCAAGCCCCCAAGGGGTCTTCTCATTGTGTCCCCCCAGCATCGGGCAGGGGGACAGCTCTCCACTCAGACAGCTTTCTCCCTAGACACCTTCTCTCCCTGCCCACTGTAACTCCAGCCCTCTTCCACCCTGGAGGACGGTGTCCGGCTGAGGGTCCCCATAGTGGTCACCTCCTTGGTGAGTGACATCCAAGCAGGAGTCATTAGCCTAAATCAGAACAAGGCGCATTACAAGACTTGATGATTCAAAGAAACCAGGGGCTACCTTCACAGGCAAGGTCATTGCTAATACTCTGCCGGCGTAATCGCTACTCCTTCCTCACTACCGGTCTATTTATTGAGCGGGTACTTTGAGCTAGGCGTGGCACTGGCTGCTTCCTTTACGCACGTCAGCCCTGGCACCAGGACACCTCCTGTGGGAATTAGTACTTACTTTTCAGAGAAGTCAAACGGCTTGCCCAGGCTCACCCAGCTGCTAAGGGAGAGCAAGATTCGAACCCTGATCTTCCGGATTCCCCGGTTAGTGTTTACCCTCACCGTGTCACCATGGTCAAGGAAAGTGATGGACCTTTCTGTCGTCCCACTTAAGCTGAGACCCTCCACTTCACTGTCAATTTGTCTCAGGCCCCGCTGGACACAAGGAAGCGCCATCTTCAGAGTGCTCTTTTGACCTGTATTTTAGCCCCACTTTTTCTTTTTTAAACTATATATACATTTCAGTTTTTAGAATAGGGAGTGTTTTGTTTTTTGTTTTTTGTGGTTTTTTTTAGCTCTATCAGAAGAGATTAAACAGAGACAGAATGGAAAATGAAGTATATTTTAAAATAAACCAAGAGCTTGGTTCACATTCTCCCCCGGAACCTGCATCCATTTAAAGTAGCCTCATTATTTTTAATGCGTCCACTTCCTCGGCCTGCTCACCCCCTCTGTTTTCCCATGTTAATCGTCTGAGAAATCCCAGCGGTGAGATTTATCCAACGCCGGCCCGTGGCTGGGCGAGGCCCCAGGAGCCAGCTCTTGCCCAGGGAGGATCCAGAGATGTGAAGTGAGAACCCATGACCCCTGCACGCCGTCCCGTTCCCCTGCGTCCCCGGGTGGCATTGACATTGAAAGCCAGGAGCGTGTGAACCGAATCCCAGAGTATTTTAAAACCCAAGCTGCCGTCATGTGAGAGAGCTTGTTCCCCCAAAAGCCTGGATGTCAGAAGAAGCAGGGGAACGGAATCAAACACAGGTGTGCCATCCTGGCCCTTTGACATTTCATGTCACTTTGAGGCAGAACTCCGGAGAAAAACAAGGTTTTCTGAGACTGGACCACAGACGGCCTCAGGGTGGGCAAGACACCAGCTTCCCTTTGCGACCTATTCAGATAGGGGTCGTCCTCTGCTTTAGCCTCTTTATTTTAACTAAAAAAGCCCTAGAGGGTAGGACTTGGTCTCGCCCCTTGGCTGCCGTATCCCCAGTACCTATATAGGCTTGGAACGCAGTAGAAACTCAATAAACATTTATTGAATGAGCGAATGCAGGAAGGGCCCTAGAGATCATCAACTCCGGTTTCTTCTTTATCCACATTTGGATGTGTCCACACTTAGCAGGTGGGGTGGGCAGAATAGCAGCCTCCTGAATGTCCACATCCCGATCCCCAGAACCTGTGAGTATCTTTCATCACGTGTCAAGGCAGAATTAAGGTGGCAGCTGGAAAGAGATTGCGGTAGAGACGGACCGACCGCTCAGATCCGACTTTCAGACCTCGTGTGCAGAAAGTATCTGATGCGCAAAGGGGATACTGAGGGCACAGCCATGCGTGCAGCAGGCCCTGTACCCAACCCACTATGATCAGCTGGTACCGGATGTGGAACCAGTCCGGCGCAGGCAAAACGTTTCGGGGGCACAGTTGTCTATACAAGTGTCGAGGAACTGAAGGTAAAGCAAGGCTCCAAGGCGCTCAGGCAACACCCCCCAACCCCGGGTCTGAGGCCTCGGCACCACTCGACCGAATGATCCCGGGAGCCCTGACCCTAGGGTGCCCCCCAAATGCAGCCAAGGGTGAGAGGAGACTCTGGAATCAGTCCCCACAAATGTCCAGGTACTGCACTATGACGGTGCAGTTCCCACCTCACCCGCGCCGCGCCCAGGTTATTGAGTAAAGCACTTATAATGTCATTAAAAAAAAAAAAAAAGATCCCAGAGCTGTTGTAACAAATCACCATAAAACAACACACATTTAATATCTTACAGTTCTGGAAGTCAGGAGTCTGAAATGGGTCTTGCTGGGCTAAAAACAAGACATCGGCACAAATCTCTAGGAAAAAGCGCTCTGATCAGCTGATCTTGGGGTGGGGAGATTATTCTGGATGATGCGATTGGGGCCAATGGAATCCCAGGGTCCTTAAAGAAGGAGGCAGGGGAGTCAGAGCCAGAGGGGATGTGACAGTGGGTCAGGGTTGCAGTGACTGACTTTGAGGATGGAAGCAGGGGCCATGAGCCAAGGACGCTGGCAGCCTCTGGAAGCTGGCGGAGGCCAGGAAACAAATTCTTCCCTAGAGATTTGTGTCTATGCCTTGCTTTTAGCCCAGCAAGACCCGTTTCAGACTTCTGACTTCCAGCACTGTAAGATAGTAGATGTGTTTTGTTTTATGGTGATTTGTTACAACAGCTCCGGGAAACTCACGCTGCATTAGGAATTAAGGGGAAAGGTGTTCTGAGGCTTCAGCGCTGAGTTCATGCACCAGGGCAGACGACCCCCGTCCTCAGGAGCTGACCAGTCTGGGGGTGCCTGCATTAAACCAAGCTGAGTCCATTTCTGGATAGCATGTCTTTTCTGATGCTAACATACATGATGAATGCCCACAAGAAAGGTGCAGTGCAGACTTCCCCAAATTTAGGTGACCACGGAACCCTTTGAATGGGGACAAGGTCACATTGTTTTCCTCCAGGGTAAGGTTGGACCAGCACTGAGATGTCCCGGTCTCTGCCAAAGTCAGGGCTTGGCGAGGTTGGCTTTTGTTCTTTCTGGTTATAGAGTCACAGCCTCATGCCCAGACCTCAAGACGACCCAAATGGGAAGATCTGTTTATTTTAAGAAATGCCAAATATTTAAACCATCGTTAGATGGCTTAAAATAATAAAGGCTCTGTTAATGAATTCATGTAGAACTTTCTTTCCCAGAATCTTCATAAGAGTGTGTGTCTCTACCCCAGGCCATCTGTGAGCTGAGAGTCAAAGAAAGAAGATGGCTGCTGAGAGGAAGATGAGGAAGAAAACAGGGCTGCAGTTAGTTGTGCTTTAAATTTGGGGTTGTTCACCAGATAGAGACTGAACAAGAGAACACAGGTGGGTCAGTATAACCCATCTGTACTATTCAAGTCTGTTTGGATCGTAAGTGAAAGAAAACCAGCTTCAGGTATAGCTGGATCCAGGGGCTCAATGTCTCCAAAGCTTTATCTTTCTCCATCTGTTGACTCTGCTGTTCTTTGGATTGGGTCCACCCACAGGAAGATTCTCTTGGTAACCAAATGATAAGCATACCTCCTGGCCTCCACCCCGTACAACTCCAGGAAACCTAGAACATTTGTCCCCTGTGCCCTCCAGCTTGAGTCCCAAGGTTAGCTCTGATTGTACTGACTTGGGTCAGGTTTGTGATCATTCCTAAATGAGTCACTATGACCTGGGGGATGCTAAACTGTAACTGGCCAGAAGCAGGCCCTGTGGCCACTCCTGGAGCCTTGGCCGGGGGTGGGGGGGTCCACTGCCCTGAACCATGTAGGCTGAGAGGGAACGGTAGTGGTTCCTCAAGGAAAACCAGAGTGTCAAAGGCAGAGAACAGAAGCTGGCAGAGGACATTCATGCGGGGGGCTGGGTCCACCCCATAGAGAATAACTTCTCTTCAAGGGGTCCCTCGGGCAATGGCCAAAAGAACTATAACAACCCAGATTTCTCCGGTCTGACAGATCTGGCACTGTGTCGGGGGCTCCACGGGCACGATCTGCTTTAATTCTTGCAACAACTGTGGGATGTCAGGGTTCATGGCCCTCCTCCCAGTTCACAGAGGAGGAAACTGAGTTTCAGAGACATCTGTTCTGAGCCAGGACCCCAAGTTCTTAACCACTGCCATGACCAGTGTCTTGTCTGAGCTGCATATGCTCAGAGTGGTCTCTGTGCACAGACACCCAGGCTCAGCTGACAGCTGCGTCAGGACTGCGTGCATTCTGTGGCCAGAGCTGTCTCCACTGGAGAGGAGGACCCGGCCCACACGTTGGTCTCTTGAGTCACATACGGAGGCAGAGAACACCAGGGGGCCACCAGTGACCCACACAGGCATTCTGAGGGCAGCAGGGAGGGGACAGACAGCTGCAAGGACTCGGTGATGAAATGCTGGGCTCCCCTGACAGTGGAAGAGCATCTGAGGGTCTAAGTTAGAGGGAAAACAACAGAAAAAAATAAAGGCCTGTCCATGGCTGTTCAGGACACCAGACAGACACGAGTGCAGTTTCACAGCCCAGCTTTGGCCTCAGATCCAAGTTCCATGCCCAGCTCTTCTCCTCACCAGCTGGTTGACCTTGAGCAAGTCACTTCATCTCTCTGTGTCTCATCCAAACGACATCATGGGACAGAATACCCAGCCCGTAAGGTGACTGTGAGGATGAAACAATATTCAGTCTTTTTGACATGTAGGACATACTTGATATCTGCTGTGACAGTGGTGATGATAGTGGTGATGATGGTGATGACAGTAATGGCAGTGACAATGAAGGTGATGGTGATGGTGGTAGTGATGATGATGATGGTGGTGATGATGGGGGTGGTGGTGATTATGATGGTGGTAGTGATTAGGGTGATGGTGATGATGGTGGTGGTGATGGTGATGACAATAATGGTGGTGATAATGAAGGTGATGGTGATGGTGGTAATGATGGTCATGATGGTGATGATGGTGGTGATGGTGATGACAATAATGGCAGTGATCATGAAGGTGATGGTGATGATGGTTTACTGATGATGGTGGTGATGATGAAGGTGATGGTGATGATGGTTTACTGATGATGGTGGTGGTGATGAAGGTGATGGTGGTGGTGGTTTAGTGATGATGATGATGGTGGTGGTAGTGATGATGGTGTTGGTGATGATGATGATGGTGGTGATGGTGATGACAATAATGACAGTGATCCTGAAGGTGATTGGTTGTGATGATGGTGGCGATGATGGTTGTGATGATGGGAGTGGGATGAGGAATATCATCCCTGCTATTGTTATTCTAGAGACTGGGCTCACTTTCTCAAACCAATAAGACATGCTGCAATCAGGAGACTGCAGTGAGCAGACAGACAGTGGATCAGCATTTTGCTCCCATCTTCTTCAAGATGCTGCGCCTTCCTGAACTGCAGACCCTGCTCCTCCCTGGCTCTCAGCCCTCCAATGGCTGTCCACTGTACATGGCCCGCAGGACCTTACCGGGTCTGGCCCTGCCCACATTGCTGACCTCATGCCCCAGGACCCTCCCCCTCCCCCCCCCCCCCCGACCCAGCCACACTGGCCACCTTACCAGTCCTCAAATACACCCAACGTTGTTTCCACCTCAGGACCTTTGCAGATGCTGTTCCCTCTGCCTGGAACATTTTTCCTCAAGTTATCCACAAGATTCATACCCTCCCCTCATTCAGGTCTCTATTCAAAGGTCTCAAATGCTCAAAGAGGTGTCCCCCTACACCTCTAAGTGTGACAGCAACACCCCTAATTCCATCCCACCAGACCCTTTCTATGTGCTTTTCCCGATTTACTTTTCTCCACAGCACTCAGCGCTCCCAGACACACCACGTAGCGAGTGGTTGGTTGTCCATCTCCCCTACTAACGTGTAAGCCACAGGAGGCGGGGGCCCTGTTTCCTCGGCCCACGGGACAGTGCCTCACACACAGTAGGCCCACTGTTTGTGCTTGAATCAGCAAAATTTGCCATTTCTGTAATGTGGAAATAACGATAAAGGTGGATCTGGGCAGGATGCTCTGTTGTGGTCCTACCTGGAGGGGAAGGATGATGCCCAGGGATGCTTTGGATGCAGGTGAACTTCTCACTGGTGTGAAGATGTGAAATAGTGCTCACCTTTAGCTGAAAGTAGTTAAATTCCCACCATTTCTGCACATGTTTAAAGCGCCGTTTAAAGCACACCATGAAAATCATAGTCTCTGTCTAATGTCATTTCGGCATTTGTGTTATTTTAAGGCATCTGGCTTTTGAACTTCTGTGGTTTTCTTTTGTATTTAAAACAATTACATTAAATATACCCATGGGTTTTTTTAAGGGTAGAAAGTATTTCTGTTTTCTTAACAAGTAGATCATTTCATTAAAAGTTAAGGTACTACCAAACCAAAGAGAGACTTTTCCAGGTTTACCAAAGAGAGACTGATATGTTTTCAGAGCTGTTGGGTGTAAAAATGAAGTGTCTTTAAAGACAGGTCTGTCTCGTTGAAGCCCTAATAACTTGTGATTGCTGCCAGGCCGGGCCTGGGGTTTAGTGTTTATCTTACAAGTGTCTGTCGGGTCCCGTCTCCCCGCACTCCAGCCGTTATCGTTCTCTTTTCTCATTTCCAAAATGCCGAGCTAAGGTTAAGGGCAGGTGTGTGAGTGTGTGCATGCACCTTGCACATGTGTGTGAAGAGGCTCGTGTCCCGGGGCAGCTGGAACCCAGGAGCATTCTCCCACTTCTGTGCTGGTGGGCAGGGTGAGAAAATGGGGCACCTGAGGATGGGATACCCCTTCCTCCTTCAAGTTCACAGGGCGGACTTTCCTCCCCCTGCCCTAGGCTGGGCTGGGGTGGGGAGGTCGACCTCCACTTGGCAGGGGCTGTGGGGGAAAAACCGCCTGTTCTCAGGGGGAGGGGATGGGGAGACTTGCACATTCACAGCCCTCAGCAGCCTTCCGAGCTCACAGCCCCGCACCCTTTGTCAGGGCTTCTGAGAGCCAAGAGCCCCCTGGAGCTGCTACAGCGTCAGGTGGGGGTCTTCCATCATCGCTTCCAGCAAATAGCCCCACCCACGTCCGTGACTGTGACTCATGACTCGGCCAATAAGGGTCAAAGCCGTGAAGGTCACAGGTAGTGCACAGGCACCTGAAAGCATCCTGGGGCTCCTGCTGGAACCTTCTGTTGGCTTCCTGTGACCACAGAACTAATGACCACAAACTGATGGCTTAAGACAACAGAAGTTTAGTCTCTCACAGTCTGGAGGCCAGAAATTCGAAATCAAGGTGTGGGCAGAGCTGCACGCCTTCCAAAGGCTCTGGGGGAAGGATCTTTCCTGCCTCTTCCAGCTTCTGGGGCTCCAGGCGTCCCTGGGCTTGTGGCCACATTGCTCCAGCCTCCGTCTCCATCTGTAGTCAAATGTCCCTCTGCCTCCCTCCTACAAGGACACATGTGATGGCATTTAGGACCCACCCAGGTAATCCAAAATAATCTCCCATTTCAAGAGTCTTCATGACACCTGCAAAGTGCCTTTTGCCATATAAGATGACATAGTCATAAGTCCCAGCGCTTAGGACGTAGGACCTAGACATCTTTAGGGGCCATCATCCAGCTGACCAAGGCCACGACACCAGCTGGAGGGAACCCCGTTGGGGAGAGGAGGGAGGAGTAGAGGAGAAGGGCCCCTTTTGAGGGGAGCCATTGCGAACCAGAGAGGGGTGCCCAGGAGACCAAGAGACCGGACGAGGGAGGGTGGGGTCTCGTGTTTAAGGTGGGGGAACAAAGAAAGCCCAGGGGTGAAGACGTGAGCAGGGGACTCGTTGAAGACCCCAGCCACACCCTGGGTCGCCAGGGCCACCGTCTCAGGCATTGATGGAGAAGCCTCCACCTGCCTAGTACTGGCCAGGCTGCCCCAGCCACTCGCGGGGACAGTGGTGCCCTGAGCATCACGACTCAGGAGGCTGCAGACTCACGCCCCCGCCGCCCTGAAGGGATCCTTAGGGGCCCAGAAGCGTTTTTTCTGCCTGTGGAAGCGACTTCGATGCCAGGGAAATCTGAGCATCACCCCGACCACAAACTCCCACCCCGACCCACCCCCTCACCCACTGTCCACTCGTTTGCTTTCATTCACTCGACGGTATTTACTGAGGCTCCGCCACATGATGGGAAGCTCAGAGAAGAGCAGGACAGATGCGAGCCCTGCCCCTTGGAGCCTGCCGTCTAGTGAGGGAGATGGCAGGAAAAGACCAGACGGCTAGACAGCTCCGACTGTGGTCTGTGTGGTGAAGGATGTAAACATGGGGCTGACGGGGGGACCCCGGAGTTACCCCAGACCAGGGGTCCTGAAGAGACAGAGGGGGAGAGAGGCCAGCCAGAGCAGCATGGGCCGATGAAGGGCTTGGCTGGTTTGAGGGCCAGAAAAGGGGCCCCTGTGACAGGAGAGCAATTATCAGAAAGGGTGGAGGCGGGGGATGAGGCGGGCGTGGACCATTGTGAGAAGCTGGGGACCTATGTCTAAGGCAATAGGGAGCCCAGGTGGCTTTGAAAGAAGCAAAGGGACCCAATCTGGTTGTGTCTTGAAAAGCCACTCTGGGTAGGAAAAAGGGACGAGGTGGGGAGGGAGCAAGGAGCCAGGAGGACCAGTGGGGACAGGGGAGGTGGCAGGGGCCCTGCCCAGGGCGAGGCCAGTGGACGTGGAGAGAGGTGGGTGGATTCGGGGTGAACCTGAAGAGTCTAATCCACAGAACCTCCCAGGTGGGTGCAGGGGAGGGAGGCACCTGTGGTGGTTTCCGAGTTTCTAGTTTCTACTGAGACGAGGTCGGAAACTCTGCAGCTTCCCTTCATCTGGAAAAAGAAAGAATGGATCCGGGATCCTTGTGCCTGTGTTTTAATCCAGTCAGTTCATTTGGGGATGGAAGAGGGTTGCCTTTTGTTTTTTCAGATTAGAAACTGATGCAAGTTCATTGTTTAAAAAAAAAAAGGAAAGAAGGGAGGGAGGGAGGAAGGAGAGGAGGAGGAGAAATTAAAGAAAGGATGGAAGGAAGAAGAATGGAGGAAGGGAGGGAGAGAGGGAAGGAGGGAGGGAAGAGAAATTGAAATGTTACAGAAGAAATAAGTGACTGTCTCCCCAGGTGAAGACTACGGCACACAGTGTACATGGCTCTCTTCCAGGCTTTTCTCTGTGTCTGTACAAACATAAGCAGGTCCCTTTAACGGCATCTTCCTGTATCTCCAACGCTTCAGCTCAGCATGTCTTCCTCTGGGCCTGCTGGGTGCTGAGCCAGGGGAAGGAAGGAGACGCAGGTGATGTGCATCTAGGTGTCAGGCTCTGTGCTCCAAGTTGGGTTATTCCATTCCACTTTCCCTTCATCCCTGTCAGGCGACCAGCTTGTCCCCATTTTACTGACAAGAAAACTAAGATGGAGAGATTAAGTCATTTGCCCAAAGTCATAGAAGGTGCAGATGGTGTCAGACCCAGCTTTTATCTGGGGTTCCAACAAATCCTCCAAGACCAAGAATCTAGATCATCATAACAGGCTTTCATTCAATCTTTCACTGATGTTTGTTCCTCTCCTGCCTATGAGGACCTGGGAGGATGTGAAAATAAATCCTTCCTTAGTGCAATTCAAACTCTGCCATGAGTCTCTGACACCATATTGCACCAAGATGATCATGTGCCTTCTTGAGTCTGAGATGTCCCTAAGGCAGGGAACAGCTTCTTCTCTCTGTAGCCTCCCACTTAGTGCAGGGCCTGAAGCATAGTAGATGATCAGTAATGCTTTGTTGGATGAATACGGGATGGATAGATGGCTGGGTGGATATATGGGTGATGGATGTGGGTGGATGGATGAATGACAAATGGATGGATGGATGATGGATGGATGGGTAAATGTTTGGATAGTTGGTTGGGTGGATGATGGATGGATGGATGGATGGATGGATGGATGAGTGGATGATGGATGGATGGATAGATGAGTGGATGGATGAGTGGATTATGGATGGATGGTTGATGGGTGAGTGGAGGGGTGGATGGATGGATGGATGATGGGTAAATGTTTGGATAGTTGGTTGGATGGATGATGAATGGATGGGGGATGGATGGATGGATGAGTGGATTATGGATGGATGGTTGATGGGTGGGTGGATGGATGGATGGGTGGTTGAGCGTATGGGTGGGAGATGCCCTGCCTACAAGGAACTTACAGTTGTATAGAACGGGGGGTGGCAAACTCTTATCCTGGGGCCAAACCTTCCCCCAACCCCTCCTGATTTTTTTTTTTTAATGATTTCTTTTTATTTATTTATTTATTTTTGGCTGTGTTGGGTCTTCGTTTCTGTGCGAGGGCTTTCTCTAGTTGTGGCAAGCGGGAGCCACTCTTCATCGCGGTCCGCGGGCCTCTCACCATCGCGGCCTCTCTTGTTGCGGAGCACAGGCTCCAGACGCGCAGGCTCAGTAGTTGTGGCTCACGGGCCTAGTTGCTCCGCGGCATGTGGGATCTTCCCAGACCAGGGCTCGAACCCGTGTCCCCTGCATTGGCAGGCAGATTCTCAACCACTGCGCCACCAGGGAAGCCTCCCTCCTGATTTTGTAAATAAAGTTTTATTGGAACACAGCCACCCACATTCATTTACATATTGTCTCTGGCTGCTTCTGCACTACAACGGCAGAGTTGAGTCATTGCTACAGAGACCATATGCAGGACCACTTCATAGAATGTGACCTGTACAGTCTCATGAGGCCCTGCACTTAGAAGGGCTCCATGTCACCATCTTGATCATCTGTGTCACAATCTTGAAATTCCTAACAATGTTTTAACAAAATGCTCTGCACTTTCATTTTGCACTGAGGCCCATCAATTATGCAGCGAGTCCTGTCTGTATGACCCACGATGCCTGAAATATTTACTATCTGGTCCTTTACAGAAAAAGTTGGCCAATCCTGGTCTGGAAAATAAGACAGGCACCCAACTCATGACAGATTCAAGGTAGAAAGTGTTGTGTGCCATCTGGAAGGGCAGGTACGGTATGTCGGGAGCTCAGAGGGCAGAGAAGTCCCTCCTAGCTGAGGGACCCAGAAAGCTCCACGGGCTTTTGGTGCCTGCGGCATCAGACTGTGGGTGGGAAGGCAAACGTGCACAGAGTACAAGGTCAGCTCGTGCGCGGCTGTACCAAGAGGGAAGGTCAGCCTTTCTTCTTCCCTGATCAATGCAGTGTCCAAAACCAACATAAATTATTCATCATACAAGAATAAGAACACACTGATTTCTGCCCACCTCCCCTGGCGTTTATTTTGCCGTCGTGGCCACAAGCTGGGTGGTCTCTGCCGCAGGAAAGGCGGCTGCCAGGGCACTGCTTTCATGGACAGATCTGGACAAAGGTTATAACTCAGAAGAGAAAAAAAAACTCGAGAAGATGGGCAGGGAGCAAAGACATTCCAAACTACATGCAGAAAAGTTAGAGTTTCCGCACAAGCAATTGTTTTCAATGTTGGGGCTTTTGCATCTAATGGGATATAAATTTAAAGAAGTGAAACCAGAGCTAGAAAAGCCCAAGCAGTGAGCAGTGGCCCAGGCCCAGCAGGGAATGAGCTTCTTGGTCAATATTTGCTGAACTGACAAATGTATTGTTCTGAACGCATCCCAGACCAGGAAGGGGCAGGACAACAGGATCTAGTGGCCACACCTTCCTCTCTGCACCCAAGTGGCCTAACGTTGGGCCCTTGTGGGACCCGGTGCTCTTAGACACTTTGATGGCCAGAGCGGGGCGGGACCCCACTGGGTGAGCCTCCCCTCTCCCTGTGAGTTCCCGAGTGTGCTGTGTACAGAGGGACAGAGGCAAAGGGGAAACGGGGTCCCCCTTTCCAGCCAACCAAGGGCTGTGCCCCCCACAGAGCTGCCTGGCAGCTGGACAGGAGCACGAGTCTTAGGTCCAGATCTACACGAGGCTTGTGTCCAGGTTGTAGGTTGTATTGCCAGGTTAGGAGAATAGCCGTGGGCTAAAGTATGCGAAGGGCAGGCAAGGAGGCAAGTCCTTCTACCACTTGGGACGTTTTCTCTTATCATGACTGCTGTGTGCATGTCCTGGGGCCACCGCCAGAATAAATAACCACAAATGGGGGCTCAAAACAACAGGAATGTATTGTCTCAGGGTTCTGGAGGCCAGAAGTCCGTAATCAAGGTGTTGACAGGGCCATGCTCCCTCCAGAGTCTCCAGGGGAGGATCCTTCCTGCCTCTTCCAGCTTCTGGGGGCTCCAGGTATCCCAGAGCTCGTGGCTGTGTCTCTCCAGCCTCTGCCTCTGTCATCATGTTGCCTTGTCTTCTTCCCCTGTGTCTGTTCCCTGTGTGTCTCTTATAAGGACACCTGCATTGGATAATCTAGGATGACCTCATCTCGCGATCCTTAATTATATTCTCAAAGACCCTTATTCCAAATAAGGTTATATTCACAGGTCCCAGGAGTTAGGATGTAGACACATCTTTTGGGGGCCACCGTTCGGTCCACTGCACCTGCCCACTGGTAACTGAGGTGCGGCTGGTGACTCTTCCTCTTGGGGATGAAGAGAGAAAGGGCTGAGGACCCTTCCCTCCCCCCCAACCCCCCACCAGCTCTGACATTCGACTACACCTAGTCTTTTTTTTTTTTTTTTTTTGGCTGTGTTGGGTCTTCGCTTCTGTGCGAGGGCTTTCTCTAGTTGCAGCGAGCGGGGGCCACTCTTCATTGCGGTGCGCGGGCCTCTCACTATCACGGCCTCTCCCGTTGCGAAGCACAGGCTCCAGACACGCAGGCTCAGTAGTTGTGGCTCACGGGCCCAGTTGCTCCGCGGCATGTGGGATCTTCCCAGACCAGGGCCCGAACCTGTGTCCCCTGCATTAGCAGGCAGACTCCCAACCACCGCGCCACCAGGGAAGCCCCCTACACCTAGTCTTTGACCTGTTTTCTCTCCCAAAGCCCGGGAGCCCCGTCTCAGGCATGTTTGCCTCCCAGCGTCTAAGGCAGGGATTGGTGCTTTGCTGGCACTCAGTACACACCTACTCAATGAATACGTGAATGAGCGAATGAACGATATGGAAGACTCCTTCCCCCTCCTCCATCACCCTGTATCCCACCATCCTACCTAATAAGCATCCCCTTCACGAGGATGGCTCTCAGAATTCTGCCCTCGGACTTCTGGCTACGTGCCTGGGCATAGCCCCCAGTGCGTCTGTACTCCAGTGTCACTGCGTCTGTACCCCAGCGTCACTGGCCCTCCAGCACTCATGCATGCAGTGCGTGGGCTGCAGAAGGGGCTCGCCAGTGCCTTGCTGGGTAAATCCGTTGAATGGTCGTTTTAAATAATGATGCCTGTGAAAGCACTTTGCTAACCTGGAGGCAGCACACCAAGGGGCCGTGATCCACGGGAGGAGGAAAGATGGGAGAGATGCCCCTGGGATACTCAGGTGGAGCCGTGGGGGGGGTCTTTGGAAATAGGGGTCTGGAGCTGTGGAGAAGGGTAAGAGAGGAAAAAGCACTTGGACTTGGGGTTAATTAACACGTGGGGTGATGGAGACAATGGCTGAGATATGATGGCCCAGAAAGAATGCACAAACTTGGGGGGTAGGAGGGCCAACCCTGGGAACATCCCCATTTGGAAAACAGGCAGGAGATCCGGTGTGTTGGCTGTGGGACCTCAGGAAAGTTACCCAGCCTCTCTGAGCCTCCTTTTGGACTCCTGAAAAGGTTGTTTGAAGACTTGAAATAATAAACCCAAAGCATGTAGTAAAACAGCCGCCAGATAGCACAGCATCACTAGCTCGTGTTTGCTGAGGGCTTCCTGGGCCTGGGCTCTGTGTGAGAAGACAGCTGCATCACCATTTGACACTCACATCAACCCTGGGCTGCACACGGTTACTTCCATTTGCAAATGGGGAAACTGAGGTGCTCAAGAAGCTCGTCTAGGATCACGAGCTCGTTCTGTAGCAGAGTCTTGGGTTCCAACCCAAGGAGGAAGCAGGAAATTGTCCTCATGCTGTAAAAGAAGAGGCAAGTGAGCGTGACGATGGAAACGTGACAGCTGGATGTGGCCAGACGTGAGAGGATTCAGAACCAGGTCCCGTGAAGACTGGCCGGTGCGGGGGGACAGAGCTGCCTCTGAAGGGCAGGACTAGGAAAGACTTGCATGTGTTCCATGTGACCTCAGAAAGCAGAACATAGAAGAGTGGGCAAAAATTATAAAGAAACAGTTGACTAGTGCTGTTTAAATGACCAGAGAGAGAAAGAGCTCTCTAAGCATCTCAGCTCAAGGAGCTCTGTCAGTGGAGACATCCCAGGAGCTTGCGGGTTCAAGCATTGAATAAAGTTCTGAAGTAGGTGGGGTCTCAATCCCCTTACAGCCCAAAGACCCCCACGGAGCCGTATGCTTTGAGCGCCCGATCCCATGTATGGCATTTGGGAGGACAGGATGCTGACCCCTTAAATCACAAGCAACATTTGCATTCACATCACATTTCAAGTTCTCTGTAAAAACTGTGAATTTTTGTGAGTGCCTTGCTGCAGTGGCAAACATGAGAGTGCAAGGAAATTAACGCTTTGAAAGAACCTTGACCCTCCTAACAAAGCAAGGGGTTGCTCCTCACGACAGCATGTACTCTTTTTATTCTTTTAACATCTGGGTTTATGTCATTGATTTTTTTTTTTTTTTTTTTTTTTTTTTTTTTAACAAAGAGCACAGAGGAAGTTTTCAGCCCTTGCCCCACCTGGAAACCCCTCAGGGCTTCATTTTTTTTTATTCTGGTTATTTTTTATTTATTTATTTTTATTTTTGGCTGTGTTGGGTCTTCGTCTCTGTGCGAGGGCTTTCCCCAGTTGCGGCAAGTGGGGGCCACTCTTCATCGCAGTGCGCGGGCCTCCCACTATCGCGGCCTCTCTTGCTGCGGAGCACAGGCTCCAGACGCACAGGCTCAGCAATTGTGGCTCACGGGCCCAGCCGCTCCGCGGCACGTGGGATCCCCCCAGACCAGGGCTCGAACCCGCGTCCCCTGCATTGGCAGGCAGACTCTCAACCACTGCGCCACCAGGGAAGCCCTGTCATTGATTTTTCAGGAGGGCATTTACAAATATAACCCTGAGATTTGAAATTTAAGTTCACACACACCCAGTTATTTAGTCTCGGGGAAACACACATCTAAACGATTCAAAGCACACACGTTTAAGTGATTGTTAACATGGCTGAGATTTGAGCAGATGTTGGAACTATGTAGAAATGGCCACATTTACTGTCATAAAAAAGGTGTGACCTCAGGAGACACTACAACAGCAACATAATAGCAGTGGTCATGGTGTGCAAGCACCATCAAGGCAGGGATCTTTGTCTGGTTTGGTACCTGCTGTATCCTCAGCGTCTAGAACAGAGCCTGGCATTCAGGAGTTCTCAACACAGATTTGTTGAAAGAGCAGTTTCCCTGTTCTTCCTTTTTATATTAGTGGAGAATGCGAAAGGAATTTTTTTATTCTGCAACGTTTCATTTTCAAGAAAAAGGGACACGGAACTCCCCCTGAGGTTCCTGCTTGTTTTCCTGCATAGGTGTTTCATTTCTATTTTTAAAAACTTGCCAACAAACCGGAAGTGATGCGTACACCTGGTTACCTAGATCTTCGCTTCTAAATATCCTTCTCCAATAAAAGGAACCAAGGCTTCTCAGAGAGATGGCTGATTCCAAGGCTGGGGCCAGGAAAGTACACAATGAGACCAGGGCAAGGATGTGCTCTGAGGTGAGGAGAGCATTAAAAAGACACAGGGCAGGACTCATGATGCTGACCATGATGGAGTGAGAGGGATCAGACTTAGCAGTCCCCACTCTGCCTTAAACAACTAGAAATCGAAATAAAATCTATGAAGCATATAACTAAATCACTTTGCTGTACACCTGAAACTAACACAACATTGCAAATCAACTATATTCCAATATAAAATAAAATAAATTTTTTTTTAATCTATGAAGCAGTGGCTTTCAAATTTTGGACAACAGGCGGCTCAAGACTGTGATTCCTCATAAAAGGGAAGCAAAGAAGGTGAACCCATGATAACTGCCCCACCTTCCTTCCTAGAGGTAGTGTTCGGGCTGCCGTGCAGGGAGAGGAGCCCAAACAGCCCAGAAGTCTCACTGAGTTGAGGATACAAAGATCAGAGGCGAAGGGGGCGAAGGCAGTTACAATTTGTGAAGCAGAGAATGGAGAGGAGGATGCAGCAGAGAGAGAGAGAGAAAGCTGCAGAGAGTGCCCTTGAGTCTTTGGCAAGTACTGATCTTCCCAGGCATGAGAAGAAACCACCTGAGGCTGGGGAAAGAACCAACAGAAAGCAGTAAATCAGACACTTCTGAGGACTCACAGATGTCTGGGAATGGCTTGTGTTCCCACCAGCTGAAGTGGGGGCATCCCATAATACATGGGGCATCACACAGCAGGGCATTAGCTGGATTCAAGTCTGCTCTGGACCTGCACTATCAAAGCATAGGAACAAACCTTGAAAGAATTCAACTGATTCTAAGCAACCTCACTTAGTGTTAGAACAGAGTCTAACACTAATTAAAGGAATAAACAGCAAAATCCAGCACCCAACAGCATAAAATCACAATGTCTGGCATCCAATTTAAAAAGTACCAGACAAGTGAAGAAGCAGGAAAATATGACGCATAACTAGGAGAAAAGTCAATTAACAAAAAAGACCCAGAAATGATACAAATGATGGAATTAGAGCATAAGAATGTGAAAACAGCAATTAAAAATATGCTTCATATATTTAAAAAAGTAGAAGGAATCATTAGCAAATGATGAAAACAATGAAAGATATGAAAAAGATCCCAATAGAACTTCTAGATCTGAAGAATACACAGAATGGGATGAACAACAGATAAGGTGTTGCAGAAGAAAAGATCAGTGAGGCTGAAGACGCAGCAATAGAGACACTTCAAAATACAGCCCAGAGGGGAAAAGACTAGGAAAAAATACACAGAACAGCAGTGACTTGTGGGGCAATGTCAAAGTCCAAGAAATGGGGGGGGGGGGGGTGCATACAGAAAAAGTATTTGAAGGAATAATGACCAAGAATGTTCCATCATGAATGAAAACCACAAAACCACAAGCCCATATATCTAAAAAGTTTAGCAAACCCCAAGTAGAAAAAATGTAAAGAAAACACATGAAGGCACATCCTAGTCAAAACTGCTGAAAATAGGTAACAAAGAGAAAATCTTAAAAGAAGACAGAGAAAAAGGACATGTTATATAAAAAGGAACAAAGTTAAGAATTAACAGAATTCTCCTCAAAACATAAGGCTAGTCAGAAGAGAGTGCAGCAGCATTTTTAAAGTATTGAAAGAAACAAATTGGCAACTTACAATTTACACTCAGCAAAAATATATTTCAAATTAAAAATGAAATAAAGACTTTTTCAGAAAAACAAAAGCTGAGAGAATCATTACCAGAAGAACAAGAAATGATAAAGGAAGTTCTTTAGGCAAAAGAAAGGTGATAATGAATGAAGATTGGATCTGCACGCAGGGATGAAGAGCACCATAATTAACAAATAATAACAAATATGTGGATTAACATAAAATGTTTTCTTATTTTTTATCTCCTTGAAAGATAATTGACTGTTATAGCAAAAAAAAAAAAAAAAAGGTATTACTGGGTTTACAATACACATAGGAGTAAAATGTATGATGACATTAGCACAAAGGATGAGAGAGAGAAATGGAAGTATGTTGTTGTAGGGTCTTTAAACTGTATGTGAAGTGGTGAAATATTATTCGAAGGTAGACTATTATAGTTTAAAATGTCTATTGTAAACCTAAGGGCAACCACTTAAAAAGTAAAATAAAACAAAATTATATAACTAGTAATCCAATAGTGGAGATAAATGGAATTATAAAAAATGCTCAATTAATTCAGAAGAAAGCATATATATATATTTGTTATATATAATGATGGTAGATTTATACTACACTTTATTGATAATTACATTAAATATAAAAGGTCTACACTTTCCATTTAAGAGGCAGAGATTATCAATTTGGATAAAAAAATAAGACTTAATTGTGTGTTGTTAACAATAGGAATCGGCTTGAAAGGACTCTTGCTGGCCAAGTCCAGAACAGTTGGACCATCAAAATAAATACTATAGTAACAGATTGTAATTCATTAAATAAACAGAAAGCTATGAGTCCGTAGGGAAAGAGAGAGAGAGAGAGAAAAGGAAGATCTTCCTTACAATTGAATACCAAATTGTAAATATAGAAGTAGCTAAAGCTGCTGCTGACAGTGAATGCTTGATAAAGAATATAACATTTACATAGTCATAAGCTTATCTCTCAACAAATTTCTTCCTGATTACAAAGGAAAAAATAGTGACTGGCCTGTATTCTTAAAAACTTTTAAGATCCAGAATGACAAAGAAAGGCTGGAGAACTCTTCCAGATCAAAAGAGACTAAAGAAAAAAAAGAGAGATAGACTAAAGAGATGCGACAGTGAAATGCAACGCTTGGTCTTTGATTGAATTCTGGATCTGGAGTGGGGCTGTGGGATGCTATTAAAGACATTTTTGGAACAGTGACAAAATTTGAATATACGCTGTGGATTAGATAGCATTGTATCCATGTAAAATGTCCTGATTTTTATCATTGTACTGTGGTTATGTAAGAGAATGTCTTTATTCTTAGGAAATACACGCGGAAGTATTTAGTTACCAACTTACTTTCAAATGGTTCAGGAAAGAAATACTCTGTAGATACATACAGATGGAAATAAAAATAGAAATGGAAGTAGGTAAAGAGAGAATGAGAAAGCAAACGGGGCAGACAGAAATGACTAGTGAATCTTTGTAAAAGGCATTCAGGTATTCCTTGTACCATCCTTGAAACCTCTCTATGTGTTCGAAATTATTCAATATTAAATTTCTTTCCAAAATAAAAAAGATGTTTAAAAATTCAGTGCTTTGGAACTGACTGTTCCTTTTTTGTAAGTAATGGTTCATCCCAAATGTGTTCTGAAAGCAGAATTTTTGGAACTGGCTGGATGTTAAGAAGCTGTGTTCATGTAGAAAGAAAACAAATCTGAAGAATAAGGCTATTTTAGAGCAAAAGGTTCTATCGTCCTCCACTTGGCCCTAAAATTTCATAACTGAGACACGGAAGGCACCAGCAAAAGAATCAACAAACATTCCAGGCCAGGCCACCAGGGCCAAGGTTCAGTCGCTAATGAATTAATGGAGCTTCGAATTCACCCGGATGTGAAGCTGAGCATGATTTACACAACAGATTGTTTTCAATATCTTATGAATGAGATGTGTTAGGGAAGAGCTTTGCTTTCCAGAGCTCTCTCCCCTCCCACTCCCATCCCTGGGAAAAAGCACTTCTGGATAAGCACCCCTGCATCTGAGGACCAAACAGCAGACTGCCTAGCTTCAGATGGAAAGGAGGAGGATTCTGTGTGTGGTACAGAATCTGGACAGATAGGGATCCAAGATGGTGAGGGTTTCATTCACTTGGAACCGGCCTTGGGAGAAAAAGGGATGCTCCTTGTCCCTTCCCCCACAGTCCAGTCTTTTCTTGCTCTGGAATATGTGACATCAACTTAGATGACTGTTCAGAAACTAGGTGCAAGACAGGAGCAGGGAGTTCAGTCCCCAGATCACCGAGATCCGATCTTTGAGTCGGTCTGGGCATCACACAAGCCAACACGGGCCTCACAGGGAAGAGCAAAAAAAAAACTCTGAATGCACAAGAAAGCTGTGACGGATAACCATGAAAAAGAACTGTCTCTGCAGAAAATGCCCAGTGCCCGCCTGTGTTGCAGTGGCAACTTTCTGCCCTTTAAATGCCGTAAAAGCACACATGGTCCCCTGTGGAGCAGTTTCTTTTTATTTATCCAAGCGTTGGGATGCAAAGTGTAAGGGTGACACGCAACAGTAGCTGGTTGTCACCTGACATCCACCCAAGACTCCATCTCCAGGAGCCCTTTAACAATGTGTGAGGCTTGGGAACCTCTAGTCCAGAGAGCTTAGCAAAACTTACCTGGGCAAAGAGCACCAAAAAAAAAAAAAAAAGGCTACAAATATTGCAAAAGCAGCTCTAACATTTGGGAGACACAAACACAACCTGGCTTATTGTGATTTCAAGCTTTTCTAGGAATATGGCAATTTAAGGCAAATGAGACCACCCGGGATCCTGTGAGAACTGGATGATTCCAGGTCCCAGGGTAAGAAAGGACCAAAATGAGCCTGGAGCATCTGATTGTACCAGGCAGCAAACAAAATGTTCAAAGCTGAATGAGTGAGTCAGAAAGAGCATCAAAAAGAATAAGGACATCATGTGGTGTCCTGGATGGAATCCTGGAACAGAAAAAGGATAGTGAGTAAAAACTAAGGAAATCTCAATGGAGTCTGGACTTTATTTAATAACTATGTATCAGTATTGGTTCTTTAAGTGTAACAAATACACCATACTAATATAAGCTGTTAGTAATAGGGGGGGTATATGGGAACTCTCTGTACTATCGCCTCAATTTTTCTGTAAATCTGAAACTATTTTAAAACAAACAAAAAATGTATGGAAAAATAAGAATAATGGCCACAATAGATTGAAAGACATTAAAGGTATATGACTCTGAAAGCTTACATGTGTGAGGCCGAGACTTGATACAGTATGAAGAAGACAGAAAAATAGGCTGAAATTAATTCTTTCTCTGCAGTTGGGGGTGGGGGGGAAAAAAAGACCAAAGAAGGGCTTTCTATTAAGAATAACTTCGTTTACTTTTGGGTCTCTGAAGACCTTCTTCTCAACTGAAAACAGGGAGAAAAGATAACATTTTCGGTACCATTGTTTGAATTAGAACGACCTTTTCTTGTAATACCGCATTTCCGTGCCACTCTTTAAAAGAATTCTGATGATTGCGTATAAAATCATCATCATAAACGAAAGACCCAGAAAAAAAAAAAACACTCCGAAATGAAGAACTCAGCATCTAGTAGGGCAGCACCTAAGTATGAAGATGCAGGATGAGCCTTTTTACCTGAGATACAGTCAAATGAAAGGAAGGGAGAATGGAAATTCCCCTGGAGTCATCAGGATTTTACAAGCACCACATTAACAGGCAGTTTCTGGCTGGTTTGACACTTTTTGAAACAAATTGTATCTTTGTGGAATGAATGTTTTAAATAATAACCTAAGCCAGTTTCCAGCTAGGCTCCAGCTCCCAGTATTATGTTGAAACCTCCCTTGCAAAAGTTACATGGAATCTAGGTAATCCAAATTAAAAATAAAATAACTTTTCCAAATATTTTGGTGAAAATAGAAACTTTCCGTTTTATGAGATATTATTTTTGTCTCCCCTCTGTACTCAAAGTAAAACAAAATATTAAGGCTTAATTCCATTTTATTTCAACTGTTTAACTTTGCCCCTGAACTTTTAGATAAACATTTACCCAATGGATGAACTGGTGGATTTGAATTTTTGAAACATAGTAAACATTTTCCTATTTAATAATCTATCTAGTTTCTATAAACTGTATCAATTTATTAGATGTTTTAGCTTCTTTGAAGGTTGAATAAAGTTTAAGGTTCACCCAGAATATTTTTTTTAAGATGAGTTTATATTCTTCCCCATCTTGCTTCAAAAATGATTATGGAGGCCACCTCTGCTTGTGTTTAATCAAGTTTTTGAGGTTAGGCAATGAGTGAGGAGTGGCTTATTGATTAGATGTAAGATTGAACGTCAGGAACTCCAAAACTTGAAATAAACTTTATCCTTGATTTTCATTCCCTCCCTTCCTCCCTCCCCCCCTCCTTCTCCCCCCCCCTCCCCCCTCTCTCCTTGCCCAGAGTGGGGCACAGGTGGCAGTCACCTTGCCAGCCACAGGTGCTGTGTAGCACACCCCTGGAGGCAGCCAAACTGGCAGTAGTCTCTGCTTATCAGGAAATGACATACCTGGGGGCCTCACCACCGCACCAGAAAGTGGATAGACAGGATTTGAGGTGCTGTGTTTGCCAGCGGAAACAGGTTCTTCTTGAATGTCAAGGGCTATGCCTAGTTTCTTCAGGTTGATTTGTGTGTCCTGTGAACACATGGGCATACGGTTCCCGGATGGGCAGGATATGTTTTCTTCCTGAACCACGACTGTTTTTCACAGGAGTTGCCAACGGCGACAGCCCCTGATTGATTCTGGTGGCTTATGTTGGGAGTTGGCTGCAGCACCTGGAAGGTGAAAATCCAACATCCAAAAAGGTGTCAAAATCCAGCTCAGCAGAGTAAGCTACGGCCTGGCAGGAAGTAAGATCGGGGACGTCAGCTCCTGCTGCCTGCAACTTCCCAGTCACCCAGCCAAGACAGCAGCAGCCTGGGGGCCTCAGTGCCCACCACGCTGGCTTTGCAGTTCCAAGCCCTGACCTTGGCCAGGTTACTTTGCCTCTCTAAGCCTCAGTTTCCTCATCTGTCAAATGGGAATACTAGTCCCTGCCTAGAGATTTTCCCAAAGATGACCAAAACAACAGGTATAAAATGCAATCAATGCCTACCACGTAGTTGTTATTGAATAAATGGTAGCTTGTTCATTCATTCAGCAGGTGGTGCTTTGAGTACTTACTATGTTATGGGCACTGTTACAGGCACTAAGGATGGATTTTATAAATCTTAGTCTTAAATTTAGCTCACTAGACAAATGCTAAAAGGTAGTGGTAGTAATCCAGGAAGTGACCAATAATGGTGATCACCACTTCACATGCATATAGACCATTTGGAAAGCCTCTTTTGAGGAAGAGCTTGTACAGGTTTGTTTTTGTCGTTGTTTGGTTTTGGTTTTGGTTTTAAATTGGGTTGTTTGTCTTTTTTGATTCCTTCATAAGAATTATTTATATATTTTGGATACAAGTCCTTTGAGGTATATATGTATTGCAAACACCTTCTCCTGCTTTATGACTCGCCTTTTGACTCAATGGTATTTTTTGATCAACAGAAGCTCTTCATTTTAAGTCCAATGTATTAATCTTTTCCTTTGTGGTTACTGTTCTCTGTGTCCTGTTTAAGAAATGTTTCTCCATCTCAAGGTCGTGAAGATAGTCTCCTACAGTATCCCTAGAAGCTTTGCTGTATTATTCCTGTATCTGAAATTGGCTTTGTGTATGGTGTGAGGTAGGAGGTCAAGGTTCATCTTTCTCCCTAGGACTGTCCACACCATTCATTGATTTCACACCATTTGTTGAAAAGATGATCCCTTCCTCCCCAGTGGCAATTTTGCAGTAAGTCAAATAACAGTATATGTGTAGGTCTGTCTCTGGACTCTGCTTTGTTCCATTTATCTATTTCTCTATCCCTTTCTCTATCCTTGCACAACACAACACTGTTAAATATTGTAGCTTGAAAAGTCTTCATGTCAGATAAGATAAGTCCTCTACCCTGAACTAAAATTTTCTCTACCATTGTTGGCCTTTTGCATTTCCATATAAATGTCAGTATCAGCTTGTCAATCTGTCAGTCTTCTCTCTCTCTGTCTCCCTCTCTCTCTCTCTCTCTCACACACACACACACCACTTCTGGCATTTTGACTGGGATCACATTGAATCTATAGATCACCTTGGGGAGAATTGACAACATATAATACTATATTGAGTCTTCCAATCCATAAACATAGAATGGATTTCCTGGTTTCCTTTGTTGAAGTCATGCATATTTTTTTGTTTGTTCTCAGCTACTTCACATTTTTAATGCTATTTTTTAATATAAATTTATTTATTTTTGGCTGCGTTGGGCCTTTGTTGCTACGCGCAGGCTTTCTCTAGTTGCAGCGAGCGGGGGCTACTCTTTGTTGCAGTGCGCGGGCCTCTCATTGTGGTGGCTTCTCTTGTTGCAGAGCACAGGCTCTAAGCGCACAGGCTTCAGTAATTGTGGCACGTGGGCTCAGTAGTTGTGGCTCGCGGGCTCTAGAGAGCAGGCTCAGTAGTTGTGGCGCACGGGCTTAGTTGCTCCACAGCATGTGGGATCTTCCCAGACCAGGGCTCGAACCCGTTTCCCCTGCATTGGCAGGCGGATTCTTAACCACTGCACAACCAGACGCCCCCAGATGCTATTTTAAAAGGCATAAGTTTTTCAGATTTTGTTGGTTCCTAGAATACAGAAGAATAATTAACTTTTAAATGTTAATCTTATATTCAATGACCTTGCCTAATTCATTTATTAATTCTAATGATTTATCTGTAGATACTCCTGGGTTTCTCCATTCAGAATTATGTTGTCTGTGGATAATGTCAGTTTTGTTTCTTCCTTTCCAGTCCATAGCTTCGTAGTTATTTTTCTTGCCTTATTGCATTCCTAGAACCTCCAGGGCAACATTGAATAGAAGTGGAGATGGCAGACGTGTTTCAATTCTAACCTTGGGTCGAAGCTTTCAATATTTCACTATTTAGTTGCTATTTGTTGCAGGTTTAGACATTTATCCTTAGTTTGCTAGGAGTATTTATCATAAACAGGTGTTAAATTTTACCAAATGCTTTTTCAGCACCTAGGGAGATGATCACTTGTCTTTTTTTTTACTTTGTTAATTCTTAAATATTACACCAACCTTACATTTCTGAAATACATTCAATTTGGTCATAATATATTACCCTTGTTAATGGAATCTCTTTGTTTAGGGTTTTTGCATATATGTTTAACAGAGAGATTGTGCCTTGTAATGTCCTTTCTTGGTTAAAGTGAATTGAGAAGTAGTCCCTCTTTATTCCTGGAAGAGTTTGTGGCACCTTGGTGTTATTTCTTCCTGAAATATTTAGAAAATTTCACCAGCGGAGCCATATGGACCTAGAATTCTCTTTGTGAAAAGGATTTAAATCAAATTTATTTTATAGATATAGGACTATTGGGGTTATCTCTTCATAGGAAAACTTTAAGAAGTTGTGTTTTTCTGGAATACTGTCCATTTCGTGTAACCTTTCCAATGTATTTGTGTAAAGTTATTCATGATGCCCTCATGCTATCTCTCTATGTCTGTGGGAGCTGTAGTGATATCTGCCTTCTCGTTTCTGTCAGTGATCATGGACTTCCTTTTCTTTATCCCCACCAAGAGGGGCCCTGCTCAGAACACACTTCTACATGTGCCTTGCTCTGTATCTCCTCCTTTTCACCCCTCCCCGTGGGGTGAAATCACTGCCCACCCTGATCCCACACCTACTTCTGATACCATGCTTGGACACTCAGGCTCCAAAGATCCTACCCAAATGGCCCCCAGCCCACTTCCAGAGCCTGCCTGGGCCCCTTCCCTAGACTGCCCTCTCAAAGGCAGAGCATGGGCTTGCTGTGCAGGCCCCTTGGGTGGCTGAGGGCAGCTGTCTGCGGAGTTGTGGTCAGAGCGTGGACGTGCAGGATCCTCATGGTATGAGGTGGTGCCGGAGTGACAAGACTGGGGGAAGGCATCATCTCCCCAACACCCCATCTTCCAGCACAGATCTCTGAGGACTTTGCCACTTCTAGATGTGGACCTTACCTTCTCTGTTGTGCAAAGGTGTATTTCTCAAAGTAGGAGGAGAGAAAATATTTTATTTAATAGTTTGTTAGCTTGATTTATAACTTAAATATTAGATATATGGCATACAGTCTTCTCTTGTTAGGGGCAGGCCTGAGTCTTGATAGAGGTTTATCGATATTAGCAGTCTTTTCAAAGAACTAACTTTTAGTTTTGCTAATTTCTCCATGATGCATTTGTTTTCTAAACCAGTGATGTCTACTCTCATCTTTATTATTTGCTTCCTTCTGCTTTGAGTTTGATGTGCTGGTTGTTCCTAGCTTCTTGATAGGCACACTTAGATCATTGATATCAGCCTTTCTTCTTTTTGATTGCACGTGCTTTTAGGGCTATACAATCTTCAAGCACAGATTTAGCTACATATGATAATATGGTATGGGATATCATATCTTCATTGTATCCAGCTCAAACTATCTTCACATTGTCAAAGTGATTTCTTCTTTGGTCTATAGATTATTCAGAAGAGTATCACTTAATTTCCAAACATTTGGGGATTGTCATTTTGTTATTGGTTTCTGTTTATTTCCACTGTCATCAGAAAATAACAGTTCAGTCCTTCAAAATATGTTAAGATTGGCTTTATGGCCCGACATGGGCCATTGTGGCAAATGGTTTGCATTTGCTTGAAAAGGATCTGTATTCTGTAGTTTTAGTTGATATTTTTGTCTGCAATCCTACCATTCTCTGAAAGTTAAATTTTCACAGTTAAACATACGATTATGATTGAGGATTTATTTTTTATTTTAATTCTGTCAGTTTTTGTTTTATGTACTTTGAGGTAAACATATTTTAGAATTGTTATGTCTTTCTGCTGAACTGATCTAAGACATCGCTTTTTATCTCTAGGAAAATTTCTTACCTGGAAATCTACCTTATTTGATATTAGTATAGCTACACCAACTTTCCTTCTGATTGTGTTTGCATGGTATATATTTCTTCCACCCTTCAACATCTAATCATTCTGGTTCTTTATATTAAAGTGCATCTTCTGTAAATAGTATAGAGTTGAAGTTTTTAAAAAATCTAGTCTGGTTACTTTGCCACTTAATTGGAGGATTTAGCCCATTTATACTTAATGTAATTGTTGACACATATCTGGGTTTACACCCATCATCTACTCTTTGTTTCACATTTGTCCCATTTGGGTTTTGGGGGGTACATTTTTACCTCCTTCTTTTTGATTAATCAAATCTTTTTTTAATTCCGATTTCTATTCTATTGTCTGGTTATACATTCTTTTATTCTTCCTCTGGTGGTTACAATGTATTTTTCAAATACATCCTAGCTTTTTGAGTCTGTCTTATAATAGTGCTTTTACCATTCACTTTTGGACTATGTAGAACCTTAAATGCCTTTCACTTCATTCACCCCCTTACCTTTTGTCTTATTTTTGTCAGGTGTTAATTCTATCTATATTTCAATCCCCACAAGACACTATTATTGCCATTTTAAACAATCAATATTCATCAGATTTTCCCTTTCCCGTGATATTCATTCCTTTCTACCTGCATTAGGGATTATTTCCCTTCTGTCTGAAAAACTCCCTTTAGTATTTCTTGCCAAGCAGACCTGTCAGCAATGAGTTCTTTTAGTTTTCGTTCCTCAGAAGACATCTTTATTCCACCTTCATTGTTTTTTTTTTAAACTTATTTCACAAATCTTTATTTAGTTCAGCTTTTAAGACCCCCCAGAGCAACATTAAATCCAGTCTGTATTCATAGAAAGAAAATACCAATAGTAACATTTTAAGAATATTTTTTCTTTGAGTTTCCATGGCATCATGAGCAAGTTTACTTTTCCATTTAAATCTTTCATATATTTACAGTCCAACTTCATTCTTGAAAAATACTTAGAATATAGAATCTTAAGTTGGCTGTTGTTTTCTTTCAGCAATTTAAATGTGCCATTCTATTGTCTTTGGCTTCCATTGTTTCTGTGGAAGTGTTAGCCATTAACCTTATTATTGATCTTTTGAAAATGGTGTCTTTTTTTCTCTGTCTGCTTTTAAGATCTTTTTTCCTTGTCCTTTGTTTTCACCAGTGTCACTATTATGTGCAGGCATACCTCAGAGATGTTACAGGTTTGATTCCAAACCACTGCAATAAAGTAAATATCACAATAAAGTGAGTCACATGAATTTTTTGGTTTCCCAGTGCATATAAAAATTGTGTTTATACTATACTGTAGTCTTTTAGTGTGAAAGAGTATTATGTCTAAAAAAAACCAATGTACATAATTTTAAAATACTTTACTGCTAAAAATGCTAATCATTATCTGAGCCTTCAGCAAGTCGTAATCTTTTTGCAATAGTACCATCAAAGTCACTGATCACAGATCACCATACCAAATGTAAGAATAACGAAAAAGCTTGAAATGTTGTAAGAATTACTGAGATGTGACACAGAGACACAAAGTGAGCAAAGGCTGTTGGGAAGTGGGGCTGAGAGACTTGCCCAATGCAGCATTGCCCCAAACCTTCAATTTGTAAAAAATGCAATGTATGCAAAGCGTGATAAAGCGAAGCACAATAAAACAAGGTACACTTGTAGCTACATGTGGTTTTCTTTGTATGTCCCCACTTGACGTTGATAGAGCTTCTCACATCCATAATTAAATGTGGCCTGGTATCTGTCAGCAGTTGTGGAAAATTCTTGGTCGAACTCTTTTCAAGTATTGCTTCTGACTCCTTTGCTTATTTGTATTGCTTGATTTTTAATGAGTTGAGCCTGCTTCCTGGCACTTGTGGTAGTGTTTCATTGAATCTTGGACATTGTGTGTGAAAAACGGGGTGGATGTTGTTTGCTTCTTCCAGAGAGGATTTTAGGTTCTTTGGTGGGCAGAATACAGACAGGTCAGCTTGTTTCTATCAGGGTTGGATGTGATTTGAGGCTGGACTTCAAGATTTGGGGAAGGATGGTCTCCTTCGGGAACATAGCCTTTCAGGGTTCTCATCTGAAAGCTGGACAGTTTACCAGGACCCACCCCTTTCTTGGCAGGCCCTGAACTCCAGTTGTTGCTTTCCCAGAATCAAGAGACTGCCCAAATCTCTGATTGCCTTTGTATCCTTTTAGCTATCACTTTCTGCCTTATTTCTCAGCTGCTCAGCCTTGTACATGAGCAGTTTGGGAATAAAGTGAACAGAATGTTGAGCCCGTTTCTCCATGGTTCCCTTCTCTCTGGGGTCTTAGCCTTTGAGTCCTGTCTGCTCAGTTGTCCTCCAATTTCTTCCAATACCTAGGGGTGTTTTTTGGGGGTGTTGTTTTTATCCAGCTTCTACAGTTGTCCTTGGCAGAAAGATTACTCTGACACTCTTGTGACCAGAAGCAGAGCTCCCGTTATGCATCTTACCAGCTGCTACCTCCTGCAGACCCTTTTATGCCTTAGAGGGGTGTACATACAGAGCGTGGCCTTGAGAGTTGGAACTTCTCAGACAACAGCGGAAAAGCATGCTCTTGGGCTCAGGTGGTCAGGGGAGGGTCCCCTACCTCTGTTGCTTCCAATGCATGACCCTGAGTAAGCCACTGGATCTTCTGAGGCCTTAGTTTCCTCATCTGCAAAATGGGTCTAATGACACCTGTGCCGTGTATTTCATAGACTTTGTGTGAGGATTAGTCTTAGGGAATGCAGCCAAGGGTATTTTGAGAAGAGAGATGTGACTTTTATTTTTAATTAAGAAGATGCTGTGAGCCCTGAATACAGGGGCGGAATCAGGACCAGAGCCTTTTGCTGTGTGGAGGTGCCACACCCCTGATAGATATTTACAAACATCTGCAAAGGATTGGTATGTGCTCCAGGAAGCCTTCCCCAGGGGACCCATCTTCCAGAAGACCCTAAAGACACTTGCCCAGTGAGCTGAATCTTGTAAGCCAAGGCAGAACCCTGGGAACAAATGTGCACTGGCGCTGCGGGTTCTGAAGGGACCAGGCTGGAGTGAGGTGGGCAGAGGGTCCAGAAGCCGCCCTCCCTCTGGAGCTTTGTTCAGCATTCGCTCCACGGGGCTTCCGTGGGCTCCATGCCTGTCTCCATAAAGGGTTACTGGTCCCACGGCACCACGGTACCAGTGTGCGTGTCTGTCCCCCCGAGACTAGGTGGGTCCCAAACTTAGCTGCCCTCTGAGCCCCTGGGAGCAGTTGAAAATCTCAGATTGTGAAGCCCGACACAAACATTAGTCAAGACACTGAACTTCCCTGGGGTAGAAACTGCCATAGGCCCAAGCGTGCCTGGTACTCTATGTTTGTTGTGGGGGGGCGGGGAGGGGAAGGTGGAGAGCAAGTGGGGAGGGGCCAGGAGCATTCAGCCCCTCGAATCCCAGCAAGATCCACCCTGGTCTGCTGACCAGTGGCCTGGCAGCATGAGCACGCATTTTAGCTGAGCGATTCCCGCCTTTTTTTTTTTTTTTAATAAATTTTTTTTTTTTAATTTATTTTTGGCTGCATTGGGTCTTTGTTGCTGTGCGCGGACTTTCTTTAGTTGTGGCGAGCGGAGGCTACTCTTAGTTGTGCTGCGTGGTCTTCTCATTGCGGTGGCTTCTCTTGTTGCGGAGCGTGGGCTCTAGGCACTCGGGCTTCAGTAGTTGTGGCACGCGGGCTCCGTAGTTGTGGCTCGCGGGCTGTAGAGCACAGGCTCAGTAGCTGTGGCACACAGGCTTAGTTGCTCCGCAGCATGTGGGATCTTCCCGGACCAGGGCTCGAACCCGTGTCCCCCACATTGGCAGGTGGATTCTTAACCACTGTGCCACCAGGGAAGCCCCCCACTTTCTTAAAGATAAGATTAAATTTACGCTAATGCAAGTCTTACCACACCACCTGGCATTAGTACCCTTTCCTGAGAAGCCAAGCCCTCCCCAAGTGTCTCACCCACTGTTTTTTTGGTGTCTCATTACATGTGATGATGAAAATCAGGCCTTCCGTACCCCACCCACTTTGGGCTTCACAACCCCGTTGGTTCTGGAGAAACATGACCTGGTCATAGCAAATCTTTTTTTCCCCCTCTTTTGGTAACTTTTTTTTTAGAGAGAGAGGTTATTTATTTTAATTAATTTTTATTGGAGTACAGTTGCTTTACAATATTGTGTTAGTTTCTACTGTACAGCAAAGTGAATCAGCTATACATATACATATATCCCGTCTTTTTTGGATTTCCTTCCCGAGTAGAGTTCCCTGTGCTATACAGTAGGTTCTCATTAGTTATCTATTTTATACATAGTATCAATAGTGTATATATGTCAATCCCAATCTCCCAATTCATCCCATTCCCCCTTCCCCCCCGATACCTATACATCTGTTCTCTACGTCTGTGTCTCTACTTCTGCTTTGCAAATAAGTTCATCTGTATCATTTTTCTAGATTCCACATATAAGCAATATTATATGATATTTGGGTAAATTTTTGATGAATCAAAGTCAAGCCACCACCAATAACTATATTCAATATGACACGGGCGGGGGGAGGTCCTGACTCTGACCTTGGGGCTTCCCCGTCCCTCTTCTCTGAGATGCAGGTCTTTACGTTTCCAGGGAATCTTGCTCTCCCTTTATTTCCCTCATTCTCCTGTTTAGTTCTTTTTTCTTCCCCTCTTTTCTTCGTTCCTCTTTCTTCTGTACTAGAAGTCTTCACGCTTTGGAAGCGGACTGGCGCGTACAGGTGGGGGGCACTTTCCCAGCTCACAGAGGCTGTTCCCGCAATGGGTATGTGGCAGATTTATGGCTTGTTGAGGGAAGGAGGCTTATGAAATGCCAGGCAGAGCCCTTCCTGCTCCCGAGATCATGCTGGGGTGGTTGGACCCCCAGCCTGCAGGGTAGATCGGGGCCAGGGTAGGGGTCTCACAGCCTGTGCCCGAGGAGCAGAAGCATGGCCACCTCTCGGGCACCATCCGTCCATCTGTCTGTCCATCTGTCCATCTGTCGAGAAGAGCACCACGTGTCTCCTTCACCCCCGCCCCCCAGGGCTGGTTCTCCGGCCTCAGCCCCGCAGACAAGAAGGAACACTTCTCCAAGGCCAGATGATTATCTGAGAAACAGGTTTCTCCGTCCCCCATGCGCCCTTTGTTGTGGGCTTCACAATTTTTTCTCCTTTGTTCTTGGTTCTGTTTCTGCTCTGGAGAGATTTTTCAGCTGGAAGCCTTGGACTGAAGTGAGCTTTAAAATTGCCCCCAGGGATCAGACAGATGCTGGCCCCTCCCTGGTTGTGCTGGCCTCCAAAGTCAAGTCAGTGGGCAGTGAAGGACTGGGTCAGTCCAGGCCAGACCAACAGGAAATAATGGTTTTCCCTGCCCCCCTTCTCCCAAACCTCTTCCTTCTCCCCTTTCCCTTTGCCGTGGGAAGTTTTTTCCCTCTCTCCACTTCCCCCATCCCCAGATGTCCGTGGACCTGATGCTCATTGCCCTGTTCACCTATTAAAAGTACGTGGGAGAAAAAAGTCATTTACACCTTAGTATAAATTAGATCAGTAGTTTGCCTGTTCTCATGAGATTTGCTGTCTCAGTCAATGAAGAGCTTAGGGCCACAATATAGACATTTGGGGCAGTTCCAGGAGAACAGGAGTTAAGGATGGAGGGGCATGCGACCCAGGAGGGCCTCTGCAGAGCCCTGCACTCACACACCGAGCTGCCAACACTGAGTCCTCACTTAGCTTGCATCTGTCCATGTTCCAGAACAAAGGATTTTGAAAATATACGGTTGAGAGTGATTCGTGGCATTACCGGGGACAGGCAGTAGAGAAAACTGTGGCTGCTTGTCCGAGCAAGGAGGAGATACAGGGAGCTTTGTTGCACGGCTGACTCTAAATTTTGGATGTTGTTCTCGTGATGGGGTAGTTCTGCAGGTGGCCCAAGCCTGGAAGCAGAGCTGGCTTTTCAGAGCAGGTTCCCTCAGAGCTGCCCCAGGGGCAGTCAGCTGCCCTCAGAGGCAGTGAAACCTCCATCACAGGGCTTGAGATCTCCTGGGTTCAGCCGTCATCAGAGGAGGCCTTGCCCATTGTCGAGGGGTGGTGCCAGATTAGAGGCTCTGGGGTCCTTGGCTAAAATGCACATCCTGGGTCCCCACACTCTGCCAAACCCTGGCACCACCCTTCCATCTGCTGAGCCAAAGAGCTCGGACCGCACCCCTCTTCTCCTGCGCTCCTCCCCCACCCAGAGGGGCCGAGGCCCTGCAGCCCGACCACCCTACCTCTGCCCTGACCAGGTCCGCCACCAGCCTCAGCAGCCTCCATGCTCATGCCCCTCACTCAACGCTCATCCCAGCTCAGGGCCCCGCCTGGCTGCAGCCTCCACCTGGAATGTTCCTCCCCGGACTGTCCAGGGCCGGGTCCTCTCATGCTGCTGGGTCCTGCACCAGAGCCTCCCTAGTTTGTCCAAGGTCACCCTGCAGGCACGCAGGTCCCTGGAGGGAAGAAGCCTACGCCATGTTGACAGATAAGTCAACACTTTCAAGTGTCCTCTGGGACAATCCCTTCCACGAGCGTTTGTGAGCACGTACTGTGTGTCAGGGCCGAAGCACGTGACACCTCCCTCTCGTTGGGGATTCGGTGTGCGTGGATGTGCAGAGGCAGGCTGACCTTGGCCTTCACCTGGTAATGGCACAGCAGAGGCGTCTGCTGTCCCGTGGAATTTTAATTACTTGCAGGTGCAGGGATGCAGCCAGCCCGTCATCGTGACGTTCCACTCCGCCGTGGATGCTGGATGAAGGGGTCCCCGAGGCACAGCCTCACTGCGGTCCAGAGGGAGGAGGCGCCCACACCCCCCAGACCAGCTCAGCCTGGGTTGGTCCCTTCTCCTGCCCCCCTCAACTCCCCCCCTGCAGGGGAGACCTTGCTCTTGAAAAGGAAGCACCAGCGCACATCCTTAGAAATCCTTTTATTTGCATAGAAACAGAGTCTGGTTGTCAAATCCTTTCCAAGGTCTCTCTCTCCTGAGTGGCTATGAATGTCCCTTTCACGGAGAGGCCACTGTGGCCGCCCATGAAAAATCACCCACCCCACTCTCTGGGGGCGTCCCCCTCCCCTCTCCCCTGCGCCGGCAGCCTTGTAACTTCACGGGGACAGGGCGACAGCACTACTGGGGAAGCTATCTGATGGATGAATCGGCAGTCCCTCGCCCTTCCCCACTGCCCTCCCCTCCAGACAGTACCGTCTCCCCTACCAGACCCCTGGCGCCCTCGCCTGCAGGCCTTTCCCCTGCCTGGAGCAGCTGTCCCCTCCTCTTCATCCTCCTGGCTCCCGGTCACCCTTGAGGGCTCGGCTGAGAACCACTCGCTCTGGAGAACCTTCCAGGAGCTTCCGTGATCTTTCTTTCTCGGGCCTCTCCCTGGGTTTTCTGACTTTCCCCGGCAATGTGAGCGCCGTGCGGGCAGGTCTGTCTTTCTGTTTGTGTCTGGGGCTCACAGCTCTGTGGTTGTACACAGTCGGACCTTAGTGAACATGCTGATTGCCCAGTGGAGGGAGAGGAACCCAGCTGCCTGGAGAGCCCAGCCCTGCTCCCTCCCTCCTGCAGCTCAGAGGTCTGATGACGGCTGGTCACTGGGCTCCTGTGGCGGTTGGACCAGTGGCCCCAGGACTCTCCCCAGCGGCCCGAAAATGTTAAGACATTAGCTCCGCCCTCCGGGCTCCTGGGAGAACCCGTTAGTGAAGATTCCGCACCTCCTTTGGCCAAGAGGCAGCTCAAGGGTTGGTTGAGTCAGATTAAAATCGTCCCCTCGTAACAGTGCTTGCTCTGCGTGGTGCTGGAGTCCGCAGACACTGGCGAAGCACACGTTATTCACTCATTCGTGCTTCCGATTAATATTGGGATGGCCAAAAAGTTCATTCGGGTTTTTCCGAAATGTATGGAAAAACACGAACGCACTTTTTGGCCAGCCTAATATTTTTGCAACCTGCTGTGTGCTTTGCTAGGTGCTGAGAACACAGCCGAGAAAGGCGATACCTGAGCGGGAACCCCAGGGAGAAAGTTAACTCCTGTGAAGCCATTAACAAGTGTCTGGCCATGGAGAGGGGATCCCGGCCCTCATTCAAGGAAAAACAGTCCCCTGCTGGGGTCCCCAAAGTCAACAGGCCGTGATGGGAGAAGGAAGGGTCCCTGCCCCCCGGCCCCTCCCTTGTCAGCTGCTCCCAAATGTCACTGGCGCCGCAGAGGCCCGTCCAGAACCACGCCGGGGTCGCAGCCGACAGCGATGTGCCCGCGTGCTTCCTCAGGCTGGAGGGCCGGGCTGGTTCGGTCCCCCCCCCCCATAACAAGGCATCCTCCCCTACACGCTTTGCCCTACGAGACGATTGACATGCCTCTGCTCACACGGGCCAGGATCCACCTCAGGGCACCATGCTTCTCCCTTGCTCTCCTTCTCCAGGAAGGAACTGGGGACACCGACATCCTCCCTGACAAAGGACAGGATGCTCTTTCTCTTCCGGAAGGAGCCGGGAGTGAGTTCTACAGGGAGGTGAGGGGTCTGGGGCTGAGGTCAGAGGTCAGCCTCTTGCCAAATGGGGCGGAAAGCAGGAAGGGGGGGGTGGTTACGAAGATCTCAAGGCGCTTGCCCTGAGAATCGAGTTGTAGACTAAAACATGAATTAATTAAAAATTTCTCCTCCAAGGGACTCTCTTGCCACGTAGGGGTGGATGGAAGGGGCAGGGAAAAAAAAAAAAAAAAAAAGAAGACATTGGGTTTTCCAGAAAGCCTGATTTCAGATGTAATAATTCTCACACAAGAAGCAGGGAAGGTGACTCAGGCACTGCTTTGGGAAGTGATGGTGTCAGGTGCAGGCGTGCGGGCACCACAAAGGGGGCGGCCCTGGGCCCTCCAACATCTGCAGGATCACAGATTGTGGAGGATCTGGGCCGTGGTCGTGGTGAGCTTCTGGGGAGATTCCAGGACCACAAATTGTATAAGCGTGAGGGAGACGGTCATATACTTTGGGCCCATTTTTAACCCTTTAGGGATCAGGTGGTGTGTGTGTGTGTGTGTGTGTGTGTGTGTGTGTGTGTGTGTGTACTTACTAACTCTACAGGACACGCACTTTGGGGTTTTGTCTCCATAAGCAAAGGGATGGAAGGGGCTGAGTTAATTCCTTGTGGGTTATTAATGCCTTCTCAAAGTCAGACGCCGTTCTAGCTCACAGAGTCTCCTCTCTCTCTCACCCTCTCCCCTCCTCCCAACATTTTACCTCTTAAGAGAAAATGCTTTGGGGCCCAAACTCACTGAATCGTTGGCTCAATTCTGTACCTTTGTCTTCGTCTCGGTGGCTTACTTCTGGTGTCATTTTCAGGCACGGAAATCTGGAGTCACTGAATGAATCATGACAAAATAGCCTGGAGCTGACATTCTAGCCAAGGGAGGGGGTGGGGCGGACAAGAAACGAGACAATGAAGGGAATTATGCAGTGGATGAGGGGTGGGGTGAAATCTGCAGAGATGGACAGGGTGTTGGGGGGGAGGTAACAAGAGAGTGAGTGGATGAGTGAATGAATGAATGAATGTGAGAGTGAATGAATAAGTAAATGAATGAATGAATGAGTGAATGACTGAGTGGGTAAATCATGGGTGAGTGAATGAATGATGGGTGAGTGAATGAATGAATGACTGTGTGAGTGAATGAATAAGTGAATGAATGACTGAGTGGGTAAATCATGGGTGAGTGAATGAATGACCCCCACCACCACCCCAGGCAGTGCTATCAGAAGAGCCTGGGGCCAAGAGTCCTCCAGGCAGGCAGCTGGGTAAGATGCCCCACCCCATGCACTGGGCTGGCGTCTCAGACAGCATCCGCTCCTGTGCTCCATGGTGGGGCAGACAGCCCACGTTTGCTGAACCTAACACTTAGCATGGGGACCCTTGGAAGATGCCCTCAGGTGGACCAGGTGGCCACCCTCTGGGTCTCCAAATAGAGAGCTCTCTCACCTCCTCCACTCAAAAGCCGCTGTGACCAGCTGTGTAATCATATAAGCTTTGTAATTAAAGACTAAACTTTGTCAAAATATTTTAGGAACGTGTCTCCGATTGGCCCTAAGCAAAGGTGGTTTTCTCTAAATTGGTGCTGTACAGATAAAAATCCGATAAACTGGCCATTTTCCCTCAAACAGTAAAAAGGGTACCATGTAACCCTGCAGGTTATATGGTATGTCAGAGTTTTTAATAATAGTTTCCCTTTTCCTGGTGATAAAACTAATTTGGGTTCAATGCAGAAATCTTAAAAGACACAGAGAAATGTAAAGCAGAAAATAAATGCCATCCGATATAGTTTTCCTAGATAATAAGAAAAGGCTTTGTAGCTAACCTGTTCAGTACCTCACCCCTGACCAAAGGCAGATCTGATCCTTGAAACAGGGCTTGTCTGAATTAAGATGTGCTGTGTACGTATAAAATACACATTAGATTTCAAATTGTTATAGGGCAAAAAGAATGTCAACTAGCTCATCGATAATTTTTTTATTGCTCACGTGTTGAAAAGATAACATTTTCTAGAATAAGCTACATAAAATACTTTATCAATTTCCCTTGATGATTTTTTTTCTTGTAATGTGGCTATTTCAGCATCGCAAATTACCAGTGGCTCACATCACGTTCCTATTGGACAGGGCTGTTCCGTAGGGCCCAAGAACCCACTCCTTTAGTACACCAGAAAGTTCCATCGGAGGATGAGGTCCAGGGTCCCAAACCTGGAGGAGGCCTGTGGTTCTGACCCGCAGCACCGGGGCAGGGAGAGCCAGTGCCTTGTTGGTGAGACTTCTGGTTCATCAGCTCACTCACGCCTCCCGAAAACTTTGGGTCATTGCTTTGGGCTGGGTGTCCAGCCAGGCAGGCCCCAGAACACAGGATGCAGTGAGCTTGTACCCGAGAGAAGCTTGCAGCCCAGCAGCTTGGCTGCAGGACGGAGACCCAGGACCTAGCAGAGGCCTGACACAAAACAGAAGCTCTGCACTGAATCATACACACCTGAAGGCACAACCACATGAACAGCAAGGTTTCCAGGGAAAGGCCATTCGTGGCCTCACAAAAAACCCAGAAGATCTTTTATTCCAGCCCTGGGGTCTCACAGGAAAGCATCAGGGTCTTCCCATAAAGATACCTAAGCCTGGTCCTCTGTCCAAGGATTTCTGGTTTTGCTTGATCTTTGGGGAAGCTGTGTGAGGTCACACAGAGTGGTCCAAGAGGATCAGCTCTGGAGGGAGACCCAGGTCACCGACCTAGGCTGTGACGTCAGGGTCCAGGCTCCCGCGAGATGGGTCTTTAGGGAAATTAAGGGTTGTGTGTGGCCACTGACCCCAGGACAGCAATAATGCACATGTGATGCACTCCAAAACACACGCATGCGTGCATGGGGAGGATGCAGGCGGTTGGGCTGTGCAGGTGAGAGCGGTTGCTCCTGTTCACACGTTTCAAGGGCGTGGGCCGAGCTCCATCCCAGCTCCGCAGCCTGGGGGCCTCACGCCACCTTCAGCCTGGAGCTCCTGGCTCTTATCTCTCAGAAGCTCTGTGATCTGGAAGGCTCTGCCTGGTGTGGTGTGAGCCCAGACGAAGGCGATCTGTGCGTGGGACTTGGAAATCCTTTGTTCTCTTGGGGAGTGCTGATGAAAGGGAATAGCTACTACTCAGAGCAAGGCAGGCTGAAGCTCTGCTATTCTTTCAAGACCCAAGAAGGAGCGTTAGACCCCTGGGCAGGGCTTTCATTTTGAGAAGCGGTCAGTCAGCACGCTGTGACCGGAGTCTCCACACTCTGCTGGGCAGGGTGGTCCAGAGACCGGCTCGGCTGAATCCTGCATCCCATCCCCGGTGGGCAGGATTTCTGGTGCCCAAGTGTCTGTCATCATGGGAATTAATATCATGATTCCTGTAGGGTCGCTGGGGAGGAGGGAGCAGCCACTGGAGACTCAGTCTGGACTTCCCCCAAGACCTCCAAAGAAAGGACCTTGGCCGGGGGTGGAGGGGTGACATCTGTGTGAATCCACTTGCAAATGGTTGTAATCACTATAAGAATTCGAGTTAATATTGGTAGAGAGCTTAGCACGGTGCTGGCTTGTAGTAAGCACTGCCCCACTGCTTGTTAAATAAATAAACATAAACAGGGAAATCTATATTGTGCCAAAGATGGGACGGGGGTGGGGCGGGTTAAGAGTGGAGAAATAAAGTAGGAGACGTGAGGAAGACGGAGCAGAAATGGGCCTGAGTGCCTGGATGGAGCCAGCAGAACAGAGATGAGTAATGCCAACTGACTCAGGCCAGAAGGGCTTCCAGGAGGAGGTGACGGGCTGGGTTCTAACTTACCCTGGGCATGTTTTGAGAGTTCCTAGGAATTCTCAGAAGGCGGGCCTTGGGTTAACAAAACACATAAAACATCTGAAAACCCTCTGATGGAAACAACACCCATGGAGTCTGTGTGGGTGGGGGAAGTCCCCCAGACAGAGCTGCATGCTTTGGCTACATTCCACAACTCTGGGCTGGCAGTTTCCGTGCCCAAGGAGTCTCCCATCCAGCTGCAGCTTGCAAGCTTCTGCTCAGAGGTCTGATATCATTCGAAGGAAGGAAATGACAGGGGTCCCGTCTCCCACCCACCGTATCTCAGTTACACATTCCCCAGGCACATCTTCCCCGGGCATAATTACACCCTGAGTCACTTTTAGCATGTTAGGTCATATACCTGTGGGGTGTTCGTTTCTTTCCTACAGGGATTGCCCACCAGATACTCGAAGGGGGCGCAGGGCCAGCGGGGGATGGGTGGCCATTGGCGCTCATAATAGCCCTGAGTCATGAGCTGCTCACTTCTTCCACACTCCTCTCCCCACCCAGGCTGCCCGTGAGTCAACGGCATTTATTTAGCACCTCTGAGTGCAGAGATCTGTCCTGGGAAGAAGGCTGCCCCGTGCAGGGGTGGCCAGAACGAGGGACAGAGCAGCCTGGTGTGCCCTGGGCTGTGCCAGCCCCTCCACCAACTGAGAGCAGCCCTGGGGGGGCATCTGTGTATTTTGTAAAAACAAATCATAACTCCCACCTCGTGTATATCTAATAAAAAGCCAAGTACCTCTCCAGGCCTCCATTCCCATCAGAGAAATGGGGGCGGTAAGATCAGCCTCCTGGGTCCTCCTTGCAGCCTGGGAATAGGGTTCTCCACAGGGAGGGGTTTTGCCCCCAGGGGGCACCTGACAATATCTGGTGATGTGTTTGGTTGTCACACTGGGAGGGAGATGGTGCTGCTGGCATCTAGTGGGAGGAAGTCAGGGGTGCTGCTGAGGATGTCACAGGGCGCAGGGCGGCCCCAGGACAAATGACCATCCAGCGCCAGATGTCGACAGAGCCAAGGTGAGGAGCCCCGCCGGAGAGCGCCATATCAGAGAGACCTTTGCGGGAAAAATCCCTGCCCCGGGCTCACTATGGCCTCATTCCACTCGCTGTGCAAAGCTTGATTTGCTCTCCTGGGGAGGCTCAGACCGGTGCCACTGAGCAGGAAGAATGCGAGACGTTCTCTCTTTCTCGTGCACAGTTCTTTCTTTCTCCTGCACAATGCCAAGGAGATGAAACTGACGTTGCAAAGAAAACACCACTGGAAAGGGCCCCCTCCTGAGCCACTTACAAAGGAGGCATTCACCCGGTAGCATGCTCGGCCTCCTCTCCTGCGTCCCTTGTCACTCTGTGCTTGCACTCCTGGTGACTATTAAAATGTCAGCAGAGATGAAAGTGCCTAATGGTGGGTGACATCACAATGACACGAAAAGGCAACACGGTGGCAGAAAAGGGTGAGCCGTGAGGCCCAGAACTTCCCATAATAAAAGGTACCACTTAAACTAATGAGACGGGTTTTTACTAATTCATGAGCGGGGAATTAATCCTGCTGGTGAAATCAGTCCCTTTGGATCTTTAACGGTGAGAATCACTGAGTCAAAAAGAAGAAAATGCAAAATTAATGAAACAGTTTATCTAGAGGATCTGTTTATAAGCAATTAGCGATTCAGAGTAGAGACAGAATCCCAACATGATGGCCCGTGAGACAGTGTAAGGCAGGGAACCCAGGAGGTGAAATCATCACCAGAACAAAAGGGACCCTTTAAAGTCCTTCTAACTTAAGAGATACCTCAGCTAGAAGCATCCCATTCCTCCTTCCTGATTTGGTGGGAATGTTTTTACTACTTGTTGGTCCCTGGAATCCCAAGACCCAAGAACCCCCACCCCCACCCCCCGGCCCAGGCCATAAGTGGCCCGGGGACGGAACTGATCCCAGCTGGCCCATGCTTGCACCTGATCTGTGCAGAGGCCACCCTGCATTTCCCCTCCCCTTGATGAAGCATTTCTACACCGTCCACCTCAGAAGCTTAGGGGAGGGGGCGAGAGGAAGCAGATGCAGGGAGCGGGGCAAAGCAAGGAAATCGACTGCATGTGGCAAAGAAAGTGATGCTTTACAGGCAAGCAGATGTCTTAAACCTGGCTAAGGCATGAATCACAGAAACAAGTGGAGAAACACAGCTTTTGGGGCAAAGCCAGAGGGGGCGCTGTCTCCGGAGGAGGTGGGGAGCTGCCAAGCCTGAAAGACTGTCCCCCACCCTGCAGCCCCCAGAAGGGCTCAGGCACAAAGCCCCCAGGCCCTCCCAGGGTCAGCAGTCAAGTGTCACCAGCCAAACATTTGGAAATGCCAACGTACCTAGAATTGAGGAATTACATCTTTCCTCTTTTCTTCACAGATTATATCTCGTAGACTTCCACAAGACCCTTTGCCACATGAAAATAAATTTAGAAAGATGGTACATTAGGGTTACACAATCTTGGTTGTTTACCAACACGGATAAGAGAATGAAGTTACATAATCTTCTGTGTGTGTGTGTGTGTGTATGTGAGAGAGAGAGAGAGAGAGAGAGAGAGAGAGAGAGAGAGAGATTCTTCCCAGCCCTGAAAACTTGAACTTTTAGGGGCAAGGTCTCCCTGGCGTGGCAGAAACTGTGGAGGACTGTTTCCGGCCTTGGGCAGCCTAGCACACTTCTCCAAACCTACTCTAGCTGTCCAAGGTGCAGATAAAGAGTCCTTTAGGGCCACTCAGCTCCCATTGGCAAGGCCAGCCCAAGGATGGAGTAACCTTCCTGCGTTTCTCCAAGTTCAAGAAATTCATGAACTTGAGCCTAAATGGGGGAGGGAAGAAGGTCGACAATGACAAGATGATAGTTTGTAGTAACAGTGGTGGCCACTGCCCAGCCTCCCCTGTGCCCGGCACTGAGCTGCAGCTTCACACACACTAGATGCTCACGGGAGAAGACGGAGTCTCTGTGAGGCTTAAGGAGCCTCGTCCAAGGTCACAGGGCTGGAAAGTGCCAGAGCGGGAACCCAACCCCATCCCATCTCCCCCACCCCGTCCTGTCTGATCCCAGAATGCATTCTTGAAACCACAGCAGGCTGATGACATCATGGCCTTAGAAGGCAACTTTATAATCATTCTTTAGAATCATTTCTGTAGGCCCTGAATGTTCCTCCGTGGCCATTTGACAAGCAATTATTGAGCATCAACTGTATGAACCCACTGTAAAATGAGGTGGAGTAAAGAAAGTGCTGTAGTCAAGGTACAGGCAGGTTCTTGGGCCTGAGTGATTGGGTGAGGAGCAGTCCAGGATGACTTCTTGGAGGAGGTGGCATTTGGCACACACACTTTGAGGATCTAATGGCATGCAGAGGGACAGAAAAACGGGAGACTTCATTACCACTGGGCAGGGTTGCTAGTGTGGCCCCCGAGGGCTAAACCTCAGCATGGTTGCCCCCAGAGACCTGCATCCCCCTCCTGCAGGGATGGAGGTTTAAAAATGTCCTGAGTGCCAACTGTGTGCCCGAGCCCTGCTAGTCCTGGGATGAGACCATCCAAGTCACCGTCCCTCCCTCAGGGAGGCAGCAGAGCATCATGAAGGAGTGCAGGCAACTCTGCATGAGCTCCCCACCCCCCCCACCCCCCCACCCCCCGCCCACACTTCCTTGGCCTCCGAAGTCCCCAGCCCCCTCTGCAAAAGGAGGACCAGGGTGTGGGGTTAAATGAGATGAACTGTGTCCCAGACTCTGCTCGTGCCTAGGCACAGAGAACTAAACATTCCATAAATGGGGGCTGCGGGCAACCTTAGGGGGCTCCGGGGAGCTGGAGCGGGCATGCAGAAAGCAGGGGAGGCTCCCCCGAGGAGGTGAGAGCTGAGTGACGGCCGGCCGGAGTCAGCCAGCGGGTGGAGCGGGAAGGGGCAGGGAGAGCATTCCTGACTTCAGTCTCAGAAGCGTGTCTCCCCTGCAAGGTGACCCGCAACTGAACTGCGAGGAGCAGAGACTTTTCTGCAAGGTAGGGGCTACTGGACCTTTCCTCCCTGACGTGAAATCCGGGCCACCAAGGGGCGCTTTCCCCGGATAAAAATAAAACTTGGAGGGGCCCGCAGGAATGGAATACTTTCTTCCTGTGTTTAAATTTCTACGGAAAATCTGACCCGCGTGGCCGCCGCCCCGGCCATAAGCGGGCGCACAGCGCGGATTATCTTTCTTGGAGGCAAAGGAAGCCGGCCGGCGTGTGGGCCCCGCGGGACCGGCAGGGTGGGCGCTCCCGCACCGCAGCGCGCGGGGCCGGGGCCGGGGCCGGGCGGCGCGGGCGGCGCGGGCGGCGGGCGGAGCGGGAGGCCCGGCCCCCCGCGAGCCAGCGCGCAGCGAACGCCGCCTGTCCGCTTGCAGAGGCCGCCGGGGCCGTGGATGGGGAGGGCGCGCCGCCCGGCGGTCCTGGCGCACAGGCGGCCGCGATGAGGGTCAACGAGAAGTACTCGACGCTCCCGGCCGCGGACCGCAGCGTCCACATCATCAACATCTGCGCCATCGAGGACATCGGCTACCTGCCGTCCGAGGGCACGGTGAGTGCGGGCGGTCGCGATCCGGCGGGAGGGCCGCGCACCTGCGCCGCGCCCCGGACGGGCGCGACTGGTGGGGGGCGGGGCGCGTCAGGTCCGCGGGGCTCGGGGCGCGTGGGGGGGCGGCCACCGGCCCCATATCCCAGCCCGCAGCCGCTTCGCCCGAGCGGGCCGCTGGGGCCCCGGGTGGGATAGCCGCCTCGCCCCGGGAGGGTGGCAGCCTCCAGGCCCCCCGCGCCGCCACCCTCCGGGGACCGACCTGTACGGGGCGCGGAGTCCCCGGGGCGGCGCGGGGTCCGGCACGGGAGCTCCGCACACCCCGGGCAGCAGGCGGGCGCCGGTCGCTCGAGACTGACTTTCCGCGCTGGTCCCGGTCCCCAGCCCGGCGCTCGCGCCCGACCTGGATGGTAGCCGGGCCGCGTGGGCCAGCGCCTGGCCGACCACGTGGTTGGGTCCCCTGGCTGGGGTCCCCGGTACCCCCACCACTCTCTCTGGGGCGGAACCCAGCGGTCGTAAGGATCCCCGGAGGGCAGAATTCGCCCAAGTGGGTTTTGGCTTAACGCTGGAACGAAGTTTGCCTGAAGGGGGAAGGGCTGAGACCAGCGCCCTCAGCCGGGGAGCCCCGCTGCCGCTAGTTCCGGGGCCACAGAATAGACTCCCCTTTCTCCCCGGTGCCCACACAGCCACTGCCAAAGCCCCTCCCCAGGAGATGCGGAGGCCCCAGCCCCGTGTTTCCCTCTGACCAAGCCCAGGATTGCCCTAGACTGCCTCTCTAGCCTCGGCCGGAGTCCGGCCAGGTATCCAGGGCGGTGCCTGCGGGGTGCGGTCCGGGAAAGGCAGAGACCCTCCGGCCTTGCACCCCCTGGGGTCGTGACTGGGCTCCTGTGGGCTTTGGGGGTGTCCTCTACAGCTGGGCTTGCGCAGAAATGCTGGCAATGTTAGGGACCAGTGTTGGTGGTGACCTTGAAAGTTTAGGGTCATCATTTCAGCGCACACTGTGTGCCTGCTGCGTGCCAGGCCCTGTGGGATCCTGGACACCACCAGAGCGAACGAGCCGGGGAACCCCGCCCAGCTGGGGCTTAAGGAGCAGTGGTGGAAGTTACCCAAGACAGCGACAAGGGACGCTTCCAGAGCGATGGGCCAGCCGCTGTGTGTTAACTCCTTTCACTCTCTCAGTAACCGTATGGGGTAGGTGCTGTTACCACAGATGAAGAAACTGAGGCCAGGAGGGGGCAGATGACTGTCCCATGTCACCCACCAGCTGGGAGGAGAGCTAGGAAGGGCCAAGACACAGAGGCAGGTGACCACGGACAGCCTGTTGGAGGGATGAGCATTCTGAAGGAGAAGGGGCCAGTTATACCCATAATGGGGTGGGGTGGGGCCTTTCACACTAGGAAATCACATATTTGAAGACCCAGAGGTGGGAATGAGGGGGACACCAGTTAGGAGGCATGAGGTAGGGGTGGCAGCTAAGGAAATAGAGAGAAACAGACATTCCAAAGTAGACCAGATTCACCTTGAGAATGAACAGGCTGTGAAATTAAAAATGGAGCCCTTGACAAATGGCCCCTGGGCTCTGGAATTTTAGTTCAGGCACCCATTGTCTATCCCAATCCAGAAATTCTCGGCTCCCCCAAACTCTGGTGAGGGCCACAAAGTCTGCAAAGAGGCAGCTCGGCTCTTATTTCAAGCTTTTCACAGCCCAGAAGCAAGCAGACAAGCCCAGAGGAGACTAGTGACTTATTTTGCACACAACTCTTAACGGTGGGGAGGCTTCAGGTATGACGGGCTTGGAGGGCTGTGAATCAGGAGCACGTGGGCGCAGGAAGGAGGGCTGAGCAGCGTCCCACCAGAGAAATGGCCACAGACAGGCTGGAAGCAGTGGCTTTAGGAGCTGGGGGCCTGTCCGTGCAGGGCAGGCAGTGTGCCAGGGAGAGCCTCCGAGGGCATCCCCGGCACAGCTCAAGCCAGTAATTGTTGCTCAGTCATTACTTTGAGTCGCCCAGCGAAGGTGGCTCTGTGCAGGCAAAAAGGCCAGAGGGCGGGGACTGCATTTCAGAAAGTTCCCAGCCCTTCCCAAACATGCATCGCATACTTGGGGTGTCAACGTCATTTAAATCGGCCATCAGAATACACCCCTCTCAGGCAGGCTGCGGTTTCCAGCCCCTGTCTCTGTGCCTCTCCTCCCTCTGTCATTCCCAAGTTCAAGGGTAAAAGTCATTTCATTGTTTCTGTAAAAAGATGTGTAAGTGATGACTCAAAAGCTAGAGCCCAGGTTGGGTGCAGTTTCATCAAACTTAATTTCATTAAGTTTTCTTTATGTTAATCTTTGAGTGTTTCTACTTTCTTCCTTCAAACTGACGGCTGTCAGTGGCCCGGGATCTGTGTCCCAACAAGCCCAGACACCCCAGGGACAGGCACCCGATGCTGGCATCTGCCTGCCTTCAAGATAAGAGCATCCTCTTTATCTGCTGTTGGCGATGATCTGTTGATAGATCACGGAATTCGCCCAGTAATCATAAATTGATATGCAGTGTGAGTGATTTAATCTAAATTTTTTTGGAATAAAAGTGTTTAAGAGTGATGTTCCCTTCGGAGTTGCAATTCAAAGAGTCCCAAAATGGAAAGAAAGTTTGCAGGTCACCGATTTCATTTTCCCCATGAAATGGAAAAAGTGAATACAGTAGATTCCCTTAGAATGATCGTTGAGACTCTCCCTGACTTGGGCTATTTCACCCAAATGTGTGAATTCCGTTCCTGGAGCTCCAAACTCCAGGTAAGAAGCCAAATTAAAGAACGCACTGGATCCTGGATATTGAGAACAGACTTGTGGTTGCCCAGGGGGAGGGGTTTGGGGAGGGATGGAGTGGGAGGCTGGGGTTAGCAGATCTAAGCTATTATATAGAGGATGGATAAAAAACAGGGTCCTACCGTATAGCACGGGGAACTATATTCAATATCCTATGATAAACCATAATGGAAAAGAATATTTTTAAAAAGAATGTATATATATACATATATATATATATCTGAATCACTTTGCTGTACAGCAGAAATTAACACAACATTGTAAATCAACTATACGTCAATAAAAAATAAATAAAAATAAATAAATAAATAAAAAGAAAGAATGCACTGGGTCCCAGTCTAGCGACCAAGGTGTGGATACAGGGCTCCGTTCTCCTCTTCTGCCCTTTTCTAAGAGTCTGGGGAGGAAGTTTGCAGAGACAGGTAGACTGCCCTCTCGCTGTTTGTGGTATTTGGGTCAGGGCACACCTGCTGTGAAGGGGACTTTTGGCCCCTGACCTCTTCCCACGTAACCTCAGACAGCCATCTTTCTACCTTCCTTGGGACAGCTCGGGGGTTCATCTTCAAAATACGTTCAGTTCTCCCATCACACTTGGTCCTCACGAGAATCCTGTGACCTAAGTTGAGGAGATGTTTTTGTCCCCATCTCGCAGATGGAAAAACTGAGGCTCGGAGCTGGGGGGTGTGGTGTTTAAGCTCTGGTCTGGCTGGGTCTAAGCTTCGATGTCCTTGATCTGGTGGCCCCTACCAGTAGCAGAGTGCAAACCCCACACCTCTGTCATTCATTCCCCCATGCATGCCTTCATTCCAGAACCGTGCGTTCGGTGCCGAGCATTAAAAAGATGAATGAGAAATCCCTCGCCCTTAGCAAAAGTGCACCAAGAGGTCACTGTCCCTTTCTTAAGGATACAGAAGGGATATTCTGAAACTTTCCCAAGCCTTTGAATTGGGAAGTCAGGCATTCAGTCTAACCCATATCGCTCCCACTGCAAGTTAGATCTTTGCCTTTTTGTCCTGTCCTGCACAAGAAAAGCAACCACTCTGGCTCCATGGAAGGGCCCCATAAGGTCACATGGCCACCCTGACAGCCTCTGTGGCCACCCTTACAGCCTCCTCGCTGTGCATCTACCTCCCCAGCTCCCTCTGAGCCCCGCTCAGAATTGCTCTCCAAACCCTGCGGGCCTACCAGCCTGTGTTGAATGTACTAGGAAGAGAGCCCATACTTTCTGTTTGAAGACTGCGCGCCCCTTACACTTATTCGGGTAGGATCATCCCCAATTTTTAAAACCAAGATGCAGACAGACAAAGCAACTTGCCCAGGATCACACAACAAATTAGTGACAGGGCCAGGTCTTGGGGGAGGATCTGGGACTCTCACAGCAGCGCTTGGTTCTGCCTCTTGCTGGACCTGCTCCCTTTTCCGCTGCCACCATCTTTAACTTGTGGTCCACTTCGACCATGAGATTATTTTTTCCTGTCCTCCCCTAGTTCTTTACTTATGCCATGTTTCAGTTCCCAATTAGAGCAAATTTCTGTTGAGGGTTCACCGTATCCCAGGCCCTGTTGTAAACCCTTTACATATATTAACATGTTTAATCCTTCCAACCACCCTTTGAGGGAAGTCATATTAGTTGAGGGAGGTCTGTTTATTCCCTCTGGCCCTCATCTTACAAAGAGAAGTCCAGAGGGACAAAGATATTAAGCTACGTGCCTAGGGGTAACACAGCTAGAAGTGGCAGAGCTGGTCTTCAGATGAAAGCAAAGGACACCCATTCTTGTCTGGCCTCCATGCTACCACTCCCCCCAATGGCAGGAGATGTTTAGGGGATGTTTATGTGCTCCCCAGACTGTCAGACTCTGAGGGTCCTCGATCAGGCCCCAGTGGATGGATGGGCGTTCAGTTTTGAACCTGGTAACATTTTCTTGTCTTGTGTTGGTGGGGAATTCTCTCCTTACGTTAATTTCCCTGCTCTCTGACTTGATGGGGGTCACTCTGAATTTCCTTCCCATTCACTAAGGACTCATTGGTCCACTTTGCTCAGTACCAGCCATTATTCCAGCCAACCAGGAGCATTTCTGGGACCCACACCAGGTGCTGAGCCCGCTGTGTGTGCAGCAGGTCCTGGAGGGAAGTGCGTTAGGGGCAGTTCCTGGCCCAGCCCCCGGCGTCCTGCCAGCCTGCTGAGGGGCCCCCGTGAGTTAAGAGCTTATGTATGGACGGCTCCGAGGCAGTCCCAGGACATGAGATCTGGAGAGGTCAGGGACCTCAGGTCACAGAGGACAGGGGGTGTGTCAGTGCTGGGGCAGCTGGGGAGAACTACGAAGGACAGAGGAGGGAGGGAAGGCGTGCAGCTGGGGAGCACAGCACGTGCAAAGGCAGGGAGGAGGGGGTGCGATGCCCTGGCTCTGGTGTGTGCCGGGGTGCGGGGTGGGAGGGGAAGCTGGCGAGGTGGTGCAGGCAGGAGACGAGGATGACCTCTCCGGCCCTCGGGAGCGGCACACGGCCCCTGGCTCAGCTCAGAAGATCCGCGTTCCCCGTTTGGAAAATAGGGATGAGCCCCTTGTAGCGACGCTGAGAGTCTGGAGTGCCCAGGATGCTGGCAGCAGGCGGTGTGCCCTGCCCGCCCAGAGCCCGCGTGTCCACCTGGCTCTGACCACCTCCCATGCTCTTGCCCTGCCCGTCAGCAGCAGCGTTATTCCCCAGCGCTAGCCAGCGTCTTCCACGTTCCCCCCCAGGCAGCCTTCGGGTCTGGCTTTTCTGCCCACTCTCCTGCGAGGAGAGGCACCACCTTTAGCGGCCAGCTCCCCGTGACGCTGCATTTCTCTGCCCTTCCTGATATAATCCAGGAGAATGAGCACCTGCCTTCACACCGGGATGGAGGGCAGGGAGGCGGGACGGGCCCGGGACGCCTGTCCCAGGGGTTAGAGGGAGAGTCCGCCCAGCCCAGACGTTCTTTTACTCAGTCCTCCTGGCCGCCAGTGGGGGCGGCTTCTATTATCCACCCACTTTACAGAGGCAGAAACCGAGGCCCGGAGAGGGTAGAGTATCCCCCCAGGACTCGTAGCTGGAGAGGGACCATGCCTGGACTTACCTGAGGCCTCTCGCTGCCCACAGCTCCCCTCCACCCTGACCTGACCTGTGGTTCCAGGAGCAGTGAGGGTGGAACTGCAGCTCAGCTGAGCGGCTACACTCACCCTAACAGTGTCCAGTGGGGCAGGCCATTGGGGATCAGCCGGGGAGCAAGGGCCCGATCGCTTCACCCGCGTGAGCCCCAACTTCCTCCGGGTCAAGTAGCCCTGATTATAGTGGCCCTCACGCGGGGACTCCGTGAAAGGATGTGCCCCATGCTGAGAAATAGTGTCACCCCAAGTCCCTGTTCCTGTTGAGGAGGGGCGCCCTGGGTGTGCAGACAGGATTGCAGGCTGGGCTCAGGCTGCCTGCGTTGTCACCTCGGGTGCCCCTCACCCCACCGGGCCTCAGTTTCCCCTGACAAATTGAGATAAACAACTCTTTCCCGCCTCTCCTGCAACATGACCCACCAAAGACGCTGGGGTGGCCCATGGTCTCTATCCTGGGCTGGTGGGGGCTGGGCCTCCCTCCTCCCACCCAGGCCCCCAGCTCTCCCAGCACCAGCCGCCCGCCTGGGTGTGGACCTGGCTCCTTAGCCCTGGTGCAGCTCCGAAGACTCTGAATGGTGCAGAGTTGCTCATGTGACCTCTTCCCAGCATGATTTTATTTATTTTCTCTTATTTCCTAAGACCAGCTTGCAGCAGAACCTAATACCCTCAGTAACCAGCCGAGTCCCACGGGGATGCTGGAGATCCGGGTGTGGCTTTAGCAGAAGCCATGAACCGCGGCACCTGGACTTTGAATCCTCCACCCCAGGCGGGCTCCCGTCTCCTTGGCCCCCTGGAGTCCTTCAGGCAGATAAGGATAAGGAAACCAAGGCAGGACTGTATGTGCAGCGACCCACCCTGAATCCCGTCACTACCGGCCACCGCCCTCCCTCCCCCACCTCGCTCTGGCCCCTGAGACCACCCCCCCAGACAAACTGCGGTCTGGGAGTTGACTTGGGAGAGTCCAGACTAACACAGTGGTTGCCTGGCCCCGACCACACAGCTAATCAGTGGCAGAGCCGGGCCAGGCGAGGGCCGGTACAGTCCCGCAGCCACCCTGACACGACGTTGCCACGCCTGCTGGCCGTCAGAGGTTGCGATGTGCAGAACCTGAGCTCAGCTCCGCTCTGCCTGGGACCCTGTGGGCCTGTGCGAAGAGCGCCCCCCCAGGGGGTTGGCCATGCAGATTTCACATCGCATTCCAGCCGCCTGGTCCCTCCCGGGCAACCTGAGCTCGCTGGGGAGAGGCGGGGGGCCTTTGCGTGTAAGCACCCAGCCTGGCATCTTCATGTGCCGTGAGCAGCGACGTCTATTGAATGTCAGCTCCTTGAAGGCAGGGCCTTCTGCAGTGTTCTCAGCCATCTGGGCCCCTAGCGATCACACGGCATGAGTGGAAAGAGTTGGGGTGGGGGGCAGGTGGGTGGCCAGGTGTCTTGGAGACGCGCTCCCCTCCGAAGGCCCATCCCTGAGCCCTTGACGGCGAGTGGCTTTCTTCTTCTCGCCCCGCAGCTGCTGAATTCCTTGTCCGTGGACCCCGACGCCGAGTGCAAGTATGGCCTGTACTTCAGGGACGGCGCGCGCAAGGCGGACTACGTCCTGGTGTACCATCACAAGAGGGCCTCGGGCAGCAGGACCCTGGCCAGGAGGGTCCAGCACAGCGACGCCGGCCTGGCCACCCGCAGCGCCCGGCAGGACCGGCCCCTGCCCGGGAAGGCGGGCCCCGTGGGTGCGGGCGAGCCCGAGCCCCCGCTGGACTACCACGAGGATGGCAAGCGCTTCCGCCGGGAGGAGTACGAGGGCAACCTGGCGGAGGCCGGCCTGGAGCTGGAGCGGGACGAGGACGTAACTATCCCCTCCTCCCGGGCGGGCGGCCGGGCGGGCGGGAAGGGCCTTCTCCCGTCACCTGCTCTTAGAAAAGCGCCGAGGCCAGCGCCCTTCTGCGCGAGTGTGGGGAGCCCGAGCCAACGGCCTCCCCACATCTGCCCCGGGGAGGGGCTGGCCTTCTCGGCAGTGACCTCCGGGGTCAAGGCATTTCCTGCTCTGGTCAGTTCCTCCCCTGGGAAGATGGGCAGATGACCGTTTCACGGGCGGAGGACGAAGGTCTCCTAGGAGTCTCCCTGGCGCTTGACCTTGGCTTCTCGGGCCTCGGTTTCTCAATCTGTCAAAGGGGGAGGTTGGCCTGGCTGATCCCCGGGGGCCCCCCGGCGCACTGAAATCTGTGACCGTAACACTGGTTTCCAGAGCTTCTCTCCTTGGCAAAGCCTGAGGGTCTTTCTAAGGGAAGTTTTCTGGGGAGAGCAAAAGGTCGGCCGCCTGGCCGGCTGGCTGCCCCGGTGGCAGAAGGCACGGCAGTGCACGGAGAGTTGACCTTGGCAGCCCTGGGGACAGCGGGGCGGCCCCCTCAACTTCTCAGCGGGTTTGCTGATGCTCCCCTGACAACTCCTTAACGTCTCTGTGCACGGTGGGGTGGGGAGCATTTCTCCCATGAACAGCGGGAGTCAGTTCTCTAGCCCGCAGGAGCTGTCGCTGTGCAGATTAACCAAGAATCAGCCAATGTCTCTACAACACGTTAGGAGCAGAAAAAGTAGTCAGCAGGTTGACTTAGGGACCCATGAGTACATCGTGAATGTTTAAAATAGAAGTTGGTCTTAGTTGGCTATTTTCATCAATGAGAACCACCGCGTCCTTAAATAGTGAAGGCCTTGGGTCTGGTGGTGAGGAGACTTTCGGGGGTACCTAGACTAGACAGCTACAATAGCGGAGCCGGTATGAATGCTGTTTCACAAGATGATGTTACTTCCCCTGAAAGCAACCAGATATGCTCAGCGGGCCTCATTCTACCTTGACCTGGTTGGTGGTAGAGGCGTCTTGCTCTCAACGGGGACCACCCCTCTGGGTGAGGCTTTGGCTGCCGGCAGGTGTTGGTGAGTTCTGGCTGTAGGGTTGGTTCAAGCTGGAGTTGCGAGGGCGCGAGGGACCTTAAAACACTTTGATGATCAGGAAGCAAAGGTTGGATCCTGACCGGGTGACAGAGAGCCTGTCTCTCTGACTTTGAGGGCCGCAGCTGCAGACAGGCCTGTGCTGGTCCTTTGGAGGTTTCTGTCTCACTTTGTCTTAGACCTGAGCTGAGGCCGCTCGGGAGAGAGAATAGTCATTCACGCTGACTTTTCCCAGTCCCGCCTGGCCAGCCCCACGGCCTTTTGTCGAAACAATACTGCTACGATACAGGCTTGACTTCAGAGTGTCCTTTATAACTGGAGGAACAAATGGCCTTCGTTGGAGGCAGGGGAGGCTGGAGGGAGGCTGGTGGCAGAGGCCTCTCCTGGGAGCTGTGATCTTGGGCACAGTGTTACGCGTGCCTTTTTGTTCACCGAGAGATTTACTCTCTCTCACTTTCCTGACTACAGCTCTGAAATCTCATGTTTGAAAGGACATCCCCGCCCCCTGGGTCTGGTAATTCACTCTCCCTCTCCGGGCCAGATCCCAGACCTGTCCTTTGCAAGACTTATTAAGCCTCCCCATCTGTCAAACAGAGATAACAATCGTGTTTATGTCACTGGATTGTCATAAAGTACTTAACTCAGAGTCTGGCAGTCGGGGAATTCTCATTGGCTGATGTGAATATTCAATCATATATTTTTGCTCATATGGAAATGGAATGGCCGTGCTCATGAAGGACAGAGGAAAGAATCTTTCCAAGTCCAATTGAATACTACACCACACATATCTTTTTAAAAGCTCCATGACTTTGAAATAAATAGCAAACATAAAGACATTGATTACGGCCCCCAAAAAAGATTGAATTGTCCCAATAAGTGATGAGGATTCTGCACCCAATTCCAACACGTACGGATTGTTTTCCCCACGCCACCCAGCACTTCTCCGACACCAGCTGGGTGTCCTACAACTTAACTCAATTTGGACACCACCCATCTGGAGGTAGCGTCAGACCCCAAGGTTAAGGGCTCTACAAGGCCACCCACCCCCCACCAGCCATCACTTGCAAGCCCAAGTTGTCACCTGTGCTCTGACCCACTGGCTACAGTTCAGAGGTTCTAAGGACTTTGGGTTCTATTAATTTGCTAGAGCAACACACAGAACTCAGAGAACCTTGTTACTTACTAGATCACGGGTTTATTATAAAAGGAAATAACTCAGGAACAGCCAGATGGAAGAGATGCACAGGGCAAGGTGTGAGGGAAGGGCGTGGAGCTCCCATGCTTTCTGAGCACCATTCTCCCCAAATCTGCACGTGTTCACCAACCCAGAAGCTCTCCAGACCCTGTCCTTTTGAGTTTTTATAGAGGATTCATTACACAGGCACGATTGATTAGATCACTGGCCATTGGCGATTGATTCAACCTGCAGCCCTTCTCACCTGCCCAGACATCCGGGCAGGGACCAGAAGTTCCAACCCTTTAACTACGTGGTTGGTTCCCCTGGCAACCAGTCCCCATCCTTTGGAAAGGAGGTTCTTTCCAAAAAGTCACCTCATTCACCTAACAAGAGACACCGTTATTGCTCTCCCCACTTAGGAAATTCCTAGAGTTTTAGGAACTCTGTGCCAGGACCGGGGGACAAAGACTGAAAATCTATTTCTTATTACAAATCACAAGGTCACAGTGACCCAAAATTTCATTGATAATTTAGCTCTAGAGCTTAAAAAGCTTTTTCAGAAGTTGATTGGGTCTTTTTTTTTTTTTTTTAACATCTTTATTGGAGTATAATTGCTTTACAGTGTTGTGTTAGTTTCTGCTGTATAGCAAAGTGAATTAGCTATACATATACATATATCCCCATATCTCCTCCCTCTTGCGTCTCCCTCCCACCCTCCCTATCCCACCCCTCTAGGTGGTCACAAAGCACCGAGCTGATCTCCTTGTACTATGCAGCTGCTTCCCACTAGCTATCCATTTTACATTTGGTAATGTAGATATGTCAATGCTACTCTCTCACTTTGTCCCAGCTTACCCTTCCCCCTCCCCATGTCCTCAAGTCCATTCTCTACATCTGTGTCTTTATTCCTGTCCTGCCCTTAGGTTCATTAGAACCTTTTTTTTTTTTCTTAGATTCCATATATATGTGTTAGCATATGGTATTTGTTTTTCTCTTTCTGACTTACTTCACTCTGTATGACAGACTCTAGGTCCATCCACCTCACTACAAATAACTCAATTTTGTTTCTTTTTATGGCTGAGTAATATTCCATTGTATATATGTGCCATATCTTACTTATCCATTCAACTGTCAATGGACACTTGTCGCTTCCATGTCCTGGTTATTGTAAATAGTACTGTAATGAACATTGTGGTACGTGACTCTTTTTGAATTATGGTTTTCTCAGGGTATATGCCCAGTAGTGGGATTGCTGGGTCATATGGTAGCTCTATTTTTAGATTTTTAAGGAACCTCCATACTGTTCTCCATAGTGACTGTATCAATTTACATTCCCACGAACAGTGCAAGAGGGTTCCCTTTTCTCCACACGCTCTCCAGCATTTATTGTCTGTAAATTTTTTGATCATGGCCATTCTGACCGGTGTGAGGTAGTTTTTTTGTTTGTTTGTTTGTTCTTTTTATTAATTTATTTATTTTGGCTGTGTTGGGTCTTCGTTTCTGTGCAAGGGCTTTCTCTAGTTGCGGCAAGCGGGGGCCACTCTTCATCGCAGTGCGCGGGCCTCTCTGTATCGTGGTCTCTCGTTGTGGAGCACAGGCTCCAGATGCGCAGGCTCAGTAGTTGTGGCTCACGGGCCTAGTTGCTCCGCGGCATGTGGGATCTTCCCAGGACAGGGCTCGAACCCGTGTCCCCTGCATTAGAAGGCAGATTCTCAACCACTGCGCCACCAGGGAAGCCCGTGAGGTAGTTTTGATTTGCATTTCTCTAGTGATTAGTGATGTTGAGCATCCTTTCATGTGTTTGTTGGCAAACTGTATATCTTCTTTGGATAAATGTCTATTTAGGTCTGCTGCCCATTTTTGGATTGGATTGTTTGTTTTTTTGATATTGAGCTGCGTGAGCTGCTTGTATATTTTGGAGATTAATCCTTTGTCAGTTGCTTCATTTGCAGATATTTTCTCCCATTCTGAGGGTTGTCTTTTTGTCTTTTTTATGGTTTCCTTTGCTGTGCAAAAGCCTTTAAGTTTCATTAGGTCCCATTTGTTTATTTTTGGTTTTATTTCCATTTCTCTAGGAAGTGGGTCAAAAAGGATCTTGTTGTGATTTATGTCAGAGTGTTCTGCCTGTTTTCCTCTAAGAATTTCATAGTGTCTGGCCTTACATTTAGGTCTTTAGTCCATTTTGAGTTTATTTTTGTGTACGGTGCTAGGAAGTGTTCTAATTTCATTCTTTTACATGTAGCTGTGCAGTTTTCCCAGCACTACTTATTGAAGAGGCTGTCTTTTCTCCATTGTATACTCTTGCCTCCTTTATCAAAGGTAAGGTGACCATAGGTGTGTGGGTTTATCTCTGGGCTTTCTATCCTGTTCCATTGATCTATATTTCTGTTTTTGCGCCAGTACCATACTGTCCTGATTACTGTAGCTTTGTAGTATAGTCTGAAGTCCAGGAGCCTGATTCCTCCAGCTCTGTTTTTCTTTCTCAAGATTGCTTTGGCTATTCAGGGTCTTTTGTGTTTCCATACAAATTGTGCAATTTTTTGTTCTAGTTCTGTGAAAAATGCCATTGGTAGTTTGATAGGGATTGCATTGAATCTGTAGATTGCTTTGGGTAGTATGGTCATTTTCACAATGTTGATTCTTCCAATCCAAGAACATAATATATCTCTCCATCTGTTTGTATCATCTTTAATTTCTTTCATCAGTGTCTTATAGTTTTCTGCATACAGGTCTTCTGTCTCACTAGGTAGGTTTATTCCTAGGTATTTTATTCTTTTTGTTACAATGGTAAATGGGAGTGTTTCCTTAACTTCTCTTTCAGATTTTTCATCATTAGTGTATAAGAATGCAAGTGATTTCTGTGCATTAATTTTGTATCCTACTACTCTGCCAAATTCATTGATTAGCTCTAGTAGTTTTCTGGTAGCACCTTTAGGATTCTCTATGTATAGTGTCATGTCATCTGCAAACAGTGACACTTTTACTTCTTCTTTTCTGATTTGGATTCCTTTTATTTCTTTTTCTTCTCTGATTGCTGTGGCTAAAACTTCCAAAACTATGTTGAATAATAGTGGTGAGATTGGGCAACCTTGTCTTGTTCCTGATCTTAGAGGAAATGGTTTCAGTTTTTCAGATTTGGTCTTTTTTTTTTTTTTTTAACATCTTTATTGGAGTATAATTGCTTTACAATGGTGTGGTAGTTTCTGCTTTATAACAAAGTGAATCAGTTATACATATACATATGTTCCCATATCTCTTCCCTCTTGCGTCTCCCTCCCTCCCACCCTCCCTATCCCACACCCCTAGGTGGTCAGAGAGCACTGAGCTGATCTCCCTGTGCTATGCGGCTGCTTCCCACTAGCTATCTATTTTACATTTGGTAGTGTATATATGTCCATGCCACTCTCTCACTTTGTCACAGCTTACCCTTCCTCCTCCCCATATCCTCAAGTCCATTCTCTAGTAGGTCTGTGTCTTTATTCCCATCTTGCCCCTAGGTTCTTCATGCAGATTGGGTCTTTTTTAAATGAAAATATTACTGTGGCATAAACTAGACAGTTCAAGGTTTCAAAGCAGCTGGAGTTGAGTGTGACCATCTTCCTGCTGTAGTCTTTCAGATCATAACCGAGTTTCCCATGGGCCCCTGCAATCCCAGGCTTCCCTCTGAGGTGAGCTAGGCCCCGAGGCTGTTGAAAGGACCTTCGTTCGCTGCAGCCTGTTGCTTTCACCTGCTCACCTGAGACCAGAATCTATTCAGGGGCCGGCCGGCCGGGTGCGTGCAGTCTGCGGGGTGTATACGGTCCCCTGCCAGTGAGATTAGCAGAGAGATGCCCGGCTCATGACTCATTCCCGGGGTGTGCTCTGATTACAAGGAGTGAAAGGGTTTGCAGTTTGGGGAACAAGATAGCCTCAGAGAGAGAGCCCAGTCGCACAATCTTACCCACTTCGAAGCAAAATTTAGGGACTTACGTGCACTTTCCTGGGGAGAAAAAAATCCGTGGAATCCATCAGATACTCAAACAATGACGCCCAAAAGATGAAGAATCGTTGCTTTAAAGCGGGATTTCTCAGCCTCGGCACTGCTGGCACTCAGTATGTTGCAGCATCCCTAAATGCAACCAAAAATGTCCCCAGACATCGCCAATATCCCCGGGAGCCAACATTGAGAGCCTGCTTTAAAGGCTGGATGGGGGTGGAGGGGTGGGTGTGGAGGGCAAAAGGAAAGTGAGAGCGAGAGAAATGGGGGGGGGCAGATAAATAAGGCCTCCTGAGCACCTGGCAACCCCTCCTCAACTCTCTGCTAGCCCGGCTGTGACCAGGCAGCACATGGAGGTCACCAGCAGCACAGAGGTGTGTGACCTGCCTTTGCTCCCCCAGGGGCCAGCGGGTGTGTGAGACTGAGCCGCTCCTGGGCAGCGTGGGCCACGAGCCCCACACGGATGGGGCCCCTGTGTGCCGTGCGAGCCTTTCTCCCGAGTCAGGAGGTTTACTGTTGTGAAGACATCCCGTGATGACCAGTGGAAGACCGGCCTGGCTGAGGGCACGGTGGGGGGCGGTTCTTAGGGACACAGAATGGTGAGTGTCCTGGGGCTGCCGGAACCAATGACCACAAACTTGGGGGGGGGGGGGGCTTAAAACAACACAAGTTGATTCCCTCCCAGTTCTGGAGGCCAGAAGTCCAAAGTCAAGGTGTCAGCAGGGCCACGCTCCCTCCCAAGGCTCTAGGGGAGCATTCCTCTCGCCTCTTCCAGCTTCTGGGGGCTCCACGTGTTCCTGGGCTTGTGGCCGCATCCCTCCAACCTGTGCCTCGTCTTCACGTGGCCTCCTCCTCTGTATGTCTCTCCTCTTCTCATAAGGACACCAGTCATTCTGCTTAAGGCCCATCCTAATCCAGTATAACCTTATCTTAACTTGATTACATCTGCAAAGACCCCATTTCCGAATAAGGTCCCATTCACAGATACGGGGAGTTAGGGTGTGGACGTCTCTTTTGGGGGGTACCATTCACCGCGCTATAGAGCTGAGACTCTGCACAGGGGTGTTAGCCCAGGAGTGGGGTGGCTCGTGCAGGACCCCTAGAGGTACGGCAGTGGGTGGGGGAGGCATGGCTCGTGGCTGGAGGGCAGAGCAGGGCAGGTGGTCTGCGGGGACAAAGCCTTGGCCTGGCTGTCTCGGTGCAGGGCCCGGGATGTGCACGGGAACCCTGTGGGGTCCTGCCGAGACGCAGGCTCTGACTCAGCAGGTCTGCGTGGGCCCTGCACTGCGCTTCTAACCTGCTCCCAGGGCATACGACGCGGCCGACCCTGGACCATACTTGGAGGTGTGAGGAACGTGCAAGCCTGTTCCCCATGAGCCATCAGAAACATCCCAGGGAAGGGGCCCCCAACATCCACGCAAGCCCCTGATCCACCATTCAGTGCCCCAGAGGTAGCCCCAGACAGAGACCCCCGTACTGGGTACACTGGGCCAAGAACCGTGGAGAGGGAAGTGATGGGTCTGGAAGAAATGTGCTCATAACCCTCATTATAGGATGGATAGAGGTTGAGCCTGGCCAACAGGCTCTAACCATAGGTTCCCCACTGCTCCCACCCTCCCCCGGGCACTGCAGGCTCAGGGGAACCCAATGTGAACACTGCTTCCCTGCAAGAGAGGGGCCCTGGGTGTCAAGTTAGGGTCTGGCGCCTGATCCAGAGGAAGGCCCCCAAAGTCGGTTTCACACATGAGGGTCCAAGAGGGGTGTCCTGTCAGAGACCCCCTGGGACAACACACGTGATAGGAAATGAGGGAGGAAAAGGTCGTGGAGACAGGCGGCCCAGGCCTTCCTTCTCAAGGAGACCCTCCTCCCACCCCACCCCCCCCACGGCAGTGGGGTCAGCGTCCAGGGTTCCCAGTAAACGGACAAGAGCAGCTTGTGGCCAACACATTTCCTTGCAACTGAAATCCATCAGCATTTTTCAAGTCCAGCCTCAAAGCTGGGACATTATTTATGTCCACTGGCCATTGCCAAGAAGGCCACACACTAAAATGCCGGCTGTGTGCTGGGGGTGACCGAGGCCCACACTGCCCTGAAGTTGAACTTGACCCCGGCTTTGGCAGAATTGTTAAGGCCGCGGACACGCGAACCCTGTAAAATCAGTTTGCTTTCATGCTGCTCTTCGGGGCTCCTCTCCTCGCCCCGGGGCTGGTGGGCTGTTGTTTCTCCGTGTTCCTACCCGAAGCTGGTGTGGGCCGTCGTGGCATCTGTTTCCCATCTTTGTGGATGTTGCTTTTGAAAAGCAAGTGAGGAACTGACTGCGGGAGGATGGGTGCTGCTTCCACACCAAACTTCGGGATGCACCGTCAGGTGGTGAGTGTATCTGAGCTCCCAATGAGGCTCAGACCCCGCCTGGCCCCTGTGAGGGCCACGTGTGCAGGTCCAGACCCTGCTCAGCCACTGGCCGAGCAGCCTCAGGCAAGTGGCTTCCCCCCTCTGGACCTCAGTTTCCCCATCTGTAGAATGGAGGTGATGGCACGTCCTTCCTCCTGGAGGGGTGGTCATGGGACAGGCAGGGGGACGTGTTTCTTGCAGTTTCCAGCTGAGGTTTTGCAGGCATGAGCTGGTTTCTGAGGCGGCTCTGGGGCTTGGATAAGCATGGTGATGAGCACAGAGGAGTGGTCCCTCCTCGCAGGCTGGGCGTTGGGGTGGGGGTCCTTGACTTTGAGGAACCTGAGGTCTAATCCCGACATCTGCATGTATAAGGACAAAGGCGCAACAGACATTCTCAGGGACTTGTCAGTTTGGAAGCAAACCCCAGCCCACCTGGTGTGGGCGCCCTAGCCTGCCATGTGGCACAGGGATCAGATCCCTTTACAGAGGGAAGGAACTGAGGCTCTGAGAGGTGGGGCAAGGAGACCAAGGCCACCAGGCCAACAGGGGCAGGGCCAGCACTCGAACCTGGGTCCTGGCTCCCAGTGTCACGCTCTTTGCCCTGAACCATGTGGTCTTCAGCCCCCCACTCCCATCCCCAGGCTTAGTGCCTCTGCCATGAGCCTCTCCTACAGTGGGATGTTAGGGGCCATTGTCTAGTCCTGAAGCTCTCATTTCTCCACAATTCCACCATTACGCGTTTATTTCTTTGGCCCTAAAGATTTTATGTCTCTTGAGTCTTAAGTGCTGAGGCTTTTACACACCCCACCTGACTTCCTTTGGGCCTGGCTTGGTTTTGTGGAAGCATACTTGCTATAAAGTGAATTCTGGACACTTTTTAAAAGTCATGTCTTTAAAGTTCCCCAAGGGCAGCTCTGCCCAGGTCCCAAGTAGTCGGGCTAAAATCTGTGTCATTCTGGCTGCAGTTCTGACATCCTCCTGTGTCTCTAGGCCTGTGGTGTGCCAGAGTCAGCTCTTTCTGGCTCATCAGGAATTCTGCCAGCCAGGTGTTAACACTTTGGTAGCTTGAAATAGACCATGGCGGGAGTATGTACACTGTGGAAATTGGCAAATGCTGCAGCTACAGATCAGGGTTGGTTTTTCCTTCCTGAGAGCAGGGGGGTTGTGGAGGGTTGCATACCTTACTGGCATCTCCTTACTGGCATCTCCCTGCTATACGCCCATGTGTCTCCCTTTCCTTGGAGAGGTCAAGTACCTTCAAACGTGTCTGTTGAATTTTCACTTCTCATTATGACACTTTTTTATTTCTGCAAGTTCTGTTTGGTTCTTTTCCAAGTTGGCTGTGTCATTTTTTAATAGTTTCCTGTCCTTTGCAGAACCTTTCTGTCTTGAGGTTTATTTCTTTAAACGAGGTGAGCACAGCTGATTTATTATCCATATAATCCTCTCAGAATCCCAAGGCTGAGGGGGTCACTTCTGCTGGTTCTCCTCCAGCTGTCTTCCATCCTGGTGGGCCTGGCACCCTTGCCCACTGGCCACCACCCTTATGTAGCCCATGATGGGGTGGGGGGCGGTGGTTCCCCAAGCCCAGGAGGAAGATGCCCCTGTCCAGAAAGGCTTGCGTTCGTCACATCTGAGGGCAGTATAGACAGAACCACCTTGAGCCAAGGTCACAACCTGAGGTGCCCAGACCCACTGGGGCGTGGCCTTTGGGACCAGGACTTCTCGGGGTGGTCCTCATCCCCCTCTTCTCCTGCTCAGCACCAGGACTGCCTGCCTTGTAATCCCCAGGGTTGGAGGAGGGAACCCTTTCTGGGTCACCTGAAAGTGTCATCTCATGGGGGTCCGGCTCCATGGGGGAGGGTCTTCTGTTAGACTCCCCATCTGGGGCGGGCCTGGGGCAGAAACCTCCCTCCCCCCTCCAGCCCAAGTGTCTGCATCGGTAGAAACCCCTTGGATGACATGGTCTAGGTTGCTCCTCTGGGTCTTCTCAGGTCTTCAGCAACTTTAAGACGTGCCATTTATTTTATTTATTTATTTTGTCCAGCATTTGGTGGCAGGCCATTGCGGGACCCTGACGCCTGGCCCTCCCCATGCCCACACCATGGTGCACGGCCCCGGCAGTTCTGGGACCTCCAACCTCCCCACACCAGAGGGACCAGAGTCAGGACAGAACCCAGCTCCGGGGCATCTGGCTCAGGGAGGGGACCCGACGTCTCACGATTTCTTCCTGCAGCGGCCGGGCTGCTGTCAGGCCGGGCACCAAGGTTTAAAACATCCCATATGTGTTCTTATCGAACTGGTCCCACGACCCCTTTCCCCAATCCTGCCAGATATTTCCCTGGGAGGGACCCCGTTGCTCACGTAAACAGCAGAGAGTGTTTTCCCAGGGAGGCCGGCCTGGGCACTGGTCCTTGACCACCATCGAGAGAACTCTCCACGGACTCGGAAGAATATATTTTGGGTCTTTGCATGCGGCTGAGCAGTGCGCACAGAGATAAACTTGGGCTGTAACGGGAAAGAGGGGGTCTGCCGCACGGGGCCGTCCGTGGTCACTTCTCCGTCATTCCATGGTGCCCCCGGGGCTTCCTGGAGCTGGGGAGGCAGCTTCAAGCTTCTTGGCCAAAGGAGTCCATGCAGGCGTGGTCTCACCAGCCTCAGGGTCACGGAGAGAAGCCCCAGCCCCTGCCACGGGGCTGGATGGAAGTGCTAGGAGCATCGGGGACTCCCCCACCTGTGAAGCAAGCCTTGTACTGCAAAGATTTGCAGCTGAGCAAAAGGGGGTTCAGAGAGGTTGAGTCACTTACTGGAGACAACACAGCAGCCCGCCAGGACTCGGACCCAGGCCGCCCAATCCATGGCCTCCCCCGGTGCCCACCCGACCTGCCCCTTGAGGGCAGCAGGAAGATCTGGGTTCCCCTTGCCCGAGCCCCCGGGCTGCCTCCTCTGGTCCACACTAGTCCACGCGTCCGTTCCCAAGCCCGTGCGCCGAGTCCCCAGCCCTGGGCCGTGGTGTCGGGCCCCAGGCTCCCTGCAGGTGTGCCCCACGCCAGCCAGCACACCTAGAGCCTTGCACATCTGGTCCCTGTGCCTGGGCACCCTGGTCCTTGAAGTAGCCTCAGGACCCAGCTCCTGGACCTGCTTCTTCAAAGCTTCCAGCCACTTTGATAAGCTCCCTGCACCAAGCCCTGTGGGGCTCTGACCTGCTGCTTCATGGTGAGTATCGTGGGCCAAGTGGCAGCTCCAAAAGCTGTCCTTCTGGAACCTGCAAATGTGACCTTATTTGGAAGAAGGGTCTTGGCAGATGTAAGTAAGTTACTGATCTCTGCACCAGATCTTCCTGGATTCGTGTGGACCCTAAATCCAGTGACAGGTGTCTTTGGAAGAGAAAAGAGAGGGAGGGAGACTTGAAACTCAGAGCCACACAGGGGAGAAGGCTTGTGCAGATGGGCACAGAGGTTGGGGTGATAGGGCCACAAGCCCAGGAAGGCGTGGGGTCCCCGGCGGCTGGGCAAGGCGAGAGGGCCCCTCCCCTGGAGCCTCTGGAGAGAGCGCGGCCCTGCCCACACCTTGGTCACAGACTTCTGGCTCCAGAAATGGAAGGCAATGAAATTGTGTTGTTAGAGCTGCCCAATCTGTGGCCATTGGCTGCAGACTGCCCTGGACACCCACAGTGAACTTGCAGAGTGTGAACCTCTCGGCTCCAAGGTGAGGACAGCGGCAGGGTCACCCTCACGGGCCTGTCGTGAGGCTAAATGAGTGAATGCGCACAAATGCCTGAAGCAGGGACTGGCACGTAGTGAGTGCCCGGTGGGTCTCAGCCTCCTCCTCCTCCCCGCCCCCGTCATCATCATTGTTAGGGGACTTCATCCGCTCGTTCAGTGGACACGTGGAGCATGTGCACTGCCCCGACGTGGGCAGCAGGGCCAGGGAGCTGGGAGGCTCCGGACAGGACTCGCCTGCCTGCTGGGGCCACATAGACAAGGCCTTTGCGGTGACACTGAGGCCCCAGGGAGAGGCTGGCTCTTTTGTCGTGGGGGGCATGGGGGCCTCTGCATCAGAGATGGAGAGATGAGCCAGAGTTCTGCCAGCAGGTGTGGCCCTTCTCTCGAGGTGAGGAAGGAGCCCCACATGGAGCTTGGCATCCGGGAGGGTCCCCTTGCCCAGGCAGGGTGTGGGCAGAGCCATCTGTGGCTCTCCACGGGGACGACCAGGAGCCCCACGTCTCACTGGGGGCCGAGGCTGGCGCTGGATGAATGTGTTTGGACCACTGAGGATTTTTTCTTAAAAATCAGTCCCAAGTGACTTTGACTCCGTTGCTTTTTGCCAAAAACCTGCAGTGATCCCATGAGCTGGGTACACACTGAGGCTGGTGACGGGACCTGGGGCTCAGAGCCCAGCGCAGACCCGAGTCAGCGCCACACTGAGTCCCGAGTGCCGGCCACACACACCCCCTGCCGTGGCCTGGCTCCCTTCTGCCAGGACCCCCGGAATTGTGGAAAGGTGAAGTGGGGCCTCAACCTGGGGGCCCAGCATGGGCTCCAAGCCCCTGGGGGTCCCCTTGAGATGTCTGGTGGACTGAGGACCCCACTGCCATAGGGCGGCTCTGTCTGAGGGGAATATTGTGTTTCTTTGCTTTTTGTTGCAATGGGGCACCCCAGTTATCTCGGGGTGATTGGGAAGTCTGCTGGTGTTACCTGCGTCTTAGATGGGGAAACGTGTTATCGCCGCATTGATGCTATTCGCTCAATAAAGGGAATCTCTTAAACACGAAATGTACGGGGAACAGAGAAAACCAGAAAAATAGAGTTGTTGGGATGTGTGTGGTCTCACCCACGATTAAGAGTGTGTGTGGCCTGCATGTGAACCCGGGTTCCCACACCCGCCAGCTGCAAGATGCCAGGCCCTGACTTTCCACCCCCAACCTTACTGAGGAGTAATTGACAAATATAATTGTGTATATTTAAAGTCTACACTGTGATGACTTGATGCACATAGACACCGTGGAATGGTTACCCAGATCAAGGTAATTAACTCGCCCGTCACCTCACACAGTTAACTCTGTGTGTGTGTGTGTGTGTGTGTGTGTGTGTGTGCGTGTGTGTGTGTGCGTGCACACGCACTGAGAACACTTCGATCTCTCAACACCTTTCAAGTATACGATACCATATTAGTAACTAGAGTCACCCTGCTGTTCATTAGGTCCTCAAAACTTAATCTTATAACTGAAAGCTGGTACCCTCTGACCTATCTCCCCATCCCCATCCCCACACCCAGCCCCTGGCAAACACCGTTCTACTCTACACCGTTTCTATGAAATCAGCATTTTTTAATTCTACATATAAGTGATACCATGCAATGCTTGTCTCTCTGACCCATTTCACGTAGCAGAATGTCCTCCAGGTTCATCCACGTTGTCACAAATGGCAGGATTTCCTTCTTTTTTATGGGTGAATAATACTGCACTGTATATGTCTACCACACTTTCTTGATCTATTCATCCGTCCAAGGACACTTAGGTTGCTAGTGTATCTTGGCTGTCATAATGCTGCAGTGAACATGGGGGTGCAGATCCTGATGTCATTTCCTTGGGATAACTACCCAGAGGTGGGATGGATGGATCATATCGTGGCTCTAGTTTTAATTTTCTGAGGAACCTAGGCGGTGACTTACTCTCTCAAGCCTCAGTGTCCCCCTCCGTGAAGCGGGGCAGTGGTCCTGCCTTTCCCATCGAGCTTTGGAGTCAGTTCTCGAAGCTCTTAGCTTGTGCAGTTCCTGGTGGGGCAGCACTCAGGGACCCTCGGCTGCCCAGTCCTGTCATTCAGACACGCTGGACCAGAAGTGACTCGTCCAGGTTCACAGCAGCTTAGTGGAGGAGGAGGGCTGGACTCGAATGCAGGGTTGCCTCGAGTCCTCTCGCATTAGGATAAAGTCAGTGCTGACCCAGGGAACCCGGGGGGTGGCCGGGTCCAGACAGAAGTGTGTCCTGACCCCACAGAGATGCCCAGAGGGGACCATCTTCACCATCACCTCCTCACCTCTGCTTGGGCACCCCGGGGACACCGAGTACATCCAGTCAGTCGAAGGGCCTGGGCTCTCAGTTGTGGACGGCCTTCTGTGGTTCAGGCTGCTCTGGGGCCCCTCGGTTACCCCTCTGAGAACTTCCCAGGTGTTGTGGGATCCGGGACCTCCCTCCAGGCACCCTCCCGGCTGTTGATCATTCCCGTGGGACCCGGGGCGGGGGGGGAGCCCTCTCAGCCCCGCAGCTTTCTTCCATCATCTGGAAGGAGGGGATTGTAGCAGTGCCTCAAAGCATCGTCAGAGGAGCCATGAGGTGACAGGCAGAAGCAGCTGCCCAGTAAACGGTAGTTGCCCCCGAGGGTGAAAATGGTTTTCAGCCCCAAACATCTGCCCACGCTGACCAAGGACCTCTCCCCTCTTTCTAGACGAAAATTCACGGGGTTGGGTTTGTAAAAATCCATGCACCCTGGAACGTGCTGTGCAGAGAGGCTGAGTTTTTGAAACTGAAGATGCCGACGAAGAAGGTGAGTGGTGCCCATACTCCACAGGGGTCGTCTCGGGGATGCCCGGCAGGAAAGCGTCATCGGGAGGGTCTGAGCTGTTATGAAAGCCCAAGGGAGCTTCAGCCACCCCCGGGAGGGCAGGAGGGCTCCCGTGTCCTGCGGGCGGAGAGTATAACCCGCTCCCCCACAGTTGCCAGAGGAGCCCGGGAACTTCTCACAAATACAAACACAGTGAAACTTCCCGCTCTGACCGTTCGTACTTGCAGTATTTCAGCTAATTTATCAGACTCACTTTAATTCCATTTCCTCGCTTGCTGGGGTTTTTCTTCTTAATCTCTGACAGCTTCGGGCTGGGAAGCAGTCTGCCAGTTCGTCCGAGGAGCTTAGCGAGGCATCGGGGTTTACTTTGGTCCTTGGGGAGGAAAGCAGGGGGGGATGAAGCTGTTCTCGGCAGCAAGTCAGCTCCCAGCTTCTCAAATCCTCCAGAATCCTCTGGATTACCTCTTTTTAAACAAAAGTGAAGCTGGGGGAAGTTCTCTGGAATGTACTAGAATTGCCCTTTTGGCCGGGATCTCCCGAAACTCTGAGCCTTCAGGCTCATCTAGAAACGCGGGCGTGGAGGGGGCATCGTGGCCCATCCCCGCCCCCTGTTCCCAGGCCGGGCCGTCTCTGTGGCGGGGGGCTAGTTCCCTGCCCGTCTCAGCATAGATTCCCAGAGTCATGGCTCAGCAGGTGACATGCGTCCCCCTTCCCTGCCTCGCCCGCAGCTGTATCACATTAATGAGACCCGTGGCCTCCTGAAAAAGATCAACTCTGTGCTCCAGAAGATCACGGACCCCATCCAGCCCAAGGTGGCGGAGCACAGACCCCAGACCACAAAGAGGCTCTCCTATCCCTTCTCCCGGGAGAAGCAGCACCTGTAAGTGGGGACCGCCCCCCACCCACTTGCCCCTTCCCGAGGGCCCCCCCCGCTGTGTGGTGATTCCACCCCGTGTTGGACGTGGTCCTCTGAGGCCAGAGGGAGTTCTCCATCCCCCCAATGAAGTGGGGATTTCAGCCCCTGGAGCATATTCGCATAAGAGCTTGTGGTTCTTGAGCACAGAAGAGGCCCTGGAAATAACATCCAAGGGCATTATTCACTGAGGAATTAAGGGGACAAGTCTTGTCCTGCTGGGTGACACTTGGGAAAACTAGCTTGAGCCCATGTGAGGGAAGGCTTGGGCCTGGGATTAAAGCCCCAAAGCAGTGGCCTGGGTACCCTCCCCTTGCCCTTCTCTGTCCCTCTTGGGATGTGTCCCGAGGAGTTGGGTCTGGTTAGCTGCACCTCCTGAAGGCTGCCGAGCTCTGGGAGCCAAGAACCTAAAAGCAGCCCCAGCTGGAGTCCTGAGGCCCCAGAGACTCACAGCCAGTGCAGTTGCCTGGCAGGGCTGCACCTATTCTGGAACCTTCCCTCCTCCCCTGCTCCTGAGGGGCAATGAGGCGTAGCCACCTGGGTCAGCGGCAGCTGCAAGGCCTCCTTGGGGCCTCACTGGGCAGAGCTGGAGCGAGGGCAGGGGTGGGAATAGAAAGCTTGGAGTCTGGGAATCCTGTGGGGCTAGGATGACGAGCTCTAGGGAATGGGAGGCTCCTGGACACCCCTGGTCCCACGGGACATGAAGAGCCTCCGCTCAGAACTGGGGCTTCCGCCCTGGCCCGGGCATTAGTCACAGGGCCGGGGCCACATGCTTCACTCGCTGTTTCCCGATCCTCCTGGGGATAAGACATAAGAGAGAAGGAAGTGGCTCCGGCCCAACTCCTCCCACCGGCGCCAGGACCCGGGCCCCCTGCGCATTAGAGGGAGATGCCCTCTTTCCATGACCCCCAGGGCCCTGGCCACCTCCCTTGGCACCCCCTGCCTTGCCAGGCTTGGCTCACCTCCAGGCTCTGGGCCACCCCCAACCCTGAGTCGCCCTCCCCGGCTCTACCCTGAGTGTGTTGGGAATCGGGTAATGTGTTCCAGAGGCAACCCTCTGCCCTCAGGAAGCCTTAGGAAATCTCTGTGTGGCCCAAGACCTCCGGACGGAAACCATTTGGAAATTATAGGGAGACTGCCTTAAATAGTAAAGTGTCCGATGGTGGGATCACCCCAGGAATGCTGCAGCAGAGACTAAAATCTGCCCCCGAGAGTATCATTGGAAGGAAAAGGGATCCTTGGCGAGGGAGGTCTGACCTCAGTTGCCCCTGGGGTCACTTCCCACCCACGGGGGTCTCCCAGCCTCCCCGCCTCCCCGAGGTGTGAGGGGATGAATAGACTCTTCCAAATGCCCAGGGTCGGGTCACACCCGGCGTGCGGACAGAGCTTTGTCAATTTCACGGTCACCGCTCATGGGGGTAGCGTGGCCCCCCAAGGCCTCGGAAACCGGGAGCGCTGATTCCAGTGAGCTGTGTCTCTTTTTGTTCCCAAAATTTCAACAGATTTGACCTGTCTGACAAGGATTCCTTTTTCGACAGCAAAACCCGGAGCACGATAGTAAGTATCGCTCACTCGTGGGAATCCGTAGCTCCCCAGCAAGGTGGCCCCGGGGAAACGGGATGATAATTTCATTTCAGCCAAGCTCCTCTGGGTGGAAGGGGCTCTAGTTGTCTGTAACAGAAATCATTAGAATAATAAAACCAGCGGGCTTCGAGGGACCCGGGGGATGGCCGGGGTGGGGCAACAGGGAAGAAGCAGAGGGATTCCAGACCAGCTGGGTTATCTCAAAATGTTCCCGCATCTTTGCAGTTCCCAGCACGCCTCTCCAGCCTCCTTGCCACTTGCCCTTAGTGGAATCAGTACGTCCCTGTCTCTCTGGAGGTTTGTGAGCAGGCAGGCCTGGCAGGAGTGATGGGGTGGTGTAGGCAAAGGGGCGAGGGTTTGGGTAGATTTCCAGAGCTTTGCCAGACGAGCAAACTGTGGTTTGAAATCTGACCAGGCCGCCTTGCCCTACGCCAGGTATTGGCTTAATGTTTATCCATCGGCCGCCAAGTTGTCCGCCAGCCAAGCTGGGCTGTGCGCGGCTCAGGACCCAACTTCTATCTAAACAAGTATTAACCTCACAGCCAAGCTGCTGCTTCTCTCTCTTCCTGGCCCAGAAAGCCCAGCCTGGCGAGGAGAGGGGCAGGGCTGGGAGGAGGCGGCTGCTTGACCTTGAGCAGATAACTGCCCCTCACAGCCTCGTCCTGAGACTGGCAGGCACCCGGGCACAGGACAGTGAGTGGTGTAGGCCGCCTTGGCGTGGGGGGCTCAGGCCACTGCCTGGACAGACAGAGCCCGTTCCCATCAACCCTGTGTCCCCTCCCAGCCTAGCAACTGGCAAACGGGACAAGGTGGCGTCCTGCTCAAAGGGCAGCCGTGCGCGCACACCAAGGGTACCCTGGATGCAGTGCTGGGAACACAGCCGCTGCTGTGGTTTTTATTATTGACCATGTTACTGATGAAATTAGCAATTAAATCTCATTATAATAAACAATGAGGAACTCGTTTGTGCAAAAATGTCAGCAGCCAGTGTAGCTCGGGGCTGACATGTGGTCCAGGAGAGGTAAGTTCTCCCTCTCGGACACCGACCCCTCGGGAGAACCAGACGCAGTTGAACCTGAACGGTTTCACTTTTTCTCTGTCATGTTGGGATGGGAGAGAATTGGAATGGCCAGCTGGGGGAACTGAGGCACGTGCTGTGTTTCCATACGTATGTGCACCCCAGTTTTTACATTATCTGGAGCCACCAGGATGCTCCTGGAAGCACAGGGCAGGGTACAGATTCGTAAATTCATTCTTTTTTTTTTTTTCTTTTTTTACTTTATTGTTTTATTTTATTTTATTTTATTTTTTTGGCCACACCATGTGACTTGCGGGATCTTAGTTCCCCGACCAGGGATCGAACCCGGGCCCCTGGCAGTGGAAGTGCAGAGTCCTAACCACTGGACCGCCAGGGAAGTCCCCGTAAATTCACTCTTGCTGTCAGGGTGGTGGCCTGGGGTTGGGGGGCATATGTGAATGGAAGCTCTAGGCCCCCTCTCGTGGAGAATCCACTTTAAAATTGAGCTCAGACCGTGATCCCCAAGTCACAGAAGGCAATTCTGTCCAAGCCAGTAAGTGTTAGCTGAATGATCCATGACTCTGATTACCTCTGGGGTGGGGGGCACTCTCTCCCAGAGACCCTGAAGGCCTGTTTGTAAAACACCAATGCTCCAGAGAAACTCTTTGGTGACTCAAAACTTTGCCCTTGGTTAGTTGGACCCTGTGGTCTTGAGACCCAACGTCCTTCTAGACAAAGATATAACAGTCCCTCCTGTCTCCTTCCCTGTGCTCCTAGCATATCGGAGCAGCCCAGTGTGCAGGCGGGTAGGAGTCGGGATCAGCAAGGAACAATGGGGAAGGCCCTGAGGTGCTGGTCTTAGGACTTGGATTTTCAGCCTGTAGGCACTAGGGAGCCATAGATGGTTGTAGAGCAAGGTCCTAGAAAGATCACTGCCAGTGGCCAGTCGTGGAAGGGCAGATGGAGGGTGGATGTGGGATCACAGGGGTGGTTGTGAAGGGGGGCTGTGGCTGCACATGGAAGGGAGGAGGTGGTTATGGGAGAATCAGCAAGATCAGGATGAGGCCACCGATTAGATTCAAGAGGTGCCGGGGAGAGAGCCAGCTAACTGGGTCATTAATTCATTCATCAGTCCGTTACTGAGCACCTGGTGTCTGCCCAAGATGGGCGGGAGGTGAGGGAGGCAACAGGCACATGGCAGGGGTGAGTAATCCGGAACAAGAGAGCAGCGTTGGGGAACTCCCTGGTGGTCCAGTGGTTAGGACTGGGCCCTCCTCTCTTTCACCTACAGGGCCCATGTTCATCCCTGGTCGGGGAACTGAGATCCCTCAAGCCGAGTGGCGCGGCCAAAAAAAAAAAAAAAGAAAGAGCAAAGTTAGAAGGCAGAGCAACAGGGATGGTGTCTGCTCGATGACCTGTTTGTTAAGGTGGCTCTGTAGCCATTTAGCTCTCAGGGGGAGAAGCGCTTCTGGCAAAAGTAACAGCCAGGGTGAAGGCCCTGTGGCCTCAGGAGAGGGTTGGCAAGTGAGGGGGGGCAGCCAGGAGGCCGGGTTGCTGGGACAGGGCTGGGCGGACGGAGAGGAGGAGAGAAGGTCAGCTGGCCCAGGGCCTGGGGGGCACTGGAGGGTGGGACCTCGAGGGGGTCTCGGGGGGTTAGAGTGCTCTGACCCACGCGTCTATGGCACAGGGCTGATTCTTTTCACCCCATTTTGCAGATGGGGAAACTGAGGCACGGGGCACGAGGTAGATAGCCCAAGACCACACGGCTACAAGGACGCAGACCCAGGCAGGCAGACCCCCAAGCCGGGACTCCTGAGGCAGCGAAGTGAAATGTTTTGTTCGTAAAAGGGGCACAGGTTTCTAAAACATTCAGGGCCACACCCGAGAGTGATCCTATCAGCGGAGTCCTCACGCCTCTGAATTCCAACTCACCTCTCAGCCAAAAGGGGTGGAAATCCACCACCAGAGTGCACAGGACCCCCGTACTCCTGAGCCCAAGCACGGTGTGGGCCTTTCGAGGTGACCTTGTCCCCAAGAACGCAAGTCCTGACCCCATCTTTGGGGGACGCAGGAGGCTGGCGCTGGTAACAGTCACCACCTCCCTTCCCGGTGACCCGTGATGGAGTAGCTCTGGTCCCCCCTTGTCTCCACAACAGGTCTACGAAATCCTGAAGAGAACAACGTGTACCAAAGCCAAGTACAGCATGGGTAAGGGCGTGCTTGGGGCTTGAGCTCAGCACTCATCTCGCTGTGTAATCTTGCCTCCCCATCTTCTCCGTGGGAGGCGGGTGGCTGGGCTGGGGTTTTTTAGAGGGTTTTGATTTAAGCCTGGTGTAACAGTCTCAGGCAGGAGGGCCGTTCCGGGACCAAGGGGCGGTTTTACAGCCCTTTTAAGCACCGAAGGATCCTCCTCTCTGGCTTGAGGCATCTGTGGTGGCCTGTGGAGCCTCTCAATGCAGAGGCGGTAAATCCTGGCTGCTGGAAACTGGAGGGTGACCAAGGGGCCCTGACCCTCTCTTGACCTTTACAGTCCAGGGGGAGGTAGTTAGGGTTCCAGCCGGGGCAGCAGCCTGATGCAGCAGCCAGACACGCACACAGTCTAGAAGGTGCCCCACCCCGGGCCGTGGCCTTGCTGGAAGGGGTGCCCCTCGACGTGTGCCCTTAGGCGGAACCTGCCACAAAACCGTCCCCGCTGGGATCCTAGGATACCGGTTTACAGAACACCTCAACCACAGGTGCAAAACCTTCTCGATTAAAGCGTGCAGAGGGAACCACCCCCACCCCCACCACCATGCAGGTCCCTTGCCCACCGCCGCAGGCTGAGTTTGCTAAAGCAAAACGTTTCAGGGCAAAGTGATGCCTTTCCCCAGTCTTTCCCCCCTTCCTGTTGAGCTGCTTTGTGCCCCGCTGAGAGCGGAGCTCACAGCACAATCCTTCATGCTCTGGAAGCATCTGAAGCTCTGAGCCTGTGGTTCGAGGGCGCAGGGCAGGGCTGGTAAGAGCCTCTGTATCGGGAGAGATGCCCTGCCTATTGGCTTCCTGCGAGGGAAGGAAGGCAAGAGCAGGAGAGGACTCAGGTGCTCGCAGCCGAAGTCTGGGGCAGGCCCAGGATGTGGGGGGGGGGGGGGGGGAGACGACACCTCCAGGGTCAGACAGGCTGCCCAGGGTGGCCCAGCGGTCAGGCACGGGCCCGCCCTCTGGGCCTGAACTCTCTAAGCCCGTGTACTAAGTCATGGCGGGGGATGGACACTCAGGAGTCAAGAGGAGGCCAGGAAAACCGTCCCCGAGGGAGCAACATGGCCCCGGCCACCAGAGGTGGGGAGAAGCGTGGGTCTAGTCCCAGCGACGCATCTCAGAACTCAGTCTCCCTTTAGCGTCCCTGTAGGGGCCCTTCTGGTGGAGACTCGTGTGGTTGCTGTGAAGGTTTGCAGAGAGTCCAGGGTCTGGCGCTTCTCAGCTAGAGCTGATCCCCACCCCGGGCCATGCTGTGTGTTCTGGCCAGTTCCCTGGCAGCACTGGTTCCCAGTGCCGGTGACGAAGCAGAGAGATGGAGGGGCCTTCTCTGCACCCCATTTCACACTGGCCTTGTCTGAGAGCCCTCCTGACCTCCAGATTCATTGATGGGTTCAGTCACCCACCAGCCTCTGTGCCAGGAAGGTCCCTACCCTCAGGGAGTTTCCATTCTGGAGGACGAACACAGGAGAGATGACCAGGTAAACCAGAACATAATCTTGCAGGTTGAGGGGGATGTAGTGATGGGGGATGTAGAACCAGTGATCAGAGGTCTTTCTGATGGGGGATGTAGAACCAGTGATGGGGGATATAGAACCAGTGATCAGAGGTCTTTCTGATGGGGGATGTAGAACCAGTGATGTGGGATGTTGAACCGGTGATCAGAGGTCTTTCTGATGAGGTGACATTGGAGGGGTGAAGCTTCCGGATAGAGGGAGCCCCTGTGGCAGCACGGTGTTGAGAGCATTCTAGGGACGGTGAGAAGCCAGTGAACCTGAATCCGGCCCCTTGTTCATTTTTTACTGCAGCTGAACTTTCCATTCATGGGGCTTTGGCCACGTGCTCCCACCTGGCTCCGGTTTGGATTTCTAAGTGTCCCTAGGTGCCCTGACCATTCCAGATCACTAGCTGAGGAGATGGTCTATTTTTAAGTGGATTTCAGGGAGTGCCTTTCCCACCAGTGTCACAGCAGAGTAGTCAAGAGTGGGCCGGCCAGGCCAATGAAAAATCTGACCCCCTTCCCACCTAGAAAGCCTCTTCATCCAGGCAGAGGGTTCTGTGACCAGCAAAGGGCTTCGTGGAAACTCCTGGGCAGTACTGGCCCCCAAGGATGTGTGCAAAGCAAGATCAGATCTCTGGGAAGCCCCAGACCCATGCGTGGCCGGGCTCTGCCTTACCCCCTCACGACGCTGTCTTCTGGGGCTGGGTGCCCAAGCCCACACCTCTGGATTCTAGGAGGTGCAGGTGTGGTTATTTTTATCCTGCTCCCAGCGCAGGGCTTCAGGCAGCAAACAAGGGGCCCAGCCATCGTTCCCCTGCCCCCAGGAGTGCTAGACTGTGAGCGTGAGTGTTTTGCTCCCCAAATGCAGCTTTGACCCTTTCGGGCCCTTTTGCATGTAACTAATAGCCGGATGTGTAAACAGGGCAAGGAGAGGGAAGAAAGAAGGACTCTGCCCTTTTAAGTAAAAGGCGAAAATGTGGTAAATACGGTAAGTGCTCTGCCCCTGCGTGGGGCACGCAGGCCTCCTCTTTGGCTTTTCCAATCAACCTAAAATCTAATTCCAAATTGTATGTGTGTTTTCTGACACCATCAATTTTTCCATCCATATTTTTCTCATGATTCAGCTTTTCTAACCACTTACAATCCCCCTTCCTCACCTGCAGGTTTGCCCTCCAGCAGGCGGGGGTAGCTGGTGAATCGCAGGTTTGGGGGTACCTCCTTCCTCCCAGATGTAACTTCCTCTTGGGGTTTCCTCTGTGTCTTCCTAATTCTGCCAATAGAGCATGTTTTTATCATCTCCTAGTCGAACCCGGGGAGGAAACCCCAGAAAGGTGGTCGGGCTCTGTGCAACCAGGTGTGGCTCGCTTTGAGAAAATTCTCGGTGATTGAGACAGCCCTGGGACCACTCTGATTGAACACGGAGCCGTCGGAGACGGGCCTGGTCCGTAATCCTCTCTCTGCCTTTGTTTTCAAGGCATCACGAGCCTGCTGGCCAATGGCGTTTACTCGGCAGCCTACCCACTGCACGATGTAAGTAACCTTGACAAACATAGTTCATCTCTGCGCGTCATTCGATTCTCCAAACCCCAAGGGCCACACCCCCCAGGGAGATCTCCTTATCCTGTGGTCGGGGCTTCCTGCTTTGGCGCTCCTGTAAATGTCAGCCACTCACGGCCCTTCCTGGTTCCCCAGGTGGGGACCAGAATTACACACAGAGCCATCTTTTCTTACTGAATCATTCCACCAAGACAGGGGCACTTGTAGCAGAAACTCTGCACGGCCATATCTGAACCTCACAGCCAGCTGGTCCGCAAGAACTTTCCCTGGCTCAGTCTCCCCTACCCCGCCCCGCCCGGGCTCTGGCAGAATGACCAGAGAGCTCTGTTATGTATCTATTTCTGCAGAGCAAGTGGCCAGTTTCCTGAGCCGAATCTCCAAATCCCACTGGTATCCCCCTGACAAATATAGCCTGTGGCCACGGCCGCGTTGTCTTGGCTTGGGATAGAGAGAGAGAAGATTCTCTTCTTATTGTCTCTATGGAAACAAGGACTAGAGTTCAACAGGGCACTGGGGATGGGCCATGGGGCCTGAGCAGTGTGGGAACTCTGGACAGAGGATCTCTGGAACTTTCCAAATGTGTGTTACTGCAAAGGCTAGGAGAGAGAGAGGACAGGCATGGGGGCCCGGGGGACCCAGATTCTAGTCCTGGCCGCTCACTCCTCTGTGACCTTGAGCAGAGGCAGCCCCTGTCCTCTCTGAGCCCCAGTGCCCCCATCTGCAAGTCAGAAATAATACCTGCCCTGTCCAGTTGCCAGGGCTGCAGAGGGTGTTAGCAGGAATTCAGAAACAGAAGGGCTTTCAGTAAGACATTGGACGAACGGGGGGTGGGGCTGGACAGCAAAGGGCTGTCCACCCAGACTGTTGACTCAGAGGGAAAGATGCTCAGCCGACCTGCCGCCGTCCCCCGTCACTCACTGTGAGGATTTGGGCTCAACTGATCCCGTTTTCCCACCTCTGCGCCTCCGTTCATGCTGTTCCCTCTGCCTGTGGCGCTCTTCCCTCCTCCTCTGCCTGGACAACCCCTCCCCAGGGCAAACAAAACATCCCCATGGAACCTTCCTTTCCCCACCTCCCCAGCACGGTTGAGTCTTCCTTCCTCTCTGGACCTCCACGCTCCCTGTCCCACAAAGACAACACTGTTTGGCCACCGTTCATTATGCATGCATCTCATGAAAGCCTCTGCACCTAGTAGGTGCTCAATAAATGCAGTGTGGGGTTAAGTCGAGTTGTCTTGGTGATTGACCTGTTGCGGGATGAATGTTTCGAGGGAGGACTCAGACCCCGCAGGTCCCCGCTGGCGCTCCTGGCTTCTCCCTAGAGGCGCCTCGCTCAGCCGTCCCGTCTGTGCCACTCAGGTTTGCTCAGCCCCACTTGACCTTTGAGCTGTCACTCCTGCCAAGACGTCAGGGACAGAAGCCGAAACGTTTCAGGGCCTCCCTGCCTGTTTGATTCAGCCTTTTAAGTCTTGAAAGGGAAAGGGGAAAGATCAACATTTCTGAGCACCTACTGTGTGCAAAGAACTGTGTCTAGTAGGAGCTTTATCTCATTTAATCTGGTGCAAACACGGAGGCTCAGAGAGCTTTAGTGACTCGCCCAAGTTCACACAGCCCCCGTGGAGGAGCTGGGGCCAGAGGCCAGCCCTGGTTGACAGCAGGCTACTCCACCCCTGGCTGCACCACCACTGCGTCCTCCCCTGGAGGCCGAGGCACCCCTCTTCTCAGGCTTCGCTGCCGCATTTGTCTTAGGAATCGATTCTCGCAGCAGTTTAAACCGACGAGTACAAGACTTCCACTGAGCCCCCAGAAAGCATCTCCAAGATCCTCATGTTAGAAACTCCTTGCACACCATCATCTTTGTCCCTTACACAGCAGTAGGGAAGCCCGCCACGTGGGGTCTGTTCCCACTTTACAGATGGGGAAACTGAGGCTGCAGCTGCTCAAGCAACTTGCCCACGGGCACACAGCCAAGGAGTGGAGCCCAGATCCTCTGGCTCTGCTTCCAGGGTTCTTTCCAGCGGGATGATGGATCTCGGTCATCTCGAGGGAATATGAGATTTTTTACATCCATGAATTTTCCGTACAGCTGATGGACACACACCCCGTTAAGTACCAAAGCTGATGTTCAAATATTTGGGGAGATAAATCCTTCTGAAGCTAGCCCTGTGGACCCCATGCCTTAAACAGAGGATGCCGGCTGCTGCTAGGCTGCACCTCGGCCTCTGGCAGGCAGCAGGCCCCTCCCGCGCGTGTACGCTTCTCACCATCTGCCTCTCACCCCTGAGCTGTCCTAGGTCACATCTCAGTGCATGGCCCAGAGCATCCCACCCTCTCCAGGGCCTTGCTTGCTGCATTCACTCACTCATTCATTCATTCAACAAGAGCATCTGCCAGGCCAGGGGCCGGGGTCATTGCCAACCAGACAGCAGCCTGTTAGGACTGCACATAGAGGAAGAGCCTTCTACTCCATAACTAGCATTCGAATCCGGAGAAGGACTTGGCGTTTCAGCCGCTGCTGGGTGGCTTTTTGGCTTCCTTCCTGGTTGGCATCTGCCCCCTTCAAGGTCACCGGCTAACTGACCTCTACAGAAATGAGGTGCTGCTGGAATCATGGGGCCGTCTTAGACAAGAGGGAAAACTCTGGGAAGGGGATAGGTTGGGTTGGGTGGGGAGGACCCCTGAAGACCCGGGGGGGAATTTGGTTAAACTGCTCCCAGAACATCTTCATTCAAAGACCACAGGCATCGGTTGCCCACCTGGTGCTCAAGTTCTCCCCGCCTGGAGGGGGCTGACGGGGCCGGAACGGGGGGTCACGGAAGGAGCTGGTGAGAGGAGAGGGCACCAGGCAGACCTCCCAGAGCCCTCAGAGCTTTATCTGCCCGGCAGCCCTCAGGACCGGTTGGCCAGGCGTCTAGTCATCAGTGTCACCCGTTGGAATACTGGGCTAGCTTTCGACCTTTAGACACTCCTTCTCTTCCATTGGATTTGGAGACTTGGATCCAAGTCCCAGGTCTGACCGGATTTTGCTGTCTCTGCCAGGAAAGTCAGTTTGCTCCTCTGAGCCTCCGTGTTCCCATCTGTAGAATGGGAACATTGGGCTCACCGATCTGTAGGCACTGGGATCATCTAACTCATGGTCCCTTCTGGGACACTTGAGAGGGAAGGGGGCACCACCCTAGTGGGGCCTGGCATGAGACGCCAGGACCCTCCTGGCAGAGTGGGATGCATGTTCATCCTGTTGACAATCCCTCCAGCCCCTGAAGCCCCCTTTCCTCTGTGTCACCAGTTCCAAGGACCTGACCATGTTCCCATCCTGGACGTTGTCTCTGTGTTGAGGGGAAGGCACTTCGGGCTTTCCCGGGACACTTTTTATCCTAGGAGGAGGGGGCCTGGGCGCCCTTCTGCACTGTGTGAAGTTCTGTCCTGGGACTAGCTCACCTGCGTAGTGGGGGCAGCCGGAGTGTATGTCTGGAAAGGTTACAGGACAGTAAGACACCTTTCTCTCTTTACAGGGAGACTATGAAGGGGAGAACGTGGAGTTCAACGACCGGAAGGTAGGTGCTACAGAGCCGGGAGACCGCTCCTCGGGGTCTGGGGGTCTGGGGGCCAGCGGGGGACAGGGGCTCAGGGGTCACGGCACTGCAGCCCCACATCTGAACGAGAAGGTTGGTGAACTCACCTCGTTGGACTGTTTTCCTCTCTGATTCTCAAAAGCATCCTTGGCAGGTTGTCCGAGAGTGTGAAGGGAAGGGACGTGCCCCCCGCCTGCCCTTCCTTCCTGCACTAACCTGCACTTCCTCTGTCCTTCCTTCCTGCACTGACCTGGCCAGCTTCAAACCCGTGTCTCACTGGATCGGTCAGAACCTCCAGGGCTCTTTGCTGACATTTGGCCTAAGCCTGCCTGCTTCCGGGAAAATAAGTTTGGGAGCCACGGGGCCAGCCGCCTGGAGTGCCCCAGCCCCCAGCAGCACACGGGGAACACGATGGATGGTGGTCAAGCCAGTGTTTCTCAAACTTACTTGACCTGGAACCCTTTTTAATGGGAAAGTTATGGAGCCGGTGTCCCATGGGACACACTTTGGGAAATGCCTAGAGATCCTTTATTCTTCAATGGTTCTCCCTAATTCCACCCACCCAGGCTCTCAGGAAGCTCTGCTCCTGCACCCACCCCACATCCGCACCACCACAGCCAGTTCTCCTTCCCTCGCATGCCCACACCCGGATCCCAGCCTCCCTGCCTCCACATGAGCCCCTCGCAGCTCCCCAACAAGCCCTGCCCTCCCTCACCTCAGGGAGCAGCCCTCCCTGGGCTCTGCGTTCCTTTCAGCCCCCTTTGTCCCATCTCTTGCTCCCCAAGAACGGATCCTTCCAAGGTGCTAGGTGGGGATGTTTCCCTGAGAACCTCACAATGGAGGCCTTGTCCCAAATTGCAAGGCCCAGGAGACTCTGCGTGTGGAATGCTTTCTGTTCCCACCTCCCTCCAGCCCCCCATATGTGTTTTTAAGCCTCCGGTACTTGATACAACTCGCCTGCCCACCCGCCCGGGAATCCAGCTGAAGATGCTATCTGATTTAGCACAAAAATTACATATTTGGTTATTTTTAGTGTAACATCTGGCATTCGTCTGAGAGCCCGTGACTTGCAGATCTCCTCCATCCCGTCCACGGGCCTGCCCTGCACCAAACCTGGCCTCAGAGCCCAGCCCCCTTCGTCCCTCTGCAGCCCTCTGCCACTGCCTGATGCCCTTCCTCCACAGAGACCCTCTTCTGGCCATTTAGCCTCCAGGTCCCAGGCCCCTCCGCCCTAATCTCCCACCCTCTTCCCCATGCTCCAGCCGCACTGCCGCCTTTCTAATCTAAAGACGACTCGGCTGATGGTCACGTCAGTGCCAAGACTGTCTCATTCAGTTATTACTCAGGAACTACTTACTGGGCACTATTGTGTGCTGGCCCAGAAGACAGCTCCAGGTTCATCCAGACCCAAAAGCTCTCTGCCTGGAATGCGGTCCACTTTCCACCCCCCTCTCCTCACTTAATGTTATGTCCCAGCAATGAATACAAAGCCTGGTCCATGATCAGGGAGTATTGGATGAGTGGATGGATGGATGGGTGGGTGGATGGGTGGACAGATGGACTGACAGATAGGTGGACGGGTGGATGGATGGATGGATGGTGAGTAGTGGTGGGTGGATGGAAGGAAGGAAAGAAGGAAGGGAGGAAGGGGAAATGCGCCAGATAACGTGTTTGTGTCCTAACTCAGAGAACTCATTCTCCCTTGGTCGCTCCATCTAAAGTGATCTGGTTCTGAGTATTTTGCTTTCACAATGACAAAATCTGTGGCATCCCTTCAGTGGCAGGAGCCCCAAGTGCCCGAGGACAGAAGGGGGGACGTAGCCAAGCCAAGGCCCTGGTCCTGTGCTGAGCTGGCAGAGCAGGGGCACAGTAGGGATATTTCAGCAGAGGCAGGCCTGGGCCAGGGCTGAGCAAGGCCATAACTATTGGCCTGATCTTTGGGCCACAAACACTCGGGGCTTTGGGGCCAAGCGCTCCTTCCTCCAGGATTGGGGGGCGGGAGGGTTACTCCAGGTGTGGATTGAGCTGGTCTCATTCCTGTACTGCACTGAGAGCCACGGGGCCCTGGCCCATCATTCATTCATTCATTCATTCAACAATTACTTACTGGAAACCTGTTATCTGCCCTGTTTGAGAAGCTGGGGATGACACAGACCAGACAAACCTGGTGCCTCCATCCTAAGGGGAGACAGCAAGGGTTGAGTACACACACAGTAATTAAGGACAGCGTCAGTGCTGTGATGGACCTGCCCAGCCACATGGGCCCAGGTGGGAGGTCTGGGCAGGAGAGATGCCGGTGGAGGGAGCCAGGATCCCTCTGAGGTCCAGGTGCTGGAAGGCTCCAGCGTCACCGTGACCAGAGCCACCGGTGCCCAGCTGACCTGCCCCAGGGGCCCCCGACACCTCCCACCTGCTCACAGACTGAGGGGCCCCCAGAGTTCTGCCAACCATAGCCAGGAAATCTGATGCTTGATTTCCTTACGCTGACAGCTACAGGGTGATTGATGTTCTCTTCTTGGCAGGGAGAAAAGTCCACCGAGGTAAAGTGGTTTATGGAGAAAGCTGGAGTGTGCCCCCATCTGCCACATCTCTCAGGGGACGGTGGCCGGCCTGCTGTGGCCAGTCCCAGTGGGCCCGGGAACAGGGTGACCAGCATGATGAGGGCAAGCCTTCCGGAGGATCTTTCTGAGCCTCCCCTCCCCCGCGGCAATCTCCACTCCCTCTCTTTCCATCCCAGGGTCTCTCCCCTCATCCCTCCCCACTCCCTCCCTCCCCAGGATGCTGGTCTATGGTGTAAATTTCAGCTGAGGGGAGGAAGCTGCCAGGGTCGGTGACTGGTGACGGCTGCTTTGTTTTTCCAGAGGTGCTGTGCGATCTCAACAGAGTTTGCTGGCTCAGACCCCTCCTTTAGAGAGTAAAACTGTAGGCTGTTCCTCCTTTTCTGCGTAATCAGACAGATGACACACAACAAGCGCCCAGCACTTCACTTCACAAAGCATGAGCCCATCTGGGTCCACTCCGTGACCTGGGAGGAAGGACCGACTCCTTCAGCATCAAGGAGGTGATGGAGCTCAGAGGGGAGGGAATCTGCCCTGGATACCCACTCCAGACCCAGCAGAGCCACCGTCCTAGCAGGGCACCACGGCTCCAATTCCTGGACCCCTTCTCCTCTGAGATGGGGGGCGGCCCTGGGCATCCCAGTTCCTTACCCAGAAGCTACAGAGGCTTCCGCACCAGCAGCCAGACTTGCCATTAAGTCTTTCAGAACTTGGAATCATGCTGAACACATCCTGCTTGCGCCACTTACAGAGAGACTTAAAATCTAAAGAAAGCTACCCTTAATAAAGATCAGAGCCGGCGAAACCCAGGATTTTGACAGCAAGGTTCGCTCATAATTTATTAAGAATGCATTTAGCTTTTCTATGTTATTTTCCTCCCTGTTTTTTCCTCCCTGCTTATTTTGTCCCTGTGTGCTGACTTTGGATGAAACACAGCACTTGTGTTCTCCTGAGTATTATTTTCAGAGCTGCAGAAGGAGAGAGGAAATGGAAAAGTTTGCTAGAAGGTCATTTCCAGGGACCCCTGACTCTCTGGTCTGTGGAAGCTGGCCCCGTCCCCGTGAGCCTCTTACACATTTTTAATTTTCAGAGACTCAATTGAAGGCATCTTTGTGCATAGAAATCCATCCCATCAGCTCTGGATCTTCCAAGTCAGTGGGGGAGAATGTAATATTAGCTCAGGCTTCTGTGACAAAATACCAGACTTAAACAGAAGACATTTATGTCTCACAGTTCTGGAAGCTGGAAGTCCCAGATCAAGGTGCTGGCAGGGTTGGGTTCTGGTGCGGGCTCTCTTCCTGGCTTGCGGACAGCCGTCTTCTCACTGTGTCCTCACACGGCCTTTCCTCCGTGTGTGCACGTGAAAAGAGAAAGCTCTGGTGTCTCCTCCTCTTCTTATAAGGACACCAGTCCTGTCAGGTCAAAACCCTGCTCTCATGACCTCGTTTAACCTTAATTACTTCCGGAAAGACGCAGCCTCCAAATACAGTCACGTTGGGGGCTAAGGCTTCAACCTATGAATCTGGGGGGACACATTCAGTCCATAGTGTAGAGTATTTGGGGCGATGATATAAAAGGCTGTGTTCGGGGGCCACAGCAGAATCTGTATATAGGAGACCCCCAAGTTTTTAAGTCTAAATATTAAGAAAAGGAAAAAGGATGCGAGCCAAGCTTCAGTGTACAGGAGAGACCTGGGGCCCATGGTGAGTTCTCACGGGCGTGCCCACGCCTGCTTCCTGCCAGCAGAGATGGGCAGCCGAGGCCCTGGGTTCCCAGCTGGGGCCCAGCTCCCCTCCAGCCAGCAGTGTCACCGTAGGCTTTGAGTTAAGGTTGGTAAAGCATTAATTACCCACATGCATGGGATTTCTTTATTAAAACCAGCAGTCCTAACCCAGCGTCTTCCCGAGGACACCCTATACCCATGCGTTCATACAAGGCTTCCAGTCGCCAAGCTCATTGCCATCCTGCCCAAAGCCTGGGGCACGATGGGGTGTGTAGATTTCATTTATTTCACGAAGCTGTGTTAATCAGACAGCCCAGCTCAGGAGACACACATCGGGCTCTCTGTGCATCCCGTGAGACTTTTAAAAATCGTACCACTGGTATTTCTCTGCTGCAAAGCCTGGTGGGTCTGTCTTTTTACAAAGAAAGTGAGCTGTCTGACAGTGGCGGGCCATTTGAGATCAATTCCAGATCAAACTGTGAGCAATGAGGACTCTATAATGATGCCAGAAGTTTCTTTCCCATCCCCACCGTCGCCTAAAAACGTAAGCCTATTCCTCGTCGGAAAGCCCGCCACCACCCGCGGCTTCTTCAAGGCCCTTACCAGAGCTGAAGGTTTTGACCCGTTTTTTCATGTCCGTCTCCCTGACCAGAACGGGAGCTCCAGGGCTCAGGGCTGTGTCTGCTGTGCTCATCTCAGAACCCGGCGACCACCACAGTACCCAGCACAGGGCTGACCCTCTGCACGTGTTTGTTGAATGAATGAATGACGTAGCTGTGAGCGGACACCTCAGTTCAGCGGGGGCCCAGCAGCCCTGTGTTCTGGGGAGCAACCTGGGAGCGTTACATTTTCCCCAGCCCTTCACCACTTCCTCTCTCCCAGCTCCTGTACGAAGAGTGGGCGAGTTACGGGGTCTTCTACAAGTACCAGCCCATCGACCTGGTCAGGTGAGAGGGGACGCTGGGAGCAGGCCTGGTCGGATAGATGTCCCTGTGCATTTCGACTGTGATAAGTGTGCAGTGCATGGGGGCCTGCTTGAACTCGAAGAGCTTGTGCAGGAAAGCCAAGGTCTCCCGGCAGGACGAGAGCCTGGCGGAGCCTTAGATAAGCAGTTTATTCAAATTCACTGCAGGACGGGCTCTTATCTGTCATATTCACTGTCTCTCCCTAAATCCACAGTCCAGCCTGACCCAGCCAGGCATCTGGCGTGATTTCTTTCTGTGTTGAAAGGAAGAAAAGAGCTGCCTGGGAATTTGTAAGAACTGCCCCTCTGGGCAATGCGTCCTCTCCTGAGGGGACCTCCATCCCGGGCCAGGAAGGGGCGAACAGATCAGGCAATGGGTGTGCTGTTGGGGGACACGTAGACCAGAACTCAGCCCATCAAGGAGCCAGAAACGCTTAATATGCAGAGTGATCGGTTCTCTTGGTGCCTCGGGGCCGGAGTTTATTCCTGTCCTTAGGCTGAGCAGGGCTGGAACAGAGCTGACAGCCTCCGGGCAACATCATGCCCTTCAGCGTGGGCATCACAAGTGGAAATGCTCCCACCTTCGGGGCACAGCAGAGAAGTGCTGGCATAGGGAAAGCAGAGAGTACCCCAAACCTGACAGCCTGGCTCAGGGGCCCCCAGTCTCTGCTTCTTTGGTTGAGAGAATCAGGGGCCCCCCATGAGCTATTCCTCGCTGGTGGGGAGCGGGTACGGTGTAATTTTTTCCCCCTGATGTGGATTGAGAATGTGTCTCTGTTTGGCTTTGCCCTGCGCTGCAGGAAGTATTTTGGGGAGAAGATTGGCCTGTACTTCGCCTGGCTGGGCGTCTACACCCAGATGCTCATCCCCGCCTCCGTGGTCGGGATCATCGTCTTCCTCTACGGATGGGCCACCGTCGATGAGAACATCCCCAGGTAGGCGGGCAGCCCCTCCCTCCGAACACATCCTTATCTTACTAAGGAGCCGCGTTCCTATTACTGCAGGAGCAGAACTCCCTGGGGCTCGGGCCCCGCACCCCAACCCCTGCCCCGCCGTGCGCCCGCTCAGTCCCCCCGGGGACGTCACAGGCCAGGCCAGGCGCTGTCAGAAAGAGAGCTGCCCAGTCCAAAGGGTGTAATAGCCGTCTGAGCGCATGGGCGGCCTTTGCAGGCACGATCGCCCTCGGAGACGCTTTATTATCGAGAGGAAGACATAAAATAAATATCCAACTCCTTTTCGTTCTTTGAAGCTTTTTTTCCCATTTAGTTCTTGGTCATTATGTGACAAGAAAATTGACTGCTTCCCTGTGCGGTCAGGAAATGAGACGGATGACCATTTGGAGACCTCGGGGCAGTGCACTCAGCCAGCCAGGCCCTTGTCCGTGCCGCATCCCCTGTCCCCACGGCTTTGGGAAATGTTGCAACAACAGGACCGTCATGAGGGCTGACCTGGTGCAACAGGCCCCGGTCTCTGAACGCAGGGCTGATAGTCCTGCTACTATTCACCAAGGGGTGGGCCAGGCGTGGGGGGCTCTTGGAAGGAGGCCAGGACCCCAGCGACAGCCCGGCGTCGTGCCGGGTGTGGTTCTCCCAGAATGGCAGCCAGAACGTGAGTCAAGCAGCGGGAGCTTGAGGACACCATCTCCCCTCTTTTCTAGTGGTTTCCTAGACTTGCTAATACCGACCCAGGGATAACTGATTGTGTTATGAGTTCAGGATTTCAGGCCTAACTTCCATTAGGGAACACTGTGCCGATGGACAAAACACTGGATAGAAAAGTGGACGCCCCTGGCCCTGCCTCCTGGGAGCTGGCGGTCTGTCGGGGACAGTCCCGGTATATCAGCGCAGTTTACGTTTCTTACAGCTCAGCCCAGTGTCTCTGAAGCAGAGCTGTGGTTTAGACAATCCATCCGTGGTTCTGATCAGAAAAGAGCCAATGAAGGAGTCTTTTACTTGGTGGAGAAACTGACTCCTTAGGACTCAGCGGTGCAGAAAGGCCACATCCAGTAACTTTGTGCAAGTGATGTGTGAATACATGAATAACACCTAAAATATTCCACCCACCCGGAATCAGAACGTTAAAGGAATCTGGCTTATGTCCCTCCAGGGTTATTTTGGGCACAGGCAGGAGAAAGCTTGTCCCTTTGTTTGCTAATGACACGAGTTCACTGTGCTTGGGTTTGACGAAGGCAGAGATCAAAAAGTAGCCCAGGCGCGGAGGGGACTGAACTCCAAAGCCAGAGAGACGCTGTGAGTGGAGGGTGAGGGCCCCCCACGGAGACTTCTCCATCTGCCTTCCTGCCGGTCCTGGAAGGGAAGCTGCGCTGGTGGCCTCGTCCAGGATGCTCTGCCCAGGCAGGCGCGGGCTCCCTGACAAGGACGCCGACATCCCCAGGCCAGGCCAGGCCAGGCCAGCGCTGTCACACAGCCAGGGATGCAAACAGCGTTTACTGGGAATTCTGGAGCCCCGTCTGACCTCGGCCTCTGCTCACTTGGTGCCTTGAACAAAGCAGGAAGTGTGCATTCCGCTTGGAATCTGGCGCAAGCCAGTTTGTAGGATAGCCAGTGCCCCCTGCACCCCCTGCGCCCCGCACGATGCTGCCCTGCTGCCCCTGCCCCTCTATTTGCCCCCAAAGAGCAGGCCCACCCATGGCTTGTCTTTATTTTGGCTGAAGGCAGTGAAGGGAGAGGCTGAGGGTTTAAAACCAGCAGAAACAGGCTTTTTGACTGGTTGACGTTGTTTAAGCTGGCAGGGAGGAGGGCTGGGCAGCCGTGGGGCTCACAGGCAGGCAGAGACGTGGGCCCCGGCCCCGCCCCGGCCCCTCCCATCCTCAGGGCCCCAGGCGGCACCCTGACAATGGTGGAGGGGGCCTTCCATCCACAGGTTCCCTGAGAGGGGCTGGGGTCCTGCACGGGTGGGGTGTCCTGCCCCTCTGCCCTTCAGGAGAGGCCCCCAGAAGAGAGGAAGCTCAGGGAGGGACAAGAGATGGACCCCCTCGAGGCGGCTCCTCCGCCTCCTTTTAAAGTCACAGCAGCTGCCGGTGCTCCATTATTCCCACAATAATGATGGTGAACAGGAGATTGAGTCCCAGGGCCGTTCCGAGGGCTTCACGTGCATTCCCCTGTTTAATCCTCCTAACAACCCAGTAACACAGGTTCTCAGGGAATTCCCTGGTGGTCCAGTGGTTAAGGCTGCGCTCTTTCACTGCCGAGAGCCTGGATTCAATCCCTGGTCGGGGAACTAAGATCCCATGTGCTGCGCAGCGCAGCCAAAAAAAAAAAAAAAAAACCCAATATACTTGAATAAAATGCCATGGCCTTTTAAAAAAGAAAAATGGGTTCTCTATTCTCAGCATCCCCATTCTATAGATGGGGAAACTGAGGCCCAAGGAGTTGGAGCAACCTGCCCAAGGCCACACAGCTCACAAGCGGTAGAGCTGAGATTCAAATCCAGAGCTGGTTCGCTCCCGAGTCCATGGTGCCCTACGGCCTCTGTGTGCTTGTCCCCGCCCCACATACGCGTGCACACAGGCACACACACGCATGCTCACACACGCACTCCCCCAGATGCTTCGAGGCAGCAGCTGGTCCATCTTTCCCTCTCCCATGCCTGACACCGTGCCTGGCACATACAGCATGTGCACAATCTTTTAATAAGTCTTTGGTAAGAGAAACTGTGAGAAGAGAATTGAGCTGAATGCCCGCGGTGCTAGCAGAGGAGGGTCCCTCACAGCCTCTCAGCAAGTGTTTCTCCAACACCGATGGCTGTGGCCCAGCCACGATTCTGTGCATCCAGAAATTTTTTTAAAAGCCAAAAACAACCACCCGATTCGACCCCCTCCTCGATAGCCACCTAACCCTTGGGAATCAGACTCCTGCCCGGTTTCTAACAATAGCTCAGTATCTTGTCTGAGTTAGCAGGGAGAAGGGCAGGGCAGGGCAGGGCAGAGTTGGCAGGGCCTAATTCTGGCCTCCATTCTCACCTTCCAGAAGGAGAAACTGAGTCTGAGGCTAAAGGACTGGGCCGGGGGCACAGAGGGCAGGAATAACCCATCAAGGACCTGGGCCACGCCCCCTGGTCTCAGCAGGGAGCCCTCCTGTGGCCTCTGGGCATCAACTGAGAGCAGTGCAGGGCACGGGCTTGACAGACAGAGCCCAGGGCTCAATCCCCACTCTGCTGTGTGGCCCTGAGCAAGTGACTTCCCCTCTCTGGGCTCGCTTCCTCATCTATGAAGATGGGATTGTCATAGCCCCAGAGCTGGTCCAGGCCAGGTGCAGGCTCCTGCCCACACAGCTAATGGCCCGTATTGTATTTTTCAGTATTAGTAGGAGAGAGCCTGAGTGCTGGGCAGGGCGGAGGAGGAAGGCCGCTGGGCATCGCGCAGCTCCCCATCCTGTCCAGTCACACCCCCTGGGCTTGAGCCCCAGACTCAGCAGAACAAAAGCCCTGCCCTGAGCCGGACTAGTATCCTGAGCAGAAACTCCCCCTCACTTTCGGGGTGAGCCCGGCGTGGTGGGTCCCCAACTCCAGGCAGCTTGTGGGTGTGTTCCTTCCAACCCAACCACCCGTCTCCCGGGACGAGGTCCGGGAGAACCATTTCTCCATCCTCTTAGGGGCCCAGAGTGTCCAGCGATGTCCGCAGGCTGGTACCCAGGCCTGCCCGGGGCCAGCTGTCCCACGGCGTCCCCACAGGGACTGAAGCCCGCAGGAACGGCGCTTAGCAGGTGCCAGGCTCACGGCCAGGGCTCAGGAGGGGCATGGCGTTCTCGGGCCTTGATCCCATTCCTCCTTCGGGTCTCCAGGGTCTTGTCAAGTCAGGACCTGGACAGCATTCCCTCTTAGCACAACCTTGACGGTGCCTGGTTATCAGAGGGAGGCTGGCTGGGACCTCGGCCTCAAAGATGAACGCTCACCGGCCACACGGCAAGTCCGATGGGTCCACACCCAGGACCACCTACAGATGTTGCAGGCTGGGTACAAAATTAAAATTCAGGGCCCTGTTCAAAAATCATTAAGGCTTTAAGGTGGGGACAGAGTGTGAAACCGAGCTGGGGCCCCTGTGTGGCAGCACCTGTCACACGTCCCTGAAGCCCACCTGGGATGGAGAAGAGGGATGTGGGCGCCGGCAGAAGCTGGCTGATGAGCCAGACCATGACCACCACGGCGGGGACCCCCAGCACTTTCTCCCACCCGACATGGCTCCGGGAGGCTCCGGTCCACGTGGGCCGGCAGGGACCCTGCCCATCGGCCAGGGGACTCTGGGCTGCTCCATCTCTTCCAGCATGGAGATGTGTGACCAGAGACACAACATCACCATGTGCCCGCTGTGTGACAAGACCTGCAGCTACTGGAAGATGAGCTCTGCGTGCGCCACGGCCCGCGCCAGCCACCTCTTCGACAACCCCGCCACTGTCTTCTTCTCCGTCTTCATGGCCCTCTGGGGTAAGCCGAGCGCCGCCACCCCATCTGTGGGGCAGAGGCAACTTCGGGTGGGTCCCGACATTCCCTCCCTCTCCTTGAGGCTACCCGCAGGACCGTTTGCCAGGAATGCACACAGGAGGAACGGTCAGCAGAAAGAATCCGCAGGTTTCTGTCTGCAGGTTACCGGGGTCTGTACTGGGTCACGACCCACAGATACATCTGACCCGGCCAAGAGCCCCTCATGAAAAGCCTAGGAGGATGCTTTGCTCCCGGAACTGGGACCTCTTCCCTGGGGCTGGGATTTGTTGCTGCTTTAGAACAAGGAGTGCCGAGGGTTCTCCCTTCCTCCCGATGATGCTGGGAAAGCTGACCAGGCCCAGGCCCTGGGGCACAGCTCTCATTATCCCCCAGCACCTCTACAGGTGTCACATGCCCATTTTACAAGTAAGGAAGCCAAGGCCCAGGGAGAGTTGATGTGACTTGCCCAGGATCACCCACCCAGCTCCTGAGCGGACAAGGTAAGGAGTGAACATACGATTCCAGAGCCTGTGCCCTTAACCACTGGACTCCACTGCTACCTGGAGTCCAGGGCAGACGGCTCCTCCTCCGGGATTCTTCCTGAATCCAGGTCCTACCTGGTACCCATCTCAGGCTTGGGGGGCACGGGAGGTGGGTAAGTGGTGGCTGGATGCATTCCGACGTTTCTGGATTAGCAGATAAGCCTGTTTCCTCCTCTGTGGCCCCGTGACACAGCCTTTGCCAGCAGGGCCTTCAGGATTCGGGCACCCGTGTGCTGAGCCGTCCCCTGGGCACCAGAGCCCCAGTCTTTGCCCTCAGGGGCTCCCAGCTAGTAGGAGATGGAGCTGCACACAGAGAGGGCACAGGAGCCCTGGGGGAGGGACGTCAGCTCTGCCCTTCCCCGCATAACTCAACCCTCAGCTTCCTTGCCTGTAAAATGGGGGTGTGACAAGGATCAGAGACAGCGGGCGCAAAATCTCAGCCAGTGCTTAGCACGTACATGGCTGACTCTCAGTAAACGGTCCTGCCCTTGTGACCACAGACCACAGGCGGGGCTGCCTGACACACAGCGGGGGTGTGAGACTGAGTAAGGTGATGTGCCTTGCGTGTAGCGTGTGTACCAACCCGTATTTACCAAGTGCCTGTGCTGGGCACAGGGGAAACCATGGGAGGAAAAACCACTGCATCCACTGACTTAGTCCAAGATTCAGGAGGGCACAGCATGTGCAAAGGCCCTGTGGTGAGGGTGCAGGCCTGTTGAAGGAGCCTGCGGGTGCAGGGAGCAAGTGGGAGTGAGAGCAGGAGGACCCTGGAGGCCAGCAAGGGCCGCAGAGGACTTTGTGTTCTCGCTGGGAGGACTCAGAAGCCGGTGCAGTCGGCCTGCTGTATCAGACATTTTCTCATCTTAAACTTGAGTCAGAGACGGCAACTTACGTAAGAAGCAGCTGAGGAGGTGACAGAGGGAGGCTGACCCAGCTCTGACTGGGGACAGCGGCGGGGCTTTCGCTCAAGACCCACGCGAGCTCCAGGGCAGATGCTCAACCACCCGCACGTGATAGCGAGAAGCTGTTTCTCCCGAGGGCGGCACCGTGGGGGGAAGAAGGCCAGTGAGAAAGCGCAAGAGCAGCAGTTAGCGGGCCTCTCGCGCCCTCCCTCACTGGCCCTGGGCTCCCCGACTGTGTGCCATCTGTTCCCACTGTCCTGCCTAGACGCCCAGTAACAGCTGCGCCAAACTGAGGGCCTCCGATGGAGGAGACTCTGGTCATTCCAGAGGACCCTCGTGCCCACCCCTCCTGTGAGCTAAGGAGATGCCTCAGGCTTGGCGAAGCCCGTGTCGCGTGGAGCACAGGGGTACAAATGACAGCCCCCGCCCCACTCATGGACATCACCCCTCCACATCCTTCCCCCCCTGGCTCGGCAGTGGCCTGTAGCCCATGGACACCCGGGTAATAGAGACACCCAGGACTGTCCATCCACCCAAGCTCCGGGAGCTCAAAGCACAGCTTCACGATCAGTGCAGTCGTCATGGGCACGTGATGGTCCTCCTAACGAGGCTGAGAATGAGAGTCACAGGTCACCAGCTCAGCGTAAGGGAGAGATTTCCAGCAGTGAGTGCTGGGCTGGGCTGGCCTGGCAGGTGGTGAGCAGCCTGTTTCAGGAGGCATTCAAGCTGAGGTTGGAGGAGTCCTTGCCGGGGCTACCACAGAGCATGGGGAGGTGATGTCTGTGTGTGGTTCATGGTGGCTTATGAGAAGATTCCCCGCACCACACTCTAGCTCGGATGATTAATTCTGGGATCAATCTGACTATAAATTTAGGCTCAATGGCCATCTTCACTGAGCTGATGTGTACGTGTCTGACATTGGGCTGGATGCTCCTTGAGCTTCATCCCACCTTATCCCACAGCTGAGAAATTGTCCCCATTTCACAGATGAGGAAAGTGGGTCTCCACTGGCCAGGCCAAGAATGGAGCCCACGTTGCCCTGAGCCTGTTCCGCCTCCCCTGCCCGCCCCTGTCTCTTTGGACCCTGCGTCTATCAGAACCATCCCCCTGCCCCCCACCACCCTCTGCTTCTCATTGCCAGCCTCCCTGGCCTTCCTCAAGATCTCTGGTTGGCTCCCTTCCTTCCTCTCTGATCGGGGCCCAGGAAGCTCCAAGCTGAGGCTGGAACACCTCCTGGCTGGGCACCCAGCCTCCCGGTTCCCCAGCTCCAAGCGGGGGAGGCTCACCCGTCAGCATTCACGCCCACGGCGGAGCCCAGATGCACAGCTGCCGGCTAGACGGTTTGGTCCAATTCAGTACCCAGCTGTGCTGGCTGTGAGTCAGGATGACTAGTCAGCAGGTAATAGTACCAGTCCCTGGGCCAGACTCAGGTTCAACTCTCAGCTCTGTCACCCGCCAGCTGTGCAACTTCAGGAAGGTGGCTTCAACTCTCTGGGCCCTGGGTTCCCCGTCTGTAAAATGGAGACAGTGGTTGGGAATGTCAAATGAGTCACGTCTTGTGATGTCTTAGGGCTGTGCCTGGTGCCAGTTGTCATGTCGTGCTGGCTGTTGCATCGGATCAGTGAGCCCTTGCTTCTTGGAAATGTGAAAACAGCCTAGACCCTTGGAGATTGGAGCTCAGATCTAACCTGTCACCTTGTGCCTGGGGGCCTCTGTGAATTATGTCACTTCATCTCCTTCAGAAAAGAACACTAGCTTTGGCTGGCTGGTTCCTACTGTGTGCCAGGCACTGTCCTGAGCATCTTATGTGAGCGACTCAATAATTCTCCCAGTAACTATAGGAGGGAAACAGGCTTTACTACCCCATTTAGCAGATGAAAAAATTGAGGCAACTTTCCCAGGGTTACACCAGCTAACAAGAGGCAGAGGCAAGACTTGAACCCCAGCGTTCTGGCTCCCCAGCCCCAAATACTTGACCCCTGGGCTTTACTCCCTCCGTCAGCGTTACTAATCAGGTCTAGCTCATGTGTGTGCTTATTCCTGGCAGACTTACCTGAAATTCATTCTCTCACCTGGAATAGTTTCCCCAGCTCCCTCCAAACAAACAGGCTCCCTTTTCCCCTCCAGAGTTCTGCACAGAGTTCTGCACAGAGTTCTGCACAGGCTACCTCACTGGTCCCCACAACAACCCTGGAGAGAAACCCTGTTATTCTCTGATGTGGACACGGAAGCACAGAGAGGTTAAGTGACTTGCCCAAGGTCACACAGCTAGCAGATTTGTAACAGACATGATAGACCCGTGCCTGGCCCGCCAGCCTTCATGGTCCAAGCTAGTGCCCTGGTCTCACCTCTCCATCCAAACATCCTCCACCCCCATTCTGTGCCCTCCTGGGGGAGCAGAGATTCACCATGAGCTGGTGGTGAGGGGCACACAGGCAGCAATGCCACTCAACCCGCCAGGAGGCAGGGAGTTGGTTGAATTTTGTGCACCCCCTCAATGAAGCCAGCTTGGTCACGTCATGCTTCTTTATTGAGCACCTACTGTGTGCAAAGGGGTACCACTTCACAGCCTCAAAGGTGTTGGCCAGCCCTTACCAGTAGCCCCGTCCTTGGGAGAAAAACAGATGGTCCCATCCTTCCCCTATCCAAGATGCAGGGAAACGGGCAAATCTGTGTTTCCGCTGTTTGTCCCCACGTCCTCCAGCTCCACTTGCACCGTAGGAGACAACAGAGGTGCCTGTCTGTCAAGGGCAAGTTCAGTCTACACACCCCCCATTTGGGGGAGAAAGAAAAAAACAACAAAAAAGCCAAACCACTCTCATGAAGCACTTACGGAAAGAGGAGCTTATTATAAATCAAGACAGAAGCAACAGGAAAGGGCCTGCTGGGCTGAGAGGTGCCTGTTGACAACCCGCCCCTGCCCCCAGGGTGGAGGGAGACTCAGTCCCTCCATCATCCCCCCGGGCTCTTTCACACTTTACGCTGTCAGGCGTAATTAGCAGCGAGCTTGCCATTGTTGAGGGGTTTTTTTTAGTCCCTTATTCAGTTACTTGTTCATTACCCTCTAAAGGATCATTTTCCCACTGGTGTTTCTTCTCCCGCTGTGTCCTTTCTTTTCCTGTCCTCCAGCTGCTAAGGTTTCTGCTCGCACGGTGACAGAGAGCAACCCCAAACCTGACACTGACGGTAGCGGGGCTGTACCGCCCCAGGAGTCACCTCTGGCCGCTGTTTTCACGTGGCTTCCGCTCCGCTGTGGGGTCCGGTTTGCCCAGAGGCTGACCCGCTGGTCCTGGAGCCCTGAGCTCTGGCTGAGCTCTCCGCTGCCTGGGATTTATGACAATTCAAAGCCTTCATTCACTAAGGTGTCAACACGAAGAAACTTTGAGCTCCATTTAGCTGTTGGCACCCGGGATCAATTTTCTGAAATTATGGCATAATAATGGGACTTTAAAGCCTTGTCAGTTCCAGGCAGAACAAAGGGGGTTATTTGATTTGAGCCTGGCTGCACGAAACTGGAGAAAGATGGTCCTGGCATTAGTGGAATGACAGGTGTGATTGAAACCCCTCCTGGGGGGGCTGCACCCGAGACTCTGAATGGAGTGGGCAGGTCACCGGCTGAGTCACCCACACTGGGTGGGGACGAAGGGAGAGAGACTGAGTCTCTGCTGGAATTAAAAGGCCAGCAGCGGGTTTGTGAGCGAATACTTGTTCAGGGGATAAATAAATAGAATCAGTGAGAAAATGAAGGGCGGGGGGCCTTTGTGCGGGAGCCCTGTCTCCCCTGTGGGCCAACAGGTGTGTTTGTGACCGAAAGCTCGGCCTCTCTGTGCACCGGTGCCGAATCAAATCTCGGAGACAGAGTTTTGGGTGAAGTAGAAAAGGAGAGCTTTATTGCTTTGCCAGGCAAAGGGGGACACGCCGGTTTCTGCCTCGAAAAACTGTGTGTGTCCCCCGCCAGAGGATTTGATGAAGGGCTTTATGGCAGTGGTTCAAAGGGCAGGGGGGCGGTTCTCTGACAAGATTAGGGTGTGGTGAGCAGGGCCTGCACTCCCTTAATCTCATCTCAGGTGGTCATCTCCGATTTTTAAATTTATTTTATTTTTGGCTGCGTCGGGCCTTAGTTGCAGCATGCGGGATCCTCCGCTGCGGCACGTGGGCTCCTCATCGCGGTGCGCCGGCTTCTCTCTAGTTGTGGCGCGGAGCTCAGTAGTTGCGGTGCGGGGGCTTAGTTGCCCCACTGCGTGTGGGATCTTATTTCCCCGACCAGGGCTCGAACCCGCGTCCCCCGCATTGGCAGGCGGATTCTCAACCACTGGACCACCAGGGAAGCCCAGCGGTTGTCTCCTGATTTTGATGAGTTTCTCTGGTCCCTTTAATCTTGCCCCGGGTGGTTGCTTGGCTGCTTCTCCCTTGATTAGCAGCTGTTTGAATCCACCCTTCGGAACTCAGGGACGGTCATGGGGGCTGCAGTCTTGCCTACAAGAAATGGGGGACAAAAAGGGCCTCCGTGCCAGGGAGCCCCACAGGGCCCCGCTCAGCTTCAGGTCACTCTCTTGTCCGGTTCCTGCAGCCCGAGGACATGCATCTCTGATCTCCACATGCAGAGAAAGGAGTCTGTGCTGAGCAGACGTCGGACTGTCAGCAGCCAGAGGTTTGAGAAGCTGGTCTCTGCTCTCAGGGGTCTTGTTTTAAGGAGGGTGCGGCCCTGCCTGCCCCCCGGGGCCTCCGAGGCTCAAGAGTGCCTGGCACAGGTTTGGGAGACAAGACCCCGGCCCATAAGGAGCTTGGACCTCACCAGGGAGACGGGGCTGTTCTCCGGGCAGCTGCAGCAGCGCCCCAGCATCCGTCAGAGCCTGCCCTCCGTGGTCTGTGAGGTTCCCACGGGCACAAAAGACCACGGGACGGCCGACCCAGGAGCGTCTAATGACACGTCCAGGATCGTGCCACAGGGTCAGCAGCAGCGTTTCAGGGGTGGGTGAAAGCTCAGAAAGGTGGGGGGCTGGTCAGCAGCCAGCCCAGGAAGCATCCAGAATTAGGGAAATTGGGGTTAGGCCTGGGAGTGAAAGCAGTTTGGACCGGTCAAGCAGGGCCCGAGGGAGGTAGGGTGGGATGCGGCCTGGGAGGAGAGCCGAAGCAGAGGCCCGGGGTCCTGTGGGGGCAGCTCATCTGATGGATAGAGAGATGGATGGAAGGAAAGGACAGACAGTGAGTAGGTCAGTGCGTCCAGACGCCTGTGTGGACAGCGCCACGTGCAGAGCTTGTCCAGAACGCAGATTCCAGGTCAGCGTGGTGTGCAGGAATCTGTATTTCAGCAAGCCCCCTGCGGTGCGGCTTCCGGTACAGCCCACACTCTAAGAAATCCTGGGGGAAATGGACAGATTGTCCCCTCCCCACGTAACTATGTGGGTGTGTCCTGGTCCATTTTCTCTGCAGCTCCAGCGTACAGCAGGGGCACTTAAGCCCATAAGCAGGATCTGTATCCATTGTTCTGTGATTCTTTTTTTTTGTTAATTGATGTGAAATTTACATAACATAAATTAACTGTTTTAAGTGCACAGTTCAGTGGCATTTAGTACACTCACCATGTCGTGCCATCATTACCACCATCCTCCCAGGTGGCAACCTGGGGCCCATTTAACAATCCGTCCCTTTCCCCTTGTCCCCACCCCTGGCAACCACCAGTCTGCTTTCTGCCTCTATGATGGATTTATCTGTAGATATTCTGGATGCTTTGTATAAATGGAACCAACCATATGTTTTGCTCTATCGTCAGCCTCTTAATGAGAAGTGGTGGAGATCCTTCAGGTGAGCCGGGTCATGGAACCGCTCCTCTGTCAAGCCCCTTGCCACGGGTGGGCCCTGCCCTGGGCTCCGCGGCGCATCGGCTTATGGACGCCTCACCGTAGGCCCCACAGCGGGCACTGTTATCAAGCCCATTGTACACACGTGGAGACTGAGGCTGGCAGGCAGGTGGGGGGGGCGGTCCCATGCCCAAGCTCATACCTGCTTTGATCCACAGTAGATCCAGGGTCCATCGCTCACCTGCTGCCTCTGGGCTCCTCTACAAGAATGTGTTTGTCTAACACTGTGTCATTAAAACAAATGTGTGAAGGGAGAAGCTCAAACACCTGCTTGCACCCTGGCCTGGGTTCCCTCTTCACTACCTGCGATTTCTGCTGCACTGCCCTCTGGGCTCTGGATTTTGGGGGGATGGTCTTGTCTCCTTGGCCCCTTTGTATGGCTGCTGGGGTCAAGGCCATCTCTTCATGTCTTTTGTACCCTGGACCGGGTTTGGCCCACAGCTTGTCCTCATGTGGGTGGGAAGCCACACCCCTAACCCCAGTCGATCTTGGGGTCAGAAGTCCTGGATCCAGGTTTCTGCTGTATATTAACCAGTCACCTGACTCCTCAGGGTCTCAGTTTACCCATCGGTGTGAAGGAGTGCGTTATCTCTGCGCTGAGGGCTTGCGGGTGGGATGAAAGGAGATGCCCCAAGCACACCCAGCACCTGACACCAGGTAGACACCCCGTTACGTCTGTGTGATGTAGTTGGCACGTCAGCCAGGAGAACCATTATTGGGTACCTTGAAGGGAAGGGATGGGAACCTGCCAGGACCCGCTGCTGTCCACATGGCTGGTATAGGGAGGGAGGGCTGCAGTAGCACAGCTGCAAAGGAGAGGCCCTCGGTTTTCTTCCTGCCTCTGCCCAGTCCAGTAGCAGGTGGGTTTCCACACTGCTCACGATGCCCGATTCTGAGCTGAGACCTCAGGACTGCCCCCAACTCAGCATTAGCCTTCCCATCGCCCGTCCTACTGGCCAAGCCTGAACGTCACAGCTCCGCTCCTTTGCTGCAGAGCAAAAGCATGGCAAACTTGGAGCCAGAGAGCCCAGGCAATAGGGCATGGTGGGGTCTGTGGCCCAGCAGAGAAGGCATGCCCAAACCTTGACAAATGGATTGTCACTCCTTGGCTCCAGCCTCCTGGTGCCAGAGTTTCTGATTTTTAAAAGAGAAGCAGGAAACTCATGATTTTATATAAAATGCCTGCATTTCTTAAACATAGCCGAGCACAACAAGCCTTGTCTATGTACCATCTCTACTCCTTGGCCTCCAAGGTGTGACCTCAGGTCCAGTCTCGGTCCTGGTCAACCTACAGATACCCCTGGGAGAGGGCCCTTGTATCTATCTTAAGACATTTAACAGTAAAATTCTAGAGCAAGAATGCCTGGGTTTAAATACCAGCTGCCTAGCTGTGTGACCTTGGACAAATTACTTAACCTCTCTGTGCCTCTATTTCCTCATCCATAAAATGGCAATACAAGTTTTGCTGTAATCATCAGACTTATTATGACTACAGTTGTTATTCCCGTAAAGAAAATCAAATATCTGTGCAGAAGGTCGGTCAAGTATGGTGGTTAAGTGTAGACTCTGGGGTCAAATAGAATTCGGTTCAAACCCCACTCCTGCTGTTAACCTGAAGTTGACCTTGGGCAGAGCATTTAATCCTGAGTCTCTGTCCTCATTTGTAAAAGAGTGAGTGGAAATCACTCCTACTGCATGGCGTTGTTTTGAGGGTTCGTGTAACTGGTGTCGCTAAATCACTAGCACAGAGCCTGGTGCAGGCTGAGTCCTCATTAAAAGGTAACAGTTATCACACTGCAGGCTGGTGAGTGGAGGGAAGGGGAGGTCCAGGAGGTAGAGGTGTGTGTCGGTGAGCCTAGGAATGGGGAGACATGGGAAGGCTGAGACAGGGAAGGTTAACAGGCCAGCTCCCCTGCTGTGAGTGGAGCCAGCCCTCCTCCCCCACTCAGCCCAAGGTCTCAAAGGAGGCCTTGCCATGGGCAGTCAGAGGAGGCTGGAGAGAGACCGCTGTCAGAACACAGTGAAGGAGAGACAGGCCTTCCAGAACTGGTGGCAGTGTGGGAATGGGCCCCAACCAAGGGCCTCCACTACAGTGACCCAGGGACATGCTGAAAGAGACAGAAGGAAACATCCTCACACCTTCCTTCTTAGGAGGCGGTGCAGGCTGCAGATGGGCCTGCCCCACCAGCCATATGTGTCTGCTGAGAGTACATTTGTATCACAGGGAACTACATTTCCCAGGCTCCCTTGCTGTCCCATTTCCTGGAAGGCTCAGCCAGTGGGAAGCCCTGATGGGGGACCAGAAGGCGGGAGGAAGGGAGAAGTCAGGGTATTTCTCCTCCTCTTCCTCTGCTTCCTGGGGCACCTCTGGCAAAGGTTTCGCCTTCTCCCTGGCTCTACCTCCCTCCAGAAAGCCCTTCCTCCATGATCCTAGGTTCTGGGCAGCTCCAGTTTCTGGCTCTGGGGACACCACCTCCCATTGTCCCGCCACCCCTAGATAGGCAGCAGCTTCCTGCTATTGCTAATCTCTGGGTGGTCTCACCATCCGCTGCTTGTCTTCTCGGCTCTTCCATTGTCTATGTGGCCAAGTCCCAGGATTAAATTACCCCAGTCCGAAAGACCTAAGAGGTTCCTGTTTCCTGGCTGGACCTGGTTGGTACAGTAGCTAATACTTGATGGGCAGATACCCATTTTGCACAGATATGTGCAAGCTCAGAGGCCCTGTTCTCACCTCACCTTAATGGGGAGGCAGGCATGTTCTCTGAACCAGGAGGTGAGTCAGATTCAGACCCATCTCTTGCCAGGTCCAACGCCTGTATTCTTTCCTGGTGAAGGATGACATTGGAGAATTTGCACTAAAGTCCTCATTGAATGTCCATCTTGACACTGCCACTTATCAGATAAGCCATTTAATTCTGCCAAGCCTCAGTTTTCTCATCTGTAAAATGAGGAAAATTATAGCACCTCCCTCCTATGATTACTATGAGGTTTAAATGAGATTAATACTTCACGTGATAGCTCTTTGAACAGTGCCTGGCACATAGCAGCTCAAGAATCCGGAGCTCTGGTTAACTTTATGGCCACCCTTATCACTACTCCAACCCTCAGCCTCTGCTGATTTTCCCTTATGGGTTGGAAGAATTAATGATAAATGTTTCAGTCAGTGGTATCTCCATTTGCAAGTGTCTACTCATAAAAGCCATTCATTCATTCAGTGAGCTCTCTTGAGGCACCTGTTTGTGCCCGACACTGGGCTCTCTGTGGGGGACCCAGATGACAAGGCCCCATCCCTGCCCCACACCCCAGAAGGGCCACGAGACATGGGACAGAGAACATAATTGAAGGTGTCGTGAACGGCATGAGCAGGAGAGGTCCCAAGAGGAGTTGGTTTCTTTCCTGACACTGAGGGGGATGATCGGAGGCTTCCTGGAGGAGGTGGCATTTGAACTATGCTTAGTCTGTTGGGAATACAAAGCAGGATGTAGCAGCTAAGAGTGCAGCTCAAAAGTCAGGCCACCTGCAGGGGTTTGAAGCTTGAGTGAGTGGCCTTGGCTCCCCTTTCACTCTTTTGGACCCCACCTGTGACTTGGGGCCCCCAAGATCAGTGGAGCAAGATGGTTAAGAGCACAAGCTCTGGGACCAGCCTGCCCAGCCCCTCACCGGCTGGCAGAATAACCTTGGCTGGGACTCGGTTTCCCTGTGCCTCAGTTTTTTCAACTGTAAAGTAAGCAATAGGGGCTTCCCTGGTGGTGCAGTGGATAAGACTCTGTGCTCCCAGTGTAGGGGGCCCAGGTTCAATCCCTGGTCAGGAAACTAGATCCCACAGGCATGCTGCAACTAAGAGTTCACACGCCACAACTAAGCAGCCGGCAAGCCGCAACTAAGGAGCCCGCCTGCTGCAACTAAGACCCAGATAAATAAATAACCAAATAAATAAATAAATAAGTTTTTTTTTTTTAAATGAGCGATAGATCATCCCTGCCTCACGGGGTCAGTGGGAGAGCTGAACAGTTTAATTCATGTGAAGTTCTTGGTCCAGCACTTGTTGCCCTCACTTACCAAATGGTGCAGAAGAGGAGAATGCTTTCATGGCATCTGATGTCGTGGGGCTTCTGAGCCCCTAACTTCCCGGTTTTCCTCCCTCCCTGCAGCCGCCACCTTCATGGAGCACTGGAAGCGGAAACAGATGCGGCTCAATTACCGCTGGGACCTCACAGGCTTCGAGGAGGAGGAGGTGAGTGGGCTCGGCAACCGCGCCCCCCCGTGCCCTCCCCCGTGTCCCCCCCGGGCCCCCACCCTGCTCCTTCTGGGAGACTCACGTGGAAGCCTTAGGTCCTAAAGCCCAGGCGAGGCTGCTCCCTGCCTGCTTCTCAGTTCACCTCCCTGATGTTTGAATCCCCCGCAGTTGCCAGGGCAACCGTATGATGTCTGTTCTAGTGTTTTTGATCTCCGTGCTCACATGGACGCACCACCCAGCAGCGTGGTCGGGGACTCCGGCCAAGGCTCACCATGCTGATCTCATCCTGTCTGGGGGCAGCACCGCGGGTCTGGGGAGGGGATCATCACCACCCACGAGGCTGAGTCCCCAAAGGCAGCCGCGAGGCTTTGCCCCAGGCGCCAAACCCACGATCCTTAGAGCCAGCTCTTGGCCTGCAGTCGGACGTGGCTGAGAAGTGGGGCAGATCCTTCCCTAATAGAGGGAAGCCACGTACTGGGCATCTTCGTGCACCAAAGAGAAGGGCATTCGGGATCGAATGGCCACTGCGATGGCAGGTGGACCCCCCTCCCCGGGGTTGCTCAGGAGAAACTTTGCCACTGCCCCATCCCGAATTGCCAGCTCCAGCCAGAATCCCCATGGTATGAGTGGGAATAAAAAGGAACAAGGTCTCCCAAATAGCAGAGCCATTAGGTGTGGCCACAATGACCACAACTTCATGCTATGAAATCTTTTGCTCAGTTTTTTTAAAGAGAAACTGCTCATCCGTTTTCACTGTAATGTGAAAATCTCTTCCATCATCTTTTTAAACATCCCTATTATTATATTTCCCCACACATGCACTCCCTCCAAGACTGGATCACTTTTTAGCCAAATGTGTAGCTGAGAATCCCCTGTGCAGGCTCTGTGCTGAAAGTATTGTCAACAGACAAGGGCACTAGTTTGCTGGAAGAGGCACCAGCTTAGTGGAGACGAGACGGCCTCTGGGACCAGGCTGTCCTTGCACCACCCTCGCTGTGTGACCTGGGGCAAGTTGCTTAACCTTTCTGTGCCTCAGTGTCCTCACCTCTCAAACAGGGATGGAGGAGTAGGGTTTGAGGGCGTCTCCCTGGGTCAGCAGATATAAAGCACTTCAAGCAGGGCCTGGCACCAGCGGGTGTCCCTTAACCCGTCTCCCACCTCTGGGTTCAACCTCTTCCCCAGTGGGTCTCATCGTCCCGTTTCACAAATGGCGGGACCAAGGCTGATGCAAGGAGAGACACGCGGCTCCTTAGGAGTAGAGACAGGCGTGGAACTCCATCCCCTATGACGGGCCCTGGGTCAGCTGTTTGCCAGAGCGTGTTCTAAAGATTCAAATAGAACAAAAAGCAGTGTTGTCTTGTTATTTTGGAAGTAGACTTAGAACATCCCTTTTCATGATGTCCCTGGGGTTGGGGCAGTTCAACCCCTTGGGGACCCGTCCCATGAACTCTTCACCCTGATGGCTCAGACCCTAGATGGTGGGGTGGCGATCAGAGCCACTGGGTCCCCAAGGGCCCTGAATGAGTCCCCGAAAGCGAGCCCCCCACGGCTGGCCAGGGCCTCTTCTGGGGTTAATCACCCGAGACGAAGGGGCAGCCTCTCCGCGACAGGACCCCAGGTGTCCGCTCTCAGAGCAGAAGGAAACCTGTACCCAGTCATCTGGCCTGTGTGTTCCTTCCCTGAGTCTAAGACAATTCAGCCCAGCACTCCCTCGGGAATTACCTAGACCATGTGACCTGCAGAAGCAGCAACACACATGGTCACCCTAAAGTAGCATCAGCCTTTAGCGAGCCCTCCTTATCCACCCACGTCCAACTACCTTCATCCAGGTTCTTAAGAATATCATCTTTAGCAGACGTAGCCTGTTTCTTAAAAAAACAACACAAGTAATGAAATCTTTTTGTTTTTGTTTTACGTTTCTGGTTCCCGGAAGGAGGCTGTCAAGGTTTGGAATTTTTTGTCACTCCTCTGTCTTCCGGTAGCCTGTCTCCCTGGGAGAGGGACCTTCTCGCACACCTGATCCGTCTGTTTCTGCTGAGCGGTTCCCTGCAGCTCTCCCATGGCGGGCAGGGGTCTCCGTTTCCTCCCCCACCTCTGGGTCTCTCTTAACCCCTGTTCTTCTGTTCCAGTGCCCTTCGCTGGTCTGCTCTGGGCTCCCCCGAGGTCTGGTGCCTCTGGTCTGCCCCCGCTTGCTGACACTTACTGCCATCTCTTCTGACCCCCACGGCTCCAGATAGGATATTCTCAGGGGCCAGTTCATGGCTGGGTGTTCAGAGTGAGTGGCCTGCAGGATGGGCTGCAGCTTGGTGCAGACTGACCTGCCTGTAGGACACAGAGCCCGATTCTGTGGCATTCCCAGTGGGCTAGGGTTCCCCACAAGGTGGAGAATCCTGGATGAACTGCATACAATGAGTTCTAAATTGGAAATGGTACAAACAGCCAGCTAGGAACTGGCCCCAAAGGGTGTCCAAGGGAATGTCTGGGCTGATTTTGCCATGCGTGCTCCTGTTGAGGGTCTCAAACTCACAAAATTAACAAAGGCTCCCCGCTGACTTGGTTTCTTTCACAGGACCATCCAAGAGCCGAATACGAAGCCAGAGTTTTGGAGAAGTCTCTTAGGAAAGAATCCAAAAGCAAAGAGGTACGGTGGCCGCTGCCAGTTGGCTTTCCCAGCAGTAAAACATTCTACATTCATCAACATTTCAGACCAGGGATCAGCAAACACCGTGTAGTTGGGGGGCCGGCCCCCAGACAGGGCCAGATAGTAAATATTTTAGACCCTGCAGGCCTCTGTCATAGTGACTCAACTCTGCCATTGTAGGATAAAAACAGCCATAGGCAACAGGTAAACAAATGGGTCTGGCTGTGTGCCAATAAAACTTTATTTATAAAACAAGCAAGGGGCCGATTTGTCAAACCTGCTAGAGTAGAGATCTACCTTCTTGATCTATCCTGAGGGTGATCTCAAACTTCAGCCAACATTTCAACATCAAGAACCGAGTAGCTTTGCAGCTTTTTTGCTCTGGGTGGTCATTCTGTCCAGCCCTCCAGTTCTACATTGAATGATGGTTGGAAGGGTTTGCCCCAGCAGGGTCCCTGAGCAGCTGGCCAGTTCCTTGTCTCACTCACAGACCATGAGAATGAGAGAGAGAAGTGTTTTTGTGATGTTCCTGAAGCCATCACCTTTTTTTATAACAAATGCCTTTCTTTTCCCCCAAAACCTCTCATTCAAACTGGCAGTCATGTTTGCAGCCTGAATTCTCACAGACCTCTGGGGGTGCTTGGTTATTTTTTTAACGGAGCCTTTTTATATGACATGGGACAAGCACAGAGCCCCCGGGCCCTTGTCAACCTCTCACTGAGTCTGGAAAGTCAGGTCTTGAAGGGATGGGGAGCAATTGCGGACACTCTTCCCAGATCCCGGAGTTCTGGGCCACATCTGCACCCTCGGCCGCTGGGAGTGACCAGAGCAAACCCCTGCATTGATCTTTTCTTGTCATTGTGTCCCATGGACAGAGTTTGCTGGTACAGAGTGGCCGGGGGTCCTAATTACCAAAAGTCCCCTCTAGGGGGGCAGAGTGGGTGCAGAAAAACCCCCTCTCGGGCCCCAGTTCCCGTAACAGAGCAAACGCCCAGCTCAGTCCTCCTGCAGCCAGAAAGCGGGTGCACTTCCCTGCGCTCAGAGTCCGAGAGGGACCGCGGGTGCAGAGAAAATAAGCACAAAAGCGTGAGTCCTCGCGCCAAATGAGGAGACAGTCCGTTTAACTTAACGCATCCGAACGCCTGCATGTCCCGTGCACGTTGCCTTCAGAGCAGCCGCCCTGTGGCCTTGAACCAAGGGCTCCAACAGCCCCCCCACCCCGGGCTGCGTCCCCTCTCCTAAAGGGGGAGGCGTGATCGCCGCTGCTCTGAAGCCCCCAGGCCCCCACGGTGAGCCACCACGACCCGCGTACAGTGCGGCATCCTCGCCCACGGCTTTACGGTGGCCCCTTGTAGCGTGAACGTGGATGGGATTTCACTCCTTCCTAAGGGAAAAAGGGCTCAGTGGCCCACGTCACATCCACTGAAGCCAGAGGCTCGACCAAGCCCGAGCGCCCGGCCCGGGCAGCCATGCCAGATTCCCCGGTCAATCTGCTTCTTGGCTTTGACCCAAGCTCTTTGATCACAAGAGAGACAAAGGTCGGGGTTCGTTTCTGCCAGCCTCTGGTGGTGACGCCAGGCCCTGAATGCCTCCGCGGGGCCACACCCTCCCTTGATTTTCTCCTCCGTTTCCCTGGCTCCCAACTTTGTGGTTTTAATTTTTCCCCCAGCTACGGCACCAAATTTGTTTAGGAAAGAAAAGGTCCACCCCTTCGTTGGCGTGTTAGGATTCTGAGCGTGGCTTCCTTCTCGTTGGCGTAAAATGCTCAGGGTCATCCTCGCCTTTGCATAAGATGCACCGTCCGAATTACGGCCACCGTCTGGTGAGAGGGGCCCCGTGGAGCCCACCGAGCTTCCAGGCTGGAGTTTTCATTTCCATTACCTTTGTGGCAGCCTTTCTTTTAGAACGTGGGTCTCTGCCATCTCCGATGGGTTTAAGATGCCCAGAGCCTGAATCAGCCCCAGCAGCCGGCACAGCCAGGGATGCGCTGGCTGTCCAGGGGGCCGATGGGGGCCTGGGTGGCGGTCTCACCCCACGGTGCTCTCTTGTTCCCTCCACCCGCCCCAGAAGCGCCGGCACCTTCCGGAGGAGCCCACAAACAAATGGAGGCAGAGGGTTAAGACAGCCATGGCGGGGGTGAAATTGGTACATGTCACGTCGGGCCGTTGCGAGTCTTGAGTGTTTGCAGATGACCAAAGTCCACTGTGTTTTCCTCAACCGACTCTGACTGCTGTATCATCCTTTTAACATTCACATCCACGTTCCTTTGCCTTCCTTCGGCACCCCCGGGCTGTGACGTGTGTTGAGATGTCTGTGCATGGCTATGGTGGGTTCATGGTGGGGAGCTCGGCTGTCTCTGGAGCTTGTGAAACGTGCCTGTCACAGCTGCCTGCCAGCGGTCCCTGGTCTCATTAACATGCATGCCACCTGCCCTGGAACGCGTGGCCTCGGGTGTCATGCCTGCCACCATTCTTTGACCTTGTCCATGCATTTTTCCCGTTAAAAATCCACCCCATTCTTGAAACATCCCAGGTTAGCAACAAGCGTCCACTTCAGGTCCCTCCAGACCCTGCTCTCCCTGTGCCAGAGCCTTCGGACCACGTGTCCCCGCTCTCCGCCGTTGCTACGTGGCGGGCAGCGTTTGAACTTAAGAGTGCTGGTGGCTTGTTTCAACTTGCTCTGCAAAGGAAAATTACTATTATGGTCTGGGTGGCGAAGGAAAACAGCTTAGATCTTCTGGCCTTGGAAATGAGACCTTCAGCCAAGAAAAGGAGTCCGGGCTTCTCCCAGACGGGGGTCTGATCATCTAATTTAGAAAAGCCTCTGGCACCATCACGCCCCGTACACAGAGGACTCACGTTTTTAGACAACTATTATTTCTATCATTTCGTAGCATCATTTCATCAGGGATAAGGCCCCAGATGCCAGATGTTTGCATTCGTTCATCATCATTTTTTTTTAACCGTGTTTCTGTTGTCCAAGTTGTTCACGCCCATATACATGTGCACACACACACACATCTGTCCACTGGGATGGTCCTCACCGCTGACCCAGCCCTGTTCGTGTTGTAGACGGACAAGGTGAAGCTGACCTGGCAAGACCGGTTCCCAGCCTACTTCACCAATTTGGTCTCCATCATCTTCATGGTGAGCTCTGGGAGGTAAAGGAGGGAGGTGTACCAAGGTGTGCGGTGTTCACCTGGATGGGGCCAGCCATCCTCGTGGCAGTTGTGTTCAACCCAGGCTGGGCAGGGTGATGGGGGGATTCCACCAGCCCCCTAAACTGGGGCGGGGCCAGGGTTGTGCAGTGACCCCCAGGGGGCTTCCCAAGCCCTGGGGCCCGTGCGGCGGTTTCCTTTGGTCCCTGACACACATCTTTCGTTCTGAGAGTGACACATATAAGTAACTAGTCATTCAAACCCAGGAGTTCACAGGTATTATTTAAGACAAAACGGAGGGCTTTTAAAGAAAACCAGTCAGTGAAGAACACACAGGACAAAAATCAGGACGATGCCACTCAGGTGCTGGAGGGCCTGTGACGCCAGGCTCATCCAGACGCTGCTGATTTGAATAAATTGCCAACACCGTGGCCGGCTCTATTAGGGGATTTCAATCCCCAGTTAATTCGGCTGCATCCCTGGAAGGCCTCAGGCCCGTGCTAGCTGTGCTTTCATTCCCCCCACAATGGGTCAGGGCCACCTGTGGTCACTGTAGCAATGACCTTGCTATCAAGGTCATCCGCATGGCTGCTGTGGACCAAGGGCTGGGCTGTGCCCAGTGGCCTGAGGGCCTCACACCTGCCTGTCCCCCTCCTGCTGATGAGGAAACGGAGGCCAGAGGTCTCACCCCCTCCCCAGGCTGGAGGCCAGACAGACAGTCTGCCCTGAGACGCCCCCGCCCTTCCGTATGAACTTGGAGACACACAGGTGGGCTTGCCTTGGTTTTCCACTGGGGGTGGCATCTGAGGCCCCCTAAGCTGAACAGTTTGAAGCGGAGGCAGGACTCCGCTTCCCCTCACACTCTCTCACACGGCAAGAAGGACCTCTCTGATGTAAAGAAGTCCATGGTGGGGACCCCCGAGACCACGGGGTGGGAGCCACTGGGGGGTGGGGGGAGGGCCGTTGGGCTGTCAGGATGACTGGGTGGCAGTGGGCCCAGCCGTGTTTTGAGGGTCCTGGAGCACACCCCCCAAACGCACAGGAGTGCTGGCGGGGTAACCTAGGATGACGTGGTCCCTGCCCGGAGCATCCCCGGGGCTCACCCCATGGGGGATGGGGTGCGGGAAAGAGGGGACTCAGGCACCAAGGTTCAGCCTCTCCTGGCAGAGAAGAAGCAATGTCAGCACAGAAGGTCCAGCAAGGGGGTGACAGGAGGTGGGAGGCTGTGGGCCCTTCTGCGCCACGGCAAGTTCGGACAAGAGCCCTCGGGTTACATGTCACTTCCTTGAATCATCTTCAGGGGGGTTTGAGTTTCTCTCGTAATAAGGATCAAGGTGGTGGGCAGTGGAGGGCTGGTCTGGCACCTCCGTCAGGTTTCTCTGGCCTTCTGCGCACCTGTCCTGTGCCTGTGTCCCTCTTGGTCACAACATGGCTGCTCCACCGCCAATATCACCTCCATTTCCAGGCAGGAGGAAGGGGAAGGAGACAGAGGCCAGCGGAGGCAGCCCCTCTTTGAATGTGCTTTCCCAGAAGGCCTGCCCACACCTCTGCTTGCATCTGGCCACCCCTGTCTGCAGAGAGGCGGGGAAATGGGCACATTGTCACTGCCGCAAAGGTGGGACAGTGGGTAGGGAACTAGCTGGCCCTTGAGGTACTGGGGACCCCATCACAGATGAATCAGTTTTGTCCTGCACTCGGGAGCTTCATTCTCCGAACAAATAGCAATGGAGCACCTACAAGGTGCCCCCATGCTCCTGGCCCTGGAGATGCTGGTATGAGCACAATGGCCGAACCTTGGCCCTCATAGCCCTTTCCTTCCAGAGGGGCAGGAGGTGACGCAGCTATAGGGCTTGTCATGGGGGTGCACCGGCCCTCTGACAGGGAAAGGGGACACCTCGCTGAGTCACCCTGCAGGCCTGGCGCCCCGTCTGCACCTCCACACACAGGCAGGAGGGACGTCCCAGGGCCCAGGGCGGTGCCTTCCCCTGGGAGGGGCCTCTGGGCAGGAGCGAGGGATTTTCCCAGGAAAGCCCGCATTCCGGGAGCTGGGAGCTGGCGGGGAGAGGTACCCACACCTCACCACAGGGCACCCCCCCTTCATCAGGACGTTCCCCGGGCATGTGTGGTCACCGTTCAGTCGCCCGCAGATGTGGACAGCTACAGAGTTACTGGTCCGAAATTTACAAGAAGAGCTTCCTGGGAGATGCCCGTCGCTGTGGCCTCCCTGTGGGGTGAAGCAGCCACAGCCCTTCCGAGCTGCAGTCAGAGGCACACAGCATGGCTCGGTGCCCCCCCAGGGCTGTCCTGGGGGCCTCGCGGGGCCGTTCTGGCAGGGGTGGGCCTGCACTGCCTCAGTGGGAGTGACACGCCCGGGACCCGGGACACACAGAGGGTGCGGTGTAGTCGGGCTCGGGTGACCCCGCTGCACAGCTGCCCTCCATTCAGTGTCCCCTCGGGACTGGGATTTGCCGGCGTCCTCACGCTTAGGGCAGGACAGAGTGAGGACAAGGTCTTCCAGGGTGCGTCAGGGCCTTGGAGGGCAAGGAAGAGGAGCCCGGGCAGACAGACAGCTCCACGGGGAACAGACCTGTCATCCTCGCCCAGCCCGCTCTCTCGAGCAACCGCCAGTCCAAGTTTCAGGGAATGTTCTGGTCCCACAGTGGTTTGGGCAAGATGAGGGTCTCGTTCCCAGGGACAAGCCGAAGGGTGTGGGAGGCTCCTGGGGAGGTTGGGAGAAGGGACCCCATCCGTCTGTCCCAGCCAGGCCTGCAGCGTCGCCTGGTGGGACCAGACCGCCCCACGCCCCACCCACCTCCTGCAATAGCATCGAGAACGTCACTGCTTCCACACAGGGTCATCCAGGCTCGGGGGAAGCCCCCCCTGTAGTCAGCCTGCCGTCGCACGAGCCAGGCAGCTACTGGGGTTGCAGCGACCCTAAATCCTGTCGGGGACAGGGGGCAAGATGTCGCGATGCCCCATAGCGAGCAGCAGAACATTGCGTTCCAAGCTTGGTAGACCCCCCTGGAAAATCCCAGTTCATGCGCTGGGTGACCTGGCCTGGTGACCCAACCTCTCTGTCTCCTCTTCTATAAAACAGAATCTAGCCACTCATTCATCTGTGAAGTTAGCACCGATAAAGCCCGTGGCATTTGGTGGGTGTCAAGAAACACCCATCTTTGTTTTGAAGCGGAAGTGCTCCTGGGTGGGGGCACAGCTGGGCCCAGGGAGCCAGAGGAGGTGGTCCGATGGGCCCAGGGGGACCCATCCAAGAGTCCCCTCCTCCCTCCGCAGATCGCAGTGACCTTCGCCATCGTCCTCGGCGTCATCATCTACAGGATCTCTACGGCCGCCGCCTTAGCCATGAACTCCTCCCCCTCCGTACGGTCCAACATCCGGGTCACTGTCACGGCCACGGCGGTCATCATCAACCTGGTGGTCATCATCCTGCTGGACGAGGTGTACGGCTGCATAGCCAGGTGGCTCACCAAGATCGGTGAGTGCCCCGGCCAAGCCCTGGAACCAGGCGGCCCCAGGTCGCCTCCCTCCGGCTGTGGGGCCTTGGGCTGGTCACTCACCCTCTCTGAGCCTCACTGCTGTGACAGCTGAGGGAAGTGGTCAGCCTGGCCCGGGGCAGTGGCTCAGCAGCATGTGTCTCACTCCTTCTAGAGGTTCCAAAGACCGAGAAGAGCTTCGAGGAGAGGCTGATCTTCAAGGCTTTCCTGCTGAAGTTCGTGAATTCCTACACCCCCATCTTTTACGTGGCGTTCTTCAAAGGCCGGTAGGGGCTTCTTCAGTGACTGAAACGCACTGCTTTTCCCCAGTCCAGTACAAGGCTCCCCTCCCTCATCTCTCTTCAGGTGGGAGGCACCTGGGCCCAGGGCAGAGCAGTCAGTGTGGCTCCCACTGCCGCCGAGTTTGGGAAGAGGTCTGGCTCCTGCTGGGCCCCCAGGGAACAGGGTCCCCTGGGAAGCAGGGACCCTAGACATTGGGGACACCAGGCAGCAGGGACCCTGGGAAGCAGGAACCCTAGACATCGGGGACCCCAGGGAATAAGGACCCCGGGAAGCAGGGACCCCAGGGAACCGGGACCCCAAGCAGCAGGGACCCGGGAAGCAGGGACCCTAGACATTGAGGACCCCAGGGAACAGGACCCTGGGAAGCAGGGACCCCAGGGAACAGGGACCCCAGGCAGCAAGCTCCAGGGGGTCCCACAGTGGGGGGGATGAGGGCTGCAGGAGAAGATGCAGGAAGGGCAGCCGCTGGTGTTCCAGGCTGGTGGGGGGTGTGAACCCCATGCCCTGACCCTCTGGAGCCGTCCTGGGTTTATCGGGGCCTGTGGCCCACCCACCAAGACTCCCCACCACCCCTCCGCCTAGGGGCTGGCAGGGCTGATCCCAGAACCCCTCCCGAAGTCACCTTCCTCGGCATCATGTGATTTATAAGTACCACTCCACCCTGGGGTCCTGGAGCTGGGCCAAGGTGCCCAGGCCCCCCTGAGAGCACCCACATCGGAGCAGGCTCTCAGAGGCCCCCTACTCCCACATCCCACAGGAGGCTGAGAGGCGGCCTCAGGGACCACCCGCACCGCAGCCGGTCCGCGGTCCCCAGCGTGGTTCCGTGACCCTGCCACGGCGGGGGGCACCCTCTGCCCTTAGGCTGCTGTACCTTCTTCCCCTCCTGGGCTCCCTCCCCTCCATCTGCCCTTCAGCCTCTCGGTTTCCTGTTGAAGCTATGTTTTCTTACCCACCTGTTGGTTTGGGAATCACATGAACGTTTGACCAACAGAAAACCCCTGTGGCTGATTCTTAGTCGGTGAAATGGGCGGAGAGAAAAGCCTGTGAGGTTCCGGAGGCTCTGACCTGGGGAATCATGATACGGCCCAGTCCCCACCTGGGGGTCTCCCCGAGCCCGCTCTCCCCTCTCTAAATGAGCCCCAATTGTTGCAGGTTCGTCGGACGCCCAGGCGACTATGTGTACATTTTCCATTCTTTCCGGATGGAAGAGGTAACAAGATCGTACGCACTGCTCTGCTTTCTTGGTTCTGTTCACACAGTAAACCTGACAGTTCCCTGCCCTGAAAGACCCCTGCTCTGTTCTCCAGCTGCAGGGATGGGGCTTCGATCTTCTGTGGCCTGTCCATATAGGATTACCCTAAAAGGAGAACGTCTCTTCAGGGTCATGGAAGCCAAAAAGTTACACCCGCTTTTTTTTTTCTTTTTCTGTAAGACCTTGAATGTTTTTCTCTTTGGTTAAGATGAATTAGTGAGGAAAAAACAGGACTCAGCCAGACTTCTTTTACTTTAACATTGAAATGCCCACCTCTCTCCTCGCCAAGCGCAATGCTGGTGATCTTTGGCTTCTGCTCAGCGATTCCGGCCACTCCAGGTCTGGTGAGTCGTCCAGCTGCCTTGTGCCGCTGAGTCCTGGCCCCCAGACTTGGTCTGTCAGCTCCGTCAGACCAAGCCAGGCTTCAGGTCTTAGGGAAACCAGTCCGAATTCCCAACTTCCAGAATAATTCAGCTTATCGGAAAAGAAGGCTCTTTTTTATCAGGGTCTTCTTGATAAAGATTCTCTGAAACAGGGTAGGGAGGATTGGGGTGGGCATCAGGTACGGGGTGATCTGGCTGCCTGGGGCACAGTCTAGAAGTTCAGCCACCTGAATGCCGGCCCCTGAACATCCCAAGACATAGGCCTCATCCGCAGTAAGGGATGTTTGCAAAAAGCCCACGATGTGCTCCCCCGCTATATAACACATCATTTACATAGATGACACCCTGTCAAGCTCTTTAATGGTTGGAGAAGTTGGGGAGATGCCTTTGTGGAGTAGAATAAAGCAGAGGACATTTTTTTTTTTTTTTTAATGCGATGATGGCTGTCCCAGATAAATTTTTTGCTAATGGTGTATAAAGTTTTGCTCAGGACTCAGACAGGAGTGAGCTGTGCCCCAGAGTGTCACCCAGTGTCCCCTGAGTTCCCTTCACTTGGACAAGTTAAGCTTCTGACCGCCCGCCCGGCCCCCAGTACAAGCCCACGAAGGACAGGGCATTAAGGCCTCCGAGGGGTGGCCGGCTTCCTCACCCCACGGCTTCCCAGCTGCACGGCCCAAGCCTGCGTGGCCCTGGGGGAGGAGGAGCCCTGAGATCCAGCCCCACCGCTGCCTACTCCCTGGCAGTGTGCTCGCTCTCTGAGCCTTGTTCCAGCCCCGAGAGCCTGTCAGCCAGGTTGTACTAGCTTCCGGGAGCTGCTGTAACAAGATACCACAGACCACGTGGCTTAAAACAGCAGAGATTTATTCTCTTATGGGTCCAGAGGCCAGAAGTCCAAAATCAAGGTGTCAGCAGGGCTACGCTCACTCCGAAAGTTCTAGGGAGGGTCCCTCCAGGCCTCTCTCCCAGCTCTGGCGGCCGCGGGCAATCCTTGGCGTCCCCCTGCTAATCGACGGGCCTCTCCAATCTCTGCCTCGTCTTCACGGGGCCTCCTCCCCTCAGTGTGCCTGTGTGTTTCCCCTTCTTATCAGGACACCAGCCATTGGAGCAGGGTCCACCCTATGCCAGCACGAACTCATCTTAACTCGGTCACATCCGCAAAGACCCTATTTCCAAATAAGGTTCCATTCCAAGGTTCCGGGGGTTGGGATGTGGAGGACACAATTCAACCCTCAGCACGGGGGCCGACCTCCCCTCGCTGGGGGCTGGGGTCGTCTCTCCCGATAGGCAGGGCGGGGGTCGGGGCTGACGCCCCTGTTCTCTGTGCCGCAGTGCGCCCCAGGGGGATGCCTGATGGAACTCTGCATCCAGCTGAGCATTATCATGCTGGGGAAGCAGCTGATCCAGAACAACCTGTTTGAGATTGGCATCCCGTGAGTAGCGCCAGCTTCAGGTCACAGCGGAGCAGGGGGGAGATCAGGGCCTTGGGCTGCTCGGGAGACCCTTGCAGTAGTCTGGGTGGCAGGTGATGCGGGGCCTGGGCCAGGGTGTGGGGGCACCGGGAACGGGGAGGTGGTGAGGACACAGGAGGAAGACGGGCAGTAGCCACCCCTAGTGGACGAGGGCAGGGACAAGGCCAGGATGACCCCTGCTCCCAACTGGCTGAGGATGCAGGGTACCCCTAGGCGGCCCCAAACCCACGTGCCAGCCTCCATGGTCCAAGGCAGCCAAGTCTGCTTGGGCCCAGCCAGACCCCTGACACCTGAGGGGCCCTCTCCGGCTTCCGTTTCCTTATGTCACAAACAAAGCAGTGACGCTTGCCCCCTGCCCCTGGGGAAAACGGCAAAGGAAATCATCCACAGAGGGGTCATCGCAAAGATGTTAGTTCAGGATTTAGAACACTCGATGCCTCAGAGAATTGGAAAAACAACTTGGAGGGGCCAGACCCCCAAGCCCACCTTCCTGGAAACCTAACCGAGGTGACGTCGTGTGTCTTTCAGGAAAATGAAGAAGTTTATCCGTTATCTGAGGCTGAAGCACCAGAGCCCCTCTGACCACGACGAGTACGTGAAGAAGAAGCAGCGGTACGAGGTGGATTACACCCTGGAGCCCTTCGCGGGCCTCACCCCGGAGTACATGGAGATGAGTGAGTGACGGGAGAATCCTGTCCTGGGAGACGGGGCAGGACAGAAAAGGGCCAGCTGGCCGCCTGGGGCTCGCTGCGGTCCCTACACGGAGCGGGACACACCCCAGACTCAGCCGTGTCACCTGCAGCTGTGTCGCTGGATGGGAGGATGGCCGGAGGCGGCACATGACCCCCAGGAGTGGGGCGAGGGAGAGGGGGGACAGGCCGGGTGTGGCCTGCACGGCAGACACCTGGAGCCTCCCTGACCCCACCTCCGACCTCTCCCTCCACTTGGGCCACACTGGCCTCCTTGCTGTTACCCAAACTCACTGAGGTCGCTCCTGCCACGGGGCCTTTGCACTGGCTGTGCCCCACCCGGAATGCTTTCCCCTGGTATGAGCGTCACTCCCTCTCTCCCTTCCTCCAGGGCTCTGCTCCGAATGTCCCCCATCAGAGGGGTCTTCCCAACCGCAGCGTTTACAAGGGGCAGCCCCTCCCCCTGCTTTCTGGCTCTCACCACAGCTGATATCTTTAGTCCCCACCCCTTTTCTCATTCCTCCCCCATCTGCCTCTCCTGTAGAATCAAAGCTCCATGAAAGCAGGTCTTTTTTCTTCTTCACTGCTGTACCCCCTGCACCTAGAACAGGTCCAGCTATACAGTGGGTGCTCAATACGTGCTCCCTGAATGAATGGATGAGTGAAGGCTGAGACTCACGCAGAGGGGTCCCACAGTGTCGTGCCCCCTGACCACCATGGACAGCTTATCCTAAATGCTGGGGGACTTCCCTGGCGGTCCAGTGGTTAAGACTCTGGGCTTCCACAGCCGGGGCCCTGGTTTGATCCCTGGCTGGGGAACTAAGATCCCTCAAGCCTCGCTGTGCAGCCAAAAAAAAAATTTTTTTAATGCTGGTTCCCGGGCCCAATCCTGGTCTGCGCGGAGTGGGACCCAGGACTCTGCGTTTTAACAGGCACCTGGGCGAACCAGCCAGGGACTGGTCTGCAGGGTGAGCTGGTCAGGGGTGGGGTGGCCTTGGGTTGCAGGAGTGGTTCTGTTTAATTGTACCGCGGGCGCTTCCCTGCCCTATCCCTGTTGGCAGAGTTGGTCCCAGTAAGTCACTCCCAGCTTCCCAGACAACGGTGCCATAACACTCTGAGACTTAAAACAAGGAGATGGTGTGGTGTTTGGGTGACATCCTCTGTTTTGTCCCGGAATCAAACCCAGGCTGAACCCGAGGCAGGCGGGCAGCTCCCTGCCCTGTGGGTGCCGCCTCCCCAGGCCTGCCCTCTGCCCGGCTGTTTATACTCATCGTGGGGCCTGGGAGGAGGGTCTCCACTGCCTGACCCCGTGGGAGGATGGACACCGAGAACAGCAGCCTATGATCCGCTGAGAGACTGCAGTCGGTCGTTTCCCCAGATTTTAATTTTTTTTAATTTTATTTATTTATTTATTTATTTTTGGCTGCGTTGGGTCTTCGTTCCTGTGCGCAGGCTTTCTCTAGTTGCGGCAAGCGGGGGCTTCTCTTGTTGTGGAACACCGGCTCTAGACGTGCGGGCTTCAGTAGCTGCAGCACGTGGGCTTAATAGTTGTGGCGCACGGGCTTAGCTGCTCCGCGGCATGTGGGATCTTCCCGGACCGGGGCTCGAACCCGTGTCCCCTGCATTGGCAGGCGGATTCTTAACCACTGCGCCACCAGGGAAGTCCCCAAATTTTAATTGTTATGGTGGCTGGAGAGTCCTGGGTCCTCTGGGGTTTAGTGAAATGAAATTCCTGGGGCAGGTCCCTCCTGCCCACCCAAGGAGCAGCTGCCCCGTGCCTGGCAGTCTCCTCCAGGCCGACTCGGGCTGGGATGGGGTAGGTGGAAGAAAAGGCCCAGTGGGCATGACCCACCCGCACCTCCAGCTGCCCTCCCCCCTGCTGTCCCTGCAAGAGGAGGCAGTGTCACTTGGGAGTCGGGGAACCCGCAGCCTCGGGGCTCAGCAGCCCCCTGGCCGCGACGCCGAGCTTATCCAGTGGCCTCCATCCCCTCCATCATCTCCAGAGCCTTCAGGCGAGGCCAGTATCCACAGAAGCACCCCGCGGAGCCCCCGTGGGGCACGTGAGGGGCCGGGGACGTGGCTCCGGGATGAGGGATCACACGGGGCCTCCACCCGCACCCCGCCGCGCCAACAATGGTCACGCTCAGCCCGCCAGGCCTGGGGCGACATTCTGCCGGCTTCCTTGTTTCCCGCCTGGCACCGAGCGCCCTTGGGCCGGGTCCGGCTGTACGGTTCCTGAGCCAGCTTCCCCCACTCGCTTCCATCCGGCACCCTTTCCCCGACCTGCCCCGCCGGTCCATGATGAGGAGAACAAGGAAAAGCAAGGGAGTGCGGCAGAGGGGCGAGATTGTCCGAACAGTGGGCGGTGGTCCCCGACCGGCTCCCCGAGCCCCGATGGAGGGGGACGCTGGGGGCTGTTGGAGACGCAGTGATGCTCGCGGGCCCCCCAGGTCCTGGGAAGCACTAGGGCACCGTCCCAACCCGCACACGGGGTGACTGAGGCTGGGCCTTGGTGCTCATGGGCACCTTTTTCCCATTATTGGTGATTTTTTAAGATCAGACATATGATAAGTGAGTACACGTCCTTTATTCAAGAGGCAAGACTCAGGTCCAGAGCAGAACTTGGAACCTTGCCCACAGCTCCCTCCCGGCCTGGGCGTGTCCGAGATCCCCTCTTACACACGCGAGGCAGGGCCCCGTCCGACCCGGGTGCGTGGGGCGGGGGTCCTGCCATCCCGGGACAGGGACAGTGCATGCTGACCGCCGCCTCCTCCTCTCTGCAGTCATCCAGTTCGGCTTTGTCACCCTGTTCGTTGCGTCCTTCCCGCTGGCCCCGCTCTTTGCACTGCTGAACAACATCATTGAGATCCGCCTGGACGCCAAAAAGTTCATCACCGAGCTCCGAAGGCCGGTGGCCGTCAGAGCCAAGGACATCGGTGAGTGCCCCGGGCACTGGGGTTGGAGGACATACTGGGCTTGGGGAAAGGATCCTGCTCCCCGGAAACCAGAGGCAGAGCTGGCAAAGTGGGGTCCTGGGCTCCTCACTGCACCTGCCCTGGGGAGGGAGTCAGAGATGGGGCGGGGGGTGAGGACGCAGGACCTCCAGGCCCCTCTCCACCCTACCCCGAACTCCCAACTCCTGAGATGTGTGGGCCGCGGAGAACATTTGGGAAAGAGCTCGAGTCTCGGATATCTGAGTATCTCCCCGGCGTGCTGCTCCAGGAGGTCCACAAGATGCATTCCCTCTGACGGTCCTCAGCACCCCTGCCCCTCCCCGGATGTCTGCATGGCCCCAGAGCACAGAGCCAGACCAGCTAATGTTAGCTGCTCAGCAGTGCCTTCCTACAGAGTGTATCGTTTAGTCATTTAGCGTTCACAGAAGAGTAAAGGAAGGAGGGAGCCCCCTCCCACCAATGAAGGAAGAGCATCGTGTCACCTGCCTGTCGGGTCAGGGCCGAGAGCAGCCTGGGCTTTTTAACCCCGAGTCACTAAGGGGCTCCTCATCCATGTGGAAGAGGGGCTTGGGGTTGGGGGTCATTTAACATCAGCATAAGGAATAACTTTCGAATAGTCAAAGGTGTCGAAAGTGGAACCGACATCCTTGCGGAGTAGTGAGCTCCCTGTCACCAGAGGCATTTAAGCAGATGTGGGTGCCCGTCTGTCCAGGAGTGGGGGGATCTAGCAGGCAGGGCTCAGAGCCCCATGCACGCCTTGGCCAGAGCTGGCCCTCACCAGCAAGGACAATGCTCATCGTATCTTAAAGGGAATCAACTTAATCCGGACCCAATTTTCAGGGTGAAAACAAGAAAGTCTTTATTGGGATTTTATCTTGAAATGAGATGGAAAATTACAAAATATATTCATTTTATCTCCTATTGAACACAATTTTATTTACAATAGCACCTGTGCTAGTTCTGTGCTGGTTCCTAGAATAAACAAGATTGAATTGTGTGTTAGGGATGTTATCTGTCATTTTACCAAAATAAGGTTTGCACACCAGCAAGATCTTTGGGTTGGGCTTTTGTAGCCCAAATATAATCTTGCAAAAATGCAGGGGCTTCATCACTCCTTCCAAAACCTTCTCTTGCCCTTGGCATTGGGTCGCCCTTGTTGAAAACGCCCCTGAGGCCATTGCATCCCCAGCCAGGGGCTCCTTGGCCCGTGCTGGGCCCCATGGTGCGGGCCCCACCCGCTGATGATTCCAGGCCCACTGATTCTCCACCATCCACCCCTGCCCCCTGAGAAGCCTGGAATCCGGCTTTACACGGTGCAGCCTCTCAGGTTGAACCGGATGAAATTGCCGTTTTCACAATTCCAACACGCTCAGATATCGGTGATTTCACCTGGTTTACATTTGTGCTCTGGGGTCCATGATGTGACCTGCCGGCCCCAGGCTTAGAGAGGGTCCAGGCACGCTCGCTGTTCCACCAGGAGGGACGTCTAAGCCCAGCTCCAGTACAGAGGTCATCGCCCTGTGTTTTGACACTTTAGTCTCCTTCCCATCTGGACGACCCAGACAATCAGCAAAGACTCAGCAAACAGATGTCCTCCCTCCTAGACTTCGTTTATGATTTTAAAAGATTTTAAGGCCCCTGAACTCACTGGCCCTGTGAAGTCCCTTCTGGCCCCCAGGGTCCCTGATTCTGCCTCATCTGTGGCCTTGGAGCGAGGCTTCGCCCCTCACACCACACCCCTAAGGAGCCGGGAGGGCCGTGGCCACAGGGCCGGGCGGGACAGCAGTCCAAAGCAGTGGATTTGCTGCTGCGCTGAGTCAGAGCCCGGCTCACGTTTCCATGAATGGCCGGAGAGTAAACGTTTTTTGTCTCTGTGGACCGTGAGGTGATGTGCCGGATTCTCAACGAAAGGCGAAGCTTCTCACGCTTTTTTCACTCACACTTGAAAATGCAACAGCTGTTCTTTGCTCGTGGGTCATCCGAACAAGCACCAGCCATGCACTGATTTGGGCCACAGGCCGTATTTGCAAATCCCCCCCTCTAGATCAAGGTGACGTGGAACCCAGGGCTCTCGGAAGCGTACCACGCCCTGCTCTGAGGACGACCCTGGAGAGCTGTGTCTGGCATTGAACTTTCTCTGGGGCTTTCATCTGTCGAGTCCCGCCAGGAGCCTCATGGGGAAGCTGGGGCAAATCCTTGGTCCCACTTTCCAGATGGGGAGACTGAGGCCAGGTGGTTAGCGGAGCGGAGCTGGAACCGGAGAACTCAAGCCCTCGGCCCCTCCTGGCACACCTCCGTGAGGTGCACGCCTGAGGCCTGGATGGGGCAGACGGTCAGCCTGTCAGGCGCTCCCTGGACAGTCCTCGGGAATCCTGAGCCCGTGCCCAGTGGCCGTGAAGAAAAGAGTGTCGCCTCCCGCCACTTGTTGCTTACAAAGGCCCGATTCTCAGGCACCCGGAGGCCCCAGGCGTGTCCACAGCGGCCAGAGTTTGCTTTGGCCTCTGTGCCTGGCAGAGCCGTGGCCGTGTCCTGCAGCAGCACCCAGACCCTGCAGCCCCCCAGGGTGGAAGGGAGCACCAGGGCGCCACGCTGCCACCGGCCCTCCGCGGCCCTGGTGGGCGTTGTCGTTCCCACCACGAGCAGGGCTTGGATCATATCCTCAGGGTTTCTGCTCACGGCTCCTCGATGTTTCCCAGTCCTTACGGATTGGCTGCTCACTTCCTGGTTCCTGCCTGGTCAGTTGGAGCATAATCTGGGTTTGTTTATGGACTCCTCCACGGTAACCTTTCCTTGAAGAGGCTTTTGTATTCCTCCTGTGATCCGTGCAGGGCCCTGAAGGGACAGACGGCCCCAGTGGCCCCCATGACCTGCACCCACGGCGCCAGGGGTGTCTGGAGGAAGCTCTGCCACGAAGCACAGGCGCTGCGACTGCCCTGCTTGGCCCTGGAGTGGGGGGGCGGGTCATGGCGAGTGGCTGCGGGGACCCAGCCCCGTGCGCACGTGGGAACCGGCTCCAGCATCCCAGTCCTGACCTCTGACTCCAGACCAACGTGCTCCCTGCCCTCATGCTCATTCTTCAGAGCCTTCCGAGTGGGGAACTCTGCCTGAGCTCAGCTCCTGGGTGCTGAGAGTTGTTGACAGGCACATCTAAACACCTCCCTGACGTGTGCTTGGAAACGGGGCTTAGCGTCTCCTGGGACAGCAGTGATGCCTTGAAGAAGTAGGCAGATGGAAATGAGGCATCCGCCCCGCGAGATTTTCATAAAGGAAGCCAAGATTTGTCCCAAACAGCATCAGCCCCTTGTACCTCCAGGTCGTCAGAGCAATGATTCTTATCCTGTAGTGCGGAGCGTGTGTCTGAATAACTCGCAGGGTCAAGGCTCCAAAAGAGGCTGATTGTGCGGGCCGGAGCAGCATCCGGGTTTTGCATTTCTTCAACAGGAGCCCACAGTTCCGGGGTGGGGATCGCACAGAGGACCATCGGCCTGGACATAAAGGCACTGCAGGACCTGGAAGACAGGCTCAGTCCCGGGCCGGGGAAAGCTCTCACTGGCCCATCCGTCTCCCAGCTCAGCAACCCCATTTTCTGTTGTCACCTGTCTCGGCCCGCTGGGCCACTCCCTGGGCCGGCCGCAGACTCGTTTCCTCCTGCTGTGCTCAGGAACCAGCTCCCGAGGCAGCCCCCTGCCCGGAAACCTCAACCTGCCCGGCTCACCGGCACCCCGGTCCCCCACTCGGAGTTCTCAAACTCAGACCCCTCGGGGCCAGGCGGGGCCGCAAGAAGGAGTGGACAAAACACACGCACCAGGCGTGCTTGTTCCCAGCTCCCTCGAAACACCCAACCCTCGGGGTTTTTTGTCTCCCCGCTTTAGTCAGGTCTGGGTTTGGATAAATGTTTCTCTAAGCGACTGGTGGTGATAAAGGGAGTTGCCTTGGTACAGAGAGACCTGCAGTGCATTGTGTGGTCTGAAGGAGGCACCACTGCCAGCCATGGCCAACTGTTGTCATGGAGATGCCAGCCCGCTGCTGACTCAGAGCTGAGGCTCCTTTAGAAGCAGCAAGTTTCGCTTTTTAAAAATATGTCATCCGGGGCTTCCCTGGTGGCGCAGTGGTTGAGAGTCCGCCTGCCAATGCAGGGGACACGGGTTCGAGCCCTGGTCTGGGAAGATCCCACATGCCACGGAGCAGCTGGGCCCGTGAGCCACAACTACTGAGCCTGCGCGTCTGGAGCCTGTGCTCCGCAACAAGAGGGGCTGCGATAGAGAGAGGCCCACGCACCGCGATGAAGAGTGGCCCCCGCTTGCCGCAACTAGAGAAAGCCCTCGCGCAGAAACGAAGACCCAACACAGCCAAAAATAAATAATTAATTTAAAAAAATAATAATACGTCATCCCGATCTGTAAACATCCATCAACATTTTTTAAGTAGCGGGCAAGCTCGAGGAAACACCCTGGATGTGGCACCTGGATGTGGCAACCTCTGCTCGGGCGGGAAGCCTAGTTGGAAGGGCTTTCTACGTTCATACGGTCATTCAGCCAACGCTTACCCAACAGCACCCAGCCCCACGTGCCAGGCTGCGTGCTAGGCCCGGGAGGGATGGAGGATGTGCCGTTCACAGCCTCCCCGGGAGCTCGGAGTCTGCAGAAGGGCTCCCAGCCCCCGAGACGGCCAGCCGTGAGGGTGGGCCGTGCACAGCGCTGATTCCCTAAGGATGCGTTGCCCGAGGAGCCGCCTCCCGCTCACTTGCACCTCGAGCGCTTCCTTCGGGAGAGACGGGAAGGGTGGGTGGATCTAGCGCCCCGAGGAGCGCAGGCCCCGAGACCGCCCTGCCACTGCTCCAGCGCGAAAGTGAGTCAAAAACCGCTGCCCTCGTGGGAAGACCCAACAGAACCGGGACGAACTTCCCATCTCGGGTTCGGTGATAGCCTGCACGGACGGCTGATGGGCAGGGAGGTGAGCGTTACTCCCACGAGGCCCCGCAGAAGGGTCTGCAGCGGGCATCGTAAATGCTTGCTTCATGGAGTGGTCCCCGGCGGGGGCTGGGGAGCTCCCTCACAGCAGACCTCGGGTGCCGGGTCCCAGCCTGCGGTTTCCAGCTTCTGGGCTACATGGGCCTGAACCCCTGCTGTCTCTGCAGACCCCCAGCATACACCCCCGAGACGGGCGCTCACTGCGAGGGCAGGAACGCCCATGAGCGGCTCTATGTGCCCTGGGTAGAGACCCCCAAGCCCTGGCCACTGTCCCCTCCAGCCCTTTCTGAGAAGTGCTGTCGTCACCACTTCAGATCTGGCTCCGGGCAGGGAGAGAGAGTGCCTGGGACAGGATTCCAGCCCCAACTTTTCGATGATGTGTGCCTAGCGGGATAGGAACGCGGTCAGGTCGGGGGCAGGGGCGAGCAGGGGCCCGGGGCGCCCTTCCAGGAGTCGCAGCATTGAGGCCCTAAGGAGCGGGGCTGGCCCTGGGTAAAGTGCTTCCTTCCTGGGCTTTCTGGTCCTTGTCTCTGCTGGGAGCGAGGCCAGTGGAGCAGCGCGTGATTCTCCAGGTGCTGTGTAATCCTCCTCCTGTTCGCCTGTGGTTAGGTGCAGTGCTGCACCTTGGGGTGATGGGAACAAGGGGGCATCCAGACGGGAAACGGTTTGTACCGCACTGCTGTCCAGTCATTATACCCAGGCCATGGTCCCAGCCTCACCAGCCGGGGGCCCTGGCTTTGCTCCTTGACACTGGCCCTGCATCTGGCCTGTCCCTAAATTCAGTTTTCCTGGCACTAGAGCTACGGAAAATGCATAGGACATCAAACTTCGTGGTTTCAGTCTCCAGTTACTGCTGCGTGGGCTCTTTGGGGCAGGAGCTGCATCCAAACGGAATCTTTGTCTCTCTAGAAAAAGGCTCCATCCAAGCCGATCAGTAGTTTACGCAGCTTCGCAGGAGATTGTTCAGAACCAGGGACCAGATGTCTCTAAGCATCTCTTTGAGAAGCTACACAGTTTGCTTACAGACAGCTGACGAGCCAGGACAAGCCACGGGCTCTGTTGTCAGCCAGGCTCCCCCAGGCCCTCCCCAAACAACTCCCTGTTACCACGTGTCTGACCTGCCCCAGAAAAGGACCAGACCGGCCCCTGTGAAGGCCAGGCTGCTGCCTGCTAGCCCGGGTTACTGAGAGCCAGGGCAAGGGGGTCTTTAAACCTGTGCTTCCCTTCCCCCCAGGAATCTGGTACAACATCCTCAGAGGCGTCGGGAAGCTTGCTGTCATAATCAACGTAAGTGACCGGTGACGCCAGGACCTCGGCCGGGAAGCCCGGCCCAGCTGCCACGTGGTCGGGCACCCCTTCCCCTTGCAGGGAGCTGGTCCGTCCCTCCAGCCTCGGAGCGGTTCCCAGCTGGCACGGGCATCTCCTCTTCAGAAGCATCCCTTGAGGGGATGGGTCCTGTTGAGGGGCGGGGCGGGCTCAGGCGGGAATGACAAAATCTCCTCGACCTTTCTCTGCAACCGGGGGCAAAACCCTCCACCGTGCCCACCTTGGCCCCTAAGTCCCCTCTCTCCCAAGTCCTGAGAACAAACAAGAGAAGGAGATAGGGGCAGACAGGGAGGGAGAGAGACAGAGACAGGGAGGGTGGGAGAGGGAGAGAGACAGAGACAGGGAGGGCGGGAGAGAGAGACACACAGAGACACAGAGACACAGAGAGACACAGAGATTCCTCATTAGCAACTCTTCTGCTCTTTTTTAAAAAAGTTAATGTGGGGACTTCCCTGGCGCTCCAGTGGTTAAGACTCCGCGCTTCCACTGCAGGGGTCACGGGTTCGATCCCTGGTCGGGGAACTAAGATTCCGCAGGCCACGAGGCACGGCCAAAAAAACAAAATTACCTTTCCCCTTTATGTGAAACTCATGCCCGCTCTTTAAAGAAAGTTTGAGGAATACTGAAACACGGAGAGAAGAGGAAGCTGCCAGTCGCACACACACGCACACAGGCACACACAGACACACGAGCTTGCTGGGGACAGTGCCCCACCCTCCATGGCCCTGCCCCGGCATCTGGTCCACGAGAACCCCAGTGGGGTCTGCAATGCCTCAGCCCTGTGACCCTAACCCCTCCACCAGCCGGCCAAGCCTGAGCCCCCAGAAGCTGCCACCTTGCGTCTTGCAGGGTTGGCGGGGGGCGGGCAGGCAGCTCCCTGGAGCAGATGGTCACAGTGCTGGGTCAGGGTCACAGTGAGGCCCTGATACTCAGTTCCCATGGCATAGGAAGTGATGCTCGGCCCAGGAGAAGGGACCCTCAGAGCCCTGGGACCTGCTTTCCCTGCTGGCTGACAGCTCCCTGGGTTAAGGCTTTGAAACCCCACTTATACAGGGAGGCCGTGGGCTGAGCTTGCACACTGGACAGCGACATCTCCGCACCGCGACCCGAGCTGAGCTGGGGGGCACATTTTGATGGGGAGAGGCTGGAAACACCAAGGTACAGCCCCTCTGGGGCATGAGCATGGGGGCACTGAGAGCAGAGCAGCTAGGAACAAGCTGGATGTCTCGTGAGAACAGCCAGCAGCAACAATAATAATAATGGCAGCTAACATTTATTGAGCATCTAGAATGCTCCAGGCCTTTCTAAGCCCATTCAGTGCACCCACCCACTAGTGCACACACGGCCCATGGAGGCAGAGGGTTATTGCCCCATCTTACAAGTGATACACCCGAGGCACAGAGAGGTCAGGCGACTTGCCCAAGGTCACACAGCCAACAAGAGGCAGAGCTGGACTTTACCCCAGGCCATCGGGTCCATGCTCTGATACTGGCCTCACACTACGCTGCCCCAGGGACTGCTCTAGAATAGGGTGAGCTGGATCTGAACTTCACAGTCTACAAAGCACTTTTCCTCCCTGCCTTGCTCTCTTTCAAACAAGCCAGGAAGGAGAAACACCTAGAGTGGGCGCTGTTAGCCCTGTTTGACAAGAGAAAATGGAGGCACAGAGAGGTCAGGCAATTTGTCCAGGGCCACACATTCAGTGAGAGGCAGCCAACATTGTCCCCAAGACTTCTCGTTCAGGGGCGCCCTGTTCCCAGCCCCCAGGCCCTCTCCTCAGGGTGCTGGAGGGGCTGACAGGAATGCCCCCAACCCTTCGTTTGTCACTTGACGAGCCGAGGCCATGGGGTCATGTTTGCCAGCTTGGGTCACATGGCCGGGCCCCAGGGCCAGCGCTGCCCTGGCTCAGGTGGGGTGCGTCCCCCTCCCCCTCCCAGCTGGCGTCCACACTCACTGCTCTGTTCCCCGGCCCAGGCGTTCGTGATCTCCTTCACGTCGGACTTCATCCCTCGCCTGGTGTACCTCTACATGTACAGTGAGAACGGGACCATGCACGGCTTTGTCAACCACACCCTCTCCTCCTTCAATGTCAGCGACTTCCAGAACGGCACGGCCCCCAGCGACCCCCTAGACCTGGGCTACGAGGTGCAGATCTGCAGGTACCACCCAGGCAGCTCTCTTTAAAGAGCCCCATTTGGTGGGCTTCTGGGAAAACCCCGGTTCAAGCCAGGATTCTTTCAGGGCAAATCACAGAAGAGCTCAATCTTGCTTCAAGGGAAAAAAACAAAATATCCCTGGGGTGGGGGTAGGAGGTGATTTATTAGTTCTTTAACTAAGAAGTCCATGGTAGGCTTCAGGCACGGCTGGATCCAGGGGCTGCTGTTTGTCATCCGGCCCCATTCTGACACTGCCTCCCGATTTTATACATTCCTGCATGTGGGCATCATTTCCTGACAGGCAGTAAGCGACCCCCAGCAGTCCTCTCTGCTCAGCAGTCCCAGTAGGGGGACTTTCTTTCCCACTAGTCAGCAAAAGTCCTAGGATTGAGTCTCAGTGACCTGTCTTGGGTCAGAGGCCCATCCCTGAACCAATCACTGTTGCCAGAGTGTGCGGGGCTCTTGTTGGCTAGGTCTGGGTTGTGTGCCAGGGTATGGAGTCATGGCCATAGATTTGGGGGGGCATCCCAAGGAAAACTGGGGTGCTGGGTGCCGGGCAGGCAAAAGCAACAGATGTCTGAGAGGGTCCAACCTGCGGGGCCCCATCAGCTGGCCAGACACTCAGGGCGGGCAGAGAGCACCCCAGGAAAGACGGAGATGGGGAAGGGGGTGGCACGAGTGAGGGGCAGAGCCAGGCCTGGCTATTCGCTGTGCATCTTCCCCGTGCCAGCCTGGCTGGGTTAGGGGCCGGGGGCTCAGGGCTGGGGGCTCGGGAGTGGGCCACATGATCCCTGCTGCCCAGGTAGAGGGTGGAGGCAGTAGGGGTCACTCCAAGGGGAGGGGCAAAGTGGGTAGAAGAAGAGTGGTGAGCAGGGGTGTCTGTGGGTGGGAAACTGCAGCCTGTTCTGGAGCGTAAAGCATAAAGGGAAACGTGGTGGACGGTAGGACTGAAGGCGCAGGCAGGGGCACGGCATCCTGGGTCAGGAAACAGACGACTGTGGAGTGATTGGCCACGGGCTTTGCCATGAGGCTGAGACTGGGGAGGCAGAGTGGGGCACGCTCAGCATCTGTTGGCAGTCCGAACCGCCTCCAGCCCAGCTGAGATTCAGAACACGAAAGACTGCAAGGGCCAGAACACGTGTCACAAAGCCCACGCCATGACGCGCAGCCCTGTCTGCGTAGGGCGGATAATTTACCCCAAGGCTATTTACTCTTACTTTGCCCATAGTTCTATCAAGCTTACCTGTCTGTCTTCATACCCTTGCCCTAGTAGCAGGAAGTGGAGGAGACTGCCAGGGTCCAGGGTGCTGACAGCAACAAGCAGTGGCATGTGGCTGCTTGCAAAAAAAAAAACTGGCCCAAGAAATGGAAAAACAGCACCGCGTGCGGTCATTGGAACAGGCAGGCAGACCTATCCAGCATAGGTGCTACCGATGGCTTTGCAACAGCAGATGTGCCCGGGTGACCCCGAGTGATTGAAGAGAAATTACACGACGTGCCGTGTGTTCTGTGTCAGGGCAGGGACCACACCTACTCTGGAACCCGGTACAGCCAGGCCTGCCAACGAGAAAGGGCATGTGACAGACAAACATGCAACACGACATGCTTCCCGCTTTTCAGAATCCCACCCACCGCATGTTTCAAGGCACATGTATGTGAGCACGTACATCACAGGAAAGGCCCAGGTGATCTGCTTCAGCCCCCTTCGTGGTCGCCTCAGGCAGGGTCGGCCTGGAGAGCTGGGGGTCAAGGGCAGGGGCTCAAGGTCGCTTCCTCCCCCTCCTCCGCAGGCACGGGCCCCAGAGACCCCCGAGCTTCCGGTCCAGGACCCCTGCCGCTTCTCAGCCAGCGCTGCACTTCTCTCGCTTTGTTTGAACATCCCACGCCAAGAACACACTCAGGCCGACCAATTTAACTCAAAATGAATTTTAGAGGAAGAATGATTTAGAACAAAGAAGGCAGGGATATAGGTGGTCATTTTATTATAAATTCCCTCAGAAATGTCAGTGTTGGTGTTTCCTGGGTAAGAATCGGGCATCGGGCATCCAGCCCCCGGAAGCAGCTCCCCATCCAAGCATCGGTCAGGAGTCCTGGCCACGCAGGGGGAGGCCAAGGAGACAGAGCAGAGACCTGGTTTTTAAGTGAGACCCTTGTTACTTTTACCCCCACAGAGAAGGAAGGCCATGGGCCAGTCCACTCTGCTCCCTGGGATTCGGGCTTTAGCCAGGCCCACCCAACCGTTGCCCACTATTAAGTGCTGTAGGTGCCGTGAGCTCCGTACTGCCGGCCGCTCCCCTGTCAAGCCGCCTCCCAGAGGGGTTGGCTGTGGGAGGAGCAGCACCCAGCCCAGCCTGGGGCAGCAAGTATGGGAAAGGCAGCTTAGCAGAGCTGAGCACTGTGACCACTGCTGGCTACCATTTATTCCTGCACTGCAACAGGCATGGTCTCATTGAATGCTCACAGCAGCCCCAGAGAGGGCATTATTATTCTCCCCAGGGAGAGCTGGCAGGCTTAGCACAAGAGCAAAGCAAGGAAAACTGTAAGATCATCTCTGTTAGAGGTCAGTGCAGGTGGTGGGGGTTGGCATCTGGACGGTTCTTATGTAAGTGGGCTTTGAGGGATGCATAGGAGTTTGCCAGGTGACCCAAACACATTTCCCAGCATCCTGGTGCAGCTGGCCTTGAGAACAGAAAGAAGAGGGAAGAGAAAATGTGTGTGGCTTCTGATGCCGGGAGAACAGGGGATGCCTGTTCCCATCGGAGATCAGGTGGTGCATCTTCTGCATGGCTCAGCAGCTGGCACCAGAGGGTGTGTTCCCAGACCAATCCTATCTCTGGGGTTGGCAGCTTAGCTCTGAACAAGCCCTCCGAGACTCCCATCCAGCTCCCTCAGACACAAAGCTCTGTGGGTGAGGGGCCCTGTCTGTGCCCCCTGCAAGCTCTGCCCCTGGAATGCAGGGACATGCAGTAGCTGCTCAATAAATACCTGCGACGTGACTAAGTGAGGGAATGCCAGACCGAGGCCCAGAGAGGCCAAGCGATGGTGCAGGGACACACAGCAAGGCGGGAGCCGGCTCTGGGTCTATGCGAGGCCTGTGCCCACAGAGCTAGGTGCCTCCTCTCCCGGTCTCCCCAACTGGGCCTCAGCTTTTCAGTAACCAGCAGGACACACCTGCAGCCCAGCACTTAGAAACCGCCCCGGCCATGGCTTCCTCACACGGCTTTACGGAAGTTTTTCCCCCACAGAGGGGGTCAGTCCTGTTAAAAACCAAGCACCCCCCAAATTTGGGGGCGGTTGGTGGGGACAAAACCCGGGTTCTCATCCTCACCTGCCCCACATCAGGCATATCTGGGCCTCTGAGAAAAAGGCAGACCTAAAGCCCAGGAGGTACCCACCACTCCCACTGCACAAGGGACAGAGGTGGGACCTTGGGGGCCAGGGAAGTAAGCAAACTTGTCTCCCAGCAGGCGCTCGTGGGCAATGTCTGGAAGTGATAGAAGAGGGGTGGGCTGGTATTTATTACACGGAGATAAGGAGCTAACAGTTGGGAGAGGGAGAGACATGCACTGGGCCCCGTGGGGCAGGGCGGGCCTGGGGACAGTTCCCTGGTGCCCTGACCACACCAACTGTATGGTTAACATCGTACAAGGGCTACTTTGAGAAAATGTTTCATTTTTTCCAATCGTTTCCCCGACAGAGAGGGTTGAGACTGGAGAACTGGATTTCATGGAACCCTGCCTGGAGTTTTGCGGATGATGGGGGTTGGGTTGAGGTTCTAGGCTTAGGGACCCCACCCCTCTTCAACCAGGGAGGCCCCACTTGCTTTGTGTGACCTACCGGAGTCTCAGGTGGGATTTCTTTTTGGAAAATGGGCTCCACTGCCTTCAGAAGTTTGGAACCCCTGGACCAGATGGTCCCAGAGCCCCCTTCTGTGGGCCCACGGCTGGACTTATGGGGACGCCCCTCTGGCCTGTCCAGCCCACATGGGTGCTGGCACCCCCTCCAACGTGGGGAGACTCCCTGGGCGTGTGAGTGGGCTGGAGGGGGGCCTCTTCCTCCAGGGAGGGTGCTGTCCTACAGTTGGCCCAGGGTCCGACTCAGGCTTTCCTGACACTCACAAGCCCCTCGGTGCGGCCAGACCCCAGTTCCTGTCGAAGACCCACCTTCATTTTGCAGGTACAAAGATTACCGGGAGCCACCATGGTCGGAACACAAGTACGACATCTCCAAGGACTTCTGGGCCGTCCTGGCCGCCCGGCTGGCCTTTGTCATCGTCTTCCAGGTGCGAGGGCCCTGTCTGCTTCCAGCAGGTTTGGGAACTGAGGCACCGAGGAGGCGCTCTGTGCCCAGAGCAGGGTCAGGGGGACAGCAGCTGGCCGGTGTCGGGGGCTCGGAGGCTGGAGGACTTGCCCTGGGCACCCAAGGGTGGGGAGTACTGGTGACCCCAGGCCCTGGGCAAGGACAGGTCCCAGACCCTCCTCAGTTAAAGGAAGGCGGGACGGGGTGCCGGAAGGACTGGAGTCGTTCAGGGAACGCAGGTTTAGTTAAATGCAAGGCATCTTTATTGAAGGAGACCTGGGAGGGACCCACCTCAGTCTCCCCTGTCACTGCGCAGCGGGAGACGCGCCCTAGCGGACAGGGCTGGCAGGGACAGGAGGGCAGTGGGCTCCCGGCTGACACCAGTGCCCCCCTGCCCCCTGCCGCAGGCAGGGGACCTGGGCCCGCCTGGCCCAGTCTCTGGGGAGGGGGGCTAACTCTGAGGCCCGAGCGATTCCCAGTGGACAGGACCCCAGACTGGGGAGCAGCTGATGCACGCGGCCCTGAGGTCCCAGCCGGGGAGGCCGTGCTGGGGTTGCCCTCCTGTGTGGCCCCCAGAACCTGGAATCCAGACACTGGGTTCAAGCCCCAACCCTGCCCCTTCTACACAGTGTGGGCCCTGGCAGGGCTTCCGGCCCCCGAGGCCCCACTGCCTTGTCCTCCAGCTTTCCATAACCCTCTGGAGCCAGAACTAGTGTCTGGGGCCCAGTTCCCTAGAAGCAGAGCCTGAGCCAAGGATTCTGGTGCAAGCCGGCCATTGAGAGAAGGCCCTGCAAGGGGCTGGGGGCACGGAGCTCGGCTGGGAGGGGGTCTGGGCTGGACCATGAATCCCACCACACACGTGGGCCCACCTTGACGCAAAAGAGTGCCTTTAGTCTGCCCACCTGGCCAGTCATTGACTGCAGCCGTCCAGGCCAGGAACAGGGAGACGGGGGGGACGGTTCCCTGGAGACGAGCCTCTGTGAGCCTTAGCGGCCAGCACCCACCACAGCTGGGGGCTGGGAGCGTCAACCCAGAAAGGTGATGGCAGATGGGGGGCACCAGCACCTTCCGTGACAAGGTGACTAACTCAGCCATACATACTAACAAGTGCCAGTCAGACGGAAGTTTAAAAACCAGAGATTGCCGTTTTTCCGTAAAAGCCAACTCATTTGCACCTTATGGACCAGAAATGCATCCAGGGAGGCGGCAAACGTTCAGGGTGATCCCGGGAGACCTTACAAATGGCAGAAGGGCCTGCGGAATCATCAGAGACAGTTTAAGCTCCCTGCGTTTCTGAACTCTTTGTATTTTGACTATTTTCCCTTAAAGCCTTAACACTTGTTATATTTGGTGATGTGTAACCAATCAGATCATTTCTTAAGCCTCCCAGCCAAGAGATTCAGAACCACTCAGAGACGTTTCCTATTTACTGAGCTCAGATTCTTTCAAGAAAGTCGGCCACCGGAGGCCCCCCCTGGCTGGTTTCCTGTTTCATTTATACCTTCCGGGAAACCGAGGCCTGGGAAGTCCAGGTGTGTCTGAGGTCCCAGGGCCGGGCTGTGACGGGACAAGGCACTGCCAGGTGGGGTGCAGGTGGAAGGGGGAGTGCTTCCCAGGTCCTCCTTCCCACCCCCTGATGCTGGCTCTCCTTCCAGAACCTGGTCATGTTCATGAGCGACTTTGTGGACTGGGTCATCCCTGACATCCCCAAGGACATCAGCCAGCAGATGCACAAGGAGAAGGTCCTCATGGTGGAGCTGTTTATGAGGGAGGAACAGGGCAAGCAGCAGCTGCTTGACACGTGGATGGAGAAGGACCGGAAGAAAGCGGAGCCCTTCAACAACCACAGCCCCACGCCCCCTGCCCCGCCAGACAGCCCCGACTTCCCCGGGGGCGCCCTGTAGCTGGCGGGCATCCCCGTCGACGACGCGCACCCTCTCCCGGGGCAGGCGACTTCGCACAACCCCCTGGTCCAGTGGCCCCTGGGTTTGTGACAAGCCTGGAAGACCACTTTCTTCTGATAGGACAACATTTCCCCGTCTTTTTCTGTTTTGTTTTGTTTTGTTTTTCTTGTTTTTGCACAAAACCATTAGGCAGGGAATTCTGTTATCTTTAGTATTCAAGGTTAATCAGAGTGATTGCTGGGGACAGGGTGATACACAGCGGACGCAGGGGCTTTGCGGAAGCGATGCTTGGAGTCTGGGGTCTCCTTGGCCGTTGGCGGTGAGCAACAGCCCCCAGAAGACATCGTCTTTAATCCTCCTGATGCCTTAAGAGAGAGGCGAGGTGGTATTCCAAGGCATTAGACAAAAGCTGGTGCGAGATCTGAGGGCAAACAGAGAAGTGGGTAAGGAATAAACGATGCTGACACCAGTTCCAAAAGACATCACCTGTCTCTAGGTTGAAAAAGTGAGATTTTTCATCACCTTTTCCTTCCCTGGATTCAGAAACCGAGACACTGGTCAGAAAGAGAGGTGCCCTGGCTCTGTCCACCCAGAGGGCCAGGAAGCTCTGAATTTACTCTTGGAGAACTAGCGGGGTGCAGGTGTCCTGAATGAGCGGTGACTGGCACCTCTGGGGTCCCCACCAGCAACCACATGCCTCCCCCACCTCAGGGTGACAGAAAAACGGGCGGTGAGGGATTATGACCTCGGAGGCATTTCTGCAGACGGCTTCAGGGTTGCAAGAAGTCTTAAGGCTTCTGGGGGTACTTTTGCAGCTTCAGAATATTTATTGGGTTTTTTTTTTAATCAATTCTACAGTGGATGTAAGGGTTTTTTCTCTGTAGCTCAAAGGCGGAAGGCGTTTATTTTATTAGCTAACCAAATATCATTGAGAGGAATTTAAAATACTGTTAATACCAAAGATTTTTATTAATAAAGGCTTCTATTTTGGTAACACTTCTCTATATTTTTACTTACAGGAATGTTACTGTTGGACTGTTATCATTTTAAAAGCTTGTGAAAACAAATCTCATAGCTGATAAGAATGATCTCAATTTGCAGCCATTATACTAACCGATGATCTGAAATTTCTCAAGCGCCCAGAGAAACATAAAAGAAATGTTTCACCGAAGGGAGGCACGAAAAGATAAACGTGTCTGTCTTGAACGTGTGGTCGGTGAGACGCTGACATTCCTGTGAGCTGTCAACTAGGGGGGAAGTCCGTAGGTGTAGCAGATTTTCGTTATTTGCTAAAGTCATGCAATCTGATGCTTCTACTTTCTCTTGTACAGTAAGTGGTTTGAAATGGGGTTTTTTGTATATAAACATTGTATTAAAAATGAGGTGATTACCAAAAATCCTTTTATGGAAACCATTCTTTTTTTAAAAAAAGTGAATGTACACAAATCCACAGAGGACCGTGGCTGAACGCTCGTCTGAATAAATTTGCATACATGACACCTTCCTCTCAAACCCTGTCTGCGTGACTTTTGCCCCAGGAAACTCGAGGGGCCAACCCCAGAGCCCCGTGGTTGGACCTGCAAATGCGGAGGGACTCATAAGCCTCCGCATCCTCAGCCCCAGACACATGGCTCGTTCAGGATGTTCCTGGGACGTTGTCTGTCCGCGAGTATGTGCATGGGCGTGTGTGTCTGTGTGCACACGTGTGTGATTTGCGTGCATATGCGTTTGTGTTGTTTTGTCTGTGTGTGTGCATGCCTGTACATGTATGTGTGCCGGGCGGGGGGGGAATTGTGGTCACACCTTCCCAGCAGCCTCTTCCACGATACCCAAATCCCAACCCCTGGTGCCCGCAACCCGACAGAGATTTTAGTATTTTGGATTTTGTGGACCTAAAATTTCCCCCAAACCTTTTTGGGACCATCCCAGGGTTGCCAGTGCTTTCATTTGGGCAAGTGGGGGCACTTTTTCTTTAATTCATTACCTATAATCACCATCATTTCATGAAAGAAAGACTATCTTTCGCACTCAAACGTCAGCAAGGCCTCGAACGGCACACCTGCAGGGCCAGGGCGGGCCTCGGGCGCCCCTTGTGCTGCTGCGTCCCCAGGGAAGTCTCAGCAAACCCGAGCTCACGAGGCCCTGACTGCTGCTCGGTCAAGAATGTCCTTCTGGGGAATTTGCTGGCGGTCCAGTGGTTAAGACTCCGCGCTTCCACTGCAGGGGGTGTGGGTTCAATCCCTGGTCGGGGAACTAAGATCCCACATGCTGTGCAAGGCGGCCAAAAAATAAATTAAAAAATAAAAAAATAAAAGTTCCTTCTAAAGCTTTGGAACCTCTTCCTTAGTCCTGATGAGGGTGGCTCCCAGGGCCAGCATTGCCGGAAGCCCTCCCCTTTCATGGGTCCTCCCAGGGGGAGGATCTTTGGCCCCAATGAGTACATGAGCGAACAGTCTCAGAGTGGGGAGGTGACTTGCCCAAGATGACAGGGCTCCTTGGCACCCCTTAGAGAGATCCATCCAGGCAACGTTCAAGATGAAGCTGTGAGCAAGGGAGACGCAGCCCCTTCCCTCAGGGGATGACCTCTTGCAGTGGGCATCAGAGGCTGAACGAGATAATGAACCCAGCACCAGATCATCTCAGAGGAAGGAAGGGGCGCTGATGAAAATAAAACAGGGGTGTGACTGAGAGTCACTCAGAGTGACCAAGCTGGGCAGGGAGGCCCCTGGAGTCTAAACAAGGAGGAGCCAGAATGTAAAACCCTGGAGGAAGGTAGGATGGTTCAGGCAGCAGAGTGCATGTGCAAAGGCCCTGAGGCAGCAGTGTGCTGGGTGATTTGGAGGAGCAGCAAGAAGTTCATCATGCCTGGAGGGGAGGCACGGGGGGGAGGTGGCAGGAGACGGGGCAGGAGGCGGCAGGAATCGGGGACCAACTCTCACCAGCCCCCGGCTTAGTGAGGACCTCGAGCTTCGTGGTAAGTCCACAGCAGGGGCTGGCAGTCTTAACTAGGGCAGTGATGGACCTGATTCACATTTTGAGGTCTTGGTGGCTTTGGGTGGACACTGCAGTGGGGTGGGGAGCCACAGAGGAGAGTTGCAGAAATTCAGATGAGCAATGATGGGACTTGGACGAGGGTGGTAGATGTGGGTGGAAGAAAGCCAACAGATTAACATCACAAAGACCTGGGATCTGGCAGCAAAAGGACCCCCAGAGATGAGCTGGTCAGACGGTGCCATTATTTCACAGATGGACACAGTGAAGCCCAGAGAGGGTCAGGGCTCTGCTCCGGTCACACAGCAAGCTGGCTACACAGCCATCCCTTGGACCCAGGCCCCTGGCACCCAGCGCTGAACAGTTTTTGCTTCTGGTCCCTGGAGTGGTGTGGCGGGAGCTGGGCAGGGCTGGGCCCCCAAGCACAGACAGTGAAGGACCAGGGCCTGCAGGGGGCCTGAGGTCTGGGGCCGGGGGCACTCATGCCAGCATCTTTTATGGGGACTCAGCAGCTCTCTTGAAGGTGGAGCCTGCTGTGAGCTGCAATCAGCCCAAGATGCCTCTGTTTGATAGGTTCAGTGCTTGTTAAATTTTTTAAGTTAATTTAATATATAAAAACCCGGTACATACACATAAAAATCCAGATTTGTATGTTCTCTTGAAAAATCACGCCATCTGATGACACAGCTGTATTTTTCACCATGTCACATTCTTGCACTTGACTGGAGACCAGTGGTGGCCCTTCTTCTTTAGAAGGCACGTGTCCTTTCTGACGATCACGGCCCCTCTCCCCACTCTCCCACTGGCTGAAGGGGCGGCTGAGACTGCAGCTCCTGGAGTCACTGGCCCTTCTAGACAAGCCGCAGTCCCAGTCCCTGTCTTGGGATCCAGGACCAGCTGTGGGCTTCCCTGGAACAGAGCTTGGCCAAGGTGTGTGCCTGAGACAGGGCTGTCCCCTCCCCAAGGCTGGACTCAGAGCCCCTGCCCCCGGCACCCACATCCCCAGCACCCACACCCTTTCACCTACAGGTTCCCGTGCCCCCCACCACAGGTGGTGTGTGCCCCGCACTTTGGCAACACTCATTCACCCATCCATGTTTTGTAAGAGCCACAGCAAAGTAGAGAAATGCTAACACTCGCCAGAAAAGAGGCCAGGAAGCAGCACTGACATAGTGCCAGGCATGGAGGAGGCACCAGAAAGTGCTGAATGAATGAGTGAGTGAGTGAGGGATGGATGGATGGATGGATGGGTGGATGGATGGGTGGATGGATATGGGAGGGAGGGAGGGAGGGAGGGAGAAAGGAAAGGTGGATGGATGGATGGACATTTGCATGGATGCATGAATGGATGGATGGATGGATGGATGGATGGATGGATGGACATTTGAATGGGTGGAAGGATAGAAGGATGAGTGGATGGGTGGATGGGTGAATGGATGGATGGTTGGGTAGTTAGATGGATGGGTGGATGGACATTTGGATGGATGGATGGATGGATGAACATTTGAATGGATGGATGGACATTTGGATGTATAGATGGATAGACATTTGGATGGATGGATGGATGGATGGATGGATGGATGGATGGATGGATGAACATTTGAATGGATGGATGGACATTTGGATGGATGGATGGATAGACATTTGAATGGATGGATGGATGGATGGATGGATGAACATTTGAATGGATGGATGGATGGCAAAAAGACTGATGACTGGGCCTTTCTGCCTTTGAGCCAAGTGGACCTCTGAGTCAAGCTGACAGGGATGGTGGTGGAGGAGGTAAGGGGCCCATGGGAGGTAAGGTCTGGTGCCTTCTGGACCACAGATATGCCCACAGCAAGTAGCCCACCCCATGCTCACTCACAGCCTTTGTCAGAGAAGCCTGTAGCAAAGATACATCTGATGCCCAGAGACACCGACTTGGCTCAGCACAAGCATTTTAAGCCTGGTTTGCTCAGAAGGGCTGGTGGACATTGCCCCTGCCAAGAGCCTGCCAGGATGCACCCCTGGGAAAAAGGCAACCTTGTACATACTAAGGTCTGATTTCCTGAGCTCTGCCAGGTTAATTTATTTAGTGTGCCCATTCCTGCTGTCCCCTCTCCACACCCCCCGCCCCCTCCGCCTCATCTCTCTCTCCCCCAACATTTTTTATTAAAGTATAACATACAGAAAACTACACAGATCTTGAGTATACAAGCAATTTCCCCAGAAATCACACACCTCTGTAGTCAGGACTCAGAATGTTACAGCACCCAAGAAGCCTCCTTTGGTGCTCCCCTCTGGTCACCCCTCCTCACCCAGCTGTCACCCTGTCCTGATCCCTATCCTGACTGCAGCAGGAGTGTTTGTCTGGTTTCGCTTGTAGGTGGCTGCCACCTCCTGCTGGCTGTCTGTGGGAACTGCCCTTAGGGAAGAAAGAGACCCAGCATGTGGGGCCTGTGTAGGTTTTCTGTTTGTGGCTGTGGCAGATGACCACGAACCCAGTGGCTTAAAACACCAACGTACTACCTTACAGTTCCGTGGGCCAGATGTCTGACACAAGTCTCACTGGGCTAAGAGGAAGGTGTGGGCAGGGCTGGGCCCTTCCCGCCATCTCCAGGCCAGCCGTGGTGGCCAGTCCCTCTCCCGCGGCCGTCTCTCCAGCTCTCCGCTCATGAGGACCGTGATGGGTTGGGTCCCTGGGATAACCCAGGATGATCGCTCCATCTCAAAGTCCTTCATCTTCATCACACCTGCAAAGTCACTCCTGCCATGTAAACTAACTCGTTTACAAGGTCTGGGAATTGGGGTTGGACACCTTGGGGGCCATTGTCCTGTCCACCATGTACCCCTGCCCCCAGGAAGGAGATTTTTTTGTTTTTTCTTTGGAAAAAACTAACTACCCCCAAGCAAAGCCCAGAGTCCCCAAATATCTAAGGAGAGACTTCAAAAGGAATGAGAAAGACCAAAACAAACAGAAAAAGAAAGAGCCCGGAGCACAGTGAGACGACACAGGAGAAAAAGAAAGGAAAGTAACTCTGTTCACCGTCCTCATGAATAAAGACCAATGTCCATCCATGAAACAGGCAAAAGATGCATTTTCTTTCTTTTTTTTTAAATTTTATTTATTTTTGGCTGCATTGGGTCTTCATTGCTGTGCGTGGGCTTTCTCTAGTTGCAGCGAGCCGGGGCTACTCTTTGTTGTGGTGCGCGGGCTTCTCATTTCTTTTTTTAAAGAGACAATGTCAAGTGAAAGGAAAACACATAAACTGGACTTCATCAAAATTTAAGAATTTTTTGCATCAAAGGATACCCAATCAACAGTGAAACAGCAATTCACAAAATGGGAGAAAATATTTGCAAACCATGTTTCTAATTAGGGGTTTATATTCGGAATATATAAGGATCCCCTTCAACTGAGCAACAAAAAGACAAGCAACCCAGATAAAAGTGCGCAGAGGCCTTGAATAGGCATTTCTCCAGAGAAGACATACAAATGGGCAATAAGCACATGAAAAGATACTCAAGATGCTCAAGATGGTCATCAGGGAAACGCAAATCAAACCCACGAGACACCACTGCACACCCATTAGGAAGCCTATTATCCAAAAAACACAAAATAATAAGAGTTGTTGAGGCTGTGGAGAAATTGGAACCCTTGTGCATTGCTGTTAGGAATGTAAAATGGTGCAGCTGCTACAGGAAACACTTCGATGGTTTTTCAAAAAAATTAAACATAGAATGACCGTATGATCCAGCAATTCCACTTCTGGATATATAAACAAAAGAATTTAAAGCAGGGACTCAAATAGACAGTTGTACACTCATGTTCACCTGTGGCTTCACAGGGAGTTCCCTATGATCAGTTGACAGAGGAAGAGAATACTCAGGCCTGGTTTATGGGGGGTTCTACATGATACACAGGCACCCCCTGAAAGTGGACAGTTGCAGTACTACAGCCCGTCTCTGAGGCATCCCTGAGGGACAGCAGTGAAGAGAAATCCTTCAGGTGGGCAGAACTTCTATCAGAATACTTGAAGGCATGAGAAGGAGCCTGGGGCGGGCTGGAGGCGGGGGGCGTGTTCCAGGACTTATTTGACATCTATAGACATGCCACCCAATGACAACAGAGCACCCTTTTTTTCTCTCAAGAACCCAGGGAACACTTACCAAGACAGACCACATACTGGGCCCTAAAACAAGCTCAACAAGTTTAAAAGAATTGAAACCATCCAGAGTGTGTTCTCTACCATAAGGGAATCAAACTAGGAATCAATGACAGAAAGACAATACGAAAATCTCTAAACACATGTACGTTACACAGCATACTTCCAAATAATCCATGGGTCAAAGAGAAAGTCCCAGAGGAAATAACAATACATAGAAATGAATGAAAATGAAAACACAGCATATCAAAATTTGTGGGACAAAGCTAAAGTAATGTTGAAAGGAAAATCCATAAAACTAAATGCTTACCTTGGAAATAAATAGCCTATGTGCCTACCTCAACAACCTAGAACAAAAAAAAGAGCAAAATAAATCCAAAGCAAGGAGAGGGAAATAAAATAGCCAAGACAAGCAAAAAAAAAATGAAATAAAAAGTGGAGGGGGGGGCGGATAGAGAAAAATCATTGAAACAAAAAGCTGGTTCATTACAAATTTAAAAAATCAATAAACCTCTAGCAAGACAGAGAAACTTAAAGAGAGAAGACATAAATCACCAATTTCAGGAATGAAATTGAGGGTTCATTATAGGTCTCATAGCCATTAAAAGGATAATGTTACAGACTGAATGTGTTCCCCCAAAATTCACATGTTGAAACTCTACCCTCCCCCCCTTGTGATGGTGTTCAAAGATGGGGCCCCCATGATGGAATTAGTGCCCTTAAAAGAGTCTGGAGAGAACTTGCTTCCCTCTCTGTTCTTCTCCATGTAAGGCTACAATGAGAACTCAGAGTCTGCACTCTGGAACAGGCCCTCACCAGGATGCGACCCTGCTAGCACCCTGATCACAGAAGTCCAGTCTCCAGAACCATGAGAAATAAATTTCTGTTGTGTATAAGCCACCCAGTCTATGGTACTTTTCTAGAGCAGCACAAAATGGACTGAGACATAAAATAAGCGAATACTACAAATCACCATGCTCATAAAGTCTAAGGCTTAGAAAAATGGACAAATTCCTCAAAACTGCACAAACTACCAAAACTCAATTAAGATGAAATAGACAATTTGAATAGCCTTATAACCATCAAATCCATAAAAGGAAAATTTGATGAACTGGACCTCATCCAAAGTTAAAATTTTTGCCCTGTGAAAGATCATGTAAAGAGGATAAAAAGATAAGCTACAAACTGCGAGGTAGTGGGTCAGACGCAGGGATAATTGTGCTAATGGAGATTCAGATTAACCACGCCTGGTACAAGATTCATTCAGTCAGAAATATTTTGTGAGCTCCGATGAAGTGCCAGCCAGTGTTCTGGGCTCTTCTGCAGGGCGCTTCTGCAGTGTTCTGCAGGGGAGATGGGCAAAAAACAGAGCAGGAAGCAAAATGTGTAGTAAAGTCAGGAGATGCCACGTGCCGGGGACCAAGAAATGCGGCAGCAGGGCTGGGGCAGATGGGGATGTGGTTTAACCCTCCCACGCCAGCCTCCCCCCTGGCTCCTCCATGTCTCCCTTACAGTAGCCGTCCTCTGGCCTCGGACCTTGGTCCTCTTTTCTTTCTCCTCTCCCTCCATTGGTGACCTCATTCTGTAGGTGATCTAAATACTGTATTAGTCAAGATTCTCAAGAGAAACAGAACCAATAGGATATATAGAGATAAATGAGAAGGTTTATTGTAAGATTGGCTCACTTACAGTGACGGAAGCCAAAAAGTCCCATAGTCTGCCATCTGCAAGCTGGGAACCAGGAAAGCTGGTGTGTGATTCAGCCTGAGTCTAAAGGCCTGAAAATTGGGGGGGAGGGGAGGGGGGCAACGGTGCTCAAGCAGAGAGAGCGAATTCTCCCTTCCTCTGCCTTTTCGTTCTATTTGGATGATGACACCCAAATTGGGGAAGGCCATCTGCTTTTGTTAGTCAATTCAAATGTTAATCTCTGCCAGAAACACCCTCACAGACACACCCAGAAATAATGTTTTCCCAGCTATCCAGCCACCCCTTAGCCTAGTCAAGTTGACACATAAGATTAACCATCACAAACACCATCTATCTGCAGGATACTCCCAACTTCACATTTCCTGCCCAGATCTCTGTTCCGAACTCTGGTCCACGCATCCCACTATCCAGTCAACATCTCTACTAGATCCTCCCCCAAACTCACCCTGATCTCAGGTGGCTGTGAGCGACCACAGTGAGCGGCAGCTTGAAGTGGGATCTCAGTTCCCTGGGAATTGAACCCGGACCACAGCAGTGAAAGTGCCGAATTCTAACCACTAGACCACCAGGGAATATTGGCTAGGAGCAGGGCCCTGGCTCTCATCTGCTTTGAAGAAAGAATTCAGCAAAGAGATGAAAAGTAGTGAGGCAAGTCAAGTGTTTATTAGGAGAGAAGACAGAAAGCACAGGCGGGCTGAGAGAGAGAGAGAGAGGCGTGTGCCTTTGGGGGTGGTTTAAATCATATGGGGGAAGTTCTTCTAGGTTCCCTCTGGCCAATCATCTTGCTTTGTCTGGCTCTGAGTCCATATCTGGTCTGACTCAGGGCCCTCCCCTGTGTGCACGTGCATCTTTTAGCCAAGATGGATTCCAGCGCAAGGGTCTCTGAGAGGTTAACAGAACATATTATGGTCTAGCTCCCCCTCCCTTTAACCTTTCTGCACATGCGTAGTCTGGGGGGGGGGTCTCCTTGGCCCCAAGAATGAGAACTGTGTGGTCTCTTTGTCTTTTACGCCAGCAGGGCTCAGCCCCTCTCTGTTTCTGCCGTTCCCTTTCCCTTGAAGCGTCCACAGGAGACAAAGTCCAGCTGCTTATCCTGTTCCTGTTATTATCTTTATTTTTAAAGCATAAATAGGAGGCTAGTTGTAAATGTCTAAACTGGGGCCCGTCTATCTCCTGCCTCAACCCCGCCCACACCCTCCCCAGGTCAGCCAATGGATGCTCCATCTTTCATACCTTACAAGCATCCTCAATGCCTCTCGTTTACGTACACCCCAAAATCAAAAGAAGGCTGCACCTCTCATCTGGATTACTGTGGCGTCTCCTGAGTTCTACCCAGTGATTCTATAAAAATGTAACTCAGAGCTCACAGTAGCATTACAGTAAGTCCCCTACACGCGAACAAGTTCTGTTCCAAGAGCGTGTTCGTAAGTCCAATTTGTTTGTAAGTCCAACAAAGTTAGCCTAGGTACCCAACTAACACAATCGGCTACATACTACTGTACTGTAATAGGTTTATAATACTTTTCACACAAATAATACATAAAAAACAAACACAAAAAATAAAACATTTTTAATCTTACAGTACAGTACCTTGAAAAGTACAGTAGTACAACAGCTGGCATACAGGGGCTGGCATCCAGTGAACAGGCAAGAAGAGTTACTGACTGGAGGAGGGAAAGGAAGTGGGAGACGGTAGAGCTGAAGGATCGTCAGCAATAGGAGACGGAGGGCAAGCTGCAATTTCACTCACGCCTGACACTGATGGCACAGGTTCTAGTTCCTTGCTGGATTCAATTCTATCTACCCTCTTGAAAAAATGATCCAGTGATGTCTGGGTAGTCGCTCTTTTTTGCCCATCATAGACGACACAGTAGCACTGGATTGCATTCTGAATGGCTGCTGCAACCTTCGTGTACTGTTCTTCGTTCGGGTCCTGTGCCTCAAAGACTAACAGTGCCTTCTCAGATAAAGAAAATCCCCTTGCCATTTCCTGCATCATGAATCTCTTTGGTTCTTCAGTTAATTCTTCTTCCTCTTGTCTCTCTTTGTCCTTTCTGGGCCTCCAATTCTATCAGGTCTTCGTTAGTAAGTTCCACGTTCGCATCTTTGAAAGTTCGCAACTTGAAGGTTCCTACGTAGGGGATTTATTATATTCATAATGGCCAAAAAGCAGAAAAAACTGAAAGATCCATCCGCTGATGACTGAATACACAAATGTGGTCTATCCGTACAACGGAACAGTACTGACCCATGAGAAGGAATGAAGCGCTGTCACAGGCTACAAGGATGAACCTTGAAGATGTTACTCTCAGTTAAAGAAGCCAGGCACAAAAGGCCACACAAAAGTGTATGGTTCCACTTACATGAATATCCAGAACAGTCATATCTAGAGAGACAGAAGTAAATTAGTGGTTGCCAAGGGCTGGAGAAAGAGCGAGGGAAAGGAAGTGATTAATAATGGGTACAAGGTTTCTACATGGGCGAGACGAAACTAAAATTAGCTAATGGTGGGGATTGCACAACCTTATGAATACACTAAAAACCACTGAGTTGTACACTTTAAAAGGGTGAGTTGTAGAGAATGTGAATTATATCTCAATTATATATATATATATATATATATATATATATATATATATATACATTTTTTTTTTCCTCTAGGTAACTCAGATGACTTCACTCTTCCACTCACCCTCTGCTGGGGCTCAGGGGCAGTAAAGCCGCGGTCTTAGCTGGCTCCTCCTGATTCGCTCCCTCCCCTCGCTGACCACCCCCTTCCTCCCCGGCTCTGCTCCTGCAACCTCCGCCCTCCTCTTTGCCTCTGCTCTTACTGTGGCCCCGCCCTCTTCCCCCCAAGCCTACACACCTGGCCCCGCACACCCGGCACGTGCACCTGCACCTTGGGACCCCGCCCTCTCAACGTGCGCCGCCCCACCTCCACACTCCCCATCCCCCTATCCTCTTGGCCGCGACTCGCATTAACCTCTGGCTTTCCTGCACTTTCTTATCTGTTAGGTAACCTTGTGTCCTGATGCTGTAAGCTCCGGGCAGGCGGGGCCTTCGGCACCTTGTTCCCGATTTGTCTCCAGAACCTACTGCGTGGTACGCAGTAGGCGTCAGTAAACGCTAATAAGCATTCAGAAAAATAATGAGGATAACTTTAAAAAATCAAGTAGTTATTAAACTTTTAAAACTAAATAAACCTCTGAATAGTCTTTTCTGCACACAGATCTCCAGGGGGCACTAAAGGACATGCATTTTCACAAATGTTAATAAATAAATGCATTTATTATCGGCATCCGCAGTGCAACTTTCCACAGAAAACGCAGCCCGCGCCCGGACCGTCGGGACACCCACGGCCGCAGGCGCCCACCCAGAGGGAGAAGGTCGTCAGGGCGCAGGCGCAGAGGTGGTCCCAGTACTCCCGCCGTCAGCATGTCTGGGGCGCCCCCTGGCGGCGGCCGCAAGCCAACCCCCCCACCCCCGGGCGGAAATGGCTACGTTGGACTCGGGGCGCATGCGCGAGCTCCGGGAGTTCTCGCGAGAGAAAGCAGTCCCAAGGGAGACTTCCGGTGAAGGGGCACCAGACGCTCGAAGTGGGAACCTCAGCTGCTAGGCCGAGGGGCGCGGGGCGCTAGAGGAGGCGCGGGCCGGGTCTGCGGGGGCGCGGGCCAGAGAGCGGGCGGCGGGCCGAGCCGGGGGAAGCCAGAGGAGGGCCGGGCCCCGCCGCGTCCGCCGCCATGGACCCGTTCCTGGTGCTGCTGCACTCGGTGTCGGCCGGCCTGTCGAGCAGCGAGCTGACCGAGCTCAAGTTCCTGTGTCAGAGCCGCGTGGGCAAGAGGAAGCTGGAGCGCGTGCAGAGTGGCCTGGACCTCTTCTCCGTGCTGCTGGAGCAGAACGAGATGAGCCCCGAGAACACCGTGCTGCTCCGCGAGATGCTCGTCTCCCTGCGGCGCCAGGACCTACTGCGGCGCCTGGACGACTTCGAGGCGGGCGCGGCGGGCGGGGCCGCGCCGGAGGAGCGAGGTGGGGGCGGGAGCCTGAGGTCTGGGGGTCGGGCGGGGCCGCGCCGGAGGAGCCAGGCGGGGGCGCGGGCCTGAGGTCTGGGGGTCGGGCGGGGCCGCGCCGGAGGAGCCAGGTGGGGGCGGGCGGGGCCGTGCCGGAGGAGCCAGGCGGGGGCGCGGGCCTGAGGATTGGGGGGGCGGTCGAGGCCGCGCCCGAGGAGCCAGGTGGGGGCGGGGCCGTGCCGGAGGAGCCGGGGGGCGGGGCGGGGGCCTGAGGAGGCAAGGTCAGCTGGACCAGCAGTAGTTTCGATCTCCCGAGCGCCTAACCTCTTCCGGGTTCGGTTTGCGTGGGTTTTCTCTAAACAGCCCTGGGAGACGGGTAATGTACCCCGTTTGCAAATGGGAGAACCATAGTGCACAGAAGTTAACAGCCTAAGTTGCAGAGCATGGACACCCATCCCCCAGCCTCAGTATTTTCTCCACCTCCCCCCTCCCTCCGGGTAAGTTAGAGATTACTCGAAAGGAAAGGACATTGCTCACCTCCCCGGTGCAGTGGAAGTACACCAGGAGCGTCCCAGCAGGTACGGGTTGGTTGATAAGGGACAGTTTTTGCACAGTGGGCCATCAAGGTGTGGTCCTGGCTCTGCTGTTGTCTAGCTGTGTGATCTCAAGAAATAACTTACACTTACCTTCCCGTGTCTCCATTTCCTCTTCTGTACAAGTGGTCAGTAACACAGGTGCCCACCTCACAGAGCTGGAGGAGTTGGCACACAGGCTGACAGCATATCAGGGATTTGTAGCTGAAGATGCAACTTCACAGGAGCCTTCCAAGAAGCATTTTGTCCTTCCTCTTCTCCCTGCCCCCGTCCAGAAACAGCCTTTTGTAGTTTCTCATGCTGATCTCAGTAGTGACTTTTCAGCAGATGAGGACATAGTAGACAGAGACTGAGGACTGGTGTCAGTCAGGACATCTTCCAAAATAAGAATCGGGGTGTTCAGGGCTGGCGTACAAATTACCGTATCTTGGTGGCTTAAAGCAACAGAATTTGATGCTCTTACAGTTCTCGGTCCAGTAGTCAAATCAGGGTGTCAGTAGGCCATGCTCCCTCTGAAAGCTCTCAGGGAGGAGCCTCCATGCCTCTTCTGGTTTCTGGGGACTCCAGGCGTTCTTGGCTTGTGCCCGCATCACTCCAGTCTCTGCCTCCATGGCACGTGGTCTTGTCACTGGATTTAGGGCTCACCTGGATAATCCAGGATGATCCCCTCATCTCAAGATCGTCAACTTAATCTCATCTACAAAGGCCCTTTTCCAAATAAGTTAACATTCACGGTTCCAGGGGTTTGACGTGGACATACTTTTTAGGGGCCACCATTCAACCCACTGTAGAGTGAGATGGGGGAGCAACTCCATCTCCCTGTCCTGCGTAGGTATCTCCGTTACGACACACCCCAACCATTAAGTCTTCAGAGCAGGCCACGCCTCTTGGGTAGTGTTTCAGGGTGTGATTAGCTGGGGCAGGACTGGGCTTTCTACGACCTCCCCGGGTCCCTCTGCTGCTGCGTGTCATTGGCCTCTGCGGGAGGACCTCTTGGTACCCAGCCCTTGGGTCAGCACCGCGGAGCCCATCAGGCAGTGTGGGGTTACCTGTCTCCTCAAGAGCTCCCGTAATCTCTGGTCAGTCATTGTGTTCTTTCCCTCCCCAGACCTGCAGGCAGCGTTTGACATCATCTGTGATAATGTGGGGAAGGACTGGAGGAAACTGGCTCGTCACCTCAGAGTGTCTGACGCCAAGATTGAAGCCATTGAGGAGAAGTATCCCCGGAACCTGGCAGAACAGGTGAGGGAGTCGCTGAGAGTCTGGAAGAACAGCAGGAGGGAGGATGCAGCCGCATCCCACCTGGTGAGGGCACTCAGGGCCTGCCGGCTGAACCTGGTGGCAGACCTCATCGAGGAGGGTCAGCGGGCCCGGGCCCTCCAGAGCGAGAGTGGGGACCCTGTGTCCCTCTCGTCCTGGGACTCAGACTCGCCCGCCTCAGGGGCCTCGCGATGACCCAGCTGCTCTTCTCCAGGACCAAAGGCATCTGCCCACTCTGAACTTCGGTCCCCTCCGCCGCAGTTGACACGTCCCCTCCGTGCCAGCGTGTGAAGACCCGGCAGGGAGCCGCCTGAGGGCCCACGCGGGCTCTGGGCACTGTAATCACCCTCAGAGGGAGGTGCTTTCCTCCTGGTTAAACGAGTTCCTACCGGAGGTCACTGCGGGCCACACCCGACACGTAGGAGGGACCTATAAAAGGTAGCAGTTAGGGTTATAAACCTGGCCGTTGTCCCAGCGAGGAGGTGCACAGTCGAACTGGAGGCAAGTCAGTAGTAATGGGGGGGCTGGGCTGGGGGCCAACGCCGTCCAGCTCTGGAGCCCGCGCTTGGAACCACTGGCTCCTTCTGCCGTCCCCACGGTTGCCAAAGGCTTCGAGGCTGGCGGTGTAGACCCGTCTCGCAGGGCAGGTGGCGTGGGGGTGAGGCGATGCCTGTGAGGTGGTCAGATGTGGACACAGGGCTGGGCGGATGCTAGTTCGGAGAAGTATGATTCCTGTGATTCCACAGTGTGTTACTATTTTGTGTCAAAACCACTATCTTTCTGATAACAGAGTTGGCAAGGGAGCTGGAGCCTGTGATTTTAAGAAGTAATCTTTCTTCCTGCTTCTCAGGTAACCCTAGTGAAGCAAGGGCCTTTACAGAGGAAACCTCCACATTACAAAGAATTCTCTCTTCCCATTGATGATGATTTCATTTTACACGCTCTCAGAAGTCCCATTGTAGTCGATTTCAGTGTCCCTTGAAGGTTATTACAGGCCCAACCTGGGAGTAGGGTGGCTGCATTTCATAACAGCTCCGGGGACCACTAACGAGGGGAGTGTTTAGGGGGGTGGGATGAATTAGGAGATTGGGATTGACATATACACACTGCTGTGTATTGTATAAAGTGGCAGAGCCCAGCGGCCATGCCGTGCGCCTTCCTGCTGTGACCTTGGGAAAGCCACTTGTGACATCATGCCCTGCCGCCTTGACCTTGGCTTGCTGAGACCCTAGTAGCACTCCCCACCAGGCTGTGGACCCAGCCTTCAGCAGATGCTTAGTGCCAGGCACTGCTAGGAGCTGGGGTCATGCAGCAGACAGGACAGAAGTGGCCCTACTCTGTTGGCCCCGGAAGCCTGGCCGGGAACACGGGTGTTAGCCAGTTCATCACAAGTGTGGGAGTTGAGCCAGTTCAGCCCCGGAGTGGCGTGGCCTGGCCCGGTTTGTGCACTGAACATCCCCCCGCCTGCCGGGAGCATCTGCCTCTTCAGGACCTCGGGTCGGGGCTCATTCTGTGGATAACACGCACGTCGTCGTCGTCGTCAGTGCATGAGAGTGGCTTGGCTAATGGGTCGCTTTGGGAAATAGGTGATCTGGAAAATGTGTCCACGTTTCTTGAACGGAGGCAGATTTCAGAGGTGTTGCCAGTCTTCTTACGGTTTATGGCACATGCTACTGAAACGTGAGGGTGCTGGGCACCCTGGCCTCCGGCCTGCACCCCCGGCACGGTCCTCAGCCCTGGAAGGAACCTGTACCCTCTGTCGCACCACGTGTTCTCATGGAGGCTTTGACAACACATGCTTACAGCACTCGGGATTGTCCGATGCCTGGGACCCGGCACTGGGCCGACTCCGTGCCACGTGAGGTGAGGCACTGGTCCCCCTGGGCACTGACATCCCAAGGCTTCCCTCGGCGAGCTGCTCTGGTCCACGTGGTGAGGGAGTTGGAGCAGCCTCAGTAGACCAGTCATGTGACCTAATCTCACCACCCGAGGCACAGATCTGAGTTCCAGGACAGAAGAGGTGATGGATGAGAAAGCGCCTCCTTCCGGCACTGTGGTCCGCCTCCCAGGGCCTGGAGGTGGGCCAGCCGTGGTGGCTCTGGGCCACTGGGGCAAAGCTGCAGAGCCTGGTGGTGGGTGAGCTTGCACAAGAAACTGGCCCCGGAAGGCGGGAGCTCTAGGCCAGGTAGAATCCTCCGTTTGTTCGGTCCTCAGTGGTCAGGAGGCTTCCACTGTAGCCGCGCTGCCAGGCATTGAGGTGAGACTGAGCAAGGAGGCAGCCTGCCCTCAGAAAGCACAGAATTTCCCCAGTTTTGTGACACAACAGGAAAAGGCACAATAAAAGTGTATAGAAGGACTTCCCTGGCGGTCCAGTGGTTAAGACTTCACCTTCCAATGCAGGGGGTGCGTCGGGGAGCTAAGACCCCACGTGCCTCACAGCCAAAAAACCAAAACAAGCAATATTGTAACAGATTCAATAAAGACTTCAAAAATGGTCCACATCAAAAAAAGTGTATAGAACAAGCACAAATGCCTCTACGGGCCCTAAAAGTGGAAAGGTACACAGCAAACGTTGGAGAACAGTTCTCTGAATGATAGTTTTTCTGTATGCTAGCTACGTTTTCCCTGATTCTGTAACGTGGTTTCAGTTGTCCGCCAAATACCAGTCCCAGGTGTGATGTGGACCGTGAGGGGGGGTGTCCTGGAGCGCAGGGGGCCGCGTGGGCTCTCGAGCCTGACCTGGCTGTGAACCGGGGGCTCTGTCCCTTGGGGCTCCACCTCCCTGAAAAGGGGCCATTGGATAAATATGAAGTGCTTGGCCAAGTCTGTGGCACTATTTTTACCTTAAAAACAAACACATGTCACCCAGAGCCCCGGAGGTCTGCCAAAGGCTGTTCTGCTCTGTGTGGTCTCAGAACATCGAGCCTGGCCTTTGTGCGTCTTGCGGGATCTTGGCTCCCTGATCAGGGATGGAACCCGTGCCCCCTGCAGTGGAAGCGCAGAGTCCTAAGCGCTGGACCGCCAGGGAGGTCCCGTTCCGGGTCTTCTCATAACCGCTCCTGGGACAGACATGGTTGACATCGAACCAGAACTGCGACCCCGGGGACCCGTCAGCTACACCCCACGTAGGCAGGGCACTGCCGCAGTTTTTGGACAAGGGTTTCTCACAGCAACTTTCCAAAAACAACCATCCCTTTTTTTTTTCTTCAGTCACGTAACATTAACTGTTTCTGATAAAGCTGCACACGAGTCGTGTGGTTTCTACTTGGACGCTGACGTTAGGAGCGACATTCTGCTCTCGATCCTTTTTCCCCTGAGAGGAAGGGAAAGAAGCGTCCAGGTGTACATGCTGTGCGGGAGATCTGCCGGCAATGGAGGAGAAGTTGAACAAGTGTTTCCTCGACGAGGGTCTTTCCCTCTCCCGGCCCGCAGGTTTCCCGGCCTCACAGCCTCCCTCTAACACCTCGCCAAGGCCACCCCTGCTCCTGGGCGCACGGGGCTGTGGGCCCCCGTCCAGGGCCCCCGCCCCCTCCAGACTCTTCCGTTGGGGGCGGGGCCTGGCAGCCCCCACTCCCTCCTGCTCTCCCCACTGGCTGGCCTGCCTCCCGTCCGCTCCTCTTCCTCCCTAGCGACCCCACGGCCACCCCCAAAGTGCACTGCAGGGTGGAGGCTGCCGGTCCCACGGTGCGATCTCCTGGTTTGTGCGGCCTCTAGGGCACCTGTTCTCCTGGCCGCTCCCCCCGGCCTCCTTACCCTGTCCCAGCACCAGCCCCCCACCCGTGGGAGCACCTTGGCCTCGTCTCTCCCAGGTCCCTGGTGCCTCCCACCTCTCTCTCGAAGCCCCCAGACCCGTACTGTCAGATAGCTGCGGGCAACGCTTGCCATGCAAGGGAGCGGATCACGGGTTTCTGGGGTTCGGACGTGGGCGTCGTGGGGGCAGGTGTTCCGCCCAGCGCACGCCGCCTCCGCCTCAGCATCCCCCCACGCGTGCCCGGTTCCGTGCCTCGCGCCACAGCCGGGTCAGTTGCCCTCGGCGCAGACCGCGGCCCCCTCCCTGGGGCTCGCGCTCCGGTGCGCAGCAGCACCAGCTTCTCTGGACCCTGCCTCGCAAGCCTCTCTCGTTCCCCCCACCCCGCCCCCCAGCGGGGCTCCGGCCTTCTCAGGACAGCCCCGCCTCTGCCCCTTCTGACCCGCCCCCATCAGCCGCCAGAAATAGTCGTACTACAGACTCCTGACTGTATTCCTAGAAACCGCAAGCTCTCTCCACATATTTTTCAGTTTTGTGTCTTTCTTCCCATGATACGTATTCTGAGTCATCTCGCTGACTGCTTTCTAACCACAGGATTCCTGTGTGCAGCGAGTTTTGGAACCAGACAGGCGAGCGTGACGCAGGGTAGCATGTGCTTATGCGAAAATGGCCAGTCACCCTACATCGGCCGGAACAGGCAAAACTTCTCTTTTACAAGGAAAATGTGCAATTGAAACCCGTTTTCGTCAGAGGCCCTCAGTTTCTTAAGTCAGTGACTAAGTTAAGACACTGTGGCAAGAGTCCCACGTGGGTACCAACCACATTAATTGTCACCAGGCAACAGAGGCCGCGTCAGTGCGTGAGCGGTGTCCTCATGAAGCAGAGGCTGGAAACCGAAGAACGTGGGCCATTTGGTCACCCAGGCACCAGGCAGGGCTAAGCTTCCCTTCCCCACACCTGCTTGGTGACAGTCTCGACACAGGCAATGATTTTGTTTCAGCACGTGTGGTTTCATGGGACAGACCTTCTGTCTGGGGAGATGACAAAGTTCCCGAGATGGCTGGGATGATGGTTGACAACATTGTGAGTGAAGACGGTGAATTTTATGTTGTGTATTATTTTACCACAATTTTTAAAATCATCCTTCACGTTAAATTAACCATTTAATTATATTATTAATCTAAATTGTATTCGTTTCGTGGGCTTCTCTCTGTCTAATTTGAATTTTATTGGCGTTTTATAAGTTGCGAGGGCTAGGAGCATAAGCTCGTCTCCGGCCTCTGTGTGTGTTGAAGTAACATTATCACAAATAAAACCTTGTCCATCCCTGGGAGTCTGAGTCCCTGTTACTCCTTCCAGCGGGGCTTCCAGCTGGAGAAGCCCACCTGCAGGGTACCCAGGCCCCTCTAGGCGAGTCCTGATCCGACCTCCCGGGGGGCTGAGGACCGGCTCAGACACCCCGTGTGATGAGGCCTCGCCTGACCCCCACCACCCACAGTGGACCCCGCCTGCCCTGCTCGTGCCCCACCAGGCGCGGCCTCCTCATCACCGTGGCTTCCAGAGCTGCCCAGCGGCTCTCCAAGCAGGTGAGTGAACTGCGATGATAGAAGACCAGGTCCAGGGGCCCCAGGGCAGGGACCAGGCTGCCTCTCTGCCCATCGTGCCCGGCCGTGACCGAGACCCAGGATTTGCCCTTCACACCGCCTAGTCCCAGCAAGAGGTCCACCACGGACCCTAGGGCGGCTCTCCCACCCCCCGAATCGCCACCCGCCACCCCAAGGGTCCCCTCCCCGGGCAGGGTTGATGCCACGTGCACAAGAACACACACCTCTGGGTTCTGGGAGCTCTGAAATGTGTGGTCCGTTCACACACCCACCCACGCATCCACACCTTCATTCAGTAGGTTCTCAGCCAAGGGCTAGCGGCTCAGGTGGGGCGGTGGGGAGGGGCCCTTCGCCTCCCTCTAGCTGGTGACCGCACAGTGGAGCCCCACCTCCCTTTCTCACCTGGCAGGACCAGCCCTCTGCCCGTTGCTGCGGGCTCCAGGGAGATGAGTGATGGTGAGTGGCTGGGAGTTGCTTTCACATGGTAAAGACCACGATGTCATTACTGTAATTATTCCGGAGTGACGGCACATGTTTAAAATGACTTGCCTTTACGCCAACTTGAGTGGGTATGAGACTCTCGGATCACACGTTCATTTCCTGAGGTCTTTGGAGGCATCAGATGATACCTGGGGAACCGGCCCCAGTGCCTGTCACCGAGGAGCACGTGACCCAGGCCCAGCCACCGAGTCCTGCCGTGAGAAAAGGGGGTCCTCTGTCATCTGGTCCCGCTGATGTTGTCTGCGGCCCAGACCATAAACCAAAGACTGTGGAAATTCGAGTGAATGTAAGTAGACGGACAAGACTAAGAGACCAACTCTTCTCCCTCACACGGTGGGGGACCCTGTAGAGGCAAAGGAGAACAGAATTAATAAGGTAGATGTAATAGGGATAAAGTGAGCAGTACCATGAGAGACCTGGCATCCCCTGGGGCCAACTGCCCGGGTTCGAATCCTGGCTCTGCTGTTTCGCAGCTACGTGGCGCTGGGCAACTTAACTCACCTGCAGAATGGATTATTACAGGACCTGCCTCGAAGGAATGGGATGCTGGGGGCATTCTATGACTTGTTCCTAAAGCACAAGGTGGGTACAAGGGCGCCTGCAGCCTCTGTTCCGGGTGCTGTGTCATAACCACGATGACATTTGCGTAGCAGACAGCAGAGCCAAGAGACGTGTCACTGAGTTGCTGAATTGACTTGCTCTGCCTCTGGGCTCCATCACTTGCTAACACTTCTTTTTACAATTCTTTAAGACACTTTGGTTGGATTTTCTGATATTTGATGCACTGAAAGGCATCATAGTGGTCAAATGGGAATTTAGAACATAAAGATGGTGTTTCAAATCAGTGAGGAAAAAAATTCAATAATTGGGGTTAGGACAACTGGGAAAGATCGTTGCATCCTTACCTCCCTCCTTCTACCAAAATAAATCCCAAATGCATCCAAGATTTGGATTTTTTTTCAATATGAAGCAACCCTGGGAGAATTTATCATCTTGAAGAGGAAGGAGAGGGCCATAAAATAAAAGACTGATCAATTCGACTACATAAAAAACTAAAAATGCCTACCTGTCAAAAAATATTATAAACCAGTTTGAAGACATGACCCCTTGTGAAATGGTTGTAGCTGAAGGAGATGAAGTTAAGGGTGAAGAGCCTGCCCAAAGTCACCCACTCAGCCACTTGTCACCTAGTGTTTGGTGAGCACCTACTGTGTACGGGGTGGACGTCACCAGGACGGAGCTGCGTCCGGGAGCTACCTTCATGGAGCTTCCAATCCAGTGGGAGAGGCGCGGTGCTCACAGCCTCCTCAGGAGGGCGACACTGGGCTGCCTGCGACACCCACTGGGTCCCCGCAGCTGGGCTCTGGGTCCTCGTGACTCTGAGCATCCAGTGTCAGGACCCACGTGGGGGAGGAGGCCCCGCGGAGGGAGGGATCACAGCTTTGCCTACAGGCACTTACTGCTCACCGGTATTGAACTCACAGCCTGCATCTCCCGTGAGTCAATTTGGGGGTACTCTGCCTTCCCCTGGGGCTTCCAGGGGACGAGGCCAACGCAGAGCCCAGTGAACTTGGTGCTGGTTTGTTATTATCCTGAGATAGTAACTGCCTTAGGCGTTGGGGAGGAAGAAAAGGACTTGGGACAAATTAAGCATGGTGCTGATGTGGAGACAAACAGAAACAATTATAAGTGGAGAAACTGAAGTCCTGAGAGTGGCAGTGATTTGTCAAGTCACAAGGCAGAGATAGGACTGGAACCCAAGCCTCTTGACTCCAAGGCCCATGCAATATCTAGGACATCTAACTGTGTTTCAGGGAAGGGGCCTTCTGAGCTGGGTTTCATAGGATAAATAGGAGTTTGCCAGATGGTGAGCAGTTTAGGCACAGGAAACAGCAGGTGCAAAGGCCAAGAGGCATGAAATTGGAGGGTTTGTTCAGGAGGCAGCAAGTAGATTAGTGGGGCTGGTTCCAGGCAGGTTCAGGAGAGTTACACGGAAAAAAATGTGGTAGCACACACATATTATCCCTTAGGAAGAAGGTGGCACTGGTTAAAGCTGTATAGCAGCTTTGGGGTTTTTTAAAGTGCTTTGGGGCTTGCCTCTTGTTTTAGTCTCACAGAAACCTTGAATTGTATTAAGGGAGGTGTCTTCCCCTTTTGACAGGTGAGGAGATGGGGGTGCAGAGGAATTTGGTGATTAGCACGGGGTCACGCAGCAGGAAGGGGAGGAGTGAGGTCTCCAGTCACTCTGCCAGACCAAGAGAGCCAGCCTGCCCTGCAGAACTTTCTAGTCCCCAGACAGGCCCCGAAAGTGGCCCAGCTTGGGGTGGGGGGGTGAAGCCAGGACCCCCCGGGGAAGGCTGTCCCGTCTCACCACAGGCACCACCAGGGCGGGAGCAACCCCAAAAGCTAAAATAAGGCTCGTGTGCTCCAAAAATACTCTGCTGAAAGCACTGTGGTCCTGGAAATGGGCCCGTCTGCTGGCTTCCCGCCCAGGGAATCAGGGTGGAGCACGAAAGCCACACTTCCGTCCCCACCACTTTTATTTGGGGAAATCAAGCCCTCGCCACCGCCACCGGAGCTGCCTCGATCCATGCAACGCGTGCTGGAGGGAGTCTGGACACAGACGCAGGAGAGGTCGGTCACCCACTCACCGTTCACCAGCACGTCCCCGCGGTGGCCTTCCTGTGCCAGGCCCTGCTCCTGGCATCAGGGCACACCAGGGAGCACGGCCAACCAAGGTGCAGGAAGCCTGGGGGTGGGGAGCAGATCAGGGCGGGTTCATCGTGCTGTGAGGACGCAGTGACAAGATGCAGACAAGGTCACGAGTCCCGCCCGCATCAGTGCATTGTTCGTTCACTTATTCAGGACCCCCTGTGGGCTTAGCCTAGCTGACCTCGTGGGTTCCTCCCAGCAGCCTCTGAGCTACTGACCTCTGACCTGTCCCCCTTTAACTTCACCGCCTTGGCTCCAAACCTTTCTCTTTCTTCTGAAACCCCATCATGGGCCCCTGACCTCAGCGCCTACCTCCAAAGCAAACAGGCAGGCCGGCAGGAGCCTGCAAGCCTTCCTGGCCCCTCTCAGCAGGCCGGTGGCTGCCCTCACCCCACACCTCTGGCCTCCAGCTCCGCTGCCTGGCTCAGACCCTCTCAGCCTCTCTTCTGGAACAAGCACTTGCTTCCTCCCCGACTCCCCTGGGATCTCTCCAGCCACAGGCCCCTCTCCACACCCGGGCCTGAGAGCCAGCCTGGTTCTCAGCTTACACACTCACTTCATGTTTCTGTCTTCACAGCATGTTTCCCAAATCTCAGTGATTCCAGGGCCAGCTTGCAAATTTTTGCCTTAGCCATGTGCCACCTGTTCTTTTATTTACTTACCTTTTCCTTCGAAGTGACTCTCTTTCCTCACTGAATTTTAAATGAAAAGGGAATAGGATGTCTTCATGACAAAAGGAAAACAATCTGTGACAGAGGTGGCTGGTGTCCCCACTGTCTGTTCACACCTTCTCGCTTTACACTAGAGCCCTGACTTTTAGCTGCCCAGATCCAGGCTATATTTCCCAACCCCACTTGTAGCAAGGTATGGCCATTCAACCGAAGTTCTGCACATGAGCAGAAGCGGTGGTTGGAACTTCCTAGAAGTATTTTTAAAAGGAGGGGGATGTGTGCTTCAGCATCCCCTTCTTCCTTCCTTCTAGCTGGAATGCAAACATGATAGCTGGAGCATGGGCAGCTACATTAGACCATGAGGGAGTATAGCAACAAGATAGAAGGAGGCTGGGTTCCTGATGGTCATGGAACCTCCCTACTGGCCTTGGAAGGCTTATCTCAGGACTGCATTTGTATGAGAGAAATAAACTTCTCTCACGGAGGCCACTGTGATTTGGGGATTTCAGACGTTTGCCATAAACCCAATACTGATTGAAACACCATGTCACTTGGAGTAAGCAGAAGATGACAATGAATGCGGTGAAAAATAATATTCTAAAACTGTGGATAGATTCAGCTGCCCTTCAAGGCTCTAAACCCAAGAGCTGCTCTTTCTGTTTAAAAAAAAAAGACATTAGTCATCATTAGGCTGAGACTGAATCTGTTTGTTCAGGACTGATGGATCATTGAAAATGGAACGTCTTTCTCACCATGTGACTCGGTGCTATTTAGTGCCAGGTCCCTTACCTCACTGCTCCCTAAAATCATCCAGCTGATCACACCCCACAGGCTGAAAGCACAGCACAATAGGATGAAGCCTGCACAGCCGCCTATTGACACCCCCGCTCCTAGCCTGGAACCACCCTTCCATGCCCTCCCCCAGGGCTCCGCCGTAAGCAGCAGCCCAGCTTCCAGCCACAGACGATGTTTATCACCCTCTGGAATTCCATCTCCTGCTGCCCTCCCCACCACCCAGCCTCCGCCCAAACGTTCCCCTGGGTCTTCTTTAGCAGATGTTTCTCAAGAACCCACCGTTTGTGGTTCTGAGCGACGGGTCCAGAGCCAGACAACCACGCTTTGCTCCCTGCTGGCTGGGTGACCTGGGCAAGTTATGTAGCTTCTCCCCACCTCAGTCCTACTCATCTGTAAAATGGGCATAAAGGGTTACATCCATCAGTACATATCATGTGCTTGGAACACAGCCCAGAACTCACGAAGCCCGCCCCCCACACAAGTTAGCTGCTGTTGTTACATGTCAAGCGAGGGGGCTACAGCAGCGAGCCGGGCAGGTGAGGATTCTGCTCTCCTGGGGAGGCAGGGTAACCTAGAGGCTCAGAAGACACAGTTCAGCCCTGCCGGCAGCATGACACCCTCTGCGCTGAGCATGTCCTGCTGTGATGGGGGTTGGATGGTGGTGGACCGTTAGGGGCCTGTCTTCCTCACTAGACAGGGGCCCGTGACGATAGGGAACTCAACTGACATTTGACTTCTGAGCACCTAGCCTAGCGGGAGCCTACACACAGCAGGGGTTTCAACAGAGGAATGCGCGTGTGAGATGCCAGATGGGCAAGGACAGCGAGGCTGAGGGCAAGGCGGCCCAGGGCCCCTGACCTGTAGGTGCTCCTTCCAACCCAGGTCTCCGCCCCCAGCCCAGCACCGTTCCTTCTGCAGCCGCAGCAAAAGGCTTTGAGTGGCTTTCTTCCTGGCACAGGTGACCTCACTGACACACGTGTGCAGGCGTGCGGGTGGAGGAAATGTTAGCTGTGTGGAGCCCAGGCCTTGAAGTCATCAAACTGGGTTTGAATTCAAACTCTCCTGTGTGTTTGCTGTGTGGCCCTGGGCAAGTTTACCCGAGCTCTCTGAGCCCCATCTTCCTCACTGAGAAACTGGCTGTTGATGCCGTGATCTATTCCTGTATAACAAATGACCCCAACACTTAGCGGCTTAAACTACCAGTTATGTCCTGTCTGCCGGGGTTCCTGTGGGTCAGACACTCAGGAGGGCTCAGTGGACTGGTTCTGGTTCCAGGCCTCCAGTTTGGGCTTCCTCCCAATATGGCGGCCTGAGTGTGGCTGAATCACCTACGAGTGGCTCGGGGCTCATGGCCAGTGTGAATCCGCAGCCCACCCAGGTTCAAGGGCAGGGGAATTAGACCCCACTCCTTGGTGGGACAGTGAGAAGGTTCTAGAAGAGCGTGTGGGACAGGAGATGTTGTTGCAACCGTCTTTTGGAAAATACAGTTGCCACAGATGATAACACTCATGCCGGCCTCAGAGGGGACCCAGGAGGGTTTCTAGGTGGAAAACACCTGAAACAGCGTAGGTGCCTAATAAGTGACCTCTGTGGTGATTACAACCACGATTGATTGGCTCCCCTCCTACCTTTCCTTGGTCAGCTTACATCCTGTTCATAATCCACAGGAATCGACTCCCAGGAGACAGCTGGAAGAAGTAAGGATCTGTTGGTTCACTTGGAGTGGCCCTACGCCTGGCAGAAGGAGTGCCAGGGCACTTAGCCCAGGCCAGGTGAGCTTCGGCGACAGCACATGGGAGCTGGGCATTCACAAGGGGCGTTTCCATTCCACCGGGTGAGCACGTGGTGGCCACACTGCCCCAGCTGGAGGGCTCAGCCTCCACCATCGGTGTGACGGCCTCTGCATAAACAGTCCCTTCCAGGTCCTGGAGAGCCTTGTGGCTTGATTTCATCTCCCTGACACAGCAGCACTGAATTAAGAATTTCTGCTGAAGGGAAACTGTCCACGGTAGGGGCCAGAGTATGTACTTATTGGACAGCCTTCCTGGATCCATCTTGGCAGCGCTCTTTGTTACCAGACTCAGGTTCGGCTGCTCGTTGCTCAAGAATCCAACACTGAGAGGCAAGTGCTGGGTAGAAGGAAAGACAGCTTGACTGAGGAAGCTGGCAATCCTGGGGAGAAAGTGGACTCATGTCCCAAAGAACCAGCTCCCCCCTCCCCAGGTTTTGCTCAGAGATTTTTTTTTTTTTATAAATTTATTTATTTATTTATATTTTTGGCTGCGTTGGGTCTTCATTGCTGCGTGCAGGCTTCAGTTGCGGCGAGCGGGGGCTACTCTGGGTTGTGGTGCGCGGGCTTCTCTGGGTTGCAGTGCGCGGGTTTCTCATTGTGGTGGCTTCTCTTGTTGTGGATCATGGACTCTAGGCGAGCGGGCTTCAGTAGTTGTGGCACGTGGGCTCAGCAGTCATGGCTCGAGGGCTCCAGAGCGCAGGTTCAGTAGTTGTGGCGCACGGGCTTAGTTGCTCCGCGGCATGTGGGATCTTCCCAGACCAGGGCTCGAACCCGTGTCCCCTGCATTGGCAGGCGGATTTGTCACCACTGCGCCACCAGGGAAGCCCTTGCTCAGAGATTTTATAGGGAAAAGAGGAGGGGGCTACGTGCTGGGAAGGGGTTGTGGGGTGTGTATCAGCTCGTGGACGCTCTTCTGATTGGCTGGTGGTGAGCTAACCGAGAGTATCATCAACCTTCTGGTTCCAGCCAGTCAGGGTCTCCACGCTGGTGGTCAGCATGCAGTTAACTTCTTCCACCTGCTGGGGTTTCAGTCTCTGCAAAACGGCTCAAAGGATGTGGCTCAGAATATGATCTCTAGCCCCTGAGGAGGAACTAAAGGTCCTTGACTCTGTCTAATGGCTAAACTATTATTATTTTGTCCTGCTTGACTATTTTCCTTTGTTTCTGCACATTCTCATTTCCCTGATTAAATTAAATTTATTCTTTGGAACTCAGAAAAGGCCTCAGAGGCTAAAGTTTTTCTACACACGAGAGGCAGGTGGAGGACGGGGGTGCCGTCTGTTCCGGGAAGACCCCGTGGGGTCCTCCCGCTCGGTTACATCCTGATCCCTGATCACAGAGAGCATGGAAGGCCACCGAGGCAGGGGACCCTAGCCTGGGGTATCTTCCGTGATCCGCCCTCTACTGGGTTGAATAGCGTTCCGAAAAATTTCACGTCCACCTGCGACCTCCAAATGGGACCTTATTTGGAAATAGGGTCTTTGCAGATATAACTAGGTTAAGATAAGGTCATACTGCAGTAGGGTGGACCCTAAATCCAATGACTTGTATCCTTCTAAGAAGAGGAAATTTGGACAGAGAGACACATGGGGAGAACGCCGTGTGAGGACAGAGGCAGAGGTTGGAGGGATGCAGCTACAAGCCCAGGAACGCCAGGGATTTTCCACAACCTCCAGAAGCTAGAGAGAGGCGTGGGACAGACTCTCCCCCAGAACCTCCAGAAGGAACCAGCCCTGCCAGCACTTTAATTTTAGGACTTCTCGCCTCCAGATTGTGTGAGAATATATTTCTGTTGCTTTAAGACACTCCATTTGTTGGGTCATTTGTTACAGCAGCTGCAGGTCACACACACACACACACACACACACACACACACACACACACACACACTACCACTCCTAGCTACACACACCCTAGCACCCCCCTAGTTCTGCTGACACCTCCCTGGTTCAGGCGGCCCATTCAGCTCCTCTCTCTGACTTACCAACCATGGCAGAAAAAAGAAAAAGATTTTACTCTTTAAAAAGTGCATGTAGGACTTCCCTGGAGGTCCAGTGGTTAAGATTCCGTGCTCCCAATTCAGGGGGCATGGGTTTGATCCCTGGTTGGGGAACTAAGATCCCACATGCCACGCAGTGTGACCTAAAAAAAATTTTTTTAAATACATTTTTTTTAAAGTGCATGTAACTATTCACAATAGCCAAGACAAGGAAGCGAGCTAAATGTCCATCGACAGAGGAATGGATAAAGAAGATGTGGTACATATAGACAATGGACTATTACTCATCCATAAAAAAGAAGGAAATAATGTCATTTGCAGCAACATGGATGGACCTAGAGATTATCATACTAAGTGAAGTAAGTCAGACTGAGAAAGACAAAATACCATATGGTATCACTTATATGTGGAATCTATAATATGACACAAATGAACTTTATCTACAAAACAGAAACAGACTCACAGACATAGAGAACAGACTTGTGGTTGCCAAGGGGGAGGAGGGGTGGGGGAGGGAAGGATTGTGAGTTTGGGACCAGCAGATGCAAACTATTTTATATAAAATGGATGAAAAACAAGGTCCTACTGTATAGCATGGGGAACTGTATTCTATATCCTGTGATAAACCATAATGGAAAAGAATATGAAAAAGAATGTATATATATATATATGTATAACTGAATCACTTTGCTGTACAGCAGAAATTAACATTGTGAATCAACTCTACCACAATAAAATAAATGTTTTAAATAATTTAATTTAATTTAAAAAAATTAAAAGCTCATTTAAGACCAGGTATTTCGCAGGTATGACTTCTCCCCCCGCTTTCTAATCTGTGCAGGTCCCAACTGCATCTGCTATGTGTCACATCAGGGGAAAAGGATCAGGAAAAAGACTCTCTCCTTGAGTGGGTGGTGGAGGGAGAGGTGGGCAGGACCCCTGGGCCCCTCTCTCTCTCCCACCCACCCCACCCCACGCCCGGCCATCTAGACAGGGCGGGCCTTGACTCCACCGGCCACTACCTACAGTCCTGTCACCCCGCACTGTAAAATCCTCCCATGGTCCTCTGCCGGCTTGGCCTTGAGCATCAGGACCAGCTGTTCCGAACCTCATGCCCACGCTTTTTTAACTGTGATAAAATACACATAACATAGAATTTCCCATCTCAACCATGTTACGCTCACAGTTCAATGGCACTAAGTAGATTCACATTGCTGCGAACCATCTCCACCATCCATCTCCAGAACTTTCCATCTTCCCAGACTGAAGCTCTGTCCCCATGAAACACTCACTCCCCCTCCCCTCCCCCAGCCCCGGGCCCCACCACCCTACTGTCTGTCTCTGTGGATCTGATGACTCCAGGGACCTCATATGAGTGGAATCCTACAGGATTTGTCCTTTTATGTTTGGCTTGTTTCTCTCAGTACCATGTCCTCCTGGTTCATCCATATGGCAGCCTGTGTCAGAATCCCAATGCCGGCTTTTTATAACAAGCAACCCATAAAGCCCTTTTCACTCTCCGGAAATGCAGTGTCTAGAACAATCTAGCACCTTGCCCCTGTCCCCACTAAATGTCCAGTAGAACCCACAATTACCGTAACAAGCAACCTGCCACCCTGCATTTCCCGGACACTCCCTAGGGACGGTCCCCCCCCAACCACCCTGAACACTGCTGTCCCAGATGACACTGGCCGCTGGGGAGCCCAGGGCTCTTTGTTCCTCATCCCCTCCCCAAGTCTCGAGCCCCTGACACCCTTATGAAGTTTCCTCCTTGCAGATTTCATCCCCGTAAGCAAATCACACGTGCAAAAGGCTGCCGAGGGCGGAACCGGCCCGCACTCGGCCTCTGCGTAGGCTCAGCCGGCAGCGCCCCACAGCTATACCACCATCCTCAGCCGTCACCCTCATTTCAAAGAGGTGGAGATTGAGGCCCAGGGAAGAGGGGAGACCGGGACTGACGTACACTGCATGCCTCCCAGGTGCCGCGTGCAGTGTGTCCTTGCTTCTCTCGGCATCCCTGAGAGAGGCATCATCCCATTTCACAGAAGGGAAGACCGAGGCTCAGAGAGGCAAGGAACTTTGCTCTGGGTCACGTCACAAAGCTGTTTGGTGGCAAAGCCGGAACCAGGAGCTAGGACTCCTAATTCTAAGTCAATACACCCTCCCACCTCCGTGAGGAAGGACAGAGGGACTCAGACACCCCTCACCTCTCCCACAGTGGCCGCGGGGCCCCTGTGAGCCTCCGAAACCAGGCTGTGCGCCCTGACCCTGTGAGTCAGCACTCAGAGGGAGCGGCCGCCCTGATGCCGCCCGGTCTCTGCCAGGCACTGCCGTGGCCGCGTGGGCAGGGTGGCGTGTTCCTTCCCTGGGCCAGGAGGTGATTAATGACCACGCGGGGAGGACGAGCAGGTAGGACCAGGTGCAGGCATCCCAGCCGAGGCTAGTTTCTCTGTCTGGCTGGTTTCTCTGCAGCTGTTTTCACCTTACTCCGGAAAATCAGCTTTCCTGCCTCGCCCCAGCCTCCTGCCACCCCCGCTCCAAAAACACCACCTTTGCCCTTGTCTTCCGCCTGGTTCTTCTACGGCTCCCAGCGCTGTGCCTGCTCCTGAGCCTGGCATTCAAGGCCTTGTGCCAACTCCAGCTTCATCCCGTTTCCTGACACAAGCCCTCTCCTCTGGCCAAATTCCTCCCATCCCCAAAACGGGCCCCAGCTTTCCTGCCTCTGAGCCTTTGTCTGTGGTTCCCCCCATGTCCGCCCTCCTCACTTCATTTCTCCTCCTAGGCTGAGAGGGCAGGTTTGGAGTTAGAGGAACCTGATTATAACCCTGACTTTGCCTTCATATCAAGCTGTGAGACATCGGGCAAATTCCCGTACCTCTCTGAGCTTCAGTTTCTTCACGTGTAAAATGTCATTCAATTCAATGCATATTTATCGAAATCCTGCTGTGTCCACGACAGTCTGGGAATTCAGCAGCTCGGAAAGCTTATTTTTCACTGTCTATCCTTTTGTACCTTTTCAATGCTGTGTTATATGCAAGTGTTCATTAATTAAAAATTTTTTAATTTTTTAAAGATTTTTTTGATAATTTTTTATAGTTTTTTTTTTAATTGAAGTGTAGTTGATTTACAATGTGTGTTAGTTTCTGGTGTACCGCAAGTGATTCCGTTATATATACATACACGTGTGTGTGTGTATATGAATATATGTATATTCTTTTTCAGGTTCTTTTCCCATATAGGTTATTACAAAATATTGAGTAGAGTTCCCTGTGCTATACAGTATATCTATTTTATATATTATTGTTTATCTATTTTATATAGTGTGTCTATGTGACTCCCAATAAAAATTTTATTAAAATAATAATCACTAATGAAACAAGACTTAGAAAAGGGAAAGATATCTCACTCCAAAGGCTGCCACGAGGATGAAGGGAGATTATACATGTAAAGTACCCGGTCTAGTGTCCAGCAAAGAAGAAGTGCTCACCAAATCACAGCTTCATCAAAATGCTGCCCTCTCAGCTCCTCTAATAAGCCTTCTTCAGTTAAACCTGTTCCCCACCTCCTCCAGGGTCTCATGACACCTTTGCTTGTCCTATTTCATCCATCCATCCACCCATCCATCCACCCATCCAGCCCCAGTACAGCTATCCACTCATCAGTTATTTATTGCATACCTACAATGTGCCAGGGCCTCTGCCAGGAGGGTAGGAGATAATGACAATACAGTTCCATTCCTTCCCCTCATGGGGACATCTGTCAGGTAGGGGAGAGACACCATCAGAAAGTATTTACTATACAGCATTCGAGCTTTGCTAGATTATGTACAGACTAAATGTGCGCCACGGAGCACACAGTGATGGCACATGACTTGCAGAAAAGCAGCATCTAAGTCGAGACCTGAAGGTGGCACAGGCAGGTAAAGACGGGAAGCATGTTCCCTGTGAAGGGTGGGAGGTAAGGTCAGTGCGGAGAACATGATGGAGCGTTGAGCTTGAAGTTGAGAGTAGCGCAGGCCTGGAGAGGTGACAAAGGACCTCGTAGTGACATGAGGAGTTTGAACTTTGTCCCAAGAGCAGGCTTGGAGGGTGTCAAGCAAGGAAGGGCATGATAAGGGTCTGGGTCTGGAGCCCTGAGTCTGGCTGCACTGTGGACAGTGGGCTGGAGGGATGGGAGGCAGGGGTGAGCAGAAGTGGTGCAAGGGAGCCCACTGGAAAGCTCAAGCAGAGACGCCTGGGGCAGGAGAAGGTGATGGGGCCTGGAGCAGGGCACGGGCAGCAGGGTCAAGAGAACAGGATGAGATCAGAAGACTGCCTCCAACTCTTTATTCTTGAAGATCTTCATCCTGCAGGACAGTTGGAAGAACAGTTGGCGACCACAGTCTCCACTTTGATTCAACAGTCATTACCATGTTCCTCTTTTGCCTTAGCTCAGTAGATAGATAGCGAAACAGGTAGATTTCCTTTTTCTGAACCACTTGAAATTGCAGTCATGACAATGCTTTGTCCCTGGGCCCTTCAGCTGCATCTCCTGGCGTAAGGTCATTTTCCTCCTTAACCACAAGACCAGTATCACGCTGGAAGTTCAACAGGATGGCATCTGGTGTCCAGTCCGAGTTCAGATTTCCCCAGTTATTCCAGGAATGTCTTTCAGAGTTGGGTTTTGTTTGTTTTGAAATCCAGGGACCCGTCAAGTTTCCAGGATTGCATTTGGTTGCAATCTTTGGCTTTTAAGGAAGATTCAGGAGGTGGAACGTGCAGGGCTTGGTGAGTCATTGTATGTCGGGGTAGAGGGCAGGGAGGAGTCCGGGGGGCGGCTGGGCTCTGGCTTGGGCAGCCTGGATGCGGTTCCCCAGACGAGGAGTTCCGGAATAGGAACAGATGTCGAGAGAGGAGCGTCTGGTAGGCAGGTGGAAATGCAGGGGTGACATTCAGGGTCATGGTGGGAGACAGATTGGAGGCTGCATGGGAGTCCTGGAGCTGCCATAACAAGTGACCACAAACTGGGTGCTTTAAAACAACAGAAATTTATTCTCTCGTGGTTCAGGAGGCCAGAAATCTGAAATCAGGGTATCAGCATGGCCGGGCTCCCTCCATAGACTCAGGGAAGAATCCTTCCTTGCTTCTTCCAGCCTCTGGTGGTTTCCGGCGATCCTTGGTGTACCTTGCGTTACAGCTGCATCCCTCCGACCTCTGCCCCCTTCTGGTACTTGACCTTCTCCCCTGTGTGTCTTCACACGGTCCTCTTGTAAGGATGCCAGTCACTGGATTTAGGGTCCAGCCTATTCTAGTGTGACCCCATCTTAATTTAACTAACTGCATCTGCAAAGACCCTGTTTCCAAATAAGCTCACATGCTGAAGTTCCAGGTACACATGGATTTTAGGGGGGACACGATTCAACCCATTACAGGGACCATAACTGTCTAGATGGTCATTGAAACCTCAGGAAAGGATGTGATTCCCCGGGGAGTACAGTACAGATGGAGAGGAGGGCTCGGGATGGAGCCTTATGGAATCCCAATGTTTAAGGGAGTCGCCATAGGGTGAGGAGCCCTAAAAAGGGACCAGGGGGTTTGGCCACGGCTGGGAGGGGGAGGAGGGTGTGGGGTGAACAGGGCAGAGTGCTGTGGGTACCGAGTAAGAGAAGCGCTGAGCCGGGGCTCTGGATTCCGGGAAGAGAGCAGTTTCCGGGGAACGGTTGGGGAAAACCCAGACCGCACGGGATTTGGGCTTTAACTTTCACACACTGGCCTTGGAGCGTTGAGGCCAGGGGAGTAGCAAGTGGCTCTTTTTATGTATTGCTTTTCTGATGCTGTCAGTGCTTCCTGTAGGACCAGAAGCCCCTCCAGCTTAGGGACCCCCACCTGCTCTTGTTCACTGTGACACTCACAGCCCCCAGGACAGGGCCAGCATGTAACAGGCATTCAGGGAGTGCCTGTTAAGTGAGCCGGTGACTGGGGCCAGCCTCCTGGCTACCGCTGGGCCTTTGATCTGTCCGAGGTCCCCAGTGTCGGAGAAGGGGCACCCCTGATGCTGTTCACCCCAATACTCACCACCTTCATGCTCCACCCCCAGGACGAGGCAACACGTGGAGCCACTGAGAGGGAAACACATCCCTTCCCCTACCCCCGACTCCCTGAGAGTGTGGAAGGAATGAGGGAGACTACATCGTAATAATAATAATCACAGCGGACCTGCACACGCGGGCTGGGAATCCAGACCTCCGTGCGGCTGTCACGGTCCTTGTGTCTGCCCAGCAAGCGTCCCCCAGGCCCGGCGCATTGGCCCTGCTGGTCAGCCTGCCCTTCCTTCTCCACCGTCGGCCGCAGATGGCCTTAGGTCAGCCCAAAGCCCAGAGAAGCCACTCCTGGCTCCGCCTGGCTCGCCACGCCGCACCAGTGAGGTTCGCTGCTCTGGCTGGGTTTGGCTTCTTCCGTTCTTATTAGGAGACCTCATCGCCTTTCTCACAAGTCTGCAGCTTGTCATCCCCAGGCAGGTTGCCGCTTGGCCAGTGGGTGGGAGCCTGCAGCTCGGCTCCCACACCCCTCTGGAGCCCCAGCTGGCACAACGGCAGGGGGAGGAGCCTGCAGGCGTGGGAAAGGGGCAGAGCCACCCCCCCACCCCGCCTCCGCTCCTCCTGGCAGCAGCTGGGGGCTCGCTTCACTGTGCCAGGGGGCCCCAGGAAAGGGGGTGAGAGGGAGGAAGCCCCTTCCCCCTCTTTTTTTTTTCCATATATAAGTGCATCTTTTGGGACTGTCATCTGGGAATTCAACTTTATTTATTTATTTATCTATTTTTAATTTTTTTGGCCGCGCTGTGTGGAAGGCGGGATCTTAGTTCCCCAACCGGGGATGGAACCCGTGCCCCCTGAATTGGGAGCACGGAATCTTAACCACCGGACTACCAGGGAAGTCCCCCACCTCTCCCTTTTGCGGAATTTCCCTTCCCTCAGGCAGAGCAAACCTGAGTACCCCCCCCATCTTTGGGAAGAGGGGGTGAAGTGTCTAGTAGACGCCCCAGCCTCAGTGAATACCCTCCTCCCAGCCTGTGCGCTGCTGGTCCCTCTGCATGGACCTTCTTCCTCCACTCTCCTCACATGACTAACTCTTACTTGTCCTTTCTGTCCTGCCTTTAATGTTGCTTCTTCCAGGAAGACCGCCCTGCTTTTCCTGGGCCAGAGGTGGTGCCTTCCCCCAGGCTCCCAGACCCCACCACCTCCTTTCCCCTGCACTCTGTCTACACCCACGGGGAATTTAGGTTCCTTGAGGGCCGAGGCCATGTCCTCTTGCCCTCCCTGTGTCCTCGGCACCTGGGCCCACGGAACCTCATAGGCTTGCGGTAGCTGGGACGAGAGTTGGCCTGGTTACCTCTCTCTCCCTCCTCTCCCAGGACCAAGCTCATCGCCTCACTGCCTGAGGCTCCCGGCTTCCCCCTTCCCCACTGGGACCACGGCCAGGAGCTGCACGAAGAGCTGTGTGAGGGACGGGGCAGGAGAGGGAAGCGGGGTGAGAGGGGCTCCCTGGCGGGGTGACCTCCTGGAAGAGGTGACTCTATGGCGTGACAACTCAGAGACTGGGAGACGTCAGCTGTGTGAGAGGTCAGGTCAGAGAGTTCTGGGAAAAGAGGAGCAGCCAGTGCAAATGCCCTGGGGCAGGAACCAGCCTGGCAGGTTTGAGAGCCACTAAGGCAGCCAGTGTGACTGCTGCTGGGTGAGTTGTGGATTTCATCCCGAGTGTGTCAGAAACCAGGGAGGAACACGGTCTGACTCAGCCTGGGCTGCTGCGGGCGGGCTTTCCTGAGCCAGGGTGGCCTGTTGGGTTGAGGCTGAGGGACAGGGCTCGAGGGGGATTCACGGCGGTCCCCACCCCTGCCCCCATCCCGCAGACGCTGGCCAGTACTTGGCGGTATTCCCAGAAGGCACTGCAAGGAGGAAAGCATCCTGGGGAGCAGGAGTACAGCTCAGCTTCCGGTTCCCGGAGGAAATATTAATCTTACACAGTGAGAAGTAGGTCAGGGGCGAGAGAACCTGTTTTTCTGCCACCCACAGGGATGGAGACTGGGCGCAAAGAGCACTGAGCGGGCCCTCAGTTCTCCCACCAGGGATGGAACCCGCGCCCCCTGCAGTGGAAGCGCGGAGTCTTAACCACTGGACCGCCAGGGACGTCCCCAGCACGCAAGCCTTTAAACAAGGACAGCACGCCTTTTGTCTTAAACCCCATCTGGGTTTAAGATATTTACACAAAGGTCTAAGTTAAATGTAATCAGGTGTTAAATTATTTGACAGAGAGGACCCGTCTTTTCCTCTCATATTGGAAAGACCCTGCACTGCCATGGGGACCAGCTGTGTGACTGGAGCTGGGGTCCCAACCCGGCCCCTGGGGGGTCCAATAAGGTGTGCCCACCTGAGCCAAGCACTCCGGTCTCCCCACCACCACTCACCCCCACGTGAGCATCCCAAACCGCAGGCTGGAATGTGCAGAAAATGAACTCAGCACCTGACTCCCAATCCTGTGCCCTCTGAAAACACGTCTATTATGAAATAGTTCATTTATACAAAAGAACAGAGGTGAAAATAATAACGAGATAACAGGGACGCCCACGTACCACCGACCACTTAAGAAATAAAACAAGCCAGGACCAATCACACCTCCTAGTGCACCTCACTCCCGGCTCCCCTGCACTCCACCCCACAGGTAACCATGACCCCGGATTTCACTTTTATCTTCCCCTCTTCCTGGGCTCCTCCTGCCTTATGCCAGCTGCTCTGTGGTCTTAGAGTGCACATAGGATGTTAGTTGGGAATGTTTAATGTATTCGTTTCCTGTAGTAAACTGGACTGCTTATGACAACAGAAATGTATTCTCTCCTATTCTGGGGGCCCTAGACTTCTTTTTTTTTTAATTTTTTTTTTTATTTTTGGCTGCGTTGGGTCTCTGCTGCTGCACGCGGGCTTTCTCTAGTTGTGGCGAGCGGGGGCCGCTCTTCGTTGCAGTGCGCGGGCTTCCCCTTGCGGTGGCTTCTCTTTTTGCAGAGCACGGGCTCTAGGCGCATGGGCTTCAGTAGTTGTGGCTCGCGGGCTCTAGGGCGCAGGCTCAGTAGTTGCGGTGCGCAGGCTCAGTAGTTGTGGTACGCGGGCTCAGTAGTTGTGGCGCATGGGCTCTAGAGCGCAGGCTCAGTAGTTGTGGCGCACGGGCTTAGTTGCTCCGCGGCATGTGGGATCTTCCCGGACCGGGGCTCAAACCCGTGTCCCCTGCATTGGCAGGCGGATTCTTAACCACTGCGCCACCAGGGAAGTCCCGGCCCTAGACTTTTTGATTAAGCACCTCCAACACCAGAAATCCAAAACGAAGACCAGAAATGAGTCCAGAAATCCGAAATGAAGGTGTGGGCAGGGTTGGTTCCTTCTCGAGGCTCAGAGGGAGAATCCGTCCCATGCCGCTCCTCTAGCTCCCTGTGGTGGCCAAACCCCTTGGTGCTCCTGGGCCTACAGCCGCATCCCTCCAATCTCTGCCCCCATCTTCACACGCCTTCTCCCCTGTGTGTCTGCGTCCTCTCCTCTTTCTATAAGGACACAGTCATTCTATGTGAGGCCCACCCTAAATCCAGGATGGTCTCATCTTGACATCCTTAACTTGATTACATTGCAAAGACCCTTATTCTAAGTAAGATTGCACTCACAGGGACCAGGAGTAGGACGCGGACATATCTACCCACCCACCATTACATAGAGGAAGGTGCTCAAAATTTACTTAGCGATGTGTTGATCCAAAAGTCTAGGGCACCCCGTAGAGTGGGGCTGTTTCTGGCATGGCCTCTCCTTCGGGGCGGGACCACATCTTACGCCTTGAGGTCCCCCAGCTGCCCAATGGGATGGAGGAGATGGGGTCTGGTCGGGGCTGCTGGAAGCTCACTCAGGAGCCCTCTCAGGCCTCTTAAGATGGGCCAAGCACAGAGGGGTAGCCGGGTCTTCCTGCCCGCACCTGGCGGCCACAGCACCGCCATCTCGCCCACCACCGTCCCCCATCAGACTAGGTTAGAGCACCGCTGCCACTGCCGTCAGCCCTCCTGGCTCCCATCCGTTCCAGTGGGGCATGTCTCACCATGTGATTGAAGAAATGCTGGGGTAATTACTTCTTTAAGGCTTATCTCCTCCCCAGGATCCTGCCTGTCCGGTTCCTTCCTTCCCTGTAGGCCCTCGAGAGATCACCGTGTCCTGAATGAATGAGGTCAGGGTGTGAGTGATCCAGAACCTTCCCGCCCTGGTCCGAGGGAGCCAGCAGGGTGGGCTGCGTCACAGTGAGGCACCCAACCCATCCAGGAGGAAGGAACTGCTCCACGTGGGCTCCCTGGGACCCTTCCGGGGACAGCAGTTGTTCCACAGGTGACGACTGCTCACCTGCTCGGTGCTGGAGATCAAGGCAGAGAGACAGGCAGAGAGAGGGACGGAGTTCTGCCAGGCCCCGCCTCCCGACCGAGAGCAGACCCTGCCCTGGGCCCTCCCCCATGCCTCCTCCATCCTCCCTGTGCAAAGCCTCTGCCTACAACTTCCATGCTGGGAAGCCCGGTAAAGAGATCGCACGTGTTCCCATCCTGCCCGGTGCGAAAGCCCAGACCAGCCAGCGCTGTGAATTACCTCGGACGGACAGGCCCTGGGATGGGCAGTTCCCAGAACTCTGGCTGTGAGCCTGCCCGGCTTTTCTTTGGCGATCAGCTCTTAGAAATCCCTTGGGGCAGCGCCTCCCAGCACAGCGTGGGTGGTGGATTTGTGTTCCAGTTGTCCGGCTTCTTCCGGGAATTGGCAAACTCCTTTTCACAGCCCTGCTTCTCACACCCTGCCTGGAGCCTTCATGGGTGTTCACACACTCCGCTGCTGTCTGGGTCAAGGAAGGCATTACTCAGATCTAAGTATTTTGATCCAAATTAAAAAAAAAAAAATCCCCACACCCACTGCCCAAGAAATGGGCCTCGTTTCCCTTTCTTCATCCTGAACCGCAGCCAGCAGGTTCTGAGAACGCTGGGCCGGAGGGGACGGTGACACTGCTCCCCATCAGTCCCTGCCAAGCTGTGAGCCACCCCTGCCATCAGCATCTTGTCATCCGGGCCAGGAGAAGGTACGGCCAGAGGGCTGCCTGGGCAGCGGGGAGCGGAGGAGTTGAGGCAGGGTCGGGTGAGGAGGGTGGGATGGGGCAGGGGCACCGTGGGGTTGGAGCAGTCGGTCAAGGCTCCATTTGTGGGAAGTAAGTTTGCCTCATATGTGGGGATGCTTTTCCTTTCACATTGGATCTGACTCACCTGCTAAAATCTGCTACTGTGACCTAAACTTACATGCTATCTAGAGAAGCGGCCTGTAATGAGCATCAGATGTGTGAAAATCTATACAGCGCAAGAAAATCACAGGTGCCTCCCTAAACGTGGTATAAACACACAGGATTATGGGAATTCCCTGGTGGTCCAGCGGTTAGGACTCGGTGCTTCCACTGCTGGGACCCCGGGTTCGATCCCTGGTCGGGGAACTAAGATCCCACAAGCCACGCGGCGCAGCCAAAAAAAAAAACCCAAAACAACAACAGCAACAACAAAAACCACACACACACAATTAGACAAAGTCAGTAGCCAGGTTGAAGAAATCTGCCAGAAGCTACACATAAAGGCAAATTGTCATTAATCATTTACAACCTCACCAACGTGGAATAAGGAAACGACTGTAGGTATTCTTCAGGCATGGTAGTAAAAAATATCATTAAAAAATGGGAATTTGAGAATCTGCCCCCAGCTCGGGTATTTCCAGATTCATTTTTAAAACAAGTTTCTCAGTGGGGTAAAATGTATGCTGCAGTCTTTGAGCCCTGGCCGTTCCAGCTTAGACTGGAAGTTAGTGGTCAGACCTTGTAAATGGAAATGTGATAGGCAGGAAGTTAACACTGAAGGTGGGGGGAGATTACTGGTGTATCTACATCATTGCCAAGGACGCTGCTGAGGCAGGCTGTCATGGGCAGATCTGTGTTCCCCAAATTCATGTGTCGGAGTCCTGACCCCCAGCATTTCAGAATGTGACTGTATTTGGAGTTGGGGTCTTTCAAGAAGTGATTAAAGGAAAATGAGGTCACTAGGGCACGTCCCAATCCCATAGGACTGGTCTCCTTATGAAAAGAGGAGAAAAGGACACAGACACACACAGAGGGACGACCCTGTGTGGACACAGGGAGGAGACAGCCGTCTACACGCCAGGGAGAGAGGCCTCAGGAGGAACCAGCCCTGCCCACACCTGGGTCTCAGATTCCAGCCTCCAGGACTGGAGACAATAAATGTCTGCTGTTTAAGCCCCCCAGGCTGTGGAACTTTGTTACAGCAGCTCTAGCAAACTAAAACACATGCCAATCTCAAAGAAAAAGTTTTTCAGCTTTTTTTTTGTTTTTTTGGGGTTTTTTGCATGAAATGCTAAGCCTTTGATTCCAAATTAACTTGGTATCAGCAGTGAAGATGGACAACCAGACCCTCCAAGGCAAAGATCCAAAATGCACATAGGAGCTCTTAGCTTGACACACGGATTCATCAGTTAATCGACGCTGAGTTCACGTCTGTCCACCTCTCTCTGGCTTCTGCCCGGGGAAACTCATTTCCCGTCCCGCGTAATGGTGGGGAGCAGAAGGGCAGAGAGGAGCTCTCAGCCACGGGGCAACCTCAACGCTACTTCTCGATGTAGGGGATCCAACTGATGCAAGCCCGTCTCCAGAGCCATTCATGGCTGCAGCACGTGTGATTTTCAAACCAGATGCAGTTTTTGTTTGCTTGTCTGTTTCGACGCTGGACACTCAGCTCTGCCATCCTGATTTACTATCTGATTTCTAGCGCCTGGCCCGGCGCCTGGCATCAAGTGGCTCGACATGATCACGTCTGTTGAATAAATTAATGAAATGGATAAAAATGGCCACGCCCCACAGTTGTCATGTCATCTATCAAAGTTAAAGTGATTTTTAAGGAAGTGTCAGGAAGAAAGAAAAGGCTTTGCCGGATGCAGTGAGATCATTCATTCATTCAAGGAAAGAGCTCAAACAACACGCTCGTTTCTTGTTCTGACTCCCAGGGCCCTGGGCGTGGGTGCTGGGTGGCATAGCCTCTCAGTGTGATCCTTGTTCCTCAGTAAGTCAGCAATCACGGTTTCCAAATTCCCAACAGATAGTCATCTTTGAGACTTGGGAATGAGGTATCAGAATTCCCCAAACCCTAATTATTTTTCAAAACACTGTATTTATATGATTTCAATAATGATGGTCCCTAGTAAGCAGGTTCAGAGGTTTTCTGTAAAAAAAAAAAAATCATACACTCGTGGCTTCTTATTATTATAAACTAATATATTTTGACAATATTACATATTTTAATAACATGTGGGAAGGATCTCTATCGGATGTAGATATTGGATAACAGAAAACATAAAAAGAAGGGACTATTAGTAAAAGACAAATGCCAATTAAAAATCATTTTAACATGGATGGACCTAGAGATTATCATGCTAAGTGAAGTAAGTCAGAGAAAGACAAATATCATATGATATCACTTATATGTGGAATCTAAAAAAAAAAAATGATACAAATGAACTTATTTACAAAACAGGAAGAGACTCACAGACTTAGAAAACAAATTTGTGGTTACCAAAGGGGAAAGGGGGGGAGGAATAAATTAGGAGTTTGGGATTAACATATACACACTACTCTGTATAAAGTAAACAAACAACAAGGACCTACTCTGTAGCACAGAGAACTATACTTAATATCTTGTAATAACCTACAATGGAAAAGAGTCTGAAAAAGAATCTATATCTATATCTGTATCTATCTATCTCTCTCTCTCTCTATATATATATATCTGAATTACTTTGCTATACACCAGAAACTAATACAACATTGTAAATCAACTATTCTTTGATAAAAAAATAAATTATTAAAAATTTAAAGATAATTCCACAAATACATGATATTAAAAAGATTAATTGCCCTGTCTGATAGTCTTGAGCCTTTGTTTCATGACAAATATGCCAGTTGTAGAAAAACTTCCTTCACTTGACAATGATGTTGGTCAGATTTTTAAGAGTCCAAAGCATTCTTCGAGTTGGGCAATAGGAGAGTACAGGTTGCTTTTTTTTTTTTTTATTATGGTAAAATATATAGAATATAAAAGTTACCATCTTAACCAGTTCTAAGTGTATAGCTCAGTGGCATTAAGTACATTCACATTGTTGTACATCCATCCCCACTCTCCATCTCCAGAACTTTTTTGTCTTCCTAGACTGAAATTCTACCCCCATTAAACTCTCACTCCCCATCCTCCTCCCCCTACCCCTGGCCCCCACGTCCTACTTTATGTCTTTATGAATTTGACTCCTCTAGGGACCTCCTGTATGTGGAATTTGTCCTTTTGTGGCAGGCATGTTTCACTTAGCATCACGTCCTCAAGGTTCATCCACAAGGTCACTTTTTTTGCAGTTTTTTCTTGTGGTTGATTTCTAATCTCATAGCATTGTGGTCAGAAAAGATGCTTGATATGATTTCCATTTTCTTAAATTTACTGAGGCTTGCTTTGTGGCCCAGCATGTGATCTATCCTGGAGAATATTCCATGTGCACTTGAAAAGAATGTGTATTTTGCTGTTTTTTGGATGGAACACTCTAGGGATATCAATTAAGTCCATCTGGTCTAATGTGTCACTTAAGGCCTGTGTTTCCTTATTGATTTTCTGTCTAGAAGGTCTGTCCATTGATGTAAGTGGGGTGTTAAAGTCCCTGACTATTATTGTGTTACTGTCAGTTTCTCCTTTTATATCTGTTAACATTTGCCTTATATGTTTAGGTGCTCCTGTGTTGGGTGAATATATATTTACAATTGTTATGTCTTCTTCTTGGATGGATCCCTTGATTGTTATGCAGTGTCCTTCTTTGTCTCTTGTAACAGTCTTAATTTTAAAGCCTATTTTTCTGATATGAGTATTGCTACTCCAGCTTTCTTTTGATTTCTATTTGCATGGAATACCTTTTTCCATCCCCACGAGGTCACTTTTTTAGTGGTGAAACTATTTCATCTGCTTCACAAAACCATAGCCTACAGTGAATATTCAAACACTGAGAAGTGCCAGCAAGTATTGCTGAGTGGGATTCAAATCATGTAACATTGAGATCCCTGAGCAAGTTTAATAGCACTACACAGAATCACAAACTCGCTGATTTAAGGACTTTGTTTGTTTATTCCTTAGAACACCACTCATAGGATTTGTGTGAAGTATCCTGTGTGTATAAACTCATTCATGTTTATTTTATTCACATGAATGACTCACCCCTGGCACAGGCAGGGCCCCGAGCAGGCAGTCACAATGTGCTGCAGCCACAAGCCAGACTGGTTCCATAGTGGCTGGTTCTTGCCCCTGTGCTTCTGTCCTGGTTCCCAAAATCTCAACCTTATCCTTCAACTCCACGTGAGAGCACTTCCTGACCTCGCTTTTGACCTGACCAATGGATTCTTTCCAACCAGTAACCTCTTCATGTTGACTATTTCATTCTCCAAAGAGAATTTTAATGCTTTTCCCTTTGTCTCTATGTCTTGACTGATATCTTTATTTGGGATTAGGAAAAACATAACTTTCATGAGAAATGGTGGGAAAGAATTCCTGCCTAGAAACCCAATGGGCAGTGTCTCCCCTTGTGGCCTCAGGACACTGCCACAGCTCCTGGCCGCATGTCCTGAAGGTCAGGGGGAAAATAGGAAGAAGAACCACAAGGCTTTCTCCCATGCTGTTCTCTCTTCTGACAGAGAAGAAAACCCCACAAGCCCCTGCACTGTCCCTTACGTGGAATTGACAAGATCAGGGTCCAGCCCCTCTCTTAGCCTTTCGGAGGCAAAGAGCAATGAGATACCAGAGAACTCAGCTCAATCCTGATTCTCTCCAGGGTGGGTGGGCATGGCCTGGATGAAAGGGACCCCCTCAGGTGATAATAGAGATCTTCTATATCGCCCTTCCCAACTAGCATAACCCTCACAGCCATCCCTATGAGGCGGTTCTATCATCCTCACTTTAGGAATGAGGAAACTGAGGCCCAGAGAGGACTTGCCTAAGAATACACGGCCATGTCAAAAAGAAGCAGAACCAAGACTTGAACTAGGCCACTGGGCTCCAGAGCCTACAATTATAACTACTGTGCGAAAGTGCCTTTCAAAGAGAGGCCTGATGACCAGACTCAGCAGGGAACCAGCAGGGCTGCCAGGGTGGTCACGTCTCATGTCCAGCCATGAGTCTCACAACATCCCAGCGTGATAGTTAGTGTGGGTGTTATTATCTCTGTCTACAGATGAAGAGATCAAGGCTTTGTATGGGTGTGGACCCCACCTGAGGTTAAGGTAAAGGTCAGGGCTGGGGCCCCAGCCGAGCCCTCAGAGAGTCTGAACTACCTGCCCAGGCCCTTCTTCCTCCAATTGCTGGGCATTTTTATTAGATTCCCTCTATCTGCAGAGCATAATGAAGTTGTCAAGAGAAGCAATTTGCAAGGAGCTTATGACTTGCTTTTAAATATAAGTACACAGGGACTTCCCTGGTGGCGCAGTGGTTAAGAATCCGCCTGCCAATGCAGGCGACATGGGTTCGAGCGCTGCTCCGGGAAGATCCCACATGCCGCAGAGCAACTAAGCCCATGCGCCACAACAACTATTGAGTCCGTGCTCTAGAGCCTGCGAGCCACAACTACTGAGCCCGCGTGCCACAGCTACTGAAGCCCACACGCCTAGAGCCCATGCTCTGCAACAAGAAGGCACCGCAATGAGAAGCCCACGCACCACAATGAAGAATAGCCCCCGCTCACTACAACTAGAGAAAGCCCGCGCGCAGCAACGAAGACCCAACGCAGCCAAAAATAAATAAATAAATAAATAAATAAATAAACTTACACAGATGAAAGGGATCGACGTCTTCATGTCCATGTGCAAGGCTCTGAGGTCCTCTAGGAGCTGGTAACTCCCTGTGCCTGGCACTGTGTTGGGACAATGGGGCGTGTTTCAGACCAGGAGGTGGAGAGGCACGTAGACCCTCAGTGGGCATCAGGTTTAGTGCCTTGATGCACTGGTCTAGGGGATTTGTCCCCAGCTTTGGCGGCCTGGGGACTCCTTCTGTTGTAGCAGCACGAAAACTGGCTTTGGAGGCAGTCTTGGGTTCAAGACCCCCAGCTTCTACCAAATCATAAGCTGTGGGCCTTGGACAGGTAATCTGATCTCTCCGCGTCTCAGTGTTCGCATTCGTAAAAGGATGGAAGATACACTTGTGAGGCTTGAGTGAGGCTACACGAGTTAGGGGTTCTCTGTAAATGCTTTTTCTCCTTCCTGCTCTTGGGGATGGACGCGCACCAACCAAGCTCCGGACGGGCTCGGTCATGGGCCAAAACTTCACCTAATTGGTCAACTGTGGGAAACAGAACTGCCATGGAAACTGGACCACGCAGGCTGATGATCTTCCCTGCTTAGTGGCCACTGGGACCTCAGTTTCCTCATGTGTACAGTGGGAAGGATACAGGAACAGCCGCGTGGGGAATTATCTTAAGAACTAAATGAGACGAATAGTCTTCTTTCTTTCCCTTTCTCCTTGTCTGTGAACCCCTCCTCACCTTGGCAGGGATACATGGGAAACCCAGACAGGGTTGGTTCTAATGGCTAAAGTCATCAAGCTAATGAAGCCCAGGGCCTCACCTCCTCCGCAGGAGACTGGATTACTGGGGCAGCACTGAGACCCGCTGATAAAGTGCTTACTCTTTGGGGGTCCCTTTAAGAGACCATTCTTTGGGGCTTCCCTGGTGGCGCAGTGGTTGAGAATCTGCCTGCCAATGCAGGGGACACGGGTTCGAGCCCTGGTCTGGGAAGATCCCATATGCCGCGGAGCAACTAGGCCCATGAGCCACAACTACTGAGCCTGCGCGTCTGGAGCCTGTGCTCCGCAACAAGAGAGGCCACGATAGTGAGAGGCCCGCGCACCACGATGAAGAGTGGCCCCCGCTTGCCGCAACTAGAGAAAGCCCTCGCACAGAAACGAAGACCCAACACAGCCATAAATAAATAAATAAATAAAAATTTAAAAAAAAAAAAAAAGAGACCATTCCTTGCTCACAAGCATAGCGAGGAGATCAGCAATTAGGACCCCCCGTTCACTCAAGGCTCTAGTCCCAGCTCTTCCCAAGTTAGCTGGGTGCTGCTGGGCCAAAGCTCTTTGCATCTCTGAGCTTGTTTCCTCCTCTTAAACGGAGAGCCACATCCTCCATCACCCACCCCCAGCTCAGACCTCTCCACCCCACCCCACCCCCGAATAGTATTGTCCCACCACCATTCATTAGGTTGCTTTACATATTCCAGTAGACTTGGGACACACGCAGATCTCTGTGATAGAGGCCAGGCCACATTCTAATCTCACCTCTCCTCCCGGGCCCCTCACCTCTCTAGAAAGGGGAGGTGGCCCAGGCCACGCTCAAGGTTGACAGCTACATCATCTGGAGAGTCAACGCTGGTGGGCACATTTGTGAAAACACAACTCTGGGCGCAGTAAAAAACACTCTACCCCCAACCTGTACTCCCATATTTTATCTAGCCTTTAATAGAAGAACTGGAGGGAAAACATTTCTCACGTTCATTGTTTTCCTGACTGAGCCTCTGAAATATTTTTCAGGTGAATACTTCTGGGAAAGAGTTTAGTTGCGTGATATAGATAACTACATCAAAATGTCATCTTAGCTTCCTGAAAGCAATGTGCCATGGTTTGTTCTTGCCTAGGTTTTACTGAAGTAACATTGGTGGGTTTTTTTCCTCTAATGATAAAAAGAATGCACATTCATGATAAAGTATCTGGAAAGCACAAACTAGCACAAAGAAGAAAGTGAAAACAACCCATTGTCCCCCTCAAAGACAACCCCTGCCAACAGGCTGACATTAAGTCTTTCTAGGAGTATCTCTGTACATACATGTATAGAGAAATGTAAGAAACTAACTGAACTCAGTAACAATGTTTTCACATATAGACATACATGTTTTTCTTTTACAAATTTGAGATTTAAAATTGAATTTCACTTTTCAAAACTATTTCATTTCATGTAAAACTCATTTTATTTAAATTGTATCACTTTGATTAATATCAGTAATATTTAAAAATTTTCAGATACAAGATAATAAATTTTAGATAATACAGACTTCATCTAAACACAAACTTTTCTTTTCTGAATTAGGGCTCACACTCTATATACTTGTGTGTAACTTGGTATTTTTTTAAGTTTCTTTTCCCATTAAAAAAATTAGGTATATATTGATAAAATAGATAACAAGGACCTACCGTATAGCACAGGGGACTATACTCAATCATTTTGTAATAACCTATAAGGGAAAAGAATCTGAAAAAAAATAGATATATATGTATGCATAGCCGAATCACTTTGCTATATACCTGAAACTAACACAACATTGTAAATCAACTGTACTTCAATTTTTTAAACTTAGGACACAATTTACACATTTATGTACAGTTCTGTTAGATTTGACAAATGCATGCGGTCATGTACCTACCACCACAGTCAGGATAAAGAATTTTGCCAGTCATCTAAAATATACCTCTAAAATACGTCATCAAGCTTTCTGTCATTTGCAGTGCAATGATTTAACCAGACATTTTTTTTAAAATTTATTTATTTATTTTTGGCTGTGTTGGGTCTTCGTTTCTGTGCAAGGGCTTTCTCTAGCTGCGGCAAGCGGGGGCCACTCTTCATCGCGGTGCGCGGGCCTCTCACTATCGCGGCCTCTCTTGTCGCGGAGCACAGGCTCAGTAGTTGTGGCTCACGGGCCTAGTTGCTCCGCGGCATATGGGATCTTCCCAGACCAGGGCTCGAACCCGTGTTCCCTGCATTGGCAGGCAGATTCTCAACCACTGCGCCACCAGGGAAGCCCCTAACCAGTCTTTTTTTGTTGGCCATTTGAGGTTGCTTACAATTTTCCCCTTAACTGATGTTGCAATCTGAGGGAATGAAATGGATGCATGAAAATGAGTGAAATCTGGGATTCTCATTTTCCTGCCGCTATACCAAATGGGCTTCTCCCTTCTCTACTTGGAAAACTGCTCATCCTGAGACCCAGCTCAGATGTCATCCCTCTGAGAAGCCCCTGTGATGCCAATTGCAGAGTTGGTTCCTCCTTCCTCTGTGGTCCCAAGGCACCAAGTCACACGCTGTGTATAGGACAGACATTGGAATAGTCTGTTTCTCTTCTCCCCTCCAGGCTGTGAATTGGGGGAAGTTGATGTCTTTCGCAGTCCTGTGTTCTCCAAACCTAGGCCATGCCTGGCTCACAGTGTTCTATAAATGTTCATGAAATGAATGAACATTCTACTCCGTTGAACACAATTTTATTATTGTGCTGATTTTTTAGGAGGCAGGTACTTTCTGAGCATGGCGCCAATATGGGCTGGATGAATTAAGCTGGTACACTTGAGGAGAACTGGATGTTTTCCTCTGCTCCAGACCCTGGATCAGGGATGCAAATTCATATTTACGTGGAGTCATTCAAATATTTATTGAATAAACAAATACGTGGATGAAAGGTGTGGTCCTGGACTTGGGAGGTAAGAAAGCCAATCAGACATAGCACCTGTTCTTGGTGAGCTCACAACTGGGAATCAAGGAATCTACCTTGGAAGGCTTCACTCCCCTCCCCCGCCATGCAGCCTTTACTTAGACTTAGCCAGACAGCGGCCAGTGTCACTTGGCAACAATGCCTGGACATTTTGTTTTGCCAAGAGTTTGTGATCCAGGAGTCAGACCTTGAGTGGGGAGCATCTGCTTTAATTTATTAAAGGTGTATTTATTAATCTCTGCATCTGCAAGATATAGCACAGGACTTGGCACATAGCAGGGGTTTTTAAAAGTCTGAGCAAGGATGAAATACGGATATGAATAAGGATAACAATGTTGAGAAAGATAGAAACGACCACCATTCGCTGAGTACCTCCCCAGCCAGGTCCTTGACTAGGTGCTCCCTACACATCCTGTTTCTTATAACAGCCCTGGGGTAAGTCTGTATCACTCTCCCTTCTTACAAGTGGGTTCCCCCGCGGTGCCCAGGCCCACACCGCAGGGAGAAGTATCTGCTGGAAGTTGAACCAGGTGTGCCTGGCTCCAAAGCCTGCCTTCTCGACACAGCGCCCAGGAGCCTCAACATCAAATGCTGCCCATCTCTGCCTCCCCAGGTACTGCAGGTAAAGGTCGGTAATGGGTCTTGCGTAGAAACCGCGTCCTTCCGAGTCGTGCAAGGACCGGTTCCTAGGAGGCTCCGGAGGCCACACCGCAGGCTCCGACCAGCTGCGAACAGGTGACTTGCACTGGGGCGCGCTCCCGCGTTAAGGTGTGTAGCCGTGACCTTCGGGAAGTGTCGGGCTCAGAACCTGGCACCCAGTAGACGCTCGATAACGACCTTCGGTGTCCTCCGCGGGTGTAAGCGGAGAGTTGGGGGCAGCCCCCCAGGTGGAAGACGCTGCTCGGGACGAGGACCAAAGCCCCGAGCCCAGTGTCGGAAATCTGGAGCGGCGACTCGACCGAGGCTCACCCACCTGGGCGGGGCCGGGGCGGGGCTTCTACTGTATCCAGTCAATCGGCGTCTGGGAGGCGAGCCCGCCCCCCTGAGGAGGCGGTGCTTGCACACTCGGCCGCCCCCGGGCTCCTCCCCCGGGGGAAGGGGCGGGGCGTGCCGGCGGCGCTCGGCGCTGACGCTGCGCCGACGCGCCCGACGTCGGGCACGTTGACGCCGGTGACGCGCAGCCGGGCCCGCTCCTCCTGTGCTCTGCCAGTGTCCGGCCGCGGGCCGGCCTTAGTGACTGGGGGCGGCGGGCCCGGGGCCGCGGGCGCGGGGCGGGCGGCGGGCGCGGGCTGCCTTCGTCGGGCCCCGAGCTCGCCTGGAGCGAGCAGCCGCCCGCGAGCCGCCGCGGAGCCTCCTCGCCCGCTCCCGCCGGCGAGCAAGGTAAGAGATAGGGGGACTGAGGCAGGGTTGGGGCGGAGCGGGGCCCCGGGCGCCGGCGCCCTCCCCGCGGGGGCCGCGCGGCTGGTGAATGTCAGCCCCGGGGGAAGGGTGCGCAGCGGGGCCCGGGGTCGCAGGGGCAGGGGGCGCTGCCCGCGGGACCCCCGGCGAACGGGCTCTCGGGGCCGTGCGCCCCCCCCCCCTCCCTGACCCCAGCGCCAGGTGACCCGCGCCCCCGGTGACCCCAGCGCTGGGCGCGGGGGCGAGGACCTGTGGCCGCAGGAAGTCCCGAGCCAGGCTGGGTTCCCGTGGTGAATCGTTCTCGCCACCCTGGCGTCCGGGCTGCTGCAGCACCGGGTGCGGGTGCGAGCGGGGTAGAGTCGTTGTCACTGTCAGGTGCGTGGTACGCGGTCCTGGGCATCTCCGTCCCGGGGGTCCGCCGAGCCCGGAACACAGGCGGCAGCCTCGGGAACCGGCCCCCTGCCCCTCGTCCCGTCATTATATTTGAGACACTTAGTAGCCTCTCGTAATCTCACCTTTCACTTTTCCTTCCTTACTAGCCGTGTGCGTCTGTCTCGACCTGCTATATTTCCATTGTGGAATTTTTTGGGGGGGGGGGTCTGTTAATTTACGTAAGTTAGGTTGACTGACCAACCATTGCAGCCGTTGAAAAACACCTCTCGCCGCCCTTAAAGAGGCCAGTTCCGTTTATCGCTCACCAAATCCAGCCCAAGAATTCAGGGAGCCGTCAGTCTTTCCTAGGAGCTGACTGCACACATTCCTCCAAGATGCCTGATGGATTTTGTACTTGTCAGTTTTACTGGCTGTATGCTCCTTCTGTGCTTTTCCTGAAAAATGATTGGGTGGCACGTGTTTTGACTTTCTCTCCCCCACCGGGAAATAGAAGGGAAAAAAAAAAGGTTACAGAAGCACACTTGTTTTCAACAGCTAGAAAGTACAGCTTTGCAAAGAAAATGCCACAGGGTTTGTTCTTTATGTGAGGGTAGTCTTCTTTGGTCTTTACCACTTCACTGGACTATTGTCTGTATTAAATGTCTTCATCTTGTGTGTTCTGGGCACTTTGGATATGCATGTGTATGTTTTCCCAGTTTTTTTCTGTACAGAGCATAGCAGTCAGATCTGGGAATAATGAGGCTGTCAGCCTTTCATTTATCAGCTACAGATAGCTATAAGGTTGCAGCTTTGTGGAAGCCTTTATTTTGCACCTGATGACTATGGTCTGGGTCTTTCATTTCAAGATGATGTGCGAGGTGATGCCGACCATCAGTGAAGCAGAAGGCCCCCCAGGAGGAAGTGGGAGCCATGGGTCCAGCTCCCCTTCACAGCCAGATGCAGATTCACATTTTGAACAGTTGATGGTCTCCATGCTGGAAGAGAGGGACCGTCTCCTTGACACTCTGAGAGAGACCCAAGAAACGCTGGCATTAACCCAGGGGAAATTACACGAGGTTGGTCACGAAAGAGATTCCTTGCAGAGGCAGCTCAATACTGCACTTCCACAGGTAAGGGTGATTTTCACCTGAGAGTTTTTTCTAAACGCTTTTTTACGGTGTTGAAATTTTTAGATGTGTATTTTGCGTAATCACTTGTGAAATGGTGGTTCTGTTACTTGCAAGTCCCGTATAGATAAAATTCCTGAGGATTAAACTTCTTAGTGAGAACAAACTCTAGTGTACCATAAAGTTCTGTAAAAACACCTTATTGCTCTGTTCCCCTTTGGGGCGGCAGAAGGAACTGCCTAGATTTGGAAGAGTGTTCCAGAGTTTTTGAAAAAGGGCCATGAAGTAACCAAGCTCTGTGGTGCCTTCCGTTTTGCTGTCTTAAGCTATTCCTTGCCTAAATGTGTATTTCCATGGGTTGTATTATGTATTTCCAATTTCCTAATGAAATTTACTGGACAAATAGGATTGATGTCACAGGAAAAATATTTTTACAGTCCACCTTTCTCAGAACACCGGTGTTTTGTAAATCAAGTTTGTTTTAGGGGATAGAAGACTGAAGATGGATTCCTTTGGAACTTTCTCTTTGGCAGATGAGAATTATAAAGCTTACAGTCACACTGAAGTTTTTCATCTAAGGATATTGTGTTTGGAGCAGTGTTTCAAGGCCTTTTCTTGTGGGGCTGAGTGAGGATCTAATGATAGGAGCAGGGAGAGGGTGTCAGCTAGAAGAGTGTGCGCTGGGGGGCACAGAGCACAGTGCAGTGGGAGATGTGTATGTCACTTGGGTGTTTATGAGCTGTGTAGGTGCCATTTTACCTATTCATAATAGGTGCCTTCATGGTGCTTTCAGGTGGACCTGAATAAGCATGCATTTATTCTCTCAGGATGGGTCTGCAGTGGTAAATTAGTAAATGAATAATTACTAGCCTTAATGCATTTCTGGGCTTTAGTCAATTCTCCTGAAAGATTGATAAGCTAAACGTTTGGATTTCCTTTTTAGCAACAATAATTTGATGTCGGTGCTGTAATGTTCCGTCTTTGTCAATTTGAGAATCATTAAGTTTTTTCTCATTTGAATCTTGTAAATTACCAAGTTTGTTTGGGTCAGATTTTATTACCACAAGCTTAGAAGGATTGGCCAAATTATGTTTTACTGGGATTTTATTGTAGTATTTGTAAATCTTTTCGGTACTTTGGGGTTTTCTTTGTTTTTTTTGTAACTGTATTTGTCTTCTTGTAATTTGAGGTACATACACTGAAGTGTAGTTTTTTGAAAGGATGAGCACGAGGGATGTAACAAGTAAGGGACAGGAGTTTTGTAAAGTCCAGTCTCATGCAGTGGAGGTTGTCACACCAGCCAGTGGGACAGTTGCTCAATGATTTGTTGCTAGCTACTGCTCTGTGTTGTAGCCTGGAAATGCCTTGCTGAGTGGAGAATGTGATGACGTCACCAGCTCACACCACCTGAGCACCTGAGTCCAGCGTTTTAGAAACACAGGAACCATTAAGTAAACACTTTTTGGATCCTTCCCTTTCTTGGCATTAGTCTTCTGTTTCGTGGCTAATTGTGTGACCAGGTAGGCGTGTGAATAAACTCCTGCCAGATTATGTAGGCAAGTAATAGCGTACTTAAAAAAACTTAACTGTAACAGAACATACGTCAGAAAAATTCACAAATCATAAGTGTACATCGCAGTGACTTTTTCATTAAGCGAACACACTCTTGTAACCACTGCCCAGACCAAGAAATAGAACATTACCAGGCTTCCCAGAAGCCCCCTCCCACCCACTCCCAGTAATTGTCTCCCAAAGCTAACTGTGGTCTTGACTTTCTGCCGTTGATTAATTTGGCATGTTTTTGACTTTATGTAAATGAAATAAAGTAATGTGTATATTTTATTTCTTGATTCTTTCATTCAACATTATCTTTGCGAGCTCTCTCCATGTAGATTTGTTCGTTCTCATCTGCTATTTAATAACCCAGTGTATGAATGTACCATAATTTATTCTTCCTATTGTTCATGGGTATCTGGGTTGTTTCTAGTTTTTACAAATGCTGCCCTGAATGTTCTTACTTGCTTTTTGGTACAGATACGTATGCGTTTCTGTTGGGTGTGCTCAAAGGAGTAGCACTGCCAGGTGACGGGGTACGTTCCGCCTTAGTGGGCTCTATCCAAGGTGGTGGTCATGACCACTGTCCTGCCCCCCACAGTGTGCGAGCCGCTGGTTGTTCTGACCCTCGGTATCGCCAGTTCTTTGGTTGTAGCTGTCTGGTGGTGGTGAGCGTTAGGAGCTCAGTGGGGTGGGAACTTGCTCCCTGATGGCCAGTAAACATCCCTGGCGTTTGCTGGCCATTGGCTTACCTTCTTGGATGAAATAATTGTCTTTTGCCCATTTTTTGATTGGGTTGTCTGTTTTGTTTCTTACTGATTTGAAGGAGTTCTTTTTATATATTCTGAGCACATATATGTATGGCAGGTTTTTTTGGGGGGTGTGTTTGCCTTTTCACTTTCTCAGTGGTGTCTTTTAAAAAGCATAGTTTTTTATTTTAATGTACCCCAGGTGATCAATCTTTTCAGTAATATATTTAATGCGCTTTGTGTTCATTGAAAGATATCATCACGAAGTTGCATGAAGATGTTATCCTGTAAAAGCTTTATTGTTTTATCTTTTACATTTAGATCTGTAATCCATCTGAAACTGATTTTTGTTTATTGTGTGAGATAGGGGCCAGGGTTCCTTTTTTTTTTTCCTTTAAGTGTATGGCTATCCAGTTGTAATTTATTAAAAAAAGCATACTTTCCGCAGTGTGCTGCAGTGTCATCTCTGTTGTAAATCAAGTGACCGTAAGCGTATGGGTCTGTTTCTGGACTCCCCTCTGCTCCATTGATCTTTTTGTCTCTTTTGCACAAATGCAACACTATCTAAATTACTGTAGATTTAGTCAGTCTTCATATCTGGTAATTTAAATCCTACACCTGAGTCATTATTCAGTATTACCTTGGCTAATCTTGACCCTTTGCATTTTCAGATAAATTTTAGAATCCACTAGGCTGTCTTTCCCCAGAAAATGTGTTGGGATTTTAATTGAGGTTGAATTTAATTTGTAGACCAGTGTGGGGAGAAATGACGTCTTTTTAATATTGTTCTTGTAATCCATGAACACAGTATATATAGTCCTCCATTTATTTAGATCTTCTTTAATTTGTCTTAAAATTTTAGTTTTCTGTATGTCTTATGCATGTTTAATTAGATATCTCATATTTTTGATGCCGTTATAAATTACTAGTATGTAGAGATAGAATTAATTTTTCTGTATTCACTTGCTAAATCCATTTATTTCTAGTAATAATTCTTGTATTTTCTATGTATACACAATTATGTCTGCAGATAAGTTTCTTTTTTTTTCTTTCCAGTTGCTATAACCCTTTTTCTTTTTCTTGCCTTATGGTACTGGCTAGGTTCTCCAGTACAGTGGTGAACAGAAGTAATGAGAATAAATATCCTTGTCTCATTCCCAGTATCAGAGGAAAAGCTTTCACTATTTCACCATTACATATGATATTTACTGTAGCTTTTCTTTAATTTTTTTAAATATTTATTTATTTTACTTATTTATTTATTTATTTTGGCTACTTTGAGTCTTCGTTGTTGCGTGTGGGCTTTCTCTAGTTGTGGTGAGCAGGGCCTACTCTTCAATGCGGGCTTCTCACTGCAGTGGCTTCTCTTGTTGTGGAGCACAGGCTCCTGGCGCACGGGCTTCAGTAGTTGTGGCACGCGGGCTCAGTAGTTGTGGCTTGTGGGCTCTAGAGCGCAGGCTCAGTAGTTGTGGTGCATGGGCTTAGTTGCTCCATGGCATGTGAGATCTTCCCGGACCAGGGCTTGAACCCGTGTCCCCTGCATTGGCAGGTGGATTCTTAACCACTGTGCCACCAGGGAAGCCCTACTGTGGCTTTTTTGTAGATATTTTAATCAAAATATGAAAATTTGCCTCTATTCTTAGTTTGCTAAGAGTTTTTTTAAATCATGAATTAAAATTATTACATTAAATTTTCTTAAGTATGTTTTCTGCAAATTTTAAAACAATCAAGTGATTTTTCTTCTTTTTTTTAAAATTAATTTATTTATTTTTGGCTGCTTTGGGTCTTAGTTGCTGCATGCGGGCTTTCTCTAGTTGTGGGGAGCAGGGGCTACTCTTTGTTGTGGTGCGTGGGCTTCTCACTGCGGTGGCTTTTCTTGTTGCGGAGCATGGGCTCTAGGTGCACGGACTTCAGTAGTTGTGGCTCACAGGCTCAGTAGTTGTGGCTCGCAGGCTCTAGAGCACAGGCTCCGTAGTTGTGGCACGGGGGCTTCAGTAGTTGTAGCGCACAGGCTCCACAACATGTGGGATCTTCCCAGACCAGGGTTCGAACCCGTGTCCCCTGCATTGGCAGGCGGATTCTTAACCACTGCGCCACTAGGGAAGCCCCAAGTGATTTTTCTTTTATGCGATGGTTTAACTTTTTAAAAAATTTTGTGATTCTAGAATAATCCCAACCTGATCTTGATGTATTCTCCTTTCGTTGGATTTTATTTGTTAATATTTTGTTTAAGATTATTGCATCTGTATTCAAGATCTGTAATTTTACTTTCTTATGCTTCTTGTCCTTGCTGGGTTTTGGTATCAAGGTTATGCTAGTCTCATAAAACAAGGTGTAAAGTGTTCCTTTTTTACCCCTGGAAGAGTTCCTGTGAGATTGGTGTTTTCTTTCTTAGATTTTTGGAAGAATTGATTGGCAAAACCAGCTGGTGTAGAATTTTCATTATGGGATGGCTTTTAATTTCAGATTTAATTTTTTACATGGAGATAGAATTTTTCTGATTTTATATGTCTTCTTGTGTCTGTTTAGGTAAAACATTTTCCCCCTGCTAGGAATTTATTCAGGCCACCCAAACTTTCCAATTAGTAAGTGTAAAGTGGTTCATAATATCCCCTTTTAAAAATCCTTGATACTGGTAATTTGTGCTTTGTCTCTTTTTCTTAATCAGTCTCTCTAGGGGTTTATCAATTTTATCAGTCCTTTCAAAGAACCAACTTTTGGCTTTATTTATTTATTTATTTTAATTTCATATTTGTTTTCTATTTCCTTATTTTCTGCTCCTTTTCTTCCATCTGCTTTGTGTTTCGTTTGCTATTCTTTTTTCTGGTTTCTTGGGATAGATGCTTAATTGATTTTTAGCCTTCTTTCTTTTCCAGTATATGTGTTTCAGGCTATAAGTTACCCTCTAAACACCATTAGCTGCATCCCACAAATTTGAATAAGCCAGATTTTCATTTATCTTTTATGTAAAAGTATTTTCCAATTTTCATTGTGGTTTTTAAAAGTATTATTTATAAAGTTTTTAAAGAAGTATGTCGTTTAACTTCCCAATGTTTGGGGAGGTTTTTCTAGTTATCTTTTTGTTGACTTCTAGCTTAATTCCGTGAAGATCCCTATCTTAGTCTTTTTGGGCTGCTGTTATAAAATACCATAGACTAGCTGACTTATAAACAATAGAAATTTATTTCTCATAGTACTGGAGGCTGGGAAGTCCCAAGATCAAGGTGCCGGCAGATTCCATGTTTGGTGAGTCCTGTTTCCTGGTTCCTAGATGTCCAGCTTCTTCTCACTGTCCTCACCTGGCAGAAGGGGGCAAGGGAGCTCATTGCACTTAGGACCTAATCCCTCCCAGAGTCCGTGCCTCCTAATACCATCACCTTGGGGGGGGATGAGTTTTGAAGGGGCATAAACTGTCTATGTACTGCAATCCCTAAAGATACCCTGCATTATTTCAGTCCTTTGAAATGAGTTGAGCTTTCCTAATGGCCCAATACACATTCATTTTGTTAAGTGTTCCTTGGGCACTTGAAAGCAGTGCGTATCAGCGGGAATGCAGTATTCTGTGTGTATCAGTTAGATCAGGTTTGTTAATCATGTAATTCAGATTCTGGTAGCCACATTAAATAAAGTAGAAATAGGTGAAATTAATTTTAATATATTTTATTTAACACAGATATCCAAAATATTATCATTTCAGTGTGTAATCAACATGAAAAAAACTAATGAAATATTTTACGCTCTTTTTTTCATACTAAGTCTTTAAAATCCGCTGTGCGTTTCCTGCTTGTAGCACATCTCAGTGTGGAATAGCCACGCTTCAAGTATCACTGCCTCATAGCTGCACGTGACAGCATACTGGGCAGCCCCCTTCTACTGAGAGATGCATCTTAACTCTTTTTTTTTTTAATTAATTAATTTATTTATTTATTTTTGGCTGTGTTGGGTCTTCGTTTCTGTGCGAGGGCTTTCTCTAGTTGTGGCAAGCGGGGGCCACTCTTCATCGCGGTGCGCAGGCCTCTCACTGTTGCGGCCTCTCTTGTTGCGGAGCACAGGCTCCAAACTTGCAGGCTCAGTAGTTAGTAGTGGCTCACGGGCCCAGTTGCTCCGCGGCATGTGGGATCCTCCCAGACCAGGGCTCGAACCTATGTCCCCTGCATTGGCAGGCAGATTCTCAACCACTGTGCCACCAGGGAAGCCCTGAGAGATGCATCTTAAAGGCTCCCACTGTGATGATGAATTTGGCTGTTTCTCCTTTTCTACTTCTATCCGTTTTTATGTATTGATATTTTGAGATTATGTTATTAGGTGCATTCAGATTAGCATTCTCCTCGCTAGATTGAACTTGTATCATTATGAAATGTTCCTTTTTATCTCTAGTAACGCTTCTTCAGACACTATTTGACAGTGATATCTGCCACATCAGTTTCCTGTTAGTGTTTGCCTGGGTATCTTTTCCTTTCGCCTGATTGTGATCTTATATCTTAACGTGTACCTCTGTGAATAGTGTATAGTTTTTATTTTAATCAGTTTGACAGTTTTTATCTTTTAATTAGAGTATTTGCTCTATTTAAATGTAATTGCAATATTTCAGCTTATAGGTACAGTGTTACTATTTGTGTTCTGTTTGTCCCACCTATTCTGTGTCCTTTCTCTCTTGCCTTCTTTGAGAAGTATGAAGTGTTTTTAACTCGATGTTCCTGTGTCAGTTGTCAGATATACACTCGCAGACACAGGGTGTGTTTTACAGTTCAGCCTAGGTTCGTGCCTGCCTTTACTGCCCCCTTGACACTGCTGTTTTCTTTGACACTCAAACTGCCCTGAACGCCCTCCCACCTCCTGTGCCACTGCTATCATACTTTAAAATTTTAGATATATTTTTGGCATCATCATCATTGTTTTGTACAGTTAATATTGTGATTTATTCTCATAGTTACCCTTTTTGTTGCTTTTCACTTGTATTTTCATATTTCTGTCAGAGACTTCTTTTTCTCAAAGAACTGCTTTAATATTTTTTTAGTTCATGTCTGTGGGTAATGAGTTGTCTCATTTTCATTTGCCTGAAAAGTCTTTATTTTGCCTTCACTTTTTTTTATATACATTTATTTATTTATATTTGGCTGTGTTGGGTCTTCATTGCTGCACGCGGGCTTTCTCTAGTTGTGGCGAGCAGGGGCTTCTCTTTGTTGTGGTGCGCGGGCTTCTCATTGCAGCGGCTTTTCTTGTTGCAGAGCACGGGCTCTAGGCGTGCGGGCTTCAGCAGTTGTGGCACACGGACTCAGTAGTTGTGGTTCATGGCAAGTTGTGGCTTAGTTGCTCCGCGGCATGTGGGATCTTCCCAGACCAGGGCTCGAACCCGTGTCCCCTGCTTTGGCAGGCGGATTCTTAACCACCGCACTGCCAGGGGAGACCCTGTACATTAGATCTTTTTAACAGTGTCCTGTGGTGTTTTTTGCGCTCCTTGGATATACTTTTTTTCCTCTAACTTCTATTTTTTTTTTAAACGAATCCATCCTTCAGTTCATTGATCCTCTCTTCAGCTGTGTCCGATTTGATGTTAAGCCTATAGATTGAGTTCTTAAATTCAATCACTGTTATTTTCAATTTCTAGAATCCGTTTTGATTCTTGGAAAATTTTCCTTTTGTCAAGTATATTTTTGAACAGTTGAAGTTTGCAGCTGATAACTGTAGTGTATGGGTCCCCTCCGGATCTGTTTCTATTTCTGTTCTTTTTTCTCTTGGTTCTATTTGTTGTTATGCCCGTTTTTGTTTTTTTAGTTGAGTGTTGGACATTATGTATGAAAAACCATAGAGGTTCTGGGTGATGCTGTCTTCCTTCAGAGTTTCCTCTGCCGCAGACCCAGAGTAGGGTCACAGCTCTCAGTTCAGTCGGGGACTGAGTGACTGGAGGCTGGGAGTCCTTGGAAGCCTCCGTCTCAGCTGCCTTCACCCACCTTCCCACCCACCCCAGGGTGGAGCCCTTCAGGGTCTCCATCTGGAAGCTTCCCACGGCCCCTCCTTGGCAGGTCCAGAGCCCGGTTTTTGTCTCCTGAGCACCATGAGGTTACTGCAACTCAGCTGCTCAGCCAGTTTGTGCAGAGTGTTGGGCTCATTTTTTGTGCCTCCCTTTTCTCAGGGAGCTTAGTCGCTAAAGTCCTGGCTGACTTGTCAGGCCTGTACTAGAATTTTTGTCTTCCCAGCCTATGGAACTGTCCAGAGCTCTGTTAGCTAGTACCCTCTGCTTGACTTTTCACTGCGTTTTCTTCCCAGAGCCAGCATGGTCAGATGCCCCGAGGGAAGGAGCGCCCCTCTCAGTCTCCCGCTCCCTCACTGGGCTTCCCTTTTCTTTGGAGTCTTGGACCCTCCAGTTTTGGCTGCCTCAGTACCTCTTTGATGCCTTCAGACAGACTTTAAAAATGTATTTTATTTAGCTTTTCTAGTTCTTGGCGGGCTGACCTACAAGCTGCTCACATACATAACTGGAAGTGGGGGAAAACTGGTGTGTTCTCGCCATCTGAAGCAACACGTAATAGTAAATATATTTGAGCATCTTTATTTGATGCAGGAGAACAAGAACCACTGGTCCTTGCTTAGTCCCCACTATGCCGTTTCTAATCAGAATCCCCAGGTTGCCCATGCTCGGCCACTTGAACTCGGAAAGAGGATGGAGCAAGCGGCCCACGCCCCCTGGAGACGGAGGACCTGCACTCTGGCTCCTCTCGCGGCCGTTGTCCCAGCCCCGCACTGGTCTCCCCTCTTCCCCTTGCCCTGTGCCAGCCTGGCGGTGATGGCGGGCTGGCGGTGGCAGAGGAGAAGGCTGAGGAGGTGGGAGGGGTTATGTGACCTTCGTTCTGTGAGTTGATCACATGTGGGTTTTCTTTTTCAGTGTTTAAAAAAATTACTGCTTTTAGTCTTCCTTCCAGTTTCATTTTAAAGTTGAAAATGAAGATTTTATTCTTAAAGTTGAGTGCAGTGATTTTACAGTCTTTTTGGAAGCAACAGTTGAGATTTTAAAAAGACATCTCAGAGAACTCGAATATATAGAACCGAGAAAAGAGAATGTGTTCAGGTTGAATTGTGGGCAGGACCCCAAGCTGTGCCGCTGTGTCTCCCAGAGTCTGCTGATTCCTGAGACGGGTGGATATAGGACTCCAAACGCCCGAAGGACCAGGGTCCTAAAATCACCACTTAGTCTGCCTGTGTCGGGAGTGATAGTTGTCGCAGCAGAGGTTTGGGCTGAGCGGGGAGCAGTGTAGGCTGTGCCGGGGGATCGGAGCGCAAGGAGGGTGGACGTGGAGCCCGGCCAGGAGGGTGAGGGGATGGGAGACGATGCGGGACAGAGGAAGGGGTGACACCTGGTGGGGTCTGAGGGGCTGTGGCTCTCAAGGCTCGGGCGGGGGTGCTCCTGAACGTCTGCGACGCACCCGTCACAGCACCAGTTATCTGGCGACCAAGGGCCGAGGTCGAGAGGCTCTGGTGGGAAGAATCCCCAGCCTGTCTCAAGTACCGCTGCGTTCACAGCGGGGTCCAGCGCTCCACTGGGGGTTCACTGTCAGTGCCCTTAGCAAGGTTGGGTCAGCACTGCTGAGCCTAAGTGAGCGAGTCAGTTAGGGAGAACTGACCTCAGAATCAGAGTGAGGTGAAATTAGCTCAGTGACTCCTCATCCAGGGCAGGTTCTAGGGATGCCCTTGACTTTAGGTGGGGCCCTTCCAGTGAGCGTCACTGGCGGCTTTTTTAGTAGGAGGAGGTGGCAAAACCCCTCTCAGAAGACCATGGGTATTTCTAGTGTTTTTGGTTTCTGAAACAGTTAATGCTGTTCAGTACTACTTTGAAACAGTGCCCTTTCAAAGTAGTGTTTGAGCACGGGCGCCTTCCCTCTCCGGCACACGCTCGCCGCACCGCTGAGCAGAGCCATCCGGTCTCCGTGGAGCCCTTGTGACTGAGTTGGTTCCGGGTTCTGGGCTCCTGGGAGACTGGCAGAGGCAGAGCTATCCAGCCATTTCGTCTCGAGATAGCGGTCATAGTGGTCATAGTGGTCATAGTGGTGAGAGTGGGATAGGGGTGATAGTGGGATAGGGGTGATAGTGGTCATAGTGGTCATAGCGATGATAGTGGGATAGTGGTCATAGTGGGGTAGTGGTGATAGTGGTCATAGTGGGGATAGTGGGATAGTGGTCATAGTGGTGATAGTGGTGATAGTTTTGGCCTCAGTGGGGAAGGATTGACACCATCTGGTTGAAGGTTGTAAGAGGTCTTGCTGGTGCTGCGTGGAGGATGGGTGGGGTGGGGCCAGAAGGGATGGGGAAGAAACCACTGGCGGAGGAGTCATTGGGGTACATGGGTTAAGCTGTAGAGTCAGTACTCTAGGCAAAAGTTTTAAACCCCTTAACATCACCCATCTTACAAAGCACAGAACAATGTATGTAATATTTTAATGAAGTATACATACTGCTTATGTGTATAATGTATACACTAATATTTTCAAATATTCACTGAGCGCCTGTTCTGTGTCAGGCACTGTTCTAGGTGCTGAATACTCAGTATGTGGGAAGGGTCACGTGGCCCAAGATCTCTTTATCTGTTCAAAGAGAAATAGAATGAAAGACTCTGTGTAGTTCAGTTTGACCAAGTTTGATGCGTGGACAGAACCGCAGCAGAAGCAGCGGCCGATGCTGGGTGTCTGCACAGGAGGACTCGGCCCGGCGGCTTTCCTCACGTTTCCACGACCCTCTGCCCTCCCCACTCTACTGCTTGAGCTCACACATCCTCACCTGGCACACCTCCATTTGGGTGGACTTTGGGCCTCTTGAATTCAGCATGGGCCCAAACGAGCTTTTCCCCACGTCTGTCCCTCCTCCTGAGATGGTACAGTTTTCTACCTAGTCAGGTGGTCAGAAAGCAAGGAGACAGCTTGTCTCATCCTCCTAGTCTCCAGGCCCTGTAGGAGGCACCTTTCCTGTCTCTCGGAGGCCGCCTCTGAGGTCCACTGGCGAGATCCGGACCCTCTTCTTCCACCAGGTTGACTCAAGGAGGGGTTGACCCCAGCGACCTCTCTGTCCCCCGCCCCCTCTCTGTCCCGCACCAGCCATACTGGGTTGTAGGTCATTCTTCACAGGAGATGTTTTGTTTTCCTGCAGTTTCTTTGTAAATATGCTGTTCTCTCAGAGAAGAAGGCCCTTCTTCTTACCCTGTCTTCTGCTTGCTAGCTCTTAGTGCTAGCTACTGCTAAGTAATTTGGTAACTAACTCTTGGAGAACCAGTTTTGCCCTGTGTATAAAGATCCTCAAAAATGCTCATATTCTTCTTTTTTTTCCAGATTACTCTTTTATTTATTTATTTTTTAACATGGATTTTGGGGCTAGACAGGTCTGCATTTTACTTCTGACTACAAATTAACTGCCTGCTGTTAGGCCAGTTGCTTATCTCTTTTTTTTTTTTTAATTAAATTTATTTTTTATACAGCGGGTTTTTTTGTGTTTTTTTTTTTTTTGAATTTATTTTTTGTCTGCGTTGGGTCTTCATTGCTGTGCGTGAGCTTTCTCTAGCTGAGGCAAGCTGGGGCTACTCTTTGTTGCGGTGCGCGGGCTTCTCATTGCAGTGGCCTCTCTTGTTGCAGAGCATGGGCTCTAGGCCCGTGGGCTTCAGTAGTTGTGGCTTGCGGGCTCTAGAGCGCAGGCTCAGTAGTTGTGGTGCACGGGCTTAGTTGCTCCGTGGCATGTGAGATCTTCCTGGACCAGGGATCAAACCTGTGTCCCCTGCATTGGCAGGCAGATTCTTATCCACTGCACCACCAGGGAAGCCCAAGGAAATGGTTCTTATCTGGAGGAAACTTATGCATAATGATGTTCACCATAACAACTTTAAATATGATTTACATTTTTTACTGGTTAGAAACTTATAAGAGCAATACACCAGTTAGAAACCATTTTAAAGTATAAATGCTGTGTAGTTCGCATTCCACAGGGGTTTAACGTCTCACTTTACCTCCCAGCCTTACCTCATTTCCCCCACTTTTGCCCTCACTTTGAGAGGGAACGATTTCTGGTGGTCCCGTTCTTGTGGTGGGAGGTGGGCTCACTGGGCTGAGGCGGTGATTTCTTTTTTTTTTTTAAAGTTATATGTTCCTGTTAGGGAATGTAAATTTTTTTTTTTTTTTTTTTTGGCTGTGTTGGGTCTTCGTCTCTGTGCGAGGGCCCTCTCTAGTTGTGGCAAGCGGGGGCCACTCTTCATCGCGGTGCGTGGGCCTCTCATTATCGCGGCCTCTCTTGTTGCGGAGCACAGGCTCCAGACGCGCAGGCTCAGCAGTTGTGACTCACGGGCCTAGTTGCTCTGCGGCATGCGGGATCTTCCCAGACCAGGGCTCGAACCCACGTCCCCTGCATTAGCAGGCAGACTCTCAACCACTGTGCCACCAGGGAAGCCCTGAGGCGGTGATTTCTGACCCCTCTTTGTCTCTCTCTCTGCACTTCCTCCTGCTCCCCAGGGACCTTCCTGGTCACTAGGGGACTTCCTAGGACCTTAGCATCCGTTTGGTGTTCCTGCCAAGTCACTTCTTTCAGTGGAAGTTGCAAAGTGGTGATTTCTCCCGACTCTCGGTCCTCCTTCGTTTATTAATTGACACTCCTCTGTAAAGAGCACCCCTTTTTACTCTCTTTCTCTCTCTGTCACTGTGGACACTGGATTGGTATTTATTCGGTGTATTATAGTCAGTTATCATTATTCCTTAGATGCTTATATTGTCCCCCTTGGATTGGCTCCTGTGGCCTTTGGCAAGGCCCTATTAGTCTTTGAATGTTTCCTTGTTTTCTGGAACAAAAATTTGTCCCAGGCCCACTTTGTGTTTTTCCTGCCTCAGATCTGAAATCATTCCTCTGAGGAGCCCTGGTTCCTTTTCGTGCGGAAGTATTTAGAGATCAGTATCTGGGGTCAGGTGTGCCCGTGTCACAGGGGTTGGCATCTTTTAGCTCCTCCTAGGGAACAGAGCTAGACAAAAACATTCATTTTTTAAAAACCGTGGATTTCATATTGATATTTCCTTAACAAATTAAAATGGAGTCTTTCCCCTTAATTTATTTTATATTTATAATTCTTGTCTTACACTGTTTTGATTTCTAATGATATTAGCATTATTTTCTTTATCCTATGATATACATGAAATATTTTCAACATTTTAATACCATATTATTATAATCATCCTATACTGTATGAAGTTTTATAATTTCTTTGCAATTCTTTTGGGTCTTAGAATAAATAAATGTATCTTAAGAATATATAGTTAGAATAATGGGTTTTAAAGCAATGTGAAGTAACATAACCGCGCAAATAAAATTTGATATACAGTTAAGTTCATTTGTTTCTGTTTATTCTTTTTTTAAAAAAATAAATTTATTTATTTTATTTATTTATTTTTGGCTGCATTGGGTCTTCGTTGCTGCGTGTGGGCTTTCTCTAGTTGCGGGAGCAGGGGCTACTCTTCGTTGCGGTGCACGGGCTTCTCATTGCAGTGGCTTCTCTTGTTGCGGAGCACAGGATCTAGGCACGCGGGCTCCAGTAGTTGTGGCATGTGGGCTCAGTAGTTGTGGCGCATGGGCTTAGTTGCTCTGCGGCATGTGGGATCTTCCCAGACTAGGGCTTGAACCCGTGTCCCCTGCACTGGCAAGCGGATTCTTAACCACTGTGCCACCAGGGAGGTCCCTGTTTATTCTTAATTTTAGGGTTTGCATTTTTCTTTTGGAGTTAATTTTTTTCGAATACATAAAGTATTTACATGGTTCAAAAATCAGAACTATAGGAAAAGGCATTCTCAGAAATCTTTCTTCTCCTGTCTCTGTCCCACCCAACCCTCACAGGTGGGGTGACCGTGCCTCCTGGTTTGCGTGAGATGGTCCTGGGTTTTGCCTGTTATCCTGAGCAGTTAGCAAGTGTTCCCTTTCACTCTCAGAAATGAAGCACAGCTGAAGGTTTGTTGCTTGCTAATGCTAATTAGAGATGTGACAAAATGTTTCCACTTCGTAGGTTTTCCCTGTAGCTGGAAGTGAGCTCTTGGTCCACTTCTGCAGGCTTGGATAGCAGGTCCTTGGCAGGGAAGGTCCACCCAGAGAGTTCTTACGCTTGGCTTGCAGAGTCTCAGTGTTATTCTGAGGGGGAAATTTCATTTTGCTCTGAAAATAAATTTGGGAGCTTAAAGCATATCTTGCATTTCCAAGTTTTTCTGCTTTGCAAATGGGCTAATTACCCCTTCTGCCTGTGTAATTTTAAACCCTTGTCAGTAGTAACATAATCATTGATTTCATGTGGTGGCATGTCAGTATAAAAGTTTAAGTTCTACTTGAGACTAATCGATATTTCCGAGCCATTGATCTCTCTTGAAATCGGAAGGTGCTGATAGAAGCTAGGGCCTGCTCTTCTCCCCACCTTGACAGTCTTTCATGGGGAAACGTGAATGCCAGGTGAGGTCAGGCATCCTCTGTACCCCAAAACAGAAACAGATGTGGCGGGGGAAGAGTATTTCAAATAGTCTGAGTATTAATTTGAATAGTCTGATGTGGTATTTGTTTTCATGCAAATTAAAATCTAAAGGACTTTATTTGTGACTAAGTGTGAAATCCAGTTGAGGCCAAGGGTTAAAGAAGTTCTGTATAGCACTTTGCTGCTTTGTGGCTCAGCTCCTTTCCCTCCACTGCAGACACATGCTGACGGGAGACTGTCAGCACACTGGCGTTTCACCCCTGCACTGTCTGAAGGCATTTTACAAAAAAATAGCGCAGCTCCCTCCTCAAGCCGACAGTGACTTAAACGAAGAGCTTAAAGCAGGCCTGCGGGTGTGCACCGCATCTCTCACTCGCGGGCCTGTCTCCCCGGGTAGATTCCATCCCACGCCTGCCCCACCTTGGACCCCAGGTCAAGGTGCGTGCATCTTCCAGGAAAGCAGTCTGTTAGGCAGAGTCGGCGGACTTGTGGGCCAGCCTTCCTTCCCTGGTTGCTTTTGTCACTTTCCTCAGAGGTGAGCCTTCGGCGTTCTCATCAGTCAGCGAGGGGCCGTAGCTCTTTGTTTTTATTCAGCAGGTGTTAGACTTAGTGCCCCCGTGTGTTAGGCGCTGTCCAGGGGCCGCATGGATGGATGTTCAGGGGGATTAAATGCGATAATAACCAACATGTATTGCCTCTAAGCCTTGTTTTTTTTAAGTGAAGTACAGTTGGTTTACAATGTTGTGTTAGTTGCAGGTGTACAGCAAAATGATTCAGTTATACATATATATATATATATATTCTTTTTCAGATTCTTTTCCCATGTAGGTTATTACAAAATATTGAGTATAGTTCCCTGTGCTGTACTGTAGGTCCTTGTTGGTTATCTATTTTATATATACTAGTGTGTATATGTTAATCCCAAACTGCTAATTTATCCCTCCCCCATCTTCCCCTTTGGTAACCTTAAGTTTGTTTTCTATGTCTGTGGGTCTGTTTCTGTTTTGTATATAAGTTCATTTGTTTCTTTTTTTTCTTTTTTGGGCTGCGCCAAGCAGCCTGTGGGATCTTAGATCCCCGACCAGGGATCGAACCTGTGCCCCCTGCAGTGGGAGCACGGAGTCCTCACCACTGGACCGCCAAGAAATTCCTGTATCATTTTTTTTTAGATTCCATATATAAGCGATATATGATAGCCTCTAAGCCTCTTTATGTGAATTATCTCACTGAAGCCTCATAATGATACTATAGAGTATACGTTATTTATTTATTTTTGGCTGCGTAGGGTCTTCATTGCTGCACGCAGACTTTCTCTAGTTGCGGCGAGCAGGGGCTACTCTTCATTGCAGTGCACAGGCTTCTCACTGCGGTGGCTTCTCTTGTTGCAGAGCATGGGCTCTAGGTGCACAGGCTTCAATAGTTGTGTCATGTGGGCTCAACAGTTGTGGCTCGCAGGCTTAGTTGCTCCGTGGCATGTGGGATCTTCCCGGACCAGGGCTGGAACCCATGTCCCCTGCTTTGGCAGGCGGATTCTTAACCACTGTGCCACCAGGGAAGTCGCCTGTAGAGTATACTTTAAACAGTACTAGAAAGCAGGATGCTATTATGTACCCCATTTTATAGATGAAGAAATTGAGGTTGGGGAGCTCCCCAGAGCCCCGTAGATCACAAGTGGTGGTCAGCGTTTGCACCCAGGCAGTCTGCCTCCAGGGTTCCTCCCTGCAGGAGGAGATGGGGCCGGCAGGATGCCCCCAATGCCCGTGGGGGTGGTCCTGTGAGCGCCAGGGTTTGCTTCTTCAGCAAAGGGTCTCTGTCCCCATCAGCTCTGCCTGTGGGCGGCGGGGTAACCGCCCAGAACGGGAGCCCTCCGGTGGTCCCCACAGCACCTGCCGCTGCCCGCGCCGCTTGGCCCCTGGTGCTCAGCACAGCACCTGTCGCCCTGCAGAGCCTCGTGGAGCGAATACGATGGTTTCCTGACACCGTCAGTTGGTTTCTGTAATGCCCAGAATCTTTAAAGTCATCCGTTCTTAGATGTCTTGTCTAATTCTGCTTCTGACTGTTCTTGCGGCTCTTTCACTTGACGAATCCAGGACGTTTAGAGTTTCTCTTTTGTTCTTCATCACCTTCCCCAGAAGCTCTTGCCCGTAGTGTGTGCCCAGGGGTCTGTGTGTGCTGTGGACGGCGGCCCTGGAGCGCGCGTGTCCCTCAGCCAACTCTCGGCCCCTGGTGAGAGTCACATGCACTGAACTGCGCCAAGTCTGGGTGGATCACTGCAACAGTAAGTGAGGAAAGAGCTGTGGCTTTGGAACGCAACAGATCAGCCGGCAGTTTGCATGTCAGAGTGTGCAAGGCCTGTCTTCTGTTGCTGTCTGTGATGCAGGTAGCTGGGTGGCAGCGTGGCAGAGCCCTGAGACAGCTTCTGATCTGGTTCTGTCACCGGGTCACCTCTTGGAACCTCTGGTCGCATCGCTATAGAATGGGGGGGGGGGGGGACTCGACCCTGTAGTTCACAGCCTTATGGAAAGAAGCCTGTCTCTGGAGGGTCTCCGAGGGGCCGGCTCCCCAGGGAGCACGGTGCCGCCTGGAGCCTCATGTGCCGAGACCCTGCGGCCACACGGGGGTCCGGGGAGGACGGTTGGGAAGCCCTGGGAGCTAGATGATCTCCATGTCCCTTTGGGTACTGTGACTGTCAGTGTTCTGTAGCTCCTGCACAGCCTTTTACTGTAAGTGGGCGGGAAAGCTCAACGTTTGGCTGTGGTTTTCACCGCAGCTGGGGCCGAAGAGTGAGGAGTGATGCTGGGGGCACAGCTGGTCCTGAGCAGACGCTCTGCCCCTCCGGACGTCGGTCTCCCTGGGCCAAGACGGCGTCCTTTAGCCACTCAACGAGAAACATCCTGGTGCATTTGGATGGGATGTGATTCCTACCATGAGTGTAAGAATGGAGGTTTTGTGAGAAGGGCAAGGAATCCAATGATGGGAGGGAAATTGCAAGGACTTTCTTCACTGTATTTGTTTTTGCCTGTGTGGAGGGAGCCGCTTTTTCTTACTGTGTGATTTGGAGGCCATGCTTAACTAAGAGCGTGGGCTCTGGGGCTGGGCCCTCACTCTGCGGCCTGCGCGGAGAGCTGCTTCACAGGCTGCGGTGACGCCACCCTGAGCGCGTCCACGAAGCCCTCCCCAGAGCGCCTGGGCTCCGAGGAGCGCGGGAGGCGGGAGCCGGTGTTCTGCAGAGTAGTATCAGGGAGTGTGGCCGTGATGAGGAGTCCTTTCCTTTCGGATCCCAAAGTTAATAGGGGAAAAAAGGAGGACAGTGAAAAAAAGAAAAGTTCAAACAAAAGTTCAAACAATATAAACTGTAAGATGCACACAGTAACAGTCTCTACCTCCATCCGGTGTGCCCACGGTGTGGGGTGATATCAGAAAGGCAGTGGCGTGTTTAATGCTCATTCACACTTCTCACTGAGGAAAGTGGGTGAAGTTCTGCGTTGAGTAAAATAAGCATGCTACGTTGAGGGGCTTAGTTACAGACTGCCTGGGTGGTCCATGCAGAAAAATAAATGACTGTGCGCACTCTGAGTAGTTCCCAGCGTCTCGGGGAAGGTGGGGGGACCGGCCTGGAGGCCACGAGCCCTGTCCTTCTGTGCGAGGCTCTGGTGAAGCTGCTTGTCTGCAAACTGCACCTGCACTGCCCACGTCATCGCCCGGAGCCTCGGGTGAATGACCACCTCTGGACACTGCTGTTGCTTCCCGTTCGGAGTCTGGGCTCCAGGCCTGTGATTGGTGGGCCTGGGGCTGTTCTGCACTGTCCCCAGATGTGGGAGAGGCCGGGAGAGCAGGTGGCTGGTGCTTCTGCCTCCTCCTGTGGGTCACACACATGCTGTTCCTCAAGGACAGACCACTTCCCAGCCGTAGGAAGGGGGCTCCGAGGCTGGGTGGCTAAAATAGAAGCCATGTGGCAACAGTATGACCATGCGTGTTGACAGTGTAAGAAAGCAGTGCAGGGTTTGCGTAGGTGGCAGACAGCGAAGACTGCCTGGCTGGGATTTTCCCGGACAGTCGCCACGTCCATCTCTCCTCCGCCCCGACCTCCTGCTGGAGAGAGAAAAGAATACAGTAAATAGAGATTGAAATTAGGTGTTCCTCCCGGCAACTCTTCTATTTTATCACAGTCTTTTGTTGTTTTTATTCCTGTTCCTGATTATCTTTACTCCATTTCAAGGAGAAAGTTTCACAAACCAGAAGTGCTTCCTTTTTGGTGTGTGTAGCAGGGTGCCTGAAGATGACCTGAGCGGTAGAGAGGTCCATGGGGGGAAAGGTGGTGGGTGGTTAGAACAAAGGGTTTAAGTTGGAAAGAATGTACATTCCAAGATTGTTTTCTTGTGCAAACCAGAGAAATACTTGGTCCCAAAAAAGTTTAACGATGAATTAAGAGATTGCTTGAAAGCACATTCCTGCTGATAGGTTCTGCGTGCTTTGTACAAACCCTTGAATGTCCGGTGCTTTCCTCTTTGTTTCCCCGCTGTGTTTTCACTATTAATGACTGTTATTAAAGGGGCCGGTGCTGCCAGGAAGTGAGATGTTCTCTGGTGTGCCTGCAAGCGCTCAGGCTCTAGCCTGTTCAGTAAGCGACTTCCAGGCTGGCACCTCATCCCGCTGCCCGAACGGTCGCATTACTCTCAACGGAGAGATGAAGTTCTTTGGTGTTGACTTGGAATGCATGTTTCCTGTGCCTTGAAACACTACTGGTGTTGCTTCAGTTAACTTCATCTTAAGATTCTCTCATTGGAAGTTTTATAGTAATACTACAGAAAAACAATCTGACACACATAATCCTAGTTTAAAGTAACTTTAAAACTTGTCAGTAATGTAGAGGGAGCTCGTGCTCTCGTCTCTGTGTATTTCCTGTGCTCACTGGCAGGTGTCAGGTTCTTTTTTTTTCATGTTCGGAAAACCTCTGTGGAAAGAATTGAGGGAAAGGAAGCACTTGCTACCCAAAGATAGTTGGATAATTACTTTCATTTTATCCTAGTCATGTGCTCGTGACTAGGAAATACATTAAAATCCTAGCCTTCTGCCGCTTTTCTGTAGTCATCGTGCAGACTCGTTCACTTCTGTGGGCTCGGCATCCCCCTTTTGAAGGTGACCGCCACGGTTGTGTCTTCAGCCCCAGGTTCGTGATGCACCTTTCACGCCCCAGCCCCAAGCTTTGTCACATCCTTTAGATGCGACCCAGGCTCTCCTGCTGCATCTCGTATCCAGAGTTGCGCTGTGCTTCCTCCTCGCTCAGCCTTCGCCTCCCAGCCTCCCCTCCCAGCTTTCCCTGCATCGCCTTTCCTTCCGTTCTCACCCTCCAGGACCACTCAGCGCTGTTGCGGTTTTTCTTTCCTAACGTTGTTTTTATTTTCCTCTGTGTCTGGTATCGCTGCTCGGGCCCTTCATGCCTCGAGCCTCCGTGATGCGCCCTCCCCCCTTTCCAGTCCATCCAGCACACCTCACGCGGCTCCCAGGTTCACCTGAACCTTTGCTGTGCGCACGTTTCTGCAGCACCCATCCCTGGCAGCAGAGGCAAAACCTAAACTCGTTGTTTGGCACGCACAGCTCCACGTTCTGGCTTTCTTCAACTTTCCCACAGCATTTCCCTCTATAAATACCCCTTCATTCTAGCCACACCAGTCTTTTTGCTCCCCTTCCCTCACACCTTGGCCTACACAATTCCCTTCTCGTGGAGTCCCTTTCCCGCTCCCTTTTTTCAAAACCCCACCTGTCTCTCGAGGCCGAGGTCAACCCTGTGAGGTCTGTTCTCACACCTCCAGTTCCTACTGGGATTCAGGGTCTGTCCCATCTCAAGGAGAAGATGGCGTCTGATGCCTGGGGCCGGTTTTACTTTTTATTCCTTTTACCTTTTCTTCAGCTTTTAAAAATGTCATCAGCTTGAAGAAAAACAACAGATAAAGTAGTAGGATTGGGTATATATCAAGGTCATTCTTGAGGGGGGCAAAAGAAATCACAGAAAGATATCCTTTTATGTAGCTGCCCTCTTTCTTTCCACGTGGTGATGGTGGTGAAGTTACTGGTTGACTGTAACAGTCCCTTCCTTTTCACTAACTGCTGAGTGATTTTTTTCTTGTCCCCCCCATCTTTCCTTCTCTCCACCCCCCTCCACACCTGTTTCAAGTCTTCGATCCTCTGCTTACTAACATGTGGCCTTGGTTTTGATACTTACTGTGTTATCTTCCCCTGAAGATAACATATCATCTATATTGAGTTCTCAGTCCCAAGCCACTTATTAACCGAGTGACCTTTGCACTTCACTAACCTGCCTGGGCCTGTATTATAATTTGCAAAGTGAGGTAATTATGAGTACCTTACTGGGTGGCTGAGAACAAAATGTGATAAAATATGTGAAAATACTTTGAAAACCATAAAGCAGCAAACAAAAATAGCGCTATTGCCATTAATATTTACATCTCCGTGTACTTAGAATAGCACCTCAGAAATTGCTGGTGTTGTCCAGCTGGTGTTGTCCGGGGCTACTCATCCTTAAGCCTGTGTTTCTATCCTACTAAGCTTACTCGAGCCACAGAGGAACCCTAATAAAGTACCTTCAGTTATGGTTTTGTAGCTGGCCTTTGATTCATTCTCAGGTGTCTTCTTGTTAAATTAGAGGGTAAAACGGTTGTAACAGGGGGCTCTTGTGAGACTGGTTTGCAAGACATGAATACACAGACCCACAAAAGGTTAAGAAGGTTACAAAGTAGTAATATTTGCTGTCAGAGGTAGTATGTTACTGATTTGTTTCCGTACATAGCTATTGCCTGAACACTGGTGTGTTGCCAGACTCTTTGGGGGGCTGGGGTTTCAGTAGTGAGGGGCACGTCTTTCCCCCGAGTAGACTGGGGTCCGTGCAGTGAAGCGGTGGCGGAGGCCTGGGGGAGCCTAAGCGGGAGATGGGTGGTCAAGCCCAGCCCGCGACCCCGTGTTCAGCCTGCGGGAGGGTGTGGGGCTGGGCCGGCAGGTCAGCAGGTGGGGAAGGAGGACGGTGATGGGGGTGTGGCCCTGACACAGTGTGGGGATGGTCCTTAACGCGGGGGTGGGAGGAGAACGGTTGACAAAGGCCTTGAGGGTGTGGCTCCCGGGGAAGTGGTGACCAGGAGCAGAGCTGGTTGTCTGACAGCTTCTGGGGGAGGATGGTGATGGACGGGCAGACTCTGGACGGGCAGAGGGGCGGCCTGCAGGCAGCCGAGGCATTTTGTTGACAATCAACCCTTTATCTGTATCATTTACACCAATCAGCTTTGTGGTCTTCTAGTAGGCAATGTCATTCTTGTTATGAAAACTGCATGACAGAGAATCAAAAGCCTTTTTCAAGTTCATTTGTACTTATTACTTTCAGCCTTAGCTATATGGCCTTAAACACTGCAGCATTTGTGTTTCTTTGACTTGCCAGCAGATTTTCAGGAAATGCTATAAATGTAGCCGTAGATACTCTGAGACTACTCATTCTTAAACTTGTATTTCTATTGACCAGGCAGAGTGGAGCTGCAAGAGGAAACCCCTAATAAAGTACTTTCAGTTATGGTTTTATACCGAGACCTTTGATTCACTCCGAGATATCTGTCTTCCATCTGGTGTATCAGGAAAGCAGCCCGCTCGGTTGTCCCTGGTCTACTGTGTGCTGAGGCTTGAGCTTTCGGTCGCGATCCCCCGTGTCTGTTAAAAGGCGGCCACGATTCCCCATAATTGTTTCTTGAGTTCTTTCAGAGTCACATTGTAGCTTTAGAGCAGAGTCAGGTGCAGTGTTAGCTGACCCTGTTGCGTGTCAGAGAGCTGCTCTTCAGTAGTACCTGCTGGGAATTTGGTGGAAATTTCTCTTCCTGTCGACAGTGCAGTCTCACAGGGCAACAGAGTAGGTTCTGTCTTATAACCCTTTCTTTGCAGTTGTGTTTGCTGATACTGTGAGGGCCCTGGAAGGTGGGGTCCGAAGGCTCCCACACCTAATTTAACACATCGAGGATGTTCTAAGTTAATAAAGGTCATGAAGTAATTTCACAGAGTGCTTAATCACATGTAAAAGAGTTGATTGTGGCTTTTTGGTTTTTTTTTTTTTGCAAAATAGGGGTGCTACTAGGAGCTAATGACAAGCCTGAAATATTCGAAAATTGTGACTAAATCAGAAAAACCAGGAGCACACCATAAGGTTTTTCAGGAGACTTGCTAAGCTGTAAACTGTACGGCAGTTCCCGAGCGGTGCCGAGGAGAGCAGCATGATGTCATCTTACTAGAGGAGTGGAGATGTTCCTCAGGTGTGCTGTCCTTTCTGCAGGAGGGCATTGGCTTCCTTCTCAAATTCAGCGTGCCTCAAACCCTGAGGGCACCCTCCCATCACTCCCAGACATTTCTCTGTCCCATGGTTTTTTGTGTTTTTTTTGGGTTTATTTATTTATTTAATTTATTTATTTATGGCTGTGTTGGGTCTTCGTTTCTGTGCGAGGGCTTTCTCTAGTTGTGGCAAGCGGGGGCCACTCTTCATCGCGGTGCACGGGCCTCTCATTATCGCGGCCTCTCTTGTTGCGGAGCACAGGCTCCAGACGCGCAGGCTTAGTAGTTGTGGCTCACGGGCCTAGTTGCTCCGTGGCATGTGGGATCTTCCCAGACCAGGGCTCGAACCTGTGTCCCCTGCATTGGCAGGCAGATTCTCAACCACTGCGCCACCGGGGAAGCCCCTCTGTCCCATGTTTTGATGGTGCCACCATTGCCAGGAGGCTGCAGCAGGACCACCAGTGGTTCTGGAGCTCAGCTGTGGGAGTGACGGGGCAGTGAGCCACCTGGTGTCCTGCAGCTGGAGTGCGCCGTGTTGCTTTCTTAACGTAGGTGCTCGGGGATGCCCACGTGGTGGTTGGCGTCGGTGATTCCCAAATGGCTCCCCAGAAGGTGCACCACTGTTGTCCCAGCAAAGAGAAGAAAACATAGTTAAAGGATCTCTCAGAAATGTTTTAAGTCCATGTGATGTGACTGTAGGTAGAATATAAGCATATTAGATATACTAACTTAGCATGCAACTAGAATAAGTAGTTTTATCTATTTATTTTCATAAATATGTAGGACTGAGCCTGAGTCAGAGTTGGCTGTTTAATCTGCATTCCTGAAAGTGTATGTTAAAATGGCCAAAAAACTTTTGGCAGTTGTCTTAATGGGAAACTAGGGGGATTGAATTTTACTTGAAATTGCCTTACATTTGGGCATGTATGCTATATATGTAATATTTAAATAAATAATTTGGATATTCAGGTAAATAATCATAGGTTTGCGATTATTTTTACTGTTATATAATAGCATAATATTTTAATTTGCCCTTTATTGCCATGGGGAGGTTAGAAAAGGCAAAGATTCTAAGTGGAGAAATTGTGGTGACATTTGAACAAAATAAATGCTTTAAAAAAATTTTTTTTTGCAAATAATGTTTTATGTTTAAGAAGTAGTAATGCAGTCCTCACCTTGCCCAGGACTGTGAAGGTGACCATGCAGGCTGAACCTGTGCAAGCAGTCTTCATCACCAGTGGACATAAGTATAGTTGTTGTGATCTTTACTTCTTTTTGTCAGGGCATCAAAACCCTGTAAATTATAAAATATACAAAGAGATGTCAAAAGCAGTGAAACTAACATTTCTTTAGTAAGCTGTAATTTATAACATTAGAAACACTGAGAATTAAATTACATAACCCTTTGACCCAGCAGGTCTGTTTCTAGGTGTGTACCTTAGAGCAATACAATAGCTCCTTTTTACAATATTTTAAATTATAATCTGTGCTATCATAAAATTATATCCATTTAAAAATCTACCTGAACACATGATTTTAAGAAATCAGTACAATACCCTAATTGTAATATAAAGTGAATTTTAAAAAACAGTTTACAGTAGAGTATTTTGTTATGTAAATGTTTGGGCACGACTGCACTAGAAGACATAAGTCAGGTGTTTGTGTTCCAGCTAACGGATGTTTCGGTTTAAGAGATGATGATCCGAAGCCATTCTATAGAAAACGATAGGAATGTCAAGATGTATCAGGATAAGTGAAAAACAGACCAATCTCACTTGTATTTGATCCAAGAAAAATAAATAACAGTAACTGAAATAAGGAAAATGTGCCATTCGTGTTACAGATTGTCAGGTGAGAAAATGAGGACGTGTAATAACCTCACAAACAAGCTGAGCCTTCTTTGTAAGAGAAATGTCAGCGTAGTTCCCTGGCCGTGAGAGGGTCGGGGGAGCCAAGGAGCGCTCTGGAGAACGTGTTACCTCTAGCTCACACCAGGTGCCCGGGCTTGCATTCGGTGTCTCACATAGAAAAAGGTTTTGGAGACTTTTATGTGATAGGTGAGAGGGAAGGAGGATATATCCAAAAAAGAAAAATTGACACCGAAGTTTAATAACACCCAGGATGGCGGGACTATAGGAAACATATTTTCACACATTGCTGGCCCGTGAGGAACAATTTAACAGTATATTTTAAAATTATCAATATCCTTTGACTCAGAAATTCTCAGATTATCCCACAGATATATTTGGCACACATGCAAAATGATATATGTGCAGGATTATTTGTTGCCATGTTATTTGTAATAGCAGAAGATTGGAAACACAAACAAATGTCCATCAGCAAGTGAATAAAAAATAAAATTAGGGCTTTTGAATTCATTGGTATATGCAATCATTGCAGCTATAAAAAAGGAAGAGGACATCATGAACTGATACGGAAACATCTTCAGGTTATATCCTTAACTGAAGAAAAGCAAGGGGAAATGGATGTATTTATTGGCATATATATATATATATATATATATATATATATATAATTCTAGATAAGCAAGAAACCCATGACTTTAATTACCTATTGTGTGGAAGAGCAAACTGGGCTGGAAGGGAGACTTTTCTTATGTATACCTTTATTACTGTTTCAAAAATATATATATTTTTTGAAGGTTTGTGTTAAAAAAGCTCTGTCCTAAGCCCCCTTCCATTGCTGCTGCTATTACTGTTTTTTAAGAGTTTGTTACAGCTGAAAAGAAACATCTCTGTGGAAATATGGACTTTACGCTGTTCCTAATGATGGTTTAGACAGTCAAGGTCAGACAGGCAGTTTCTGGTCTCATACTTTGAAGACAGTTGCTTTATGATTCAGTAATGTCTTGGCACATGCATAGATCTATGAAATGAAGTATTTGAAGATGAAAACTGCTTTATACTCTAGTAAGCATGAGTAGTGCTGAAAACCACATAACCGGCTTTATTGGGAAGTTTGAAACATTATATAAATATAAACTGGATGTTAACATACTTCATATTGTGTTCTCATTTTGTTATTTTCCAGTGTTTTAGAACTCAGAAGGTACTCACTCCTATTTGAATGAAGGATTTCTGCCCTTGATTTTTTTGCTTCATTGGTTTGATTCTACCTCAACCCCCAGGCTCAGTTTTTTAAATTTAATTAGAATGTTTTCGCCTGTGATATTTCACTAACATTATACACTTGTTTCTAAAACATATGAAATATGCATTCATACTTATATTTCAGGTTGTTTTGAAATACACATGTGCATTTATTTTTCAGATTGTCTTGACTAATTGTAAGAAATGATGTGTGTTTAAATACTGAAATGCTAATAACAACCAGAAACATTTTGGTTTGCTCTTTAGCAGAAAGATAAAAATATGTGAAGCAAAACTTATAATTACTGTCCATGAGGGAATCCCAATTTTTGCCTAAAAGAAAATACATTCCAGAGAAGAAAGGAGTGATGGCTAAGATAGCTGGATATTTAAATTGGAATTTAGAAACAGAAATGGAACAATTCACTCATTTACATTGTGAAGAAATATGTCTACTGCTTGGTATGCCCACAAACCAAAGTATAAATCCACATAAAAACTTGTGCAGGAATGTTCATAGTAGCATTATTCATGATAGTTAGAAAGCACAAGCAACCCAAATGTCCATTAACCAGTGAATGGATAAACAAAATGTGCTACATCCACATAATGGAATTATTATTGAGGCACAAAAATGAATGAAGCACTTGACACACACTGCAACATGGATGAACCTTGAAAACATTACACTGAGTGAAAGAATCCAGACACAAGAGGATAAATATTGTACAAGTCCGTATGTGTGGAACATCCAGAATAGGCAAGTTCCTAGAGACAGAAAGCAGACTGGTGGCTGCCGGAGGTTGGAGGCAAGGGGTAACTCGGAGTGACTCCTAATGGGTCTGGGTTTCTTTGGGGCAGAGAGGCACGGCAGCCCAGGTGGAGGAGGCGGCGGCAGCGGCCAGTCTAGGAGATCCAAATGTGAGGTCGAATTAGCAGGCCCAGCAGCTGGCAAACATGGAGGAAAAGGAGGGAGGCCACGTGGTCTCCTCTACTCTGGGGGCCAGGAGGAAGATGATGAAGTCCTGGAAGACAGCCGAGTGGAGGTGCATGGGGGGCAGTTGGCCAGTGGCCCAGCGTCGGGGGTGGAAGCCTGACACAGGTCAGACAGGCATGGTGTGTAGGGTGAACAGGGGACCTCGGGCAGAGCCCCAGGAGCACCAGCCGTTATGAGATGAGCAGAGAACAAGGGACCAGGACAAGGGGGAAGAAAGTGGGAAGGAGGGGTCAGATGCTCCCCCGTAGGACGGGTTAGGTGAGCCCTGAAGCTGGACTGGATTCAGTGGAGACCAGGGTGGTGCTGGTGTGTCAGCCAGAGCTCGTTCAGTGAGGCTGGAGGCTGAGGCCGCCTCGCAGTGGTGAGTAGGAGAGCAGGAGAAAGAATTAGAGACTGAGATACGGTGACTTTGGGGGCAAGTATCTGGACAAGTTACGTCCACGTAGGCGGCCTGTATTCTGCTCGTGCCCTGTAGTTTTAACATTGTTTAGAAAGGAAAAAGGAAGTGAAGATTGGCCTTTTTTTTTTTTTTAATAAGTTGGGCTAATGATTTCATTCTTTTTATTTTAATTTTTAAATTTATTATTATTATTTTTTTGGCTGCGCCACATGGCTTGTGGGATCTTAGTTCCCTGACCAGGGATTGAACCCAGGTCCCAGCAGTGAAAGCACTGAGTCCTAACCACTGGACTGTCAGGGAAGTCCCTGGTCTTTTTTTTTTTTTTTTTTTTTTTTTTAAAAACAAAGCGAGTACGTACTTAATTGAAATTAAACAGGAATATAAGTTAAAAAGAAAGACTCATTTCCAGCCCACTTTCCCATCCATAGTGGATAATCTGCATTAGCAGTTTGGTGGGTGTCCATCTATATTTTATATAAGAAATACAAGTTTGTGTTTGCTTTTAACCAAACTGAGATCGCATTGCAATACTGCTGTGCACCATGTTTTGTTAGGTTCACAGTATACAATCTCGATTGCTTAATTGCCAAATGCTAAGTATGAGCATAAATTTTGTCAGTATCTATTCTTAGAAACGAGAAAAAATAAATCAGATATATTGGGACTTTTGAACTGCTTATGCATTTTGCTCTGTTGCTTGCAAATAATCAGTGATTGAAAATCCAGTGCTATTGCATTCACGGCTTTAAATATGGCTAGTGAGTTCATGACTCAGATTTTGCAAAGGTGTAAAGTTTGTCTTTTTTCCTTCTGAGTGTCCCTCTGTCCTTCTTCTCCCATCATTAGGTCGCAATATAAATAGATAGTTATACATAACCTTTCCAAGCATATTTTAATCAACACATTAGAGTTTCAAATATGATTTGCTGATTCATTTTAATGTATAAACTTCTAATTTTCTTTCAGTTCAAAATTTGACATGCTTTTAAACATAAGACTGTGGCAAATATCAATAGCTTCTGTCAGAAGATAAACTAAGTCAGTTCTGCAAGTCAGTTTTACAGGTGTTCATTTTGGTTTGCTAAAAATTAGACCCCATTTCCATTCTTTATTATACTTCGTATCCCTACAGTAAGAGGACATATACTTTTTGCCTCCAGCGAAGCTTTAGTCTTGTTTCAGCAGGTTAGCAAAAATAATGAAACGTAACTTAAAAATAAAACAGAGCTATTGGTGGAGATTATAGAGAATAGAAGATGTAGAACTGTAACACGGATGGTCAGGTAAAGAACACGGGAAGGGGGTCGGGACCACGTGAGGGTAGGAAGTGGCCAGACCCTGCTGCTTCCCACTTCCCTTGGTGTCTGGGAAGAGAGAATGGTCATCGCTTCTAGAACCAAATGTTGCATCTGATCCATAGGACTTACTTTTTTTTTTTAATAAATTGGTTTATTTTTATTTATTTATTTTTGGCTGTGTTGAGTCTTCGTTGCTGCACGTGGGCTTTCTCTAGTTGCGGCGAGCGGGGGCTACTCTTCATTGCAGCGTGCGGGCTTCTCATTGCGGTGGCTTCTCTTGTTGTGGAGCACGGGCTTTAGGCGCGTGGGCTCAGTAGGTGTGGCTTGCGGGCTGTAGAATGCAGGCTCAGCAGTTGTGGCGCACGGACTCAGTAGTTATAGCTCGAGGGCTCTAGAGCGCAGGCTCAGTAGGTGGCACAGGGGCTTAGTTGCTCTGTGGCATGTGGGATCTTCCTGGAGCAGGGCTTGAACCCGTGTCCATTGGCAGGCGGATTCTTAACCACTGCGCCACCAGGAAAGTCTTGATCATGGGCGTTGTTCAGTCATGTCTGGTTCATGTAATCTGATCCTATTATCTAGATCCAGAAATGATAAGTATCGGCATTTTCAAACATTATGTGAAATCAAGTTCTTAAATTGATTTTAGTGGTTGAATGTTATTTTCCCTCGTCTCAGTCCTAGAAAATGTCAAATGGAAATACCAATCTGTATTGTGCAGACTTATATTTTAAACTGAAAATATTCCAGTGATTGTTGTATCTGTTCAGTTTCAAAGAATACTTCAAACTTTAATTACAGTAAATAGAGTGTCACTTTTAACTGGCTTACAGTACTTTTTAAACAAACATTTTTTTCTAAAGAGAAAAAAATTTAGATGCTGACAATTAGGTTCCTATCATGGTAAAAGAGTAGATCGTTTATTGCACATATTTGGGATTTATTCAGGCTCTACTAGTTTTTTCTCCAATGATAATACAAACACAGTGCACATATGAACATGCTTTTGGAATCTTAAACTTTGGAATTTCCTGTCTAATGTTTATCTAAACTCCTAAGTTTAAATTTGCTTTGATACTTTTTCAGTTAAATTCTTTTGAGCAAAGAGAAAGGTTTTTCTTTAAGGAGTAAAAATAATTGTGAAGTTCTGTAAATTTGTTTTCTACCATATTCAAAGCAGTATATCATAGAATGGTTTTAGCTGTTGAATTTATTGTAAGAAACACTTACATGTAGCCAAAATGATGGGAATTAAATATTCTCTTAATAGGTGAATGAAGACAGTTTGGAGCTATTAGGAAAAACTTAAGGAAACTTTGTATGTAAAAGGCATAGGCTTGCTTCTGGTGATGAAAGAGTTAAAGGAAAAGTGAATATGGAAAAAGGCTTGCATATGGAAGTGGGGCTAGATGGTGGTCCCTTCTATTTCCAAGGTGGGTGAATCTGTGAATCGCTAATTCCTCGTAGCCAGCGTGTATTGGAGTTTTCAAGCTCCTCCCACCCCCGCCCCCCCCCCCACAGACTGGCAGTGTGCACTTGTTATGCTTTGATGCCATATTTCATTTAAAGGCAGTGAAATGTATTCATGATAGATAGTAGGACTTTGAAAAATAAAACACCGAAATTCAACCCTGCTGGGGCCACAGGCTGCGACCCTACCACCTTGTTGTGGTCCTTCGCCCTTCCCACGTCTCCCCTGTCGTCTTTACCCACGGAAATTCCGTGGTCCATTATCATCACACTCACACACACACACACACACACACACCACACCCTACCTCACCGTACTCGGAAACCTGCTCCCGTTAAGTCCGTTCCCCGTCCGTGGGTGTCGCTGGCAGCCTGCAGTGGACCCAGGTGCCCACGGTCATGGTACTGGTGTCCGACCCCCTCTCTGCTCAGTGGCTACTTGGTGCCCTCCCCTCCTCCCCTCCCCAGTGCACCACATGCACCCTTCCACTCAATGCAAAGGCATCTGTTTTCTCAGAGAGATTGGAAGAAATTAGAAGAGGACTTGCAGAAATTCCCACCACACATCTCCCTGTGTGTCTGGATCTGTGCCTACGTATTCGACTGCCTTTCCCTTGACTGGGTGAGCTGGGCGCCCCGGGAAAGGCACCCTCTGCACGGGCCCAGCTGACTGATCTGGTCTCGGCTGCTCGGGTGGTGGCCATTGGCTCCCACCTCTCCCCTGGCTTCTGGCCGTCAGCATGCGAGCCCCCCGTCCCCTCCTGCGGCAGGGCTTTCTTGACCCCGGGTGTCCTTTAACCCCTGCCCTATTTCCCTTCTGCTCTGAACTCAGAGTCCCTCAGAAGAATGAGTGTGTGCTCACTGCCGTCCTCCTCCTCCTCCTCCTCCTCCCATCCTCTGTTGCCCTCTGTCCAGCCAGGCTGTCGGCCCTGCCAGGGCTCCCGACCTGCTCTGGTCGTGGTCACCGCTGGCCTCCATTTCAGCAGACCCACCCACCAGGGGCCGGTCAGATGACTCCCGCTCCCAGCAGCTGCTGACCCTGGTGACCACTGCTTCCGGAGCACCGGGCTCCGAGGTGTTCCCCTTCCCTCCTGGCCCTCCCCGGCCACCCTTGCTGACGCCTCTCGTTTCCCAGCCGTCCAGCGTTAGCTTCTCACAGGGCTCAAGCCTCATCGTATATCGCCCACACTCAGTGCCTTGTTGGTCCGCGTGGAATGAGATCCCTCTCCCACCTCGGCCAGCATCCCCGAGAGGTCCAGACCAGGAGGTGCAGCTCCGCCTGAAAGCCTTAGAACCTCTCCCGTTAAGCTCGTCCGAAACTAAGCTTTTAGACCGCCCTTCAAAGCCTGCTCTTCCCGTAGACTTTCCCTTCTCAGAGAATGGGGCCTGCATCCTTCCCTCGCTCCTGCCAGAATCCTTGGAATCGTCCTGGACCCTTCTTTCTCTCCGACTTGTTGGATCTGTCAGCAAATCCTGCTGGCTCTACTCTCCAGCGCGCCCTGCCCCCCAGCCCCCCGCGGTGTGCTCACTCGCCTGGCCCTTCCTGCACTGTCCCAACGCCAGGCTGCCTCCCCACATCTGGCCTCACCCTCTTACAGGCTCTTCTGAACACAGCATCCAGAGGACCCTTTGGAAGCTGATGACGGCCACAGCAGGGGGCACGTGGGATCCTTGCATTTCGCCCTGAGAATTCTTTTATGTTCTGCGTCTCTCTAGTCTTGGTCTCGGGTCAGACCCTCGCTTCTCCCCGGGGTTCTTGCTGTGGCCTCAGCTGGTTTTTCACTCTTTTAACCTGCTCCAGCCCAGCTTCGGCCCTGCTCCCGGGGACCTTTGTTTACCCGGCAAACCCATTTTGAGCACATCCTTTGTGTCAGGCACTGCCTGGAACTTTGAGCAGTCTTGCCCCTTCCCTGTTCAGGGCCCTCAAAGTCTGTACATAGACAGCTCCCAGAGCCTTCAGGATGAAGCACAGACGCCTTACGGGGTGCGCAGGACCTTCACAGTCTAGCCTCTGCCCACCTCCAGCCTCACCTTACTCCTGCCTGCGGATGCCCTTCTCCACCTCCAGTGCCTGTACTTTCGTGACGAGGCTCTTGCCAGCTGGACAGCTGGGTCCTGCTTGCCACTCAGTGCAGGCGCCATCCCGGCAGCCAGCCTGTGGACACGTGCGCCCACCTCCCATCCGAGGTGGCTTCCACTCTGCTCCACGGTGGCCTGGGGGACTCTCATGCAGAGCACGGACCGCACGGGGGTCGTTGCTCGCTTGCCTGTCTGTTCTGTAGGAGCGCCCGGGTGGCGGTCAGGCTCGCCTCCTGGTGTTCAGCCAGACTAGGTGCGCAGCCATTTCTCGGATGCGTTGTGACTTCCAGTTAGGATGGCAGCATAAACTCATGCTTTGACATATCTCTTCTCCAGACCCAGCAGTGAAAAGATAAATTTAAACAGAGAAACATGAACCAGAAAATATGGCCAGGCCCCCAAAAAAGAAAAATACCCTTAAGGATAGAAATGGGATACCCAGTGTGGGGAGCTTGAGCTGGCTTGATGCCCTGGCCTGCGGTGCTCCAGGCCCTGAGCTGGTGGGGGCACAGGAGACATGGCTCCCGTGGGTTACGGTGATAGGAACCAAAGTGTTGAGGCGAATTAGAACTAGATTCAGACTCACTTTCTGAAGCTGGGATTGGCCTCAGTGTAAAGAGGCCAACTGCCCTCTATACATTGGGGCTTTATAGGAAGTTGTGGGCCCGGGGAGGGTAGAAAGCAATACCTGGAAGGCACGGCCCTGTCTGGTGGTTGGTTCTCTAAGAGGATCTGCACTGTAATGGAAACAGGCGGCAGGGGCGCTCGGTCACCATGGAAACGTAGTTCTGGCCTGAGGCCTTGGGAGGCTCAGAGGGGCAACCACAGGACCCTAGGCTGGGTGGGGGGAGGTCGGCACCAACAACATCACCTCCTACTCGAGGGGAGCTGGAACCCAGGTCCCACAACACGAAGATCTCACACTGAGAGACCCTCCCAGAGCCAGCTCCTTACGCAGCCGTGCCTTTACTCCAGCTGAGATTCGCGGATGGGGCCTGGCAAAACTGTCAAAGAAGTGTGCTTCAGATGCTTCAGACCTGAGCTAACATCCATGAAAAGCAACTAGAAATCATAAGACAAGAAGAGACAAAAATGAAACAAGAGCAGGAGGGCCTGGCCAAAAAACAATTTGAAATCTAGTCAGTGAAAAAAATGTTAGGACGATAAACTTTGGACTGGACATAATCAAAGACAGATTTAGTGAATTGGCATTTTCTTCATGAAACTGACTCAGATTGCAGTGCAAAGGGGGACGGTGTGATCAAAGAAAAATCCAGGGCCCTGAATTCAGACGAGCTTAGCGCCAGCCCTGCCTTTGACCCTCACGTGTAGTAACTGCCTCTCAGCCTAGGCTAGTCTGAGTCAGGCTTTCTCTCACCTGTAGCAGGAAGAGTGTTTCTCAGACAGGATCTTAGTAATTAGAAGGAAACCTCTCCCTGATGTTAGGCATTAGATGATCTGACAGTCAGCTAGTTATTTACCAGAGGAATCAGCTATTCAGTATAATTAACATGGGCACATCTGAAAGAAATCTCAGAAACTCAGGAAGGGAAACGAGCTTGCTGGGAGGACATGGAGAGGAGACATAGTCCACGTGGCTGCCCCACCCTCCCTGCTTCCCAGCCGTAAAGCCCAGTGCCGATGCTGCCGGCCAGGTCTCTGAAGATGTATCTTCAGAATCTTTGTCAGGTTTGAAGACACATTGGATTATTTCTCTCCAGCGTTACTGGGATGTCTTCGTGTTTGCAGGTCTGCGCTGAAGTACTGAAGTAAAGAGTTGTTCACATTCTGTAGCTGATTGATGCTCTCAGGAGCAGCCTTGTCTCCAGAGAGCACCGTGTATACGTGTGTGTGCGGGCGCACCTGTGTAAATTGTGGTAAAATATATATGACATAAATTTACCATTTTAACCAGTTTATTGACTGGCTGGATGACTTCAGTGGGGTCAGGCTAACAGACTGGCCTTGGGGTACTGTTAGCCTTTTTTCCGGGGGACACTCCAAAGCCTGGTGGCCTTCTAGACCTTTTTTATTTACTCTCCCCAGTGGTTCTAGGTCACATGTCTGTGAGTCATTTAAAAATATCTTTATCCACTTTGGTATTAGGATTTATGTTCAGGAAAATATCTTGGACTTCCCTGGATCTTGAGAAGGCAGGCTTGGATTCCCTTCCCCGCCGTGTGCGTGCCAGGGTCAGGGGTGGAGGGGTGAAGGTTGGTCTGAGTTACGGTGTTCTGTGTGGTCTTGGGCTGGTCGGTGGACCCCTCGTTCTCTGGAGGGTCAGAGAGGTCCCGCTTATCTTAGGGCGGGAGTTGCCTTTGTGTGAAGCCTGGAGAGGCTTGATGGGAGTTGGTCTTTAGAGACTCTCTCTCGCTCTCTTTTGTATTTATATTTATGTCTATTTACTTATTTAACTGTTTTCTAGGAGTTTGCAGCACTTACTAAAGAACTAAATGTATGCAGGGAACAGCTCCTTGAAAGAGAAGAAGAAATCGCTGAACTGAAAGCGGAAAGGAACAACACCAGGGTTAGTAGGGGATTCTCTGGGTTAACATTTGCCTCGGGGTCACGACTGGGCTCGTGTTGCTGTCTTTAAACTCAAAAGATGATCCACTCTGTCTGTTTTTAAACACATTTTCGACATTTTCCCACTGAGTGGACTGAGGTTGATCAGTTCAGGGTTCTCATACCTTGCTTGAAATTTATGATGAGAGTTAATGCAATTTTAATACATTCGAGGGGGAATTTCTCTAACTTTATTTATTTATTTATTATTTTTTGGCCACGCCGCATGGCAAGGGTGGTGGGGGTGGTCTTAGTTCCCTGAACAGAGATCGAACCCACGCTCCCTGCAGTGGAAGCGCCGAGTCCTAACCCCTGGACCACCAGGGAAGTTCTCTCTGACTTTAGACGGGACCGGAGGGATTTCAGACCTGTCTTCGCACGGTTTTGGCTTTAGTGTGAGATTGAAAGGAGTTATTTGCCCCAGATTCAAATATGAGATTGCAAGTGCTCCGTAAACCGTGCTCACCTTGGCCTTGCCGTGCAGCTGCTGCTGGAACACCTGGAGTGCCTGGTCTCGCGGCACGAGCGGTCCCTCAGGATGACGGTGGTGAAGCGGCAGGCGCAGTCCCCAGCAGGCGTGTCCAGCGAGGTGGAAGTGCTCAAAGCGCTCAAGTCCTTATTCGAGCACCACAAAGCCCTGGATGAGAAGGTACCGCCGCCACACGGCAGTTCCGGGTTTGTGCACGTGCTGCGCTATTTGGCGGACAACGCAGGTGTTTGTGCAACTTCAGTTGACTTTTGAGCTTCTTGAATTCTTGTAAACAGTTTTTCTATAAGAAGCCAGAGTTCTATATGGTTAAAAAGTATTAGTTGGCATAAATGTCTCAAGGTGTATTATATTCTGTGTATCAACTGGCTGTTAAGAATTGGGTAAAAGAATTTATTTAGGGTGAAATTTTTTCTCAAACTTAAAGTTTAAAGCTATTAGCAAGCAGGTTTTCTTGACATTAAGATCAACGAAAGACATTAAAGGTATTCTATTATGTTATATTACACTAACAGTCTATTAGGATAGCTATGCAGTAAGAATTAAATTAACATATATACACACACACACTAACTGAATCCCTTTTCTTTTCAGGTGAGAGAACGGTTACGAGTAGCACTTGAAAGGTGTAGTTTGTTAGAAGAAGAATTAGGTGCCACACATAAAGAGGTAAGCTTGATAAATCGTCATACAGTTTCAACTGAGGGTTCCTAATTCTTAATCCCTTCATTTTAAAAAAGTATGAAGATTGTAGTAGTAGATATCAGATGTTATTTATCTTTCTGATTGAGGACCAGCCCATCTGGGTCATTTTAATGATTAGTAAACTAGACTTTTATTTCAGAGTTGCAGAATCTCTTTTAAGTACCCATGTCTCCAGTAGAAGGTAAATTCTGACTTTAGTGACCTGGTTATATTCAGAATGGATAACATCACCATGTATTTTCTTTTCAGTTGTGTTTTTCCAAATGGAGTTTTGCTGCCTTTACTTATTTCTTTACTCTCATTCAATTTTTTGGTTTTAGCTAATGATTCTTAAAGAGCAGAATAACCAGAAAAAGACACTAACGGACGGGGTGCTTGACATAAACCACGAGCAGGAGAACACGCCGAGTGCGAACGGAAAGGCAAGTCCCTGGTCCCCTCGGTCTGGTTCTCGTCTCACCCGTCCAGTCTGTGCACGCGTGTTGGGAACCTGTCGCCAACGCACCGCTTCGGCCTGAGCGGCCGAGAGAGTCATGTGAACCCACAGCGTGCAGAAGGCAGCTTTGACCTTACTGATTTCCCAGAAGTGGTTTATTTCCTCCCTCATCAAACAAGGCTGTTTAAGGGTTCTTTCCCCCCATTAGAGATCTTCTGATGGTTCTCTAAGCCACGAGGAAGACCTGGCTAAAGTGATCGAGCTCCAGGAAATCATAGACAAGCAGTCAAGAGAGCAGAGCCAGATGAAGGAGCGCCTGGCCGCCCTGTCTAGTCACGTGACAGAGCTGGAGGAAGATCTGGACACGGCCAGAAAAGACCTCATCAAATCTGAGGAAATGAACACAAAATTGCAGCGAGATGTTCGTGAAGTGAGTGACAGTCGCCATGTCAGTGTTGTCATGGGGTTGGACGTGTGGGCTGTTTTGGTTTGTCTCTTATTCTCCCAGTTACTTCAACCTTTGGATGACTGTATAAGTAAGAGCAAAACAGAACAGTGCCCTGAGACTTTGACTGGCTGCTTCCCTATTTCTGTGTCAAGGTCTTTAAAGGTAGGGGAGGCCTGGTCCAGCTGGTCCTTTGGCAGCAGAACGGACACGAAGCCAGCCCCTCCTACTGTGCTGCTGTGACTGTAATGCCCTGGGTGTGGACTCCTCATTTCTATAAGTTCTAGGCTGTCGAATGTATCCTGATAATGCTCAGATTTCCTTCTGATACACTTGAGCGAGTGCGGTTACATCTGTGGTGCTAGTTCTCTCGGAGAGACACGAGCATGGGCTGTGGGCTCTGCCAGGGCGGCATTATTGGCTGTGTTTCTAGTTTTCTGATGTTCCGCTCCTTGAGGGGAATGTACGATATTGATATTGGTGGTCAGACAGAGTGGCATTTGTTCACACTTGGGTCATCAGGCTCATGCTGTAAAAAATAACGTAGAAATGTGTGCATTTCTGGCAGACGTTTCTGCATGTATCATGATTTATGAGAAACTAGCTAGCTGTCACTGTAAAGGCAAATGAACGCTGGGTGCTTCTCTGGCACCTCCTCCTGTTAGCGTAACCTCTCCTTTGTAAACAGACAGCTCCTACCCACTCCCCCGCCACCCTGTGAGACCACCGCAGAGAGAACCCCTTTCACGTGTATGTAGAACAGGTGTACTTTCTGTTTAGTAGCTTGGTGTGAGTAATTTTATGTAAGAATTCAAAACAAATATTTGCATGTATTTATATAACCGATTTACATTATTCTTTGGCAACAGGAGGAGGTGAAGTGGCAGAGTTTAATATGCAGAGAATTTTGAAAAAAAATTTTTAAGACTTGCCACTTTTAATATTAAGACTTTGCTAATATTGGTTACTTAGTGAACAGGGAGGGACCTGAAGCGGATTTTTAGCTGGGGGACAGGAATTGCAGTAGCAGAAAGTTCAGGTCCTAGTTTCAGCGTTTGATACTATGTAATATAATTTTGCTTTAGAAGAATTAGGCTTTAGAAGGCTGCTTCCAGTTGTATTAAACTTTTTTTGTTTGTTTGTTTTCAATTTTATTTATTTTTGGCTGCATTGGGTCTTCGTTGCGGGCTTTCTTTAGTTTTGGCGAGCGGGGGCTACTCTTGTTGCGGTGCATGGGCTTCTCATTGCGGTGGCTTCTCTTGTTGTGGAGCACGGGCTCTATGTGCGAGGGCTTCAGTAGTTGTGGCGCACAGGCTCAGTAGTTGTGGCTCGCAGGCTCTAGAGCGCAGGCTCAGTAGTTGTGGCTCACAGGCTCTAGAGCGCAGGCTCAGTAGTTGTGGCGCGTGGGCTCAGTTGTGGCTCGCAGGCTCAGTAGTTGTGGCTCTCAGGCTCGGTAGTTGTGGCGCACGGGCTTAGTTGCTCCACGGCACGTGGGATCTTCCCGGACCAGGGATCAAACCCACGTCCCCTGCACTGGCAGGCAGATTCCTAACCACTGGGCCACCAGGGAAGTCCCCAGTTGTATTAAACTTTGAGTTCTGTTTCCATTTGTTAATATTATTACTTTAATTCTGTGGTAATTGGATGAGATTTCATCCAACTTTTACCCAAGAAAATGAGACACATATCTCAATGTTGTATCTGTTGAGAGGCTGCTCCCAGTTGTGGGTGCAGCCCACCTGTACCGTGAGCCAAACAGAGGTCCTGTCTTCCTGGCAGATACCTTCCCCTCCTGGAATTCTTGCAATAACAGGATATTTTATTATACTTTTTTTTTTTTTTTTTTTGGTAATACTATGTAGAAAAGGATGAGCTTGGTAAACTGAGTGGCCAGACATAGCATTAAGACAGATGAGTGCTGGAATTTCCCTGGTGGGCCAGTGGGTAAGACTCCGTGCTCCCAATTCAGGGGGCCCGGGTTCGATCCCTGGTCAGGAAACTAGATCCTGCACACCGCAACTAAGAGTTCACATGCTGCAACAAAGATCCTGCATTTCGCAACTTAAACCCAGTGCAGTCAAAATAAATAAATAAATAAATATTAAAATAAAAAAATAAAAAAGACAGATGAGTGCTAATTACTTGGTGAATATTTATGATATTTGAGGTAGGTGCGTTTTCATTCACATCGGAGAAAACTGGCATGTCGATCAATTTAATTTTGAGGACAGTAATTTTATATTTGATTTGAAACTTAGGATTCAGCCCAGTTTATTCTCTCTCTGAGTGCACCCATGTGTTACGTATTGGTTACTTCCCTTCTCTCCCTCTGAAATGCCCGATGTAGGCCATGGCCCAGAAGGAAGACATGGAAGAGAGAGTCACTACTCTAGAGAAACGCTACCTCGCAGCACAGCGTGAAGCCACCTCTGTGCACGACCTCAACGATAAACTGGAAAATGAAATTGCAAATAAGGAGTCTATGCATCGACAGGTAGTGGTTTTTATCAAATTTTGCCTGGCTTTTATTAATTAATTACTAATGAAGGGGGGAAGACCTTTTCCTGTGACTTCCATGTTGGAAATCAAGTCCCAGCGTAAAGTTTTTATGATCTTAGAATATTATGTTCAGAAGTGTGGTGTACATTGTAAATCAACTGTACTAGAATAAAGTAAATTGTTAAAAAATTGTGGGTGACTGCAATTTACAGGTTTTCATTTTTTAGGATTTGGTTTAACCATTTTGTGGAGCTACACTCCTGACTCTTTTGTTGCTTGTTAGCATTTTTACCAAAAGAGCAGAGAGTGGCAAAGAACTTCAAGGCAGCTGGCTGCCTGTTGGTAACTGGGGTCGGTGTGGTAAATGGCAGATGGAGAGACGCAGTCTGAGTGGTGAGGTTTGTGCCTCCTGTGGTCTGGGTAGCCTCACTTGCTCCTGTTTCTCTGTGGTCTCAGATAACCAAGAGTTAACCAGGGAACCAAACCTGGCTTCTGAAAAACAAACTGAGTTTGTCTGGTGTGTTATGAAGTGCATCATTGGCCCCAAAATAAAAATAAAATACTAGAAAGCCATTAAAATTTACAGTGTGGAATGCTAATTAAGAGCATTAAAGTGTTCAAATTAATGACTTTAAAAGGCAGATCAGAAAATACTACGTACCATGTGCTGTTATTTTCTGAGGGTTTTAAAGCATAATCTATTGTTTGTATATGTACATAGAGATATATGCACACAGAAAACAGAAGAAAGCTGCATGGAAACAAGGGTTAACCTCTCAGGAACTGAGCTTATAGATGTTTTAACATTTTCCCTTTTTTAAAGAAAGAAAAATCTGTCTAAATTTTCTACATTGAAAATTTTTCAGAGTAAGAGGATTTTCTAAAAGAATGACCCTACGTTTACAAAGCTAAAACTTGACCAGTATTCCCTTAGGCGCACTCTTAGCAGGTCTGGGTTTCAAAGGAGATGAAAGCTGTGTTTTGGCTTACGTGCCCGTGGCAGCCTGTTGTCAGTAGGGTTCCCTTCAAATGATGATTCTGACGATGTTTTAAGAAGCGTTAGTACTGAACCCTTCTTTCCTTAACTTGTCAGTAAGAATAAATAAGCTCCTACAGAAAATGGGTTTGCTTTAACGTATAGGAACTTGTGTGTGTGTGTGTGCGTGTGTGTGTTTTAAGACTTCTTTGGGGGTATTTAGGAAGAGCAAATACTTTGGCAAGAGGTGTTTTGCACATTGAAATCAAGCCCAAGAAAGTGGGTGTGCGCTCTTCACAGAAAGAAAATATTCACTGTGAAGCAGCTGCCAAAACAGCTGTGCTTCCATCAGAACTAATTTAGTAGACTATTAAAAATGGAAATGGCTGAGCCATTTGCCCCGTTTTGACGCTTTGCTCTCCCTATGTAGACGGAGGATAAGAACCGCCAGTTGCAAGAACGCCTGGAGCTGGCTGAGCAGAAGCTGCAGCAGACCCTGCGGAGAGCGGAGACGCTCCCCGAGGTGGAGGCGGAGCTGGCCCAGCGGGTGGCCGCGCTCTCCAAGGTGCTGCCCTGGGTCTCCTCGCGGGCCAGACGCCAGAGTTTGGCCTTGAGGATGATTTGTTCATGCTCCTTACCGTTGTGGTCTTGTCAGGGCACCTAAATCCACCAAGCAGCTCAGACTTGTTTTCAGTGCTGTGCTGTTTGAGACTGGAACAGTTTTGAATGTCAGACGTTATCCCTGCTTTTGTGTCATCCCTACATTATCTTCCCTCCAGTTTTGTCAGATGTGTTTTGTGTGTCCCCAGGGTGCTTCAGCTCAGAGTCACTGCTGCTTGGAGCTACTTAAGTCAGCAACTCCAAGGTTAGGATAGAAGCTTTGTGTAAGAGCAGGATAGTTTTTCTCAGACATAGGAAAACCCCATTCTCTTTTGAAGACTGCCAAAGTAACTTTGTAATAAACAAGTTTTTGAGTCTTTATTCATTCGCTGGTTCAACAAATCATGGTGGGGCATGTGCAAGACCCGGTCCCTGCCCTCACGGTCCTCACCGTCCCCGGAGAGCCGGCAGATGAGAGGCGGTGTCCGGGTGATGCAGCGGCGGTGGGGGCGGCTCGTCCACACGGGGGGAGGAGGCGCACGACCAGCCAACGGCCCGGCCTTTAAGGCACGGTCCTGCACTGCCAGTAGGCACTGGCCAGGCACGGAGGCGCGGGCCCTGGCCTGTGCTGGCGCATCCGTCAGGAGTTTTGTGTTGCCTGCCTGGAGCTCAGTGAGCTGCTGAGGGGCCGGGCAGACCCGGGGTGGGCAGATGGCGTCAGGTGCTCGCAGACCTTCCTTAGAGCGAGTTCATTGCTGACAGCTGTAACAGAAGCACTCTTTTCCCTTCGTGATCTGCATTTAAAGTCTCGGTTTCTTTTCTCCCCTGTCATCTCTCCTGTCCCTGGTCGGCCTTGTAGTCTGACCTTTTGTCTTCTGGAAACTCTGCCACTAAGGAAGCTAAACTGTTCGAACTTACTTCCCAGCTTAGGAAGGTAGAACGTGTACATGGCTCTTACTGTGCTTGCCGCTTCCTGCTTCCCACGCTGACTCACCCAAAGCAGTCTGAGGCTGGGGCGGAAACACAGCCCACGGGTGTGGGACCTGGGGTGGGGGGAGCACGTCTTCTCTCACAAGTCGATCGCCAGCGCCAGTCACGCCCCGGTCACCTGCCCGAGAGGGTGGATTGCCTCGCAGTGTCACGCATGAGGCCGCGCAGGACGTGTGAGCCGATGCCAGTGCGTGTCTTCCACGGAGCACGGGGCGCGGAGTCCCACAGAGCGCGCCCTGCTTGCTGCTGCTGCGGTCGTTCCCGCGTGTTGTCAGGAAGGGGCAGCTGTGAGCTGAATTGACACCATTCTTTGCTGACAGGCCGAAGAGAGACACGGCAACATCGAGGAGAGGCTGCGCCAGATGGAGGCACAGTTGGAGGAGAAGCATCAGGAGCTGCAGCGGGTACGTGTCCGGGCGGAGAGGCCGAGCGCCGCGCCGGGACCCGGGGGACGTGGGGGATGCGGCTCGAGCAGCGCACGGCGCCCCCTTTCTCTGCTGCTCCCCGTCCCCCTACCTGCCGAGCGTATTCAGTGCGTGGCCTCATCTGCGCGCTGTCTGCTGGTCGGTGCACCCACCACGTGGTTGCCCGCAGGCGGTGTGTCGGGGGGCGGGGGCTGCCTGCCGCTCTGACCAGCCTGGTGTGGGAGCGGCTCCAGGTACAGGTGGGACCTTACAGGCCCCCCTCAAACAAGCCTGAGGTGCCAGCCCGGGGTGCCCATGGAATTTAAGGCACAGCGTCCCAGGTGTTGGGTCTGCTTGCCTGGGGTGTGGCACTGGAGTCCCAGATTCAGGTCACGGGCCTGATCTCTGTCCTGAATCCCAAAGTATTGTTCCAGACACAAAGGTAGACGTAGGGATGGCTGTTCCTGAGCAGGAGGAAAACCGTAGTTGAGCTGGGATAAAAAGGAGCATCAGGAAAGTGTGGTGGTGGAGGCTCACGTCAGCTGAGTCCTGAGAGAGTTTTCCTGGAAGAGTTGGTCACACGGCGAGATGGAACATCCAGGAAATAGAGCGAGTGGTGGCCCCAGATCCAGGCGTGCGACATCAATATTGTCACCAACAGGAAGCGGCGTTCCTGGGCCTGGACTGCAGAGCATCAAACGTGAGCTTCCAGGAAGGAGAGCGTCTGCCTCCCATCAAGAGAGCCGCATGCCAGGCGCCCCTGCCCCCGACACAGGCACACGCCCTCCCCTCTTAGGCAGAGAGAATTCGACTCTCACCGCTTGAGGGGTGCACTTCATTATTTCCAGAACTCGTTGAGATAGGGATGCTGTTTATGACTAAGGCAATTCAAAGCAAACTTTTAAGTGGTTTTGCTTTAAAAATATTTGAGGGACTTCCCTGGTGGCGCAGTGGTTAAGAACCCACCTGCCAGTGCAGGTGACACGGGTTCGAGCCCTGGTCTGGGAAGATCCCACGTGCCGCGGAGCAACTAAGCCCTTGTGCCACAACTACTGAGCCCGCGTGCCACGACCACTGAAGCCTGCGCTCCGCAACAAGAGGAGCCACCGCAGTGAGAAGCCCGCGCGTCGCAACCAAGAGTAGCCCCCACTCGCCGCGGCTAGAGAAAGCCCACATGCAGCAACAAAGACCCAATGCAGCCAAAAATAAATAAATTAATTAATTAATTAATTTTAAAAAAAATTTGAATGCTGACAGCCTTATCGTACGGTGAGCTGGGTCTCTTCTAGATGATGGTGGTTGCTGTGTTTTGGGCGTGGTTCTGAGCGCTTTGTACTTAGTGCTTCCAACAACCTAGGAGAAAAGGGAGACCCGCCGAGGGGACCCGCCCTGACGTGTGCTGTCTGTCAGCACTCTGTGTCCCCTCCCCTTTTCGTCTGTGTTCGTTCAGGGTGTAGGGTGAAAATAAGCTTTTGAAACCATGAAGTTGATGCTAGTTTTATAAAACACAGACTTACCAATTTTATTACATTTAAAAATTACTTGCGGTAATTATTTCTAGTTTTTTAGTATAAATTATCATTACAAAGAATTCAGGTGATGTTAAGAGTATAAAGAAAAACATGTGAAAGTCTATCTCCACTGGTTTTTTTCCCAAAATGAAATTTTTTACCTTTTGCTTTATAAGTTGAATTCATTTTACCCCCTTAATCCAGATTCAAGCTTCTGTTCACATGCTGGGAAGTTCCCCCTCCAGTGTGTATGTAAGCTGATCCCCTTTAAAATATGCTTGTTTTCTGCATATAAATCTGCTCCCTGAGTCCATCTGACAGCTAATGGCTGGTGACACTAATGAGGCCCCCTGGGCGCTGTGTTGAACAGAAGCAGTGGGAGGGGCCTTTCTCTGCACCTGCAGTCAACTCTGGTGACCGAGTGGGTTCTGGTGGCGGTGCAGAGTCCACCGGAGACGGCGGCGGGAGGGGCAGCCTGGGCAGCCGGGGCACAGGCCGGCCACGTCGCCGCTCCTTGGCGCTTTTAAAACAATGACCATACTTGTTCTTGAAGTTTATAAGTTTTCGTTTTTCCTGTTTCAGGCAAGGCAGAGAGAAAAAATGAATGAAGAACACAATAAACGTTTATCAGACACTGTTGACAAGCTTCTTTCAGAATCTAACGAGAGGCTTCAGCTTCATCTTAAAGAGAGAATGGCAGCTCTGGAAGATAAGGTGTGCTAGCACAACGTCCCTGAAGGCCCCTTTGCAAAAGGGGCGCCAGTGGTTATGTCCTTGCCCAGGCTGTGCGTATGGGAAATTGCCTATCGTTCTTACTCTCCAGAACAAGAGTTGGAGAACTGTTTCCAGAGAGGGCCAACCACGTAGTAAATATCGTAGGCGTTTACTCATTGTGAGTAATTGAGTAGAAGAAGTTCATGCTGATCAATTAAGTAGCATGAAAGCAGCCACAGGCAATCCGTAAAGGAATGGACGTGGTTGTGCGCCACTGAAACTTAGAGGAGTCGGCAGCGAGCTGGATCTGGCTGACCGGCCGAGTTTATCAGCACCTGCGCCAGAATTTTCTAGGTCCACCCTCACCCCTTCATTGCTCTTGCATTAGAAGTTTATTTCTGTCTCTTTTGTGTGGTGTAATATAAAAGATTTAACCATCTAAAAACAAGCATTCTCATATTCCACCTCCAGCCTTCTCTCTTTTCATTTGGTTTGGAAAATGTCTAAGCCCGGAGTCTTGCTACTCTCATCATGGAACTACTTTAGCTGTAACCAGAGTAAAGGAGTAGCCGAGAATCTATGTCAGAGAAGCTCTGATGGGTGACACTTTGGTTCAGGTTTGATAAAAAACCTGTCCCGTCTGCACCAGTGCCCTAAAGATGAGGCCCAAGAATCTTCCTGAGATTGGCACCTGGGGTGATGCTTGTTTGGGAGAGACCAGTGATTACTACTAATTATGTGGCACATTTTATTTTACACAAACCCATGATGAAATGCATTACTAGAGACCACATAGGGCAGTTACCTCACTTCCTCCCTGATCTGCGGGCCGGCCCTAAGGTAGGAATATTTTTGTCTCAGATTTGAATTTTGCATGTGAAACTTGTGCCGGTTTCCCGAGTGACCACTGAACTGCAAAAGCTGAAAGCCGGTATAAACCAGTTTAACTTACCCCATGAACTTGACCTCCTTATGTCTAGAAAATCAGTCTGTGAAGAAGGAAATTTTATATGTACAAGTTATTATTAAAAGTTGTCATCTGGCCTCGTGGCTGGCATTTTACTCTGGGAGCGTGATCTGCCCACTAGTATGTTCACGTGGCCCATTCCTTCCCGCGGTGCTTTACTGTTTGAAACAGCTGTAGCCATCATATAGTACATGGAACATTTTTAAGAATTAACACTAAAAGGCTATTTATATCTTTTTCAGAATTCCCTCCTACGAGAAGTTGAAAATGCAAAAAAGCAATTAGAAGAAATGCAACATGATAAGGTGCTTCAATCTCTAGATTGTTTAGAAATCTGTTAAGAGCTGAATTGAGCTGGGTTCGTTGTTATTATAATTACTACAGCTGTTCAGCAGAAGTTGAGTTACACTTTCTTTATGGCTAGGCCACTGCTAATAACATGTACAGCACTCCTGGATTTGTATGTGGAACGCGTTTGTATTTTAGATGGATTTAGAGTCCAGCAGGTGCGTGTGGTTCAGAATTCTGAGTCCTTTCTCGGTTCATTTGAAAGCTGAAACAGAGCAGGAGCCTTTCATGTGGAACAGTGCCGTCCATCAGAAAGATAATAAGAGCCACATATGTAATCTAAAATTTCCTAGTAGCCACGTTTAAAACAGTAGAAAGAAACAGGTGAAGTTAATTTTATTGTATTTTACCTAATGTAGTCAGAATGTTATCGTACAATTGCTCTAAAAACGAATGAGCTACTTTACGTTCTTCTCTCCCCCTTGAGTCTTTGAAACCTGCGGTGTGGTTTCTGGCCACAGCGCTTGGCGCTTTGGGGTGGCCCATCTCAGGCGTGCTCAGTAGCCACGTGAGGCGAGTGGCAGCTGTGGCCCACAGCGCAGGGCAGGACGGCTGTCCCTTGACTCAGAGACTCTGGCAGTCTGCCTTGTTGCTTTGCCCTGTGAGGAAGTGACGTTGGGAGTAGAGATGGCACGTGAGTGGATGTGAGCTTGGTGTAGACAGCTAAAAACAATGCAGAGGAGCGAGTGCGATGGAGAGTGAATCCTGCGTGTGTGTCCCCCACCCCTGCCCCAAGTTCAGCTTCTCTCAGAATTCATTATTGTTAATGGCTTGGTGTTTCTCTTCTGAGAGCTTTTCGATGACCAAGATGTAACTTTTTGTTCACTACGGTTTATAAAGTTAATACTGGTCTGAGCGTTTATGTTTGCTATAGGACTCTTGGAGAAAATTTTCTCAGAATTAAAATGTTTGGAATTTATAACTGCTAATGTAACCTGTTATGGTTTTGTTCAGCATTGGAGCACACTTTGATGCAAGTCATTTTACATCCTGAAAGCAATAGGTGCAGTGTTATGTCATTTGCTGTTTTGTAGGATCAGCTCGTACTAACCCTGGAAGCCTTGAGAGCTGAACTGGACCAGACGGGGCTGAGAGGGGCTCCCCTACACCACGGGTAGGACGTTCCCCAGGTCACAGCTCTGCTCAGCACTGTCGTGTGTATACAGGGGCGTGTCATGGCTGTGTGGACCGTATAACTGGGTGGGTATAGCTCTTGGTCGCGCCTCAAGGAGCCTGTAGCTTAGTGGCAGGCTAGATGGAAGAGTAAAACATCATTCCTAAGGTTAGAACTCGGTACCTGGGAGAGTGGCAGTCACATTACTGACAAGACTCAAAACCACAGGAGGCGGTTTGGAAGGGAGGGGGGGTGGCTCGTTAATATTTGGGTGTATTCATCTGAGGGACCTGACAGACTGTGACACTGGTGTTTCTTCAGAATCGCAGAAGGTTAACGACTTGTAGTCATTTTAAAATTTACTGAGACGTGACGTGGCGTTGGCTGCCGTGGGAGGAATCACCTGGCTTGTGAATGAGTTGAGCAAATTACTCAGCATCCTGATTTTTTTCTTACTTGTCATTATAGGGGCAATAATTCTTATTAAGCTATTGAAATTTTTCTTTGCTTTCTTTGTGGAAAATGGTCATCAAGTGAGAGTTAAACTTTAGCAAAAGTTATTGAAGAGCTTAACTGGTGACATTCATTCATCTGTAGGAAAGAGACTCCTGCTTGAATCGTGATTTAGGAGACAGTTTGGAGCCTATGCAAATATTTCTGCATTTGCAAACGTAGGGGACCATCAGGGTCTAGGGTCCCTGCTGAACCTCCTTCTAGAAAAAAAGAGAAATCAAGGAAGATAGAGGCAGAGCCAGAAACTTTCCCTGTCTCCAAAACCACCAGGGGGGTAGAATTTCAAGGAGAGTGTGTGTGCTTACAGACGGAGGGGTGGGGGGGTGGAGGACGGCGGCATCGCTGGACTTGCTGGCTAAGGGCCTCTAGGGTGAGGTCAGAGGTGGAGGCAGACCCCTGCTTACGGGGTAGATGAGGCGAGTGTGAGGAGGACCGTGCGGGTACCTGGAGGAGGAGGAGGTGGACACAGCCTGTTACTCTTTTGGGACTTTGAGTAATGAAGGGGGCGCAGGTGCCAGAACCGAAGGGCTGGCACGGTTGCGGGGGTTTTCAATGGAGAAGCCTTGGGCATGGTCACCAGAGCCATGTGTGACAGTGCAAGTGAAGGACGAGGAAGCAGCTCTTGCTCTGATGGTGCAGGGGGGCGGGGGGGGGGCTCTGTACTTTGATGGCGCGGGGGGGGGCGCTCTGTGCTCTGATGGCGCAGGGGCGTGTGGGGGGGGGCTCTGTGCTCTGATGGTGCAGGGGGGCGGGGGGGTCTCTGTGCTCTGATGGCTCAGGGGCGTGTGGGGGGGGCTCTGTGCTCTGATGGCGCAGGGGGGTGGAGGGGGGGCTCTGTGCTCTGATGGCACAGGGGGGTGGAGGGGGGGCTCTGTGCTCTGATGGCGCAGGGGGGTGGAGGGGGGGCTCTGTGCTCTGATGGCGCAGGGGGGTGGAGGGGGGGCTCTGTGCTCTGATGGTGCAGGGGGGTGGCAGGGGCTCTGTGCTCTGATGGCACAGGGGGGTGGAGGGGGGGCTCTGTGCTCTGATGGCGCAGGGGCGTGGGGGGGGGCTCTGTGCTCTGATGGCGCAGGGGGGTGGAGGGGGGGCTCTGTGCTCTGATGGCACAGGGGGGTGGAGGGGGGGCTCTGTGCTCTGATGGCACAGGGGGGTGGAGGGGGGGCTCTGTGCTCTGATGGCACAGGGGGGTGGAGGGGGGGCTCTGTGCTCTGATGGCGCAGGGGGGTGGAGGGGGGGCTCTGTGCTCTGATGGTGCAGGGGGGTGGCAGGGGCTCTGTGCTCTGATGGCGCAGGGGGGTGGAGGGGGGGCTCTGTGCTCTGATGGCACAGGGGGGTGGAGGGGGGGCTCTGTGCTCTGATGGCGCAGGGGGGTGGAGGGGGGGCTCTGTGCTCTGATGGCGCAGGGGGGTGGAGGGGGGGCTCTGTGCTCTGATGGCGCAGGGGGGTGGAGGGGGGGCTCTGTGCTCTGATGGTGCAGGGGGGTGGCAGGGGCTCTGTGCTCTGATGGCGCAGGGGGGTGGAGGGGGGCTCTGTGCTCTGATGGCGCAGGGGCGTGGGGGGGGGCTCTGTGCTCTGATGGCGCAGGGGGGCCGCGGGGTGGGAGGCTCTGCTCTGATGGCGCAGCAGGGGCTGTAGGCGGACTCTGTGCTCTGAAGACAGTGGGCTGGAGGGGCTGGGTACTGTGGGAGGGGATGTTTCAAGGAGGCAGCTCTAGAGGTGTAACGTCAAGTGGCTTAGCAGAGAGGTGGTCAGGAGCTGTAGAAATGGGAAAAGACGGATCACAGCAGGTGGGGAGTGGGGCCTCGGGGTGCGGAGGGAGGACTGAAAAGATGGCTCGTAGGAAGGGCAGGCTCGGCTTGTTTGGCAGGACTTCACAGTGAAATCGGTCACCTTGTGTCTGAGATCTTCTGGGAGGAAAGCCAGCCTCGGTTGACGAGTGGGGGAGAAAGATGGTGGGTGGGCTCCGTAAGGAGACTGGGAAATGACTGCCGCGGGGCGACAGAACCCGGGGGCGTTTGTGGACTTAAGAGGATCCGCCTGCCACCAAAAGCACGTGTGGGATTTTGTGTCGTAGCTTTCACCCGATTTCGAAGTGTGCTGTGGCCCCCAAGCAGTTGGGTAGAAGTCATGCTGAGAAAGAAGGAGCAGTTTCCTTAGGAATGAGGCCAGAGGGTATGGGAGAGACAGTTGCGGTTCAAGGGAGATTCCAGACTTTGATCTCCTGCAAACAAGGGATAAATCCTATGCAACACTTGAAGACGTTTCTTTTAAAAATGTCGAGCAGTGCGTGCACCAGAGGTGGCTGAGCTAGCACGTGGTCCTGGCCCGCTCTGCAGGGGGTGTGAGGAGCGCTTACTCTCCTCAGGGGAATGGAGTCTGTTTCCCGGATTTCAGGACTCCTGCAAATGAAGGCGCCACCCTTCTTCCCAGAGACAAGGGCCGAGCAGCTCCTGGGCTGGGCCCGTGGTGCAGGTGGGCCCACGGTCAAGGCTGGGCCGCGCCTCCACTGACCGGGGTGTCTCCTGACACCCACGCCAGGTTTCTGTCGTCATGCTCAGGGCCCCAACCACCTGTTCTGGGACTTCTTCAGCCTAGAGTCTTGATCGTTAATCTAATTACACCCAGGACTCTGCTTTCGATTCGGAAACACCAGTCCATCTAAGCTCTAAGCCGTGGTTCAGAGGGGTTTCTGCTGCTGGTTTGTCTGAGGTGCTGTGAGCGGTATAGACGGTGTTCCAGGTAGAGGAATGTTTGTGATTGATGGGCTTCACACTGTGGATCTTGGCCCAAACAGTAAAGGAGAGAACAGCTGAAGGCCAGAGGGGAGGTGTGGATGTCAAGGAAGAAGCAGAGCAGGTGCCGGGCCCAACACCTTGACCTGAGGGCGGGTTCCCAGGTGGACCACAGACCCCTGTACACCACAGACAGCTGGATTCCGTCGCTGTCACCTGCATGTCCTTGTGTCTGCACTGGTTTTCCTGGATGTGGAAGTTTTCCAGCTGGTGGGGCAGGCGGTGGGTTGCTGTTGGAGCGGGAGAGCGGTGCCCTCCTGGGTGACCTTTTCCTGTGACATCACGTATTTTCCAAGTTGACAGGTTCTGGCTCGGCCAACAAAGTGAGGTCACTTTTCTCCTAATAATGACCTTTTTCTTCCCCCGTGTTTCAGCCGACCCCACTTGGGCAGCGTCCCAGATTTCAGGTTCCCCGTGGCAGACGGGCCCTCGGACTCCTTCAGCAGCAGTGCGGTGTTGCGACGCCCCCAGAAAGGCCGGCTGGCAGCGCTGCGCGACGAGCCTTCCAAGGCAAGGGCCCCCACCCCCTCCCCCGCCCCCGCCCCACCCCTTATCCCAGGGCCTGTGCTCTGTGAGATACTTGCCTCCTCACCCTATGGTTCTGAGACTGTTTTGAAACAAAGCTTGATGGGTCTCTTTCTCTCTTCCCCTCCCCCCATTTTCCTTTTACTGGCTAAGAGTTTACTTTTAAGGCAAGCTTTTTTTTTTTTTTTTAAGAACAAATTTTGATAACGTGCCCTACTGTAAGGCACAGCACAGCGCTGATTAGCACAGGTTTGAGGTCGTCCTTAAGAGTAAACGAATACACATATTCATCGTCTTGTAGTGAGAAGAATTCTCATTTGGAAGTTCAACTGCCTTCATATTTTTGTCCGTTTCATGGCATATATTTTTTATATACGTCTCTGTATTGTGAGCTCCCATATTCAGTGAGCAGCTAGTTTGGGCCAGGCATCCTCAGACCTAGGGCTCCAGCAGAGAATTAAAAACAGACAAAATGCCTGCACACACACCCCCCCCCCCCAACATGCACACCCTAGTGAGAAGAGAGAGGCAGCAGTAAATGGAAAGTAAAATAAAATATGCTGTGTGTATTCTTTATCTGCTGCTACATAGCCAATCACTGCAAAGCTTAGTGGCTTCACAGTGAACATTTAATAGTCCACAGTTCGTGTGCATGTGGGAGCATCTTAGTGGGATGGGCCCGGCTCAGGGCCTCCTGAGGTCGCCGCCACCGGCAGGCTCCCCCGGGGCTGGGTGGCACGCTTTCAGACTCCCTCACCTGGCTGTTGGCGAGAGGGCCCCGGTCCGTGCCGTGTGGACCTCTTCATGGGGCTGGCTTTCCTCAGAACTCCCTCTGCGAGAGCGCGGGGGAGAGGCCTTGCATGCCGCCGTCTCGGGAGCTGCACACCTTTGCCTCCACTGCGTTCTGAGCATTAGAGTGAGCTGCGAAGTCCTGCCCTCCCTCACGGGGTCGGGGAAGAATTGCCCTCTGCCTCTTGAAGGGAGGAGGCTTAAAGAATTCATGGACGTATTTTTCAGTCACCACAGCCTGTCAGATGGTAATAAGCAGGGAAAGGAAACCAAGGGTACCCGAGTTGCCAAACAAGGAGGGGAATCATAATTTTTAAACAGGGTGGCCAGCGAGGGTCTCCAGGAGGGTGGCGTTCGAGCAAAGACCTGAGGAAGGGAGGGGAAGTAGCCATTCGGAGGTAACGGTCGTGCCAGCAAGACGGGCCGGTGCACTGGATGTAGGCTACGGGGGCGGGGGCGGTCCAGGAGCAGCTCAAGGCTGGGGTCTGTTTCCTGCTGTGAGGAAGATAGCCGGGTCGGGGGAGGCTGGGATCTGGGCCTCGGTCCTGTTCAGGTGGACAGGCCCAGCACATGTCCAAGGGGATGTGTCAGGTCGGCAGCTGGGTGTTCCAGCCTGGACCCGGGAGAGCTCTCAACCCGAGGTAGACTTGGGGTCATGGGCGTACAGGTGGTATTTAAAGGCATGAGCCAGATAGAGTCACCCGGTGGGTGCCTATGGAGCGAGAGATGAGGTCCAAGGATAGAGCCGTGGGGCACCCCAGATTCAGAGGTTGGGAGGTTGAGAAGGGGCGGCAGGAGGGTGAGGAGTAGCCCGGGAGGGCGGGGCCCGGTGAGCCAGACGCTCCGATGCTCTGCTGGGGCAGCGTGGGGGAGGGGACTTAGTCCTGCGGGCCCCATGGAGCCCCCTGGAGCCACAGCTGCTTGCAGAGAGTGGGAGACGGAGGAGGGAAGGGGCGGAGCAGAGGCTGCCCTGGGGAGCTTTCAGGGAAACGCAGTGGTTGCTGGAAGGAGCCGTGGAGGGAGAGTTCTGTGGTTCCTGTTGTGTGCTTTTAAGGAGAGAGGAGGGAGTGGACGTCCTGAGGCTGTTGGGAATGAGCCCCTAGGACGTGGATTAGCCACAGGGAAGGAGGAGTGATGGCAGGTGATCCTGGACCAGCTGAAGGGGTGGCCCGGCCCTGGGGAGGGTCAGGGAGGAAGACGGAGTGCGTGGGCACAGACAGGCCCCAGGGGCAGGGGGCCGGGGAGCCTGCGTCTAGAGGCTGCCCCGCGGTTACTATGAGGTCGTGTCTGGGAAACGGGAGGCAGGACCCTGGGCTGAGCGTGGAGGTGGGGATGGGGGGCGGGAGGAGGTTTGGGGAGGGAAGGGATGTGAGACGGCCCCAGAGGAGAGGCAGCACAGAGCCCCAGCGAGCACGCTGCTTCCGTGCATGTTCTGATGACAGCGTCACCCTCTCCGTGCACAGAGGTGCCCTTGCAGCGGGAGTTGCGGCTCCCTAGAAAAGCCCCGCTGCGGCTCCCTGCGCCCTGAGGGCTGTCGGGGGCTGGCTCTCCCGTCGCCCTGCTGCTGCTGCGGCTGCTCGTGTCTGCGCTTGTTCGGACCAGCCTCAGAAGCGGGAGGACGAAGGGACCTCCGAGAACCGTGTTACTTGGTGACACTGGTAAAAGTTATGGCAGCTGAGGTGAACCCAGCGGCTTTGGATCTGATGGACTTTTTTTTTTACTTCCCTTCAGCCTGGCTGATGGTGGCACGGAATTAATTTTTTTTATTTTCGGTTTTTGTTTCTGACTCGGTCGCCTCAGCCTTGTGAAAAACGTCATAGGATTGCCTCCCGTCCAGGCTAGGACGTGAATGTCGCCAGGCCGTCTAAGAAATAGATTCTCCTCCTGCCCACTTCTTAAATACTGCTCACTTAGCAGATGTCAGTGGCTTCTAAGCGTGACCCATTTTTCCAGAATCTTCTGGGTGTCTGTGTAAAATTGTTGTAAGTTTTCGGTAGACCGCAGTTGCCGTGACCGTTGCTGTTGAGACGTGGCCTCTCGTGCACAGGTGCAGACGCTGAACGAGCAGGACTGGGAGCGCGCCCAGCAAGCCAGCGTGCTGGCCAGCGTGGCCCAGGCGTTCGAGAGCGACGCGGACGTGTCTGACGGCGAGGGCGACAGGGACACCCTCTTCAGCTCGGCCACCCTGCTGTCGCCCAGCGGGCAGGCCGACGCCCAGACGCTGGCCATGATGCTTCAGGAGCAGCTGGACGCCATCAACAAAGAGATCCGGTGCGTGCGCCCGCGCCTGGCTCCCCGCGAGCACGGTGTCTCTGAGGGGTGGTCGCTACGTAGAGAAGCCTAAGTGTCCCCTAATGAGAAAGCTTACTTCGTAAGACTTTGAAGTCCTGAGGCCGCCCTTGATTATAAAGCTCAGTTACACAGAGCATCCTCCCCACAGCTGTGGTGTCAGCACACCGTGTGAGACGTCGTGGAAGGGGAGAGGCGTTCAGCCCCTGCCCCCGGAAGCTGCCGACACATCTGGAGAGAGAGGGCGGGGTGCAGAGAGCCGAGGCCATGTCCGTCCGGGGTGTGGAGCGGAGACATGGCGCCGGGGCATCGGGGCAAAGTCGGCTCCCTGGATTCCTTTCCCGGGGCAGGGCTGGGTGACGGGGTGGCCGACCAGGAGAAAGGCCAAAGCTCGGCGCAGGGGCAGGTGAGGGTGGGCGTGCCGCAGGAGGTGAGGGCACCCTTCATCAGCCTCTGCCAGCCGGCGTGTCCCCCCAGCTCTGAGCCCCGAGGTGCTGCCCCCCTGCAGCCCGTGCGCCCTCCGGCACGGAGGGGTCGCCCTCTTGTGCGTCCCTCGGAGCCTCGCGGATTCTGCGGTGTGTCCCAAAGCCACCGGGGACAGAAAAGCTGGGGTTTTCGGGTTGGCAGACTCCCACCTGGACTTGCGTTTTGCTTTTAAATTAACATAATGTGAAAATTGGTTCTTGTAAGACAGTGGTCAAAGGATGTGTGTTTGAGTATTTTTTAGTCTCATCAGTATATTTAAGATGTTTTCTTTAGAAACTGTCTTAGCAATTATAATAGTTACTTTGCAAAACAGGGAATAGAATCCAAAGGACTACCTTGTAGTGATCAGGAGGCCTTAGGTCTGGGGGCAGCAGTGTGACCGGGTACCCTGAGGCCTGCCCGGTGTCAGATCTGCCATGGCCACACCTCCTGTCCCAAGTCCACGTGCAGAGCGGCCCCAGGCCGGTGACCCTGTGGTGGACCCGGTCAGAGTTGCTGCTCAGATTGCTCTTGTCACATTAACACAGGCAGAGGTGCCCATTCCCACCTGCAGAGGACGGGGGCCAGAGAGGAAAGGCCGCAGAATAAATGGCAAAAATGGCAAAAGTAGGTTGTGCTGCCTGCACTTTTGACTTCATAGACTGACTTCTTTGTGTGCCGTGTTTGAACCCAGATGAGCTCTGACAGACTGTCTTTCCCCATCCCTGCGGGAACTATGAAACAATTATATACTTTTATTTTTATAGCATGTTGCCAGGTAAAAGTGATTTTTTCCTCATGCAGCAGGTTGACCTGATATAAATGGTAAATTCTGTCCATCGACTTGTTATCAAAACTGAGAAAATACTTTCAGGATATGTAAGTAGAACTTAAATTGGAAAGGTTATGACAAGGACCCGGTATTTTAATATCAAAATAATTGTATTTGCATAATCAAATATTTAGACTGCTATTTAACCATCCAGTACACACTGGGGGAGAAGAACATTAACCTTGAATTCCAGAGTAATGCAGCATGGTTGACATGAACCCAGAAACTCACATGAGGGACTTGCCTGGCGGTACAGTGGTTAAGACTCTGCCCTTCCACTGCAGGGGGCAGGGGTTCAATCCCTGGTTGGGGAACAAAAAAAACAAAAAACAAACAGAAAAAAAGAAACTCACGTGAGACTGGTAGAGAACTTTATGAAATAATACTTTTGTTCAAATTCAACCTTAAAAAAAAATCAACTCAGCATTTTCATCTGGTCTAGAGACTTGTGTTTAGAAACTCCAAATTGGTAGATAGCCTCAACCACCAGAGGGCAGACAGCAGAAGCAAGAAAAACTACAGTCCTGCAGCCTGTGGAACAAAAACCACATTCACAGAAAGATAGACAAGATGAAAAGGCAGAGGGCTATATACCAGATGAAGGAACAAGAAAAAAAAACCAGAAAAACAATTAAATGAAGTGGAGATAGGCAACCTTCCAGAAAAAGAGTTCAGAATAACGATAGTGAAGATGATCCAGGACCTTGGAATAAGAATGGAGGCAAAGATCAAGAAGATGCAAGAAATGATTAACAAAGACCTAGAAGAATTAAAGAACAAACAAAAAGAGATGACCAATACAATAACTGAAATGAAAACTATACTAGAAGGAATCAATAGCAGAATAACTGAGGCAGAAGAACGGATAAGTGACCTGGAAGACAGAATGGTGGAATTCACTGCTGCGGAACAGACTAAAGAAAAAAGAATGAAAAGAAATGAAGACAGCCTAAGAGACCTCTGGGACAACATTAAACGCAACAACATTCGCATTATAGGGGTCCCAGAAGGAGAAGAGAGAGAGAGAGGACCAGAGAAAATATCTGAAGAGATTATAGTCGAAAACTTTTCTAACATGGGAAAGGAAATAGCCACCCAAGTCCAAGAAGTGCAGAGAGTCCCATACAGGATAAACCCAAGGAGAAACACGCCGAGACACATAGTAATCAAATTGGCAAAAATTAAAGACAAAGAAAAATTATTGAAAGCAGCAAGGGAAAAACGACAAATAACATACAAGGGAACTCCCCTCCCATAAGGTTAACAGCTGATTTCTCAGCAGAAACTCTACAAGCCAGAAGGGAGTGGCATGATATACTTAAAGTGATGAAAGGGAAGAACCTACAACCAAGATTACTCTACCCGGCAAGGGTCTCATTTAGATTTGATGGAGAAATCAAAAGCTTTACAGACAAGGAAAAGCTAAGAGAATTCAGCACCACCAAACCAGCTCTACAACAAATGCTAAAGGAACTTCTCTAAGTGGGAAACACAAGAGAAGAAAAGGACCTACAAAAACAAACCCAAAACAATTAAGAAAATGGTCATAGGAACATACATATCGATAATTACCTTAAACGTGAATGGATTAAATGCTCCAACCAAAAGACACAGGCTTGCTGAATGGATACAAAAACAAGACCCATATATATGCTGTCTACAAGAGACCCACTTTAGACCTAGCGGCACATACAGACTGAAAGTGAGGGGATGGAAAAAGATATTCCATGCAAATGGAAATCAAAAGAAAGCTGGAGTAGCTATACTCATATCAGATAAAATAGACTTTAAAATAAAGAATGTTACAAGAGACAAGGAAGGACACTACCTAATGATCAAGGGATCAATCCAAGAAGAAGAAGATACAACAATTATAAATATATATGCACCCAACATAGGAGCACGTCAATACATAAGGCAACTGCTAACAGCTATAAAAAAGGAAATCGACAGTAACACAATAATAGTGGGGGACTTTAACACCTCACTTACACCAATGGACAGATCATCCAAAATGAAAATAAATAAGGAAACAGAAGCTTTAAATGACACAATAGACAAGATTTAATTGATATTTATAGGACATTCCATCCAAAAACAGCAGATTACACGTTCTTCTCAAGTGCACACGGAACATTCTCCAGGATAGATCACATCTTGGGTCACAAATCAAGCCTCAGTAAATTTAAGAAAATTGAAATCATATCAAGCATCTTTTCTGACCACAACGCTATGAGATTAGAAATGAATTACAGGGGAAAAAATGTAAAAAATCACAAACACATGGAGGCTAAACAATACGTTACTAAATAACCAAGAGACCACTGAAGAAATCAAAGAGGAAATCAAAAAATACCTAGAGACAAATGACAAAACACGACGATCCAAAACCTATGGGATGCAGCAAAAGCAGTTCTAAGAGGGAAGTTTATAGCTATACAAGCCTACCTAAAAAAACAAGAAAAATCTCAAGTAAACAATCTAACCTTACACCTAAAGAAACTAGAGAAAGAAGAACAAACAAAACCCAAAGTTAGCAGAAGGAAAGAAATCATAAACATCAGAGCAGAAATAAATGAAATAGAAACAAAGAAAACAATAGCAAAGATCAATAAAACTAAAAGCTGGTTCTTTGAGAAGATAAACAAAATTGATAAGCCTTTAGCCAAACTCATCAAGAAAAAGAGGGAGAGGACTCCAATCAATAAAATCAGAAATGAAAAAGGAGACGTTACAACAGACACCGCAGAAATACAAAGGATCCTAAGAGACTACTACAAGCAACTCTATGCCAATAAAATGGGCAACCTGGAAGAAATGGACAAATTCTTAGAAAGGTATAACCTTCCAAGACTGAACCAGGAAGAAACAGAAAATATGAACAGACCAATCACAAGTAATGAAATTGAAACTGTGATTAAAAATCTTCCAACAAACAAAAGTCCAGGACCAGATGGCTTCACAGGTGAATTCTATCAAACATTTAGAAAAGAGCTAACACCCATCCTTCTCAAACTCTTCCAAAAAATTACAGAGGAAGGAACACTCCCAAACTCATTCTATGAGGCCACCATCACTCTGATACCAAAACCAGACAAAGATACTACAAAAAAAGAAAATTACAGACCAATATCACTGATGAATATAGATGGAAAAATCCTCAACAAAATACTAGCAAACAGAATCCAACAACACATTAAAAGGATCATACACCACGATCAAGTGGGATTTATCCCAGGGATGCAAGGATTCTTCAATATACGCAAATCAATCAATGTGATACACCATATTAACAAATTGAAGAATAAAAACCATATGATCATCTCAATAGATGCAGAAAAAGCTTTTGACAAAATTCAACACCCATTTATGATAAAAACTCTCCAGAAAGTGGGCATAGAGGGAACCTACCTCAACATAATAAAGGCCATATACAACAAACCCACAGCAAACATCATTCTGAACGGTGAAAAACTGAAAGCATTTCCTCTAAGATCAGGAACGAGACAAGGATGTCCACTCTCACCACTATTATTCAACATAGTTTTGGAAGTCCTAGCCACGGCAATCAGAGAAGAAAAAGAAATAAAAGGAATACAAATTGGAAAAGAAGAAGTAAAACTGTCACTGTTTGCAGATGACATGATACTATACATAGAGAATCCTAAAACTGCAACCAGAAAACTACTAGAGCTAATTAATGAATTTGGTAAAGTTGCAGGATACAAAATTAATGCACAGAAATCTCTTGCATTCCTATACACTAATGATGAAAAATCTGAAAGAGAAATTATGGAAACACTCCCATTTACCATTGCAACAAAAAGAATAAAATACCTAGGAATAAACCTACCTAGGGAGACAAAAGACCTGTATGCAGAAAACTATAAGACACTGATGAAAGAAATTAAAGATGATACCAACAGATGGAGAGATACACCATGTTCTTGGATTGGAAGAATCAATATTGTGAAAATGACTATACTACCCAAAGCAATCTACAGATTCAATGCAATCCCTATCAAATTACCTATGGCATTTTTTATGGAACTAGAACAAATCATCTTAAAATTTGTATCTAGACACAAAAGATCCCGAATAGCCAAAGCAGTCTTGAGGGAAAAAAACGGAGCTGGAGGAATCAGACTCCCTGACTTCAGACTATACTACAAAGCTACAGTAATCAAGACAATATGGTACCGGCACAAAAACAGAAACATAGATCGATGGAACAAGATAGAAAGCTCAGAGGTAAACCCACGCACCTATGGTCAACTAATCTATGACAAAGGAGGCAAAGATATACAATGGAGAAAAGACAGTCTCTTCAATAAGTGGTGCTGGGAAAACTGGACAGCTACATGTAAAAGAATGAAATTAGAATACTTCCTAACACCATACACAAAAATAAACTCAAAATGGATTAGAGACCTAAATGTAAGACTGGACATTATAAAACTCTTAGAGGAAAACGTAGGAAGAACACTCTGACATAAATCACAGCAAGATCTTTTTTGATCCACCTCCTAGAGTAATGGAAATAAAAACAAAAATAAACAAATGGGACCTAATGAAACTTCAAAGCTTTTGCACAGCAAAGGAAACCATAAACAAGACGAAAAGACAACCCTCAGAACGGGAGAAAATATTTGCAAACGAATCAACAGACAAAGGATTAATCTCCAAAATATATAAACAGCTCATTCAGCTCAATATTAAAGAAACAAACACCCCAATCCAAAAATGGGCAGAAGACCTAAATAGACATTTCTCCAAAGAAGACATACAGATGGCCAAGAAGCACATGAAAAGATGCTCAACATCACTAATTATTAGAGAAATGCAAATCAAAACTACAGTGAGATATCACCTCACACCAGTTAGAATGGGCATCATCAGAAAATCTACAAACAACAAATGCTGGAGAGGGTGTGGAGAAAAGGGAACCCTCTTGCACTGTTGGTGGGAATGTAAATTGATACAGCCACTATGGAGAACAATATGGAAGTTCCTTAAAAAACTAAAAGTAGAATTACCATATGACCCAGCAATCCCACTACTGGGCATATACCCAGAGAAAACCGTAATTCAAAAAGACACATGCACCCCAATGTTCATTGCGGCACTATTTACAATAGCCAGGTCATGGAAGCAACCTAAATGCTCATTGACAGACAAATGGATAAAGAAGTTGTGGTACATATATACAATGGAATATTACTCAGACATAAAAAGGAACGAAATTGGGTCATTTGTAGAGACATGGATGTACCTAGAGCCTGTCATACAGAGTGAAGTAAGTCAGAAAGAGAAAAACAAATATCGTATATTAACGCATATATGTGCAACCTAGAAAAATGGTACAGATGAACCGGTTTGCAGGGCAGAAGTTGAGACACAGATGTAGAGAACAAACGTATGGACACCAAGGGGGAAAACTGGGGTGGGGTGGGGATGGCGGTGTGCTGAATTGGGCGATTGGGATTGACATGTATACAGTGATGTGTATAAAATTGATGATTGATTAAAAAAAAAAAAAAACTCCAAATTGCTTTGTGAATTGCTTTTTTGATTATATCAGAGTTCCCGATTTCTAGTTGAAAAAATTGATAGACAGGTATGCAGCTTTGCTCTAAAAACAGGGAAGGTAAAAGTTGTAAATTTTAAATATCTCATTATGCAGTGAGAGTTGCCACCCAGCCCCCATCAGAATTTTAGTGTAAATAAGTAAAATCAAACGTGAATGATCGGAAGCAACTTTGTAAGATTCAGTGGTAAGTCGTTAATCGTAATACAGAACACAAACCCAGATTTGTTATCTAGACACGTTCCTCTGTTTTCTGACAAAGGCAGGTGACGGTTTTATTCTGTTTTAGGTTGATACAAGAAGAAAAGGAGAACACGGAGCAGAGGGCGGAGGAGATTGAGAGCAGGGTGGGCAGTGGGAGCTTAGACAGCCTTGGTCGTTTTCGATCAGTGAGCTCCATCCCCCCGTACCCCGCTTCCTCTCGGGCCAGCTCTTCCCCTCCCAGCAGCGGGCGGCCCACCCCTCGAAGGGCCCCGCACAGCCCGGCGAGGGAAGTGGACAGACTAGGCGTCATGACTCTGGTAAGTGTCTGCCTTCTCCCTGCTGCACCCTCCCCCAGCACACCTGGTTTGCTTGCTTGCTTTCTTTGTTGACCTAGAAGAAAATCAGGTACATTTGCTATGCTCAGAGGTTCAAGATTTTTAAAGCCAGCTAGTATTTAATCAGTCTCCCAATGAATGACAAATTAATTTTAATGTTTGGGCGACCAGCTTAGCATGTCATCATGAACTCATCCAAAGTTCTCCTTTGTGTAACATTGGGCATGGCCTCTGCAAGGCACAGCAGCTACAGGAAAGTTTTTGTTTTTCAGGAATAGACAGCTTAGCAAGAGTAAACATAGGCAGCCCTAATGGCATCTCGAAAACTGTACAGAGAGTCAACGCTGTCTTCCTTTACACTAGGGATGCCTCACTGGAGGGGGCAGGGCATGCGGTCAAAACAAAACCAAAAAAGCTAAACTGGTCCTCTTGCTGAGGCACCTGGCCGCGCGCTCACGCCGGCTCTGCGTGTGGAACCAGGTTAAAAGCTGGTGCCCCGCGGCTCCCAGGGAAGCAGACGGGCCTCCTCACGCTTCCTCATCTGGAAACGCGATGACCGTGTGGTGACGGTGTGCAGCTCTGAAGCACACGTTACAACTTTCTCGTGTATGTAGTTTAGGTTTTGTGAGTGCATTGCTGTTTACCACGTGAAATCATATTTACAATATTCTGCTTTTTAACTGCACTTGTATTATACTTTTTTTCTGTTACCGCCCATTTTCATTTTAGCTGCATTGTTAGCCAGAGTATAATTAAATCAACTATGAATCATTTTAGTGACATGGGAAGTGGTAACTAGTCCATTTTGTGGTATTTTGGCATACTGTTTTTATAATTTACATCATTAGTTAATCAGCTGATATTTAAAACTCTTTGATGATTTCATTTGTGGTTTCATGCTTAATTTCTTTCAGAGAATTTGGAAAAACAGTTCTGTGTATTTTTTTCCTTGTTATATGGTTCTCTGTACTGGCTGACGATGTGTCTGCTTCTGTCATTGGTGTTGATTCCCTGTATCATCCTTTGTTTTATCGTTGTTAATCCAGACCCCAGCCTCCCCACCGCCGAGTCTGTAGTTTACCATCCAGCTCCCCTCCCCGTCCACCCCACTCTGTTATAAGTCCCTTCCACAGCAGCGCTGTGGTCCACAGTGTGTGTCTGTGCTTGGTCGTGGCTCTTTAGTGGGGTCTCTGCGTTATCTTCGTTTCTCATTAAACAGTGTTTTTCCCCCATAGCGGTAAGTGTTATGTTGTGTATCACTGCGTAATAGGTATGGCTGCAGGCCTGATGTAGATGGATCAGAGTGTTTTCGCTCACACTGTACAGCATGCGTGTAATTCACAAGTGAGGTGTTGCTTATGTAAAGAAATGACCCATTAAGTGTAGAATTAATGACACAACGTACTTTCTGGTTTTGGTGCTTGTATTATTTAAGACGGTAAATCTCATCAGCTTATTAAACATGCACAGTTAATGTCTTTACTAGACTATTTTTAATTAAATTATCTTCTATAAATCATAAAATGTAAAGACTCTATCTGCTATTATGCTAGCTTTTATTCTTACATATTTTCACAGGGTACCTGCTTTAATCAATAAATTTATTTTGAGAAGTTTTAAATCAAATTCTAAGTAAGGATTTTATGTTAATGTCCAATAGGTGGTTAGATTTGTTCAGTGTTAAAATAGGTATTCCAATTACTTCCTCATCAGTTAGGTTGCTATTTTAAAGTATAACATGTTTCTTATTAAGAAAAACTAAGTTATAGAGAAGTTTGGCTTAGAATAGACAACTGTTAGGGCCCTTTGTTATACAGAATGCCATATTATAAGAAATTGAGTATGTTGTAATAGAATTATATCTTCCTGAGGAATAATTTATAGTGTTTCTCTAGGAAATCTTGAATAGCTTATTATATTTAACTTTTGTGGTCAAAAAAATGTTCTATTTCCAGTTACATTTTCTCTAAATCTTATCTCACTTACATGTGTTCTGTCATTTTCTTTTTAATATATTTGCCTGTACTGATCCTTGAATTTTTAACTTCAAAGTGTGCAGTAAATCTGGTTTCTCTTCATTTCTTTGCATGCATCTGTCAGCCTAGTGATTTAAGGAAACATCGTAGAAAGGTAAAATATTTAGTAATTTAGCATGCCTTTGTTTCTTTGTGAAGTATTGAAGAGTCCCTGTCGTTTTACGTGAATGAACACTATGTGGTTGTGTACTGGTGAATGATTGACGTTTTAATGGAAGTGTTGAAACTCACCCTCCACTTAACATATGCTGCTGGTTCCACTGGAAATAGGTCGTTCACTGGGACAAATGTAAGAGTTTGCCTTTCTCCCGCTTGTTTGCCTTCTAATTGTTGCACGCTTATTTATAATAGACATAGTGTTTTTTATTTTTTGTTACTATTTTTAAATTTTATTTATTTATTTGTTTATTTACTTATTTATTTTTGGCTGTGCTGCGAGGCTTGCGGGATCTTAGTTCCCCAACCAGGGATCGAACTCGGGCCCCAGGCGGCGAGAGCGCTGAGTCCTTAACCACTCTACCGCCAGGGAATTCCCCATAGTGTTTTTTAAAAAGAAATGATGGAAGCGGAGCATAGATGCTAGATTTGGGGGAAAGCAATTTTAACAGTCACAGGTAGTAGCGTTCGGTAGGCTGTTCCTTTGTGCCAGGCATCGTGCTGAATGCTTTACGAGTTTGTTCCCTAATCCCACAAACACCCACGTGAGGTCCAGGTGCTGTTGTTATCCCCATTCAACAGACGTGGACGCCGAGGCTTAGAGAGGCCAGGCGCTGTGCCCAGGCTCGCACAGTCCGTCAGCAGCGCAGCGTGGATTTGTCTGATTTCGGAACCTGGACCCTCAGCCCCGGCGCCGTGCGGCCCGCTTTTCCACCAGGAGCTCTTGTCTCCTTCACAGCAGTCCTGACGGAGGGCGCTCGGGGCTTCTTCCTCTCAGATAACCCTGGACTGAGCCCCCGTTCTTGGAGGGAGTACGGTTGCTGAGGGCCAGATCTGTTGACCACGATGCCTCCCTCCCTCTCAGGCTCACAGCCCCCCCGAGCGTGCGCTCACCGCGCAGCCCTGCAGGACGCGGGCAGCCGTCCTGCGGCCCAGCCCCCCAGCGCACCAGAGCCCCCCTGCCAGGCCACAGCAGCGCGGCAGTTTAAAGTCCCGGCTCTGTCACCGATTGGTTGTGACCTGGGTGAGCCGCTCATCCGCTCTGTGCCCGGCTTTGCCCGCCTGTTAAGTGAGGACAACGAGAGACCCGTGCCCCTCGGGGTGACCGCGCCCTGCTGCCCGTGCACAGTCCCCAGGCCGGCAGCGAGACGCAGTTGTGCTGTGTACGTTGGTAGTTTTCTCGGTGGCAAGACTTTCTCAGTAAAGGTAGCAGCCTGTTGATTACATCCCGGCCGGGTGGCCTGGTCTGTTGCGTGTGGTAGCTTGAGCTCGCTGACTGGCTACTTAGGGGGGCTTGTTCTAGGTTTGGCGTCTGTGTGCCCAGAACCAGCCTCCGGCGGACCCGTCTCCTCCTCCGCGTCACTGGTGGATGCCGAGATGCCTGCCCGGCTTGTGTGCAGCCGCCCGTCCTAGTCACGTGGGCGCGGTGGGGTGGGCTCTCATCCCGGGGGAGGTGCAGTCCTAGTCACATGGGCGCAGTGGGGTGGGCTCTCATCCCGGGGGAGGGGCCGTCCTAGCCACGTGGGCGCGGGGGGGTGGGCTCTCTTCCCGGGGGAGGGGCAGTCCTAGTCGCGTGGGCGCGGTGGGGTGGGCTCTCTCCCCGGGGGAGGGGCGTCCTAGTCACGTGGGCGCGGTGGGGTGGGCTCTCTCCCCGGGGGAGGGGCGTCCTAGTCACGTGGGCGCGGGGGCGTGGGCTCTCTTCCCGGGGGAGGTGCGGGGGGAGAGGCAGGCAGGCTGGGTGGGCCCGGAGCGCTTCCTTAGGAAGAGGCCCTTGGGAAGGCGCCTGTCGTGTCAGCTGGGCTTCAAAGCAGCGGTTTGTCTCCACGGAGTCCATAGTCGGCTCAGCCCTGCGTCACTTCCCTGACCCGTTTGATTTTTACAAAGGATTGTTTTAACTTGAATTTGAGATCGATCCCTGTTAAGTTTCACACTGATGATTTCTAGCCTTTCTAGCCTTTTGCTGTCTGATGACTGTAATTAGAAATCAGGAGAGGACACAGAGTTTATCCAGCTGTCGCTTAAATGAGTTCAGCTGTATTTTGCCCTGGATCACTTTGTTGTCACCAAGCCACTGAGGGGCTGCAGTGGATCAATATTCTTTACAGAATCCCGTTAAAAAGGCACAGGTCGGTTGCTCACGTCTCATTGTTTATACAGATGCTTGCCGTGCATGTTTCATAAAATCTAACCTGGCTTAACCACAAAACCCAAATTTATAAGGGAGATCTGCCTGGAACCTGAAGGGGTTAATCTGTTCCCCATACCGTAACCACCACCCTGCTTCCCATACTCACATCCCATGACAAGCCAAAAAGCTGGGAGTCTGGAAGAGATGATCTTTTGATGAAGACCTGGAACAAGCTATTTCCTTTTTCCTCTCAAGCAGAAAGGTCTGGACAGGTTTGCCTGAGAGGCTTCTTACCCTTGCTCGTGTCTCTGTTGGACGGCATCAGGAGATGAACACAGGCGCCCTCTTCGTCGGGGCGGTTACTGCCACGCGTGGTTCATGGTGGTGCCTTCAGGCGGGGCTCAGCTCTCTGCTGCCCCTGCGGGGCCGTCCGGGTGGCCTGGATGCTGGGGACGGCAGGCCACGGGAGGCCCCCCGTCCGGTCGGGTCTCCGCGCTCATGCAGGTGCAGGCCAGCGGGAGTCGGCTCTGCTCTGTGCTCCCTCTGCTGACAGCCTTGCTCCTCATGAACAAGACAGCCCTTTAAGACGGCATTAGGCTAGAGCAAGCCTTTTTGTACAGGCAGAAAGCATAGCTAATAGGTTTTCAATTAAGTTTCTGGTTACAATGTAAAGCCTCCGTGATTTCCTTTATTCGTCACAGTCTGTTGTCACCTAGTTTTACACTTATCTCAATCCCGCAGCTGCCAGCTTCACGAGAAGAGGTACGAGACGACAAGACGACCATCAAATGTGAGACCTCGCCCCCCTCCTCCCCGCGGTCCCTTCGGCTGGAGCGGCTGCACACAGCCAGCCACGAGGACATCAGGGACGCACGCAAGTAAGGGGCCTGCTCTCCTGTTCCACTTCCGGGAAGTCTGTTCATCTTCTCTTGACAAACACGTCAGGATGATGATTTTAAAGAAATACCACTCAGTTCAGCGTGTTTGTTTCAGTGATAGACTTAGGGTGCCGGCCCCTGCTCTGGGCGCTGTAGTGAAATGTGGCAGGAGGTGCCTTCCGTTTGGACAGAGTCAGCTTGGCAAGAAAAGAGTTAAGTGATATCAGCAATTTTAGAAACACTTCGTTTCTTCAGATTCTACAGATTAACTCCTTTGGGAACTTTCTTCCTCTTTGGCTGGAGCCTCCGCCCGGCGCGGGCTGTGTTTCTGAGCGTTACTCCTCTGTAGGACGCTCCGTGGCTCTCGGATGCGTTCTCGTCCTTTCCGAGCTGTGAAGTGTCCCACCCCATCCTTCCGTGCTCCCCGAGTGCCCCCTCTCAGGAGACCGGCAGTCACGGTTCTGTGACGCTGGCCTTGGTCAGACCGCCACCTGCTGAGCCCCTGTCCCGAGCCAGGCAGCACTCAACACACGTGCTCCTCTCTCCAGCGCTGCCGCCCGGCGGGGAAGGTCACACTCAGGGTGGCGGGAGGAGCCGCCCTTCCCCGGGGGCCTCTGCGCCTGCCGGGCGGCCACCTGGAGGAGCTCAGGGTGCGCTCTGCCCCGCGTGGTCTGGATCCGGGCCCCGCCCTCTCGGGAGGAGAGCTCGCGTCGGAGCCTCGGCCCCTCGGGGGCAGCTGCCCGTGCAGCAGAGCCTGCGCCTCTTGAGCGCAGCGAGGCCCCCCGGTTAAAGGTCGTTTTCTGTCCCCAAAGCTCGACAGGCTCGCAGGACGGCCCCGCGAGCAACCCCAGCAGTAGCAACAGCAGCCAGGACTCGCTGCACAAAGCCCCCAAGAAGAAGGGCATCAAGTCCTCTATCGGCCGCTTGTTCGGCAAGAAAGAGAAGGGCCGACCTGGAGCCCTTGGCAAGGAATCGCTGGGACAAGGTGGGTGGTTTCCAGCCAACTCTTCAGTGTTCGGAGCGGGCAGGGGGCTGCACGTGCCCCTCCGCGCGCCCCTCCGCCACCCGTCGCCACCGCGTGCTTCCTCTCACACGAGCTGGGTGTCCTCCGGGTCTGTTTCCCCAGTGGGTCCCCACACGGCCCAGAGAGCACGGAGCATCTCCCAGGCGTCAGCCTTACTGCCTCTTGAGCGTTTTCGTGTGTGTGTGTGTCTGTGTGTCTGTGTGTGTGCGCGTGTGTGTGCGTGTATGCGTGCGTGCCATCTGGTCGGAAAGTTCGCCTTTAGAATTTTCTTCACTCTCCCTACAAAAACTCCTCCACCTGTTTACAGAAACACCTAACTCGGCCGTGTTGATTTTCTCTCAATATTTCGACCACTCTGCTTCCTCGTAGCTGTTATTTCAGAGACAGAAAACTCATCTCAAGATGCCTTGGGACTCAGCAAATTGGGAGGACAGGCTGAAAAAAATCGTAAACTTCAAAAAAAGTAAGGTTTTTGTTTTTTGTCGATCTCACTGAACAATTTTCAGTTGTTCCTGATTTTTAACTAATGTTTATTGATTAAATGTGATATCCAGCTCTGTATATATATTATCTTCTGAAAGCTTAACCCAAAGCCTTTATTAAACCGCACTTCCCGGAGGACTTACAACATCTGTGAATTTGGGAAGGACTCGCGCATGGGTTCCTAGCCCACTTTGCAGAGTTCCCTGGCGAGGACACGGCGTGGGGCCGAGTCGCGCTCAGCCGCAGAGCGTTCGTGTCTGAATGCCGGCTCCTGCACAAGTCAGCTCTGGGGCGTTGGGAAACGTGGCTTTCCTGTGCTTCAGTTTTCTCGTCTGTGAGATGGGAGTCCTAGTAGTACATACCCCATGGGGCCTTTACGAGCGTTAGCTGTACAGATAACGTCTACGTGTACGTACACGAGGCTCCTTAAACAGTGCTGGCACTGGGGAGGACGCACGTGTAACCGCAGCCACTGCGGGGACTTGCCACCGGTGTTCAGAGGCTTGCTGCTCGCACTAGCGGTCAGTCAGGAAGGTGTCACTTACCGTGTTGCCTCTTTTTCCCTCCGCTGGTAGATTTTGTGTTTTTATCTTAAACAGACTCTCAGTTTTGCAATCTTATTAAATTTTAATTCTGAGTTGTCCTGATTCTGAAAATAAGCAATAACAGTAGGGGTGGTTTTCTACAAAGGAGCTCAGGCGTTGTGATGCCCCAGGATAGGCACAGAGGCACATAGCGTGTGCACGTGTCTCTGGGTCCAGGGACGTTTTCTGACCCAGGACGGGTTGTGTGTCGGGTGACCACATCCCAAACCAGCGCTAAGTAGATGACCTGGATAGGCGGAGACTGTCCCAGTGAATTGACAAGTGGGAAATAAGACGGAACGCTTTGTAGTCTTGGGTGAGCACGAACCTGAGAGTGGGGAAGGTGGTGATAAGGTGGTAATACTGGCCCTTGAGACAGGGGGAAGCTGGGTGGGCTCTGTGATAAATCTGACGATGGGGAAGGTCATCTGGCCACTGTCAAGCACCTTGAGAAACCAACACTGGTCTGGAATCCGGGGCCTGCAGGCACTGACCCCAGGACCACCCTTGAGCCCACGGGGACCCTCTCCACTAGAGGCCAGTTTGCCTTTAGCCCCTCAAGTTGCCTGTTGATTTTTCTTTTGTGAAATCTGCCTCATTTTAGCTCTCTTCTCAGAAGTCACAGTTATCTTGCCTGGCATAGTGTTGATTGCGTTCCGGGGGAAGTGCTGTCCGCTCGGTCATTGCTCACGACACCACAGGAACACTCGGTCTTTGGCTCCCCGGAAGTGGAAATCTGTAGAAACCACTCAGCAGCAAAAGCTGATTTGAGCGTTGCTGTCTTTGAACTGTAGAGAGTGTTGTACCCGAACTCAAGTAATTGCCGTTCGCTTATGGGGACTTAACGTCAGAGCCTTTTGCCCTTCTGGAGTCATGCCAGGACACTTCTGTGCCCTAGATTCTGCTGGGGCGTTTCATCTCACATGCTCCCGCTCAGCTGCGAGAGACCAGTAGGGGTTATGGCTGTGCCGCCCAGCCCTCCCACCCTCTGCTCCTGAGCGTTCGTGTTTCACGTAGCGTCAAGCGTAGTATGAATTGGCCAAAATGCGCCACTGTGTTTTCTCCACTTGTCCTGTAATTCTCAGGAGGAAGTCGAGTGGTGGGCTGCCTGTGGCAGACGTCGCTGGGTTACTTGCCCGGCGTGTGATGCAGGTCCGTGCGCTGGGGTGTGTGTCTGCTAGGCGGGGTCCTCTGGAGCTGGGGTGTTCGGGCGGAACTTCTGACTCTGTGTTACCGTGGCTGAGCGTGCACGAGCAGGTGTGCTCCGCTCCATCGTCACGCGCGGCAAGTTCTAACGTGTGCTGGCAACTTAGAGAGCGATGCAGAGTCCGAAGATCTTCTGACTGCAGTGGGTAATTTTAGTTCTGTCAGTTAACCAGAGATACAATTGACTTTAGGGAGAATGCTTTATTTATAAATGTGAAAAAAGTATTTTAGCTTTCCAGAAAAAATATTGTTTGAATATAGTTTAACATTTATGGCATTATCGATGGGAGAATCAAAACACGCTTGTCAGAAATATTTTCTTTTTATTAAGCCCCAATTTATCTCAGAGGTGCTCTTTTAACTGCTAAATTTACACAGCCAGTGCGTCCACTTTTTTAGAGAATTTTCAAGATTTGGTGAAGATGAGACTTTCAGGTTTCATGAAAGCTACATGAGAGAGCACGGCGGGCACACTTGGTGCTGGACATGCCTGGTGAGGCGTGGAGGCTGCAGCTGTCGTGGAAGTCGGCGTCCCTGACCGTCCACGCGGTGGCCTGGGCTCTAGATGGGCTCCCCGTGTGCGGGCACTTGCCCAAAGGCGTTTCAACTCGACCTCGTTAATAAGGACCTGGTGCTTTAAATGCTGTCTTTCCACCTCCCCTTGGTTGACGCTGTCGTGCGCTCACAGGGGAAGCTGAGTTGTCGGGTTTGCTGTGCTGTGTGTGTCCTGAAACCTTCCGCGTTGCCCGTCGCCCGCTACAGGCTCTGAGCTGCACTGCTTTTGACGGGAAGCAGCACCGCAGTCCTCCTGCCCGGGCCTCTCTCCGGCCCTGCGCCGGCCTGCGCGGCTGCGTCAGTGAAGTGGAGCCCAGTGAGCCTTTGTAGGAGGTGCCAGGGTGTGCAGAGTGTCAGTCTCAGAGAAATGAGGCCCTGTCTGTCTGGATGATGCCACTCATATGGTGTTTGATCAGCAGAAGCTCACACAACCATCTTGTTACGAAAGACAGCTTGACCGTGGTGCTTCTGTCCTAATTTAAAACGCACGTTGTCATTCACATATGACATGACCTTTCTCTCATAGGCGTGTCTGTTCCCCATAGAATTCAGCGTATTTCTGAACGTCTTTCTCCTGTGACTCTAATTCTGAGGTTAGGAAGTGTGCCACATCATTCGACTACTAGAGCAGGTATTTAATAAATCCCGCTTGGGGTCTAGAATTTGATCCTTGAGGGGGCAGATCAAGTCCCAGCCGAGTAGCCCCGCCCGCGTGGCCCGAGCCGGGTGGGCACGTGCTGACCTCGTCCCAGCTGGCCCGCAGGGGAGGCAGCCCCCTCGGGCTCGTGTCCGCAGTCCTCTCTGTACACTGAGGTCACAGATGAGAGTGAGACAGTGACAGCAGAGAGCGATGCAGAGGAAGGAAGTCAGTCCCAGCAGAAGCGGAGCGAGTCCTGTGTTTGCCTCTGGACCGTGGCTCGGGGCCGCGGGATCTCGGCAGATGGCACCCCCCTCATTCCCGCAGGGTGCTGGCTTGTAGCTCAGCTTCTTCAGAACAGAGCTGGGTGCTTTGGGCGGATTTAAGGCATTTGGAGTCCTGTCGCCTTAGTGCTCGTGTTTTAGGCTTGGGAGCTAATGACCGGAAGATTTCTTGTTTTCTAGAAGACTGACCTGTGAAGGAATACCTCCTTCCCTTGCAGTTAACTTAGCTGAGGACTAAAGCCTGTCATGTTTATTTTGGTAGCTGCAGTAAAGAAGGAAGAAAAGACGGTTCTGTTGATTATTAGAAAGTGGTCATGTGGGTGCATGGGCGAGTTGGTCGGCTCTACTTCGCATTTATTTATTTCTTTGTTCTTGATGTCAGTACTTTTTTTTTTTTTTTTTAAAGAAACACATTTGTTCCTAACTGAAGGACTGAAAAGATTTTATTCTGCCACTCAACAGTTTTTTAAATACCATTTTTTGTCATAAAGTCTTTTTCTCTTGGCCTTTTGTTACCGATATTCCATTAGCAGAGACCAGGCGTTCTACTTCTGGCAGAGGATTTATCGATAGCTTCCCAAATAGTCTCCAAATAGCTGCTTTCATCTCCTGGTTTCTCAGACTGTATATGATGGGATTCAGTGAGGGACACAAAACTGTGTGTGCCATGGCAGGCCCCAAATCTCGAACAGATAAAATGTCAGCAGTTGGTCGTGAGGCAGCCAAGAGCCCTGTGGTGCAGGAGAGCGTGCCAGAGAGAGGCAGTCGTGGGAGCAGGTGGGCCTCCCCTGAAGGGGGGTGTGAGCGTTCCCAGTTGAGAAGAACCGGAAACAGGAGAGAGTAGAAACAGAGGATCCCAGGGCACGTGGCATGTCGTTCGGAGCAGTCGCAGGTTCTGTCGGCAGCAGGCAGCAGTGGGCTCCTAGATGGAGTGGGAGAGGAGCAGTGATTTGTTCTGTGCCCCACGGGCGGAGGGGCGGGGGTGGGGGCCCTGCAGCTGATGCCCGCCTGCGGGTGTGCTTCCCCCAGCGCGGGACGGGCGCCTTGGGGGAGGGGGCTTGTGCTCCCAGGCCCTGGGCCGCCTCGCAGGGGAAGGCGCCCCGGGCGGCAGACCGAGACCTGGGCCGGCCACCCGGCCGGGGCCTCCTCGCCCTCTCGCTGGCTTCCCGCGTCTCTCAGCCGCGTTGTCCTGCCTCCGTCACCATATCCCAGTGTCATCAGGGCGCTGGACGGGAGCTCTAAAATCCCAGAAATACATCCATAGTAGAAAAGGTTTTTTATGAAAGCGAACGACTCTTGCCTGGAAAAGAGTCAGAACGATGTGCACCAATCTCCAGGTAATGGAATCAGTGGACTCTTTGTAACCCTAAATTTCTTGTCTACAGTGAATATCTGTTGCATATTAAAAAATGAGGTCTCTGGCAAAGTGCCAAGGATTCAGTACCTGTTTGGCTCCCTTCAGAGCGTGGGGTTCTGAAAGCCCCCGGCCCGGTGGGTGCCGCCCCGCCCCCTCCTGGCCAGCCTGGCCGTCCAGGGACCACACTCTAGAGCTCAGGCTGTCCCTGGGTGACCTGCCCAGGACTTGTTTGCATCGCAGAGGCTCGTATGGCTCCCGTGAATGTTTGCATAAGGTGTAGCTGCTGTCTTTGAGGAGGCGTCATCTTTAGGGAACAGGAAGTAGCATTTGATTCAGGGCGCTGATGGCTCATTCTGCCCGACAAGACCCTTCTTGCCCCCATTACTCCTTCCAGCGTTGGGATCCTGTGTCAAGATGATCACAATCTCACGTGGACTCAGTTTTTGTTTTTAATTTATGAATAGCTTTGTTTGTTTTAATTTAAAATGTTTACCATTTTTTTTACTGTGCTTGAGCTATTAAGATATGTGTTGTGTTCTCTCGTATAATTATTCCTGGATAATACAGTATTTACTATTCCCAGGAAACCTAAGGTTGACTTAAAGGAACACTTACTTGAAATTTTATGTGAAACATTTTGAGCTTTAATTGTACATAGACTTCACAGTCTTAAGTCTAATGCTACTTGAATATAATGAAAAGCCGCTATGTTTCTTTAGGGAGTTCCCTGGCGGTCCAGTGGTCAGGACTCCGCGCTTTCACTGCGGTGGCCAGGTTCAGTCCCTGGTTGGGGGACTAAGATCCCACAAGACGTGCAGCGTGGCCAAAAAAAGAGAAAGAGAGAAAGAAAGAAAAGCCACTAAGTATCTTTAGAAGTAAAAGATTCCGTGGTGTGATCTGCAGAAATTATTACAGAAAAATAACTAAGAACGACCTAGGAATTTTGCAGTGACTCAGGGATGTCCAGTCAGGTAAATGGACCTGTCCTTTCCACTCCAGTCCCATCTTCTCTCCTAGACTTTTCATTTTTAAAATAATTAGTGACTTTCAGAAAGGTTTGTAAGTACATAACTCAAAGAAGTACAATAAGGTTCATAAAGCTTCTTGTGTTATCATTTACATTAGGGTGTTATCCATAGACAAAATCATTTTAAAAGATGTTAACATTATGGTTTGGGCATTTTAAAGTCAGGCACACAGAACATTTCTGCTCCCATAAAGCAGCGGTCCCCAACCTTTTTGGCACCAGGGACTGGTTTCGTGGAAGACAATCTTTCCACAGGCCGGGGGGGCCGGGCAGGGGGATGGTTCAGGCCGCAGTGCGAACGATGTGGAGCGGCAGATGCAGCTTCGCTCGCTCCCCAGCCGCTCACCTCCTGCCGTGCGGCCGGTTCCTAACAGGCCACGGACCGGTACCGGTCCACATCCCGGGGGTTGGGGAGCCCTGCCGTAAAGGATCCCAGGACTCCTCGCTGCCTCCTGCCCTGGGGCAGTTGGCATTGCCATCAGGATCATAGGCGCACGGCCTGCCTTGTGTGCACTGGTAGAGGTTGTTGGCATTTAAATTTTCTGGATGTGAAGCTTGTGGGTTAAACCAAAGGATGACCCGGGAATTCCCTGGTGGTCCAGTGGTTAGGACTCTGCCCTTCCACTGCAGGGGGCCCAGGTTTGATCCTTGATCGGGGAACTGGGATCCCATAAACCGCGCAGCGCAGCCAAAAAATAATAAATTAAATAACCCCCCCTCAAAAAAAAGATGACCCAATATCTTAATTTAGCAGATACCTACTTAGCTAAATAGCAGTGCAGAATAGAAACAGCCAAAGTCCAGCCCTTTCCTTGCTAGCTATATTAGAGCGTTATTAGTGTTAAAGTCTGCATTGTTCTCTGTGTTTTGTTGTGAATGTTGAGCGTTTCTGGAGCTCTCTGAGGCAGGCTCCTCTGTTCAGACCCAGGTATGGTTTCCTCTTCCTACACATTCATCCTCCTTGCTTACAAAGGGATGCGTGATTATGTTTCGTGTTGAGTAGCCTACCTTGGATATGAAGACTCTGCTGGGTCTTTTAAAGTTGGTAGTAATTCTTTAATCCTGGAAGGAGA